>NC_060213.1:71027500-71665000 GCF_021130785.1 Homalodisca vitripennis
TATTAATATGGAATAATGAAGAACTTACTATAATTTTTATTTTATTGTTAGTTCTATAGCTATTCTGATAGTATTGATGATTTTAATACTCTCCTTTTGAAATGTATAATAAGTTATAATTATTATCTTTATTAAATTCTTCATTTCATGACAAAATTTAATCCGTTTTGTCTTTAATACATTCATAGTGTGTAATAAATGACGATATTTGACTGTACTGAACGTGTTGAAAAAAAAAAAACACGTAATAGTACTCGTGAATAAAACGAGAAAGTCTTTATGGAGTTAGTGAATAAATGACGTCGACTAAGCTTCTTGAAAGCGGATTAGTTGTTGAGTTGCTGAGCGTAATAGAGAGACATCACTGCTACTATCCTTACTGGATATTACACAATGGTGATTCCTTATGGATGGATAATTTACAATACACCACGCACACTTTCTGTTCAAAACAGTTAAATTAATAAATCAATAGTTATCTAACAATACCATACACACTTTTTATTTTATTTTGTAACGTTTTGCTTAAAATATAAGCCTGTATCCGAGGATGGACGAATTTTGTCGTGTTCGTTAAGTCCAGTGACGACTTACCGTTTCGGTTCTGACAATGAACAGTTTACCTGTGTTTTTGAGAGTGTTACATTATATAATTTAATTATTTTCTCAAATAACTGTGATTACAAAATTTTAGTATACTACAATAAACCCTATCTCTCTACTCTATTATGTCCATTAATTTTTTATATGCCTAATTGCATAATTCAAACTAATCTCTGATCATTGTATTTTAAATGCTCCCCAATATTGTGATTTATTAAAACCTTTTCATTTTGTTACGTAACAAAATTATAATATAATATATTATAATTTATGATATATTTCAAAATTTTATGATATTTTTAATACAACAGCACACCTGTGTACTAAAAGACTAACACAGGTATGCTATATAAATATATTTTTATTTTTATTAACATCCTTTGATTTCAAAGTTACAGATAAAATCTGTACGTAAAGTGTAGTACTTGCGACTAGACAATTAATATAGTGAGAAACCAAAACCCTAGCAGAAAGCTATGTTATCTGCTGAAAACGCAACACGTTTTAACACAAGTGAAAACAACCGTGAAATAACCAAATAACTTTATTAAATCAATGAAAGTCTGGTATTAATCCCACTAATGGTGACCATGTTTAAGCCGTGTCCAATCTGTCAGATTGCTTTGAGGTCTAGAATGTGCTTGACGCTGTCACAGATTAAAAGGAGACTTGTAACACCACGAGTAGAGTATATCCACCAGTCGTCTCATCCCACACAACACTTACTTTCATTACTTAACTTTTAATTGCAGAGATTGCGAGATTATATATGTAGTATAATAGTAATGATTAAGTCTTAAAATGATCTACGAGCTTTTGATTAAATACAGGATTATGAATAGTACGAAATAGTTTTTCAGTAAAACTGTAAAGTATTATTCTAAAAATAAACATTGATCTTTAAAGCATCTTAAATCTATAGACTTGAACAAGAATTTAGACATTCAAAAGTATTTTAGCACAAAAAACCAGTTTAATAAAAACCCCTTATAATGAATAAAAATAAAATTCTATTGGAGACTAGCTGTTGCACTCATGGCTTTTCACTCAATTTTAATCATCAATGTTACCGTAATATATCATAGAAATTTACTTTGCGTCTAATGTATTGGCCGTGGCATGTTTCAGTTAGGTTTATTACAACGATGAATAAAAAAACTTATATTTATATAAAAAAAGTCTCGGAAACCTACTTTTTAATGCGTCCAATTCGGGTTTATGTGATTGAATAAATCACCAAATATTTTACATATTTTCATTGGCACTACTAAGTTTCCCTGTGCCAGTAAAAAAATAATAAAATAGAGTTAATTTATTCACCAATCATATTAATAATTTATTCACATAAATTTGGCTCCGCTTAGTTAGAACTTAGACGAACTTAGAATATAATATATATTATATTTTAGGACTGAGAAATTTGCTAACTTTAAGTACCATCGTATTGCTCTGGAATAAAGAAGAAATACTTACTAAGATCATGCAAAATTTGAAAAATAATTCTTTCATAGTATTCAGTGTACATTAATCAAAAATAATGACAAGGAGGCCAACCAGTTTCAAGTAATTTACTGTTTTTATGTTTCCCTAACGCAATCTAAAATAATATTAAGTAATATTAAGATAGTAATTTTGCCTTAAATATTTTCATTAAATCATTGGTCCAGCACTGTGTACATTGTTTACAATTCAATGGAAACAAAAGATTGTCCCTTTTGACAAACTTTTGTTAAATATTTCAAAAGCACTTTCTGAAATTTAAATGTTAACTAAGGATATTCAACACTTTCATTGTTTTTTTCCAAAGTATTCTGTGAAATGCTTTGATATTTATCTTCATATAACAACCCTCGAACTATGCAGACAAACAGAGATATACGAAAATTTTTAGTACTTTATTCTACTTCTTCGAGAGATAGGCTTTGCTATTTCTCATATAATTAAATGCACTATAACTAAAATTGTAAATTAATATCTACAATATAAAAGCTTGATTAAATAGTACTTATAAAATACATGATTTCTTTCAAATCTATACTAACCTAATAGTTTAAAATTTATATTGGTTTTATGATTTTCTCAGATAGTTTACTCATATTTATAAACAATATTATTAATACATGAAACCATATCTTACGGCTTTTACGCCTGAAAAGAGGACAGATTAAAATCCCAGAACGTCATATTTCATAAAGCAACGATGTAAAGAATAAAGTCTAATTTAACTTTTAAAGATAGATGGGAGTAATCATTATGTGTACATTATTTACACTCTGAACAGATGAATATTTAAAAACTAAAATTACTAGTTTATTGTTGTTGATATTATGGTAAATAAACTCGTTTTGATGTAAGAAAATATACAGAATGTGTGTACTAACTAGTCATATAATTATTAAGTATTTAGTTTCTTTGTACATATATATATATATATATATATATATATATATATATATATATATATATATATATATATATAAATCTATATATAAATATATATAGATCTGATATTCCCGACATACTGAATGGCAGACTCCGCTACAACAGCACCGCCGCCAGCCGCTCCCACACCGAAGAAGGCGAAGGCCGCGGCCGCCAGCAAGAAGCCCCGCGTCAAGCCTGCTCACCCTCCGACGTCGGACATGGTGAACGCGGCCATCAAGAACCTGAAAGAGCGCGGCGGTTCGTCGCTGTAGGCCATCAAAAAGTACATCGCGGCCAACTACAAGGTTGACGCCGAGAAGCTGGCCCCTTTCATCAGGAAGTACCTCAAGTCGGCCGTAGCGTCCGGCGCTCTCACCCAGCCGAAAGGCAAGGGCGCCACCGGCTCGTTCAAACTGTCGGTGAAATCCTCCGGAGAAGGAGCCAAGTCCGCCGGCAGCGAGACGGTCAAGAAGGCCGCCAAGAAAGCACCGGCCAAGCCGAAAGGCGGCGAGAAGAAGCCGAAGGCGGCCAAAAAGCCTGCCGCAGCCAAGAAACCGGCCGCCGCCGCGACCAAGAAGGCCGCTAAGCCCAAGACTCCCAGCAAGGCTAAGAAGGTCGCCAAACCGCCGACCAAAAAGCTCAAGTCACCCAAACCGAAGAAAGTAGCCGTGAAGAATATATTATATAACCCGGCATGTGAGAGATCCGGGTTCGACTCCCGGCGGAGCAAGTACTTTTTGTGATTCAATGTTTATTAAAATTAAATAAGGCTATTGCCATTTGTACAATTTAACGTAAATAAAAGTCGTTTGACAGGTGTTTCTTCTTCCGATCATATGTTAGTTTGCTTATTTAAACGCATATGTGACAGATATGGCCAAAATACAAAATAATTGCATCGGAAAAAGTAAGCGCTCTCTGTGGTGTAATCGTAGCACATTCACCCGGCAAGTGAGAGATCCGGATTCGACTCCCGGCGGAGCAAGTACTTTTTGTGATTCAATGTTTATTGAAATTATATATATATATATATATATATATATATATATATATACACTTATTTATGTGTATAGTGAATTCGCTTTTTAAATTGATCCTCTATATATAGTAACATACTTTTGGGGGAGTTCGATAACTTTCTATGCACAAAAAAATATTTATTTATTGATTTAAAATTATATATATAGCTAGCGAGTTCAGTTGTTAATAATTTAACTATACAATGATTAGTTATTAGTCAGGAGATAACAATATAAATTAATAATTTATTGTGTATTATGTTGCGTATAACCTTTCCTTACACTTTTATTATCGTTCGTAGCTGGCTTTCGATTAAATGTCTATGTTATTGTTGTTTATGGAAATAATATTATTTTTTTAAATGTATGATCAATTCCTTCGTTAAAAATTCCTTTAGACTACAATATTGCAATGTTTAAACTTTATGCCATTATTGAATTAAAATATCTTTTGCCAAGGAGCTCAAACATGTGGTAAACTAAACAATACAGGAATTGTCTAAATTACATTTCTGTTAAAGTGAAAAATTAAATCATTAGGTTTAATTTAGTAACTTATAGACATTTACTATCTTTTCAGAGTAGCTTTTTAATGCGGTGTTGTAATTTTGCGAGCTCTATATTCAACTAAGCATAAAGAAAATTATAGTTGTAATTTGTTTTTAGAGTTTGTTAACAAAGTTATTTTAACATATCTTAGTAACTTTATGTTATAACTGACTCTAGGTTTGGTTCTTGGAATTAGGAGACCAACCAGACTCTTTCCAAAAGTCCTATTTTAGGATTTTAAGATGATTCATAAATTGGCATGTCTCAAAACATATCCAGTTCAGTGAAGGTAAATATCTCAGAGGCCGATTAATGTTGTTAATGATCAACTTATTGGATAACTATCTTATCATATAAAGGTGCGTTAAACATAATCTCTTCACATTAAATCTCTATTCACTTTGAAACATCTACTTAACAGCAAAACATAGTTTGAAATTATTTCAGATGTCCAACACTGAGCACATTGAGTGCAATGTTTGAATAGAGTTATTTCGTCTATTATGACAACACTGTAGCAGGAAGCAGTCCAATTAAAAATATTGAAGGCACTTCACTCACTCATAAGTGGAATACTCAATATAAATGTGCTAATAAGTGAATATTCCAATATTTGAAAAGCATGTAGGGGCAAAAGCTTTTTATGAAGTGAAGGGTTCCCAATACACAGACGCTGCTCATGACACCTGCAACACTGAAGTAATTTTAAACAATGTGAGTAGTAAAAATGAATAGGGGGGGTGACAACATTCAAAACAATTCAACTTGAAGGTTTGACAGTCCAGTCTAGTGAACCGATGTTTAGATTCCACATGTGATCTGATATAAAGATACTCTATAACATGTTGCGTATAACTAAAACTCGATGACATGTAACTTGTAATTATCTTTCACAACAACTTTCAGGTTTTATAAAGAGTAAAAATCATATGTTTTCTCGGTTAAGTATCAACCTTAACATTTGTCTGGTCCATGTTTTCAACACGACATCAATTGGATTAAATGAGTCATCAAGGTACAAGATACTCCAGTTATGGTAAGATTTTCACATGTTCTATTCATAAGTGAGATTAGGTATTGTCCCTTACATTGTGCACTGCAGGTTGAACTATGAGTCAAAGAGCTTGACAGATCTTTTTACGCTCGATATCACTAGAAGGAACTGACCTATTATTACGTTAGTAAACATTTTTAAACTGGTCTTACGGTTTACCACTATGGTAACAAGAAAACTTACTGAAGAACAATATTATTCAAAATTAATATGATAAAATTAAATTCTAAAATATAATATGGTAACATACATATTCTAATTAAATTATCTATGTCCATGAAATTGTACATGAAAAATAAGTAAACATTGGTGTTGAGTCTCTAGTATTTAGTCCGAACCAATTCTCAGTGTTTTCGCCATTTTATAGTTTATGTAAGAGATACCATACGATAATTGAATGGTAACAGTGTAAGGTAACATGGTAATAGTATAAGAGATTTTTATATATACCTGCAGGCTATATATTCTTGCTGAAGGCAACCAAGAAACACAAAAAGGATATACAATAAGGCAGTAAACTGATTGAAACTACAATGGTTTCAATACAAAAAAGCACACACCTTATTTAGTTTTTACAATTTAAATGAAAATATTCATTTTAATGAAATCAATACCGAAGAAAGCAAGACGTCCTCTAAACTTGGAATCCATTCACCATAAACAATGTATAATGTTCTACGCTTGATAATTTAATGAAAGAAAAGCGATATATTTTATTTTATCAAATAAATTTCACCTACTTATCACAACTTCTTAAGAACTATTAGAGGTTCACAAGATGTGATCGAAATAGACTCGTTAATCCCAGGCAGAGATAACGAGGTGGAAGATGATGAAGTGGTGTAGGAACAGGTTTGAAGGGCTGAAAGAAGTTTCAGAAGAGAAAAAGACTGTAAAACCTTGTATAAAGGAGTTTACTCAACATTTTGATATAACCTAATAAAATGTGTTCGGATTAAATTTGCAGTAATATTATATTTAGTGTTTTTTAACAAACTGAAAATATATTTATGATAACAGCGTTGTCAGTCAAGTACTTGAAAGAAAACTTCATAAAAAGAGAAATATTGTTTATTTCAAATTATCGTTATTCTAATAAATAGTTTCAATATATTCTTGACTGAAAAATTTAACAAATAAAAATAAATAATTATGACAGAATTTTTATTGTCTCAAAAAAAAAATTATCGTTCCGCTAATACTTTAGTGGACTGACTCAGATTAAGAAAAAGCACACGAGAGTAAATTACAATGGTTATAAATATGTGTTGACATATTTTCTAGATTGTGGCATCATGGTAAACTCAACGTTGATATCTGAAGTAAAATTTACTAAATCCAGAGTTACTCATACACATTCAAAGCCTAAGAAATTGCATCTGAAGCCACAGGTAACTGATATTCGCGCATAAATGAGAAGCTAGAATGACAGAAAGTAAGTTAAAGTCGCATAGTTGTAAATAAAGATAAGCAGAGATGTAGACACAACAAGGTGAGAGGGCGCAAGCAATAGTTTTTGAACTCCCATTTTTGATATAGCGGGAATTATCAGTTGTTGTCCACTGAAGAAGTCACCTTGATAGGTGATTTGTTATTAAAATAGAAGCAAAAATGTAGATGGTTAATAATTATAGTTATAAAAACCCTTGTGTCAAGAAAAGTAAATTTCGTAATAAGTCCTTACTAACAGGAAAGCTGTACATGTATGTAGAACAACAACCCTTAGAAAAGTAATTCTCTTAGTGGTCTGAGTACAGTTTGTATAAGAGAAATTTTAACAAACACCATCTATTCCTGGTGAAGAAGTCTGCTGCCAGAATCCGCTAAGCTCCGGCTTATGAGTTCTCTTGTTCTATCTGTATTTTATTACTGCTATCCTGCATACGGCAACAGTATCTTTAGAGGAGACATAGATCGGATTCAAATACTGTAAAACTCTGCAGTTCGATTCATTTTCAATTTGAGGCGCTTTGATCATGTGTGAGATGCTGTCAGTTTATCCCCCATGGAAAATGTATGCAGGATCCTGACATGTGGCATGATCCACAAGGTGCTTGCGCTGGGTGAGCCGTGGTACCTGATCGAGAAGCTCCAATTTCGGGAGGAGGTCTCTCAACGCAGTGTCCGCCATGGTGACCTGCTTCACTTTCCCAGAGTCAAGCATGAGTTTGGGAGGAGGAGCTTTTCTTACTTTGGCCCAAAGTTGTACAATGACCTCCCCCAGAACCTTTAACTGACTTCTGTTACTGTTTTTAAAAGTAAATTAAGAAAAATGATTGTACAGTAATTTATTTGTCTTGTTTGGGTGTTTTCTTTAGTCTATAGGTTTTAGTTTTTATTTTTATTTCCCAATATTGTAAATAGTGTAAGATATGACAAGAGTTGTTCTGTAAAGCAGTTGTTATACTGAGAAACGCTTGCAATAAAGGCATTTTTATTTATTTATTTATTCCAGTGAACGGCATTTCGTTGCAAGCCTGCCGATGTTTTCTGTTCTGCGAATTGTGTTTGATTACGGAATGCCCATTGTTTTCACTGATATACCAACAGAACCATCATGCACGCTAAGATACATCTCGGCATACAAGTGTGTCTGTTTATTCTCTTCATCAAATTCTCAGATGAAGTTTTATCTGTAACTGATGAAGTGACAATTAATACCCAGAATCACATGGTTATAAAGTTAAGTTTTGAGTTTATTATGGCTAGAAAAGAAGAGATATTCCTTTGTAATTGACGCTTTGAAAGTTTAATTGTGTAATTTGGATCGAAGTCATCGTTGAAAGCTTAGAACATAATGCATGAGGCCAGTAATTTAATCTATCAGTAATGGTAAGTGTAATATTATAATATTAGTCTTATCCCAAAGTACATATTTAGCCAAATGGTTTTGGCTGTCATGGTCCAGCAGCTTTGAGAAAATAATACTTATGGGTTGGAAATTGCGTCTCCAGCTCTACATGGAATGTTATAAACACGTGTTCACGTCCACCTAGTTTCTCTCGAGTTAGACGTCTACAAAAAAAGCTATATACAATTTAATTCACTAACGAGTTAACAAATTAAACATGTAACACTATCTTTATAAAAATAATATTAGATAATTAGTACTTTCCATCAATAATTAGTACTTTTCTTTACATAGTACCAAAATCAATAATTTACCCATTAAAACGATAACAAACTAACTTATTTTTTACATCATTCTACAATATGATAAATAATTAAAATATATGTATATAAAAATGCATTTGCATGAAATAAACTAAAAATCCTTGAAGACAGCAATTACCAAATGAGCTGGTAAATTTAAGTCGATATATTCGAAAGCAAACAAATTACAATTATCCCTATTAAACATAGCTTACTGAATTAATTGGCACATAATGTTGGACACAAATTCCAAGTGTAACCTACTGACAATTGGAGTGGAATATTCAAGACAAGGGAGTGAATGTAAATACACAGCCTGAGTAATGGATTACTCTCCCACGGGTTATCAATCTCTGGCATGCTTCGCGATAAATATCCCTTGCCAACTGGGAAACAATTGCTACGATATTGATTTATATGTTTGTAAATGTTCACTCCTTTTGTTATTTAATCTTTTGTATTTTATATATTTACTTCTTACTATGAATGGTGAAAATTGTGTGTAATATATTACATGTCCAACATTTTCATATTTGCTCTATAATAGTTACGTAAACGTACAACTAAATAGTACAGTTTAGGACATAATTGGAAATAGAATTATGAGCAATCCACATGCCACAGCATTGCTAAAGATTATTATCTATTATTATGTATTGTATATTGTTAAGGATTGAATGATTACCATTATAATCATTCAAACACGGGAAACACCAAGAAGGTATTTCAAGGTTTCCTTTTACCAAAATTAAATTACAAAATTTTATAATCTAAAGTGAAAGGATAGCTGTTTAGTATTTCAATAGACTGTATAGCAATAAGTTATAAATACGTGTTGGGTGAGTAGGGTGTAAATTGTATTCTTGAAAGTTGTAACGCTGTAACAGAACGAGAAACTATATATTTCTACTTCATTTTAATGGGAAATGGCAAAAATACGTACCTTTTAACTTTTAAATACGTGACGGAAAATACATTTTCATAAAATTAAACGGTAAAATTTATGTATATGCCTTATTATACATATTTAACAACAGAAGCTTCCTACTTCGTCAGTGTAATTAAACATTTGTTACAGTTAAGTATACAAACTAAATGTACAGTTGTTTATATGGGAAATATCGTACCTGTATGAACGTAAAATATCTTAAAATTGAATAGTGAGCTACAGATTTGAAACTTTCGTGGTTTCATTTGTTAACAGGCAAGATTCTAAATATTTTTTATAGATGCTTCATTATTTACAGAGACAAGATCGAACTGAATGATTCGATATAACGATCAATATATTTAGAGGATAATTAAAATTTAATTCTCATAATATTTGTTGGAAAATGAGTAAAAATAAGCATTGCATATTTAAAATAAATGTTTAGCGCACTTAATGTAAGACTCGTTGTATAGCTGTAAATGGAATGCAATATTATAAGCAGACAATAAAATCTAGATTTTACTGAGGAACCAACGGAAGATACTTAAACATAAATGAAACGAATATCCTTTGATGGTATCCTGGTTAGAGGAGTGATATGCCAAGATGATACATGCACGATTACCGAATTCTAGTTTGTTTATGTTTACACGAATTATATAAAGTGCCATACATAACTTTATAAATACCTCAATTCGTTTCCGAGATAAAAATACATTTTGCTGCAGGTACTACTGTATCAGTTCTGTAACAGTTGAAGTTCGTGCAGTTGTTAGATAACGAGGTGACACTCGAGGCTCCCTGTATTGTGTCTCTATTGTAACAACAATACAAGGTGAAGTATGGACATATCCCCCAATTTGAGACGCTTCGGTTTTTCCACAAAGGGAATGAAACATTGTAATGGGGAGCAACTATATATCTTGATGCTTTACAGTGTTAAAATACATAGGTAAGTTGACAAAATAATAACCCGTAGTACTTTGCAGTATAGGAAAGTTTAGTGTGATAGGATAAGTTAGGTCATTAAACTGAGAGTTTATTTAGTAAGTGGAGGCAAAAAAGACTAAGATGAATTTTTTGAAACTATAAATATAGGTGATTTAGAATTCAGGTGCATCAATAAATGACTGACTTACACTACATCTAAATGTTTATCATGCACATCATATCAGACATTGAGTGAGAGTAGTAAACCTGCATAAAGCGGTCTTTAAACAATATTCACAAATAATTCGTAGTTAGGTAGAGGACAATTTAAATAGCAAAAATATTAAACTACAATACTTATTGCAAAATTTTTTTTTGCCTTTCACAAGTTTTTCTTTCATTTTCACTTTACAAATTAGTATTCACCAGAGTATTCCCAAAATTCCAAGTAGCATCTATTTCTTAAAGAAAAAAAAAAACTAGTAATAACTGTCTTGGCAAGCTACAATAATGGAAATATCAATTCAATTTGTATCCGATTGGTGTTTTATTTGAACAGATACACAATAATAAACAAAATACGCTCTAAATTAAAGTTATATTCGTATCTAGGTAACAACGAACTTGAATGGGGGGCAATAACTATAACAATCGCCCTTATATGACCACCTACGCTCGAAAGCGCAAAATAGTTCTTCGCCTATTGTTATTAAAACCATGAAACTGTATAGTTTTCATTATTCAAGCAACTACCAACAAAGCTTTGCAGTTTGGTTCCACGACTATCTTTATATGAACTGCACATTTCTAAATCAACGTGTGTGAAGAGTGCTTAAGGGGTTTTAATACTATCGTACAGGTATATTTCCAATTTATGAATGTAATAGTCATTGAATTCGAGCGGCGAAGAATGATCATAACAGTTCCTTATTGAGACTATGAAAGGCTCGTCATATTATGATATTCATAACGTTTTGCAGATATATTACTTATTGTTTCGGTAATTAGGTCTCTTTACATTTTAGTCATATAGAAGCATAAAGACGAGTGGTATGTTTTATTCCCCATTACATGAAAATATAATACTATAAAGTCATCTAAATTTTTTGGAGATTGTTTGCTTAGTTTGTCTTTTTTTACGAGATATGACTATGTTTAGCGTTATAAAAGTAGCGATAAGTTAGAAATGTTGCATTCCTATTCTGTTTCCATATTATTTATTTTCAATTTGTTTATGACAGACCGTAGTAATATAGTATTTATAAGACCCGATTCAACGTCTTAAATTTGTTTTTTAACCTTATTTATTCAAGCAGATTTTCTTCCATCATAAAAAAGAGTACGTGACTTTCTTTTTGACAAATTTAAGTGCTGTGATTGAAAACGGACATACTGAATTATATTTTATCAACGAACTGTTAGCATCTCTCACTACACAGACAGATTTAAAAAGGAGATTTTGTGTAGGACTTTTCTTGCATGGTTAGGTAAATGAACCGAGATAAGCTATTTATGTGGGACGTAAATTTATGGAACATTTCTGAGATCCTACTAAATTTGTCTGCTTTAAAGTTTTACAGAAAGATATTTCCTAACATAATATATCACAAACCAGCAAAGATGTACAAAATGAATAAGTAAAATGTTATGAGAAAGAGCACAAGGTATTTTGGTCTTACACGTTACTATTCTGTTAAGCCTTTTACATTAAATAATTAATTGTAAAAACTGGTCACTGAGCAGTGTAAGCTTTCCGAATTTTTACCTTAATGTACATCTTTCCCCTTTATTTTTATTTAAAAGGTCATCGTATAGGCCAGTTTCCAATGAGGACGGACAGAGTATAGCTAAAAGGGATATCAGATTTGAAATAAAGATCACTTAATGTGGCAAACATAAATTCTTTGTATAACGTATAAGGCCAGTGGTAGTATGTTTGGGTTAATACTTAACATTTTCTTATTTTCCCTTTAGATTTTGTAAGACTACGTAAAAAGCTTAAAGACTATAATATTTACTTTTCAAAAACATTCCGTGATATTTATCATGGAGATTAGACAAACAGTTTATGTCTTTAAAAAGGTCCGTACATTAAAATTTCATCGTAAGGTCACCAATTATGTCAGTAGAAGATCTTGATATATATTTAAAGTGGGCATGCCCGTAACACCATATTACTTCAGGAAATCCGTTGGTAAATGGCGGATATAAGTTATTACTAATATTATATATAAGGATATGGTCTTTAGGAAGTTATTACGGGAATATTATGTGAGTTTAAGTCAGTTAATATTTAAAATAGTTAATGAAAAAGTATTGTAAATATATCAAGCTTACTGTCACACCTTTGTGTTGATATTTAAATATTGCGCTAAAAAATACAAATCTGAATATTATTAATTACCAATCAGTCTAGAAAAAAAACATTGTATTATTTGTATATGGATAAAGTATATTGATTGTATTATTTATTAGTATATTTATTGACAGAGTGTAAGTTTAAGGGCAACTGAAAAAACCTAAACGTTTTATAAAAACAATGAAAACATTAAATAGTGATTGTTACTGGCACATTTTGCATTAGATGGAAACGTAGATGTGTCCTAATTCGATTAAAGAATGAAGGGTCTCTGATGTGCTGGCATTTTTAGGAGATCTGAAATATTGAAGAAGTTGTAATTAGTTTGGATGTAAAGAGAGAACGCAGGACCGCGAAATATTACACCTGTAATGCCGATGTCGCTATCTCTTGGAAAATAATGTTGTAGAAATTTATCAGATATCTCAACATTGTATTGCCATCTTATTATTCTTTAATATTTGACTTTCAGTAGTGTAAATTATTAGCTTTTAACTATAAATACTATAAAGAGCTAAAAATTTGTTATATTTTAAGTAGTTTATTTCATAGTTTATGTAGTAATTTTTAGTACAGAGTAGTATTTCACTGCCCATAGGATATATAAAAAGTACTTAACATTACATAGCTTAAGAATCAAATTTAATGGTAATAGAACATGATTATTTAGCACAGTAATGAAGTTAAGGATATTCCATATATAGATATCTGCAAAATCTCTGTTACACTAGTCGAAGGTACCTGTATTTCTTGGTATGATAATGACACAAGAATAATTCAGAACCCTAACTTTTAAAGATATTAAGCGTTAGTTACACTGTTATTGTAGTTATAATATGTTTCGTTAAGACCAAATTTAGCCAGGATGGATCTTAATTAAGTAAATATAAAATAAATTTAATAATATTAATACGACTAATTAAAAAACATTCATTTAATCCTTTTTATGTACAATGATACTGCAGGACTTTAATAATTATTTGAAAGCGTCTTAAAAGGCAGATTGTATCAAACACAACACGCCTACATTATGAATTGGAGAAGCATTTATTACACAAAGAAATGAGTTCCGTCTTTCATTTCAGTTATTCTTTTACAATTATTGACAGAAAGATCGGAAATCAAGGAAATGGTTGTAATGAAACGCTTCAGCAATATCTGAGATGAACAAGATTATTCGATAATTTGCAAGATATTGGATTTTTATCATCTCTATCTAAAACCGGTTTGTCAGGTATATATTTTGTTATGTTGTATATTATGTACAAAACAGACTGCTGAGGTTTTTTAAATATATATTTTTATTCTTTTCTTTGTAAAAATAAAGATAATAAACCTTTGCCGTAAAAAATACAATCTTAGGTGCTCTTAAACGTTTAAAAAAGCCTTGCTATATTTTTTACACAATATGTATTAAAACAAAATGTGATTTACATGGTTTAATTATATAAATTTCCCCACAAATAGGTGTAGAATTATGTGGGATTTTTACATTGAAAGTATGGCTGTCAATTATATCTCCGTTGGGTAAATTGCGATGTGCTTTTTGTGTTTCAGATAACATAAAAAATGGCTTTAACAATATGTGTTACCTCTCAGTAAGTGAAAAAGCAGCTTAACAGGGCAGCTTACCAAACTTAACTTGCAATGAAGTATTTTGTGTTGTTTCAACCAATTTTTTTCTGGTTTGAATCCATAAAATATTGATTTATCTTATAAATCATTCTAAATATACTATATAAATGAAACTAAGTTGGCTTTTAATAAAAAAAGTTGTTTATCAGACTGCCTATAATATTGTTCTCTCACAAAATCACTATTAATTATTATTGTCTTCCTATTCACACATGAGTCTATTTTAACACTGGCACAGTCAATAATGTCCATTGATTATTAAACAAATTTCAGCTGTTCAGTGTATTACCACTAATTTTGTCACTTAAAAAATTCACTTCTAAGGTTAAACTCAAATAGTTGCGTCATTACAGCTCTTATAAAAAGAAATTGGAGCTTCTAGAAAATTAAAATTCCATAACCTACTAGACAAGAGGAGTAGGGTCACATAGAAAAAGAGGAGTAGGGTCACATTGTCCACCCACCGCTCATATAAGGGGGTGTGGATGGGGCAGTTCAACAGACCTGACCCAACCCACTGCGCGCTCTCTCTATAACGGAACTATTAATCTATTATCCCTTTTGTTATTTTTAGAGACCCCCTAATGCTCAAATCAACTTGTATCGGAGGTTAACCGTTTATCTGGTATGTGTTCAGCCACATTCACACTTAGTCAGCCAACACTTTAAGAAATTAGTTCTAGTTATAAAATTAGGGGACATTTAAAATTAATAGATATAGCAGTGTAGACAGACAGATCTTATTATATTACACTAAAATTCTTCAATCACAATTATTTGAAAAAATATTAAATTATATAAATAACACTCTCAAACACAGGCGAACTGTTCAGCGTTCAGAACTGAAAGAGTAAGTCGTCACTGGACATAACGAATTCGACATAATGTGTGTACATCGGAATACAGCCATATTTTAAGTAAAACTAAACAAAAGTAAAAAGTTTTTATTGTATTTTTATATAACTAATTTTTTTACTACTTGAACTGTTTGAACAGAACGTGTACGTGGTGTATTGTAATGTATCCATCCATACGGAATCACCATTGTGTGATACCCAGTAAGGATAGTAGCAGTGGTGTCTCTCTATTACGCTCAGCAAACTAAACAACTAATCCGCTTTCAAGAAGCTTAGTCGACGTCATTTATTCACTAACTCCATAAAAGACTTTCTCATTTTATTCAAGAATACTATTATGTGTTTTTTTCCAATGCGTTCAGTGCAGTCACATATTGTCATTAAAGACAAAAACCGTTAAAATTTTGTCAATAAATGAAAATTTTTTGTCCATTAATAATAAAAATATTATTATTCATTTGAAAAGCAACATATTAACATCATTAATAGTATCTTCTATGCTGTATAACTAACCTTAAAATAAAATCATTATTAGTAAGTTCTACAATAACTTTCAGTTTTCAATATTCTATAATAATATTCTATATTGTTTAAAATGTATAAAACTAATTACATAATATAGTTCATTATTTTATTGCTAGATAATATTCAAAAAGCTAAGATGTAGAATTACATTTACGACTAATGGCCTCGGTTGCGTTTCTGTAAAATTTTAGATATTATTACTTCATAATGGCATTTAGTGTGAAAATTAAATATCTACATCGTTATTAGACTTTTCTAAGTGATACATTCATTTCGAGAGCTGATATATTAACTTGATCTGGTCTTCATTTGACGCTTATCGGTTTCAGTCAACTTCAGGGATTGTAACTGACCGATTAAATCCCTAAACTGGCTTGTGAAAGAATCAAATATCCATACCAATGGTATAGACTATCTAAGATGTCTTTAAACAATACTGTGCAATATAAGTCACGAGAACTATTTTTAGGCCCGAGAGGGATGCTAGGTTTTGGAGTTTTAAGTACATATATATATATATTCTTTAAATTTGTATAAGTGGCAATAGCATAATTTAATTTTAATAAATAACGAATCGCAAAAATACTTGCTCCGTCGGGACTTAAATATATATATATATATATATATATATATACATAAATGTTTAATTTATATATATATTTGTCTATATATATATATATATATATATATTATATATATTATATATCAATGTTTTGGAACTATTTATTCCCGTTATCAATATTGAGCAATGAATCTTCCTTTATTTTCCTGCCTTTTAAAATACTGGTGACCAAGGTGGTTCCGAACGTTACTGTGTTGATTAATCCTAAGTAGTTTATTTTTTTTCTTTAATAATTTGTATATGCCTTAAGAAAAAGTATGACACAATAGAATAGGCAAGTGTTAAGATAAAAAATTTAGGCTAGTAGGACAGTAGGATTTACATTCCTTTTAGCACGACGTGTCTATTATTTAAATATATCCTCTTTTTTAGGTGGGAACGTAATTAATGTAGTCCTCTACAATACTTTGCTTTTATTTATCTTATTTCTTCTCTCTTGTCTGTGTGCTAATTATATTCCCACCTAACAAAGAGGATGAATTTCAATTGTTGAAACGTTATTTTCTACACTTTTTAACACATAGTAATGGAAACTTTCCAATATCATATTATCCTTTCACGATTTCTATCGTCAAAGATAACATTAAACAAAAATGTATGCTGATGATTCTTTAACTCATTCCTGATTGAAATAATACTGGGCAACGTGGACTGGTTTCTAAAGTTAATTTTATTCTAAATATAATAGTTTGGGAATACATTCTATGCAGCGTAATTCATTGAACAGAGCATATACGTATTTATTTAAGGACAGATAACAATTAAGAAGGCAACATCTTGGCAGACGTAAATGATGACAGGTTTACTTCATTTTAAGTTTTGAATAAAAGTGTCCAATCGTAATTTATCGTAATAATGTAGAAACATTTCCTTAGGTAAAAAAATAAGGGTATAAATAAATAATGATTCGGGCATTGTTTTTCCTAAAGTCTTGGTGAGTATAATTTATAATTATTGTTTAAATTGCTTTTAAAAATCTGTAATTTATCAATATGATAAAAAATCCTCAGTAAAACGTCGATAAAAATCATGGTAATAATGATCTGATCTATTTTGTAACTTATGTTTTTTTTACTTAATAGATCTATGTTAAAGGATACCAAGAGCTAGAAACCCTATAATAACCCTTAAGCTTAGAACATATAAATACAGGTGTGAATTGAAATTAAAACCCTTACATCTGTTATATCACATATGACATTTGTGATAAGTTTTATAGTAGCTTCCGTTTATTTGAAAGCTACTGATCAACTCAAAGTTTAACACTTGAAACTAGACTTGTAAAATAATACAATTTAACCAAAAACAACCATGCCCTGGTTTAAAAGTTATACCATTTGTTGAAAATTGTTGTAGGTTCATAATTTGGAGAGAACTGAGTGTTCTAAACCGTAAAATAAACACATAACGTGATGAAATCAAAGAACTTCTTGTATTAATCCCACTAATGGTGACCATATTTAAACCATCTCCAATCTGCCAGATTGCTTAGAGGTTTGCAATGTGCCTGATGTTTTGCAAGATTAACGGAAGGCTTTTGACATGCAATTAGTGCGTATACAGGACTCGTATCATCCCACCCAACACTGTCCTTTAATAACTTAACTTTTACGTTCAGAGCTTTCATGTATAAAAAAAGCAAAAACCCAGTGGTATGGTGTTATATTCCTTAAAGAATATGACATTTTTATTACGCCTTCTAGTTTACAACGGCTTAGTCTATAATAAGACCTGTTTTCAGTCGGTATTAAAATATGCAATTAGGTTTTAGTTCAGTTAAATTGTAAAGATAAATTCTGGCACTAATCATAGAAATTTTTTGAACTTTTATAAACACTCACTTCATGAAGTTTTTTATTCTATAAGAACTTGGCACCAATTTTATATAGAGATCCGTAGCCAATTTAGTTTATCACTCATAATATAATTTTACAGAGCCCTTTTTTATTTTTCAAACTTAGATTTACATATAACTTCAGTTAGCATAATTAAGTTAAGGAAGTTTAAAGACATACTGTCATATCCGGATTTTGGCATGCTGCAGCATTTATGGCTCGAGTGAATTATATTTTCGACACCACAAGTGAGTTTACCTTGTTGCTCTGATTAAACAAATTTTCAATGGGCCAGGAAGTGTCAAAAAGTCTTTGGTTGAAAGTGGTGTCCCTCCAGCCCTTGAAATGTTGTTCCAGTCTTGGATATTTCTAGTGAAATAGTAGTCGACTGGTTTTGAGTCGATAAAAAATATATACATACATAATTATATACGTTTTCTTCTATCAAAAAGTATCTACATCCAGCAGTTTAAATTAACTTGGGGGTTTTATGTATTTACATATTAGTTTGGTCGAGCAAGAAAATGAATACACAAGTCGATCTCAACAACATACTTTGGTGAAAACATGTCAGATTTTTATTGTTTTTATCTACTTTAGGTCTAAAATATTTGTAGTGCTATTATAGTGTTTGGCTCAAGCCGATGAAAACATATACATACATTTGTTAAACTGAGAAACTACTATATTCAAAAAGGATCAATTCACCACGGAAATATCCTTCGAAAGTTCAATATTTAAACTTTAGGCTTTGTATTATATACATTTCAATATTATTCTCACTGTAGCCCGGGAGAGAATAGCTCATAGTTTCTTTTTCTCTGTTTAGATATTACTGGTACAATTTGGATTAAAATTTATGAGGTAGGTTTTATTTGCTATCGGGGTTACGCTATTAGTCCCGCATTGTGTACTTAATTATAACATTTAAATAAAAAAGTTTTTCTCCCTCTATGACAAACATGAGCTGAAAATGTTCAGTCAACCTTTTATATCTCTTAGTAAGATTATTTTAATCAGCTTAGGTTAACAATCGCTCAAGTAGCTGGAAAAATTTCATTTCTGCCTGTATGTCTTTCCACCCAATACCTATAGAACTAGCTAAGCTATAGACGTAGCATTTGAAATTTAAATTATAAGAAATATAGAGTTTGGTTAAGTTTTATGCAATTCTATTTAATTTAGCTGAGTGTTAGTGAACATTGTTACATTTTTCTTATGATAACTTGAAAATTTACCTAATAACTAAATTTTGAAAAACAAACTGAAAACAATATAATGACATAACACTCGTAGCCTCATGAAATAACATAAAGCCTTGAAGTTTTGAATGAAACCTCAACGAAATTTGGTGTGGTGTAATGGTAGGTGGCAATTAGACAGAACAAAATGTCAGAAATTCCCTCATCTTAATATGTAACAGTATATATAAGGGATAACTGTATAAAGTATTGATAAGTGATTGGTATACAGTGTGTGTTCAAAATCCTATGCACATTTAAGAGATCTTGTAAGCAGTAAGATATACAGCAAAGATTAAGTGGACAAAGTTTTGTTTTCTAATTACAACACCAAAAAAATCTAAGTGGCTAAATAAATTATTGGTTGCGCCGTTCACTCGCTGAACTCAAAAACGTGAAATCTGGATGAAAAGTTTTCTAGTTTCTAAATATTATATTTGGAAATTTTATAAGACCTTCAAATAGTACGGTAGGGTTCAAATCCTGTTACTACGCACACCTTTTTCTATATTTATCTTTCTCGTATCTCTTATAATTTCCACGATCCGTTCAGTGAGCATAAATAGAGCATACACTTTATACTCGTATAAGGATTTTTTTTAAGTAAGAAGGTATTTGGGAGTGCCAAGCATGATAAGATATGATAACTAGTTTATTTTTTTAACAAAAGAACAGTGTACATCGATGCCGCCGTAGCTAACGCTTAGACTTAAAAGAGAAAAAGAAGTTATTTGTTAACTCCATTCAGGATTAATTGTTTCTAGTCATCAATATATTAAACAGCTAATTATCTAAACCGGTCTTACTACAGCTGATATATTTCTATAAAGAACTGCAAAAAAGTTTATTATTATATACATTTTGTATAGTTTTTCCTTTAGTGTTGTATTAGTGCCTGCTAAGTTATTGATTTAATTTCCAACATTATTACTATTTATATCCATATATAAGTAAGTACGTGGTAAATTAAAAAAAGGGCTGTATAAAATGTGTGTTTGTGGTGTTTAAAATTATATTTTCTGTCTTGTTTCATAAAAGAAAAGTTCTACATTACATTACTGGTTCTACGTTAGAGAACCGTTTTCAACCATTTATAGATTGGTATATACAAATTTAGTTTTTTTTAGAGAGCGTATGTGAAGTTTTCTGGCTTCCACAACTCTCATACACTTCAATTATGGAACTTTAAAGATATATCAATGTAGGGTTTAAATAGTCATTAATAAATTTAAACTCATGAAAAACACACTCCGTGTAAATCTACGTGGAACTCGTAACCCTTTGACAATTATTTTCAAAGTCAAGGTCAAAATAAACAGTGACAGGCTGTTTACTACAAAGTATTACTCACATGACACATCGCGTGTAAATGTGAAGCTAGTATGACAGGAAGTAAGTTAAAGTGGCGTTGTAAACAGAGATCGGAAGTGCTGTAGACACAACGGGCGCGAGAGGGTGCAAGCAACAGTTGTTGCGCTCCCAGTATTGATTTACAGCAGGAATCTAGGCGCAACAGTTGTTCACTGCTTTATTACTTTACGCCACCTTAAAAAGCAATTGCTTATAAAATCATTATTAAATCTTTTCATAGTTAAATATAGTTATAAAAAGCCCTTACAGTCGAGACTTTTTCAGTGCATGCTTACAGGAAAACTCTAATATTATTGATTGTATGAAATAATCCAATACGATATTGTAAAACTAGAAATCCATCAAAATAATTCGTGACAAATGGTCAGAGAAGTGATAATTATAGAGTAGTTTAACAAACATCGCAATAAATGCTCTCGTTGAAGTTCACAATATATCGCACCTGTTCTGAGAATCATGTAAGGTTACGGGATGCAAACAATTCTCAATATAATACCAACATACAAGCGTATGCAGGCGTTTCTGTTTCTTCTACTAATCAAAATCAAAGGCTTCCAGAAACCTATATCATTCAATAAATATATTAATGCATTTTTGTGTACAATGTACTAAAAGATTGGAGGATACTAAAAAAGTCTTGAGATGTCTGTTACTAAATATGTCGTTAAATCGAGGTAAGGATAGTCAGAAGCAGACAAATAAAATTAAGCTTTTTAAGCGTAGCTTTTTGAACTAATTTGGAAGGGAACGTTAAACAAAATTCTGAAGTGTAACCCATTGACAACTGGAGCGGAACATTCAAAACAAGGGAGTGAATGTAAATACACTGCTTGAGTAATGAGTAATGAGTAATGATTACTCTCCCTAGGGCTACCAATCAATGCCAGACTCCACAAAAAATATTCCATGCCAACTGGGAAACAATAACAAAAACATTGATTTGTATATTTGTAACAGTTTACGCTTTTTGTAACCTAATTGTTTGTACATTTTTTTACTACTAAAGGTGAGAATTGTGCATAATATATTGAACTTTCTATTATTCTCTACTCGCAATCAAGTCGGTCGATAACCTCTAACACAATAGAATCGATATGATATCAAAGGTATTCAAACTCTTTTTGCAATATGCAATAGAAAGCGTTGATCTTATTATGCAAAGAACATACCATTTAAAATAAGTAATAAATTTCAAACTCGTGATAGTTGGGAAGGATAAAAAGATATAGATGAAATATAAAGCGATGTAAAATAGCTGCAATCATAATATTATAACGTTTTCAGCATTGTAAAGGAATTTAAAGAATATTTCTGGTTGTTTTTAAATTTTTAGGATAAAAATATGGGTATGGCCAATTACACCCTAGCTAATTACGTATATTCTAATTATAACTTACACTACTTTTTAAATCGTAATAAACATATTTTATGGAGTAGTCCACTTTTCAGTGAATTTTCTACGATGACTAATACGTATACTGTAGTTTAAAAAAGATTTCTTTTTAATGTAATCAAAGGCTCTCTCTAAGGTGTATGGCATATATTTATTGAGCCTATATAAACATATTCCATCTGAAAATATTATTAGAAGAAATTGTGAACTACGTTTTAGATTTTTACATATTTTAATGTCTACGCAAGCGAGATAAATGGGTATAAATATAAATGTATATATATATATATATATATATATATATATATATAAAATACATAAATGTATTTATATATAATTATATGTACTTGCCTAACTATTGAGGGTACGTATATGACCTCCTAAATACTTTTACGATCAGGGAAATAGGTGTCTACCTCCACAGCGTGTTGTAGTCCTGTTTCCTTACGTTCCAAACAACCACTTTCTTCTAAGATCCTGTTCCTCAATTCTTCCGAATCCGTGGTTTTCTTTTATACACCCTATCTTTAAGATAACCCCAGAAAAAGAAATCCTGAGGAGTTAAGTCGGGGGAAGGAGCGGGCCATTCAATGGCACCTCTCCTTCCGATCCATCTTTGAGGAAACATAACATTTAAGTAATCCCTTACAATATTCCTGTAGTGCGCGGGTGCTCCGTCTTGTTGAAACCAGATTTGAGCCAAGTTTTCACCAACAATATTTCGAAGAGCTGGTATTATACGGTTTCTGAGCATGTCAATGTAGGAAACTCCGTCTAAAGTTCCCCATAAAAAAAGGCCCCACAATTCTTCCACGTAATATGCCGGCCCAGACATTCAACTTTTGTGGGTGTTGCGTGTGACTTTCTATCATCCAGTGCTTATTACTATCAGTCCAGTAACGACAGTTGTGTATGTTTACATTGCCATTTAACATGAATGTAGCCTCGTCTGAAAATACAATGTCATTTAGAAGGATTTTATTTGTATCTAACTTGGTCATCATAATTTCACAAAACTCAAGACGCCTGTCAAAATCGTCTTCGTTTAGATCTTGATGCAATGTAAATTTGTATGGCTTGAAACCATTTTTATGAAAAACGTTTTGAACAGAGCTTTTGGACATATCATGATTGCCTGCAACCGATCTGAGCGTTTCATGAGGATTCTCAATGAATGACTGAAAAACTTCCACACTAGAATCCTGATCGGTTGCACTTGGTGGACGACCACTTCTAGGAAGATCAGAGACAGTTCCATGAGTTACAAAACGGTCTATTGTACTCGTAACTGTTGATTTTGATATTAGGTTTCGGTTTGGAAATTAGTCATTGGTGTTGAACTTCACTGTGAGACCGTGTTAATTCCCCCCAACCACGCATCATTAATATGGTAACTCTCTCACGTTCACTAAGTGCCATAACAAAGAAAAGATAAAACTAAGTTGAAACAAATTAAGAGTAAAAAACTGTTATGGTCTGTCTTTACTAACGAGTAGAATGCCACTAATAACATCTAACTAAAGCAAGAATGGTTACTGCCTGCGGGAATACCCCTCAGAAATAATTAAAATTATTATTCTGCAACAACAATTAATTATTAAACACAGTGTAATTATTTTACAGCTGTTCTAGGCTAGAATAATATTAGCAAGAACAGTGCTGCCACCAGCCACAAATTTTAGGTCATTTGAGAAATAACACATCTCCAGGAGATGAGGTGTTTCTCAAAAGAATGAATATTTTAACATCTGCTATCACTATGGTTACGTAGTGGAGATGTGGTGTTTACTTAGTACTGGATTCGCCTTGCCTTCAACTACACTTTGGCATGCCTAACTCATTATTAGTAAAAAATGGACATGAGGTGTTTCTCAAATAACTGATTCAATTGTAAACGGTTTTGGGTTAGTAAAGTTAAAATCAAAAAGCTCATCAGTGTATTTTTTTACATTAACCTAAGTTGCAAACTCTAGCCATCTTTGAACGGCTGTCATTTTTGACTCGGTTATCCGTTTGAGGTCAGGTTTGTGGCTCTGTACTCTACTAATACCTTTGATTTGATATGCATATCAACCTATGCTTACATTTAAGATTTTCTTCTGACTCCTAGCGGGCCGCCCCCCTGAGGAAGTAGCGGATCACTGAATATGTGATAAAATAGATTTTTATGTCCAGTAACTTTGTGTTAGGTTTTGTAGCTCTATGTTAAATATTTTGAAAAATATTTAACCGACCCGGACTTTTTGGACACCTATATATATATAAGTTTATTAGTTAGTGCATTTACTAAATTTCATATTATAGCCAAATAAAAATAAAGACTTTTTAAACTTATTAAAAACAAGTTTTTGGCATTGGTATTGGTTATCTTTTAAATATTCGATTTTATGACAATATAATTATAGTTCTCTACGAATATTAACATTGATTACAACGTTGGGTTTCTAAATATAATAGCTTTGGTTATTTCCCATTTTAAAGTAGTAAGTCTGTACCTTAAATAATTTTGTCTCTATTTATGTCCCCAGTGGTAAAATATATGGTTAGGAAATGAATTTTACTACAAAGTATCTTTATTAAAGAAATGTACTATATAGTTTTAATTTAGCAACGTTCTAGATCATTAGATAAAGTGATAATAGAAAATAAACCCCAATAATTAAGTAAAGGTTGAGCAAACTATTTTAGTATTTTATAATACCTTGTTTCCTACTGTAGTAGCAAATTCCTGTTCTTTTAATGTACAATTTAACTCTGATAAGTAATAATTTATAAATGTCTTTATAGTATCCATGGCAAAGAGTGATTATCACCTGTATCAGGTTTTGTTCCCTGTAAACATATGAGATGACAAAAATAATGGAATATGTTATCATTTTAATTTTTAACATATGGATGAGTAAACAATCCTTCAACCTATTTCATACATGTGCTTAGCATATAAGTGAAAATGTTATTGTTTAATATAGTCGATTTGTATCGGTATCATGTAAATTTACAGTTTTCACAGAGATTAGTGATTGGAACCGGTCATTTCAGCTTACTAGTGTTGTGTTAGGTGTCGCGAGAGGTAGTTCTAGATGGGATCGAAGGATTGCGCTATTTACAACTGTTTCAAGAAGACTTGTATGTTTTAATAACCTAACATCGTTGTCAGTATCAGTTTAACACGAGGAATTTATATGAAGCGGTGGTATAAACTAAATTGTAAAACTACACAATAATCTTTGCCATACATTTGCCCCAAAATGGAGGTAATCCATTGTTATTTATTATAACTTTTCAGCACAAAAAACTAATAAACTTCTTTAAATGAAAATAGCAATAGGAATTTGTGTAAGTTTACAAATATTTAAACTTAATGCCAAACACTTCAAATATAATGCGTTTATTGAATTAGCAATAAAACTTTAACGTTTAAATTTTAACCATTAACGAAAAAATTACAGAGGATTGCTTTAGGAGATAGATGTTATTACACCTCCTCCGCTTACGGTGGTGCAATTGATTTTTGGGTTTATAAAATACATTTGTATGTTAGACTTTAATTCTTATCACTCCTAGTGAAATTGCAGACATTTAAAGTATAAAATTCAGGAGATTTTGTTATCGGGCTCAAATAAAACACGGCTGAAGAAAATGTTATGTAATAAAGTACGTACACGAATGATAACTCCATGAAGTAAATTTTTTCATTTACAAGAAAGTGTATTTCGTTAAGGAGAATATTAAACATCCTTATTATGCCTTAATTATACATAATTAAAAAATAATTTCTTTAAATCATAACTCATGTAGATATTCTTGGAATTTCTTATTTTTTTCTTATGCAATTTTTATTTGGGCAAGGTTACAACATTGCTTAGCTTTTCCATTCGAAGATGGGGACAAACGGAAATACAAACGGAAATCCGGAACTTATAATAATTAATTTATAAATCCACGATGAGTGATAAAAAAATTATGAGTCAAGGCCATTCGAAGATGGGGACAAAGGGAAATCCGAAAAAACGTTGTAACCAACGGCTTTAAAATGAGGCATGAGCGTGGTAATCACGGTCCTTACTTAATTGTAGTATAATGTAAATTTGCAATAATAATATGTGAGAGACTGTTATTCTGCGTAATAGACAAAGATTCTTTAGGTTAGATAAATATATGAACCTAAAGTGTTACATTTAAATTTGGGGAATGGGAGGTTTCACAAATGATAGGCTTGCCCCTGTGTCACAAACCCTAGGAACGGCCCTGAAAGAAGTTAAAATGGCTTCCAAAACTAAAATTGATTGCACTCTCTTACAAGTCCTTTTTCTTAAATAATTATTTAGATGTCTCAAAAGTTCACTTTATCAAAATTGTTTCCTGTTAACTATTAGGTTAACGGTTAATGTCTATTTAATGAATATTACATTAAATCATCATGAATTTTTGTTGAAACATTTATGATAAATAATTAGGCACTTGTATTTATTAACGAGAGTGTTTAAGATATGTAAAATATAACAAAGTTTGTGTACATTGTTGTAAGATTGTAAATCCTAATTAAGTGGAAAGACTACGGTTTAACCTACATAGTGTGGGAACTCGGATTCCCTTTCTGGGAAGCCGTGTTGATCACTAGAGGCCTCAAGTGGCTGGTATGTAAACAGTAGCTAACCGGTTTGGCAATTGCGGGCATGTTGCCTTGAAATATCCACACAAGGCTGGGTAGACATGTACTTCTACTTCCCGCCCCCGTACCAGACATTTTATAGAAAAGATTAACATTTAAACTTGATGTTTTTCACTGCCTTTTAATTAAGACCTGCACAGTTTGTAAATTTGTATACTAAATGAATTCACGATATAGTTTATGCATATATTGTACCTTAGTGGCATCGTGTCAAGTTAAAATTATTAGGACACAAAAAATTGTATAAATGAATAATCAGAAAGTAGATATAATTTTGAATTCGGCAACAAAAATCGTAGCTACACTATTCAAATTTAATTAAAAGATCGGGGATTTCCATCCATTAATTAAAAGACGGAATAAATGTTTTTTCTAAATCCCGTACGAGCAGTATGAGGGAAATGGGTATGTTGAATTCAAATTGTAAAAGATATATTTGAACCTCGAACACAAGACAAGGTAGGAGTACTCTACACCAAAGGCTCGCGTAATAGGCTTCATCAAGGTTACATGCACATTTTAAGATCTACATTTCATTTCATTCTTGAGATGTCCTACATACAGACAGAGATGTAGAAGAGATATTTAACCCCCCCCCCCCACAGATGAGACATTGGTGAGCTTCCTGAGTGAGGATTCAACGACCGTCAGCAAAATTACACGTAGTGACATACACCGTCATAAAACTAATTGTTTTTTTATGTAGAAATGTACTTTCTCACAATGCTACAGGTGAAATATTCCCAAGATATTCTACAAATAATTAGGCTACAAGTGTAACATGTTAAGAAGTCATATGATTACAGTTATGTTTTATACTGGCCATCTTGAATTAATTCCCTCCTCATAATACAATTGACACAATTATAGACAACTACAATTATTGAAAAGTGTAAATTCCCTTAACCTGGCTGTCGTTGTCAAAATGAGCAGAGGTAATACTCTATTTAGATTCAACTTTATGTTTCTATGTCAAAGACTATATTTCCAGTGTGGTAAAGGTAATTCTGTTGTTCTAAAAAATGTTATTTTGTACCTGGAATTTCTCTTTTCATAAAATTTCACTATTATTTTATTAGTTAATGATGAACAATAAAGTACAAGATTTTTTTTATTGTTTTTTACAATAGTATAATGAATACATACAATGATAAATAATTGGACCAACCCTCCGCTACCCCTCAGCCATGTGTTATTTACAAGACCAAGACTACTCCTTGACGTACAATTTTGAAGTACCCAACTGCGGAGAGTATGTAATCAATAGTAAGTAACATTAATTGACAACAAGGATTTAGGGCTCCTCGTACCCAGTGAGCAAGCCTGAAGATCGGTTACTCTACGTAGAATTTCCTTACCGCTGATATCCAATTGCGTTGGTTTCAGCAGTACGTAAGACACAGGATTTCGTGTTCACGAAGAATTTCTTTACCGCTGTTGTCCGATTGCTTTGGTTTCAGCAGTACGTAAGACAGAGGATTTACTTTCCCCGAAGAATTTCCCTACCGCTGTTGTCCATTTGCGTTGGTTTCAGCAGTACGTAAGACAGATGATTTCTTTTCCACGAAGAATTTCCTTACCGCTGTTGTTTAATTGCGTTGGTTTCAGCAGTAAGACTAAAGATTTGTTATCTTGAGGAGATTTTCATTGAATATGGGTGCCACTTGTTGAATGAATTCACTGATGCATCCCTTTATAACCATGGTAACAAACAATCACTTTTAGTCATCTTGAACCAGAGGTGGCATCGTCTTCTTGGTTCATTGATCAGCTTCTAATAGCATTTCTTGAATTGACATTACTTATGGAGAGCGATTCAAAATAAATTGGTACAGCTTGGATTGTGAGTTTGTTTAAATCGGACCTAAATTTCATAGCATGTTTGTGCTCCAATTTGGAATTTAGAATGAATTTTAAATATTTATTACCATGGAAACAATTTTCCTTGATTGTTTGTATTTATGTTTAAATTTAAATTTAGAATTTATTCAGCTGCCTATTCAGGTGAGTGCTCAGAATATACTGGAGTAGAGGCAACTTCTAAAGGAGCTCAACAAAAACATTGAGTGTCATTAGCAATAATTATACCATCGCGTCGTTATGAATGTCTTTCTTTTGGTGGGTGGATATTTATCAAATATGCTATCGCCTTTTGTTCAATGTAACCTTCATGCGACCGTTATCAAGAATACGAATAGTGTATTCGTTTGACTGGGTGTCAATAGTGAGAATGTCTTATCAAATATAAGCATACAATGAAAATAACAATAACAAGAAACATTCGTAACAAACTGTGATTAACTGTAAAATAAAATAAGACGAAAGGACAATAATGACGTAGCCAGCGAGGGCATCCAAGGGGTCCGGACCCACTAAATTTTTAATTCTTTCAATTAATATTTAGTAAGCGATTATTATTTTTTAAATAGTTCAATATTACTGACGTGTACTCTGAAAGATCATTCTCAACAAAAAAGATAAAAAAATCACTAATTTTTTAAGGAACAAAATGGGGACTTACTCTGTCCTCTATGGGAATATATCAGTTGTCTGGATCCTCCCAAAGTGTTTCTTGGCTATATTCTTAAAGGACGAGTTCTTTTATTATAGTTAAGCTCCAAAATACTTAATTGAATAAAACAAAATTATAGAGTGTTATACGACAACTTAATCAGATCTAGAAGTTCCCAACTGAACTGATTTTAATCATATTAACAATTAATTATTATTGATACTATTGTATTACATTGCCTACTACTGTGCTTATAATTTACTAGCCACACACACGCGCGCGCGCGCATGATAAATGACGTAATAATATATGAAACCGCTATAACATTTTTATACTTTTTAGCGGTTTTTTGCCTAATTAAAACCATTACTTGTAAATTAATAAACGTTTACAATATGATAGGCAAAAACTAAGACAGAATGTAATGTACATGAGTGATCCGTATGCATGAAACTATCAATGTTGTTAGTCAAACAAGTATATACATTTGTAACTGAAATTCAAGTTACTTGAAATTGTAATTTTTAAGATAATTTGAAATCGGTTGTATTGGTTGTACTTGAATCAAAATGTAAATTTGTAAATCGTATGCATGTTTTATATGTAAACAGACAACAGCGTTAAACCCCATGTAGAAAGTCTTCCCCAGAAGGAAATTTACATGAATAATAATTTTATTACATATATTATAGCCTAATACGGGTAAAAGTATAGACATATTATTTCACCAGCAGTTACCAGAGGCTTCACACGCAATTTCTTAACCTTTGCAAGTGTATGAGCTCTGCTGGTTCGAATGAATTACATTCGATGTTGAGTTTGTCTTGTTGCCACAATTAATAAAATGTGTATATTTATGTCCTGATATCTACGTATCTTATATAATAAAGTAGCCGACCACCACCCATAATTGTACAGTTCCAACAAAGAATAATAAAAGATATGTGGTTAAAGAAATTCAAGGAAACACGAAACCTGAGTGCCAAGCAAATTAACTCCGCATATCCAGACCAACGAGTATACATCAGTGACCACCTTTCTCCGGAAAACAAGCAATTTCTAACAAAGCTAAAGGCAAAATGCAGTGAAGTGGGCTACAAGTTCGCATGGACCAGAGATGGTAAATTCTTTGTGAGAAAGGATGAAGGGGACAAATGTAAAAAAATTGATACTGTTGAGGACATTGAGAAGTTAAAATAAACTACTAGGCCTGTCAATTTACAATTTTCATGTAAGTTTATTTTATGTTATGAAAAGATATTTTCTGTTTTAAATAACTAGATCCCTAGAATAACATTTTCTAAATAATATAAATGACATCAGAGAATTTGCAAGTAAGCCTTGATTCCTTTTTCTCTTCTACTGTTAGTGATGGTTATATCAATCTGATCCATGTCAATATAAGAAGTCTTAGAAGAAATTTCAATAGTTTTCTAGCAGAGATTCATTGTGTCAAAAATAATGTTCATTTCATTGTATTGAGTGAGGTGTGGATTGGGTCCGATGAGCTAAATTTGTACAACATCCCAAGGTATAAAATCCTAGCAACTTGTAATGAAGACTACAGGGCAGGAGGGGTTGTATGCCATGTGAAGGATGATGTACAAGCGGATAAAGTAAACTTAAGCATGGTAACTGCTGATGTACTTATCATTGATATTAAGAGTGTGAGTTTGTATTTTAGATTGGTATGCGTTTATAGGTTGCAAAGTTTTCCAGAAAATGATTTTATTAATGAATTGTCAAATATCCTACCAAAGATTAGTAAAAATGTAATCTTGACAGGTGATTTAAATATTAATTTACTAAATGATTGTGTAACTACACAGAATTACCTTAGTTTGATGGATGGTTGCGGCTTTCAGTCTATGGTCAATACTCCCACAAGAATTACACACAGTTCACAATCTTGTATCGATCACATTTTTATTAAACACAGAAAATTAAATTCATTTAAAAGTGCTGTATTCGATATTGATCTGACAGATCACTGTGCCATAGGTTTGAAATGGGCAATAAACTGTAAGGCAAATAAAATTAAGGAAGACCGATTAAACACACAGGTTAGTCTAGATTATAACATGATTAGAGATAAGCTCGAAAAAACCAATTGGGAACTTTGCTACAAATGCACTGATGTGAATTATTGTTATGACATTTTCAACCAAATTTTGACTGACATAGTAAATAGTAGTAGCAAATCTAATAATACAAATTCCAAGGTGATAAAGGCAAAGTCAATTAGTCCGTGGATGACAGCTAGGTTATTAAGCAAATTGGAAAAAAGGAAAAAACTATACAGAACTTACAGAAAGAGGCCTTATGATAATGTATTTAAAAACTATTACATTCGATTCTGTAATAACCTAAAACTTGAAATTGACACCGAGAAAACACAATATTATTCCAGGAAACTGAGCGACTGTAACGGTGATTCGCAACAACAATGGAAAATAATAAACAATTTAACGGGTAGGAATTTAAAAAAAGGTGTGAATCAGATAACTCTAGATAACGGAGTTGTGGTATCGGACGCACACGTTGTAGCAGATGAGATAAACAAATATTTTATCTCTGTTCACTCAGCTGACTATCACGGTCAAGAACAAACAACAACAAACTGTGCAAGCTGCTTGCCGGCCGCGCCGCTACCTGCGCTAGTCTCGCGTCGCCAGCCCATTACGTCAATTCCTTTTTTATGTTTCCAACTACAGAAACAGAAGTTGAAAATATTATCAATCAGCTAAAGAATAAACTATCAACTGGATTCGACGGCTTTAGTACCAAACTTATAAAAGAAATTAAAATATTTATTACACCAGTATTAACCTATCTTATAAATTGCAGCATGACTACCGGAATTTTTCCAAAGAAACTGAAACAGAGTATTGTTGTGCCGCTGTTAAAAAAAGGAAACTCCACACAATTAAGCAACCTTAGACCAATCAGCCTACTTTCAATTTTCTCTAAAATATTCGAAAAAATAGTCAATATACGTTTAGTTAAATTCCTTAATAGAAACAATTTTACTAATATTAACCAATACGGGTTCAGGAAAGGGAAATCTACCGAAGACGCGCTAATAAACTTCACTAATAACATATATTTAAATTTAAACGAAAGCAATAAAGTTACAGGACTATTCATTGATTTTCGTAAAGCTTTCGACTTAGTTAACCACAGAATTTTATTAAGTAAACTAGAATCAATAGGAATCAGAGGAATAGCTTTAAATTGGTTTATGACCTATTTAACAGGCAGAAACCAGCAGGTAAAAATTGAGAGCTGTCTTAGTCCCCCTCTAACCATAAATTCAGGCGTCCCTCAAGGTTCAATTTTATCGGCAACTTTGTTTCTTATTTTTATTAACGACCTACTTGAACAGACTTTTCGTGGCAAAATTAGTGCATTTGCAGATGACATTCCGATTTTGTATGCGGAAAAAGAAATCGAAATTCTGCATCAAAGGATTACAACGGACATATCCTTAATGCAAAGATGGTGCTGTAACAATAAAATGCAAATAAATGTAAACAAAACAAAATATATAAATTACGGCTTTATAGACTTTCTTTTTGAAATTCCGCTTACATATCACCTACAGGATTGTACACAAACTAGTCTGTGTACCTGCCAAGCTATAGAACAGGTTAGTCATTTTAAGTATTTAGGAATCACTATTGATGAAAAATTGAATTGGGGAAAACATATTCAGGAGCTGAACAGCAAAATTCGATCTACAGTAAGAACATTCTACTTTTTAAAACAATTCTGTGATAAATTTTTATTGCGAAACCTCTACTATTCTTTAGTCCAGTCAAGACTTCAGTACGGAATAATCTGTTGGGGAGGTGCGTACAGAAGTCTAATAGATAATCTTAGAGTGTCACAAAATCATATAGTGCGTATAATGCTAGGAAAAAAACTCAGAGATAGCTCGTTCCCCCTATTTCAACAAATTAGAACCCTACCCATTCAACATTTATATGTGTACAAAGTGCTGAAACTGTTTTATAGAAGAAGTGGCAATGAAGGTACAACTTTCCTTGTATATGGAACAAGAAACGTAAATAAAAGAATTTTTAGAGTACCAAAAGTAAAAAAAGGAAATATTTAGACTATGCTTTCAGTAAGTAGGTCCAAAATTCTTTAATAAATTACCTATTAATATTAGATCAATAGATAAATTAAACCTTTTCAGCAATAGTGTATTTGACTGGTTAATTGAGATAGATGATGTTAGATTTTTTAATAGAGTCATTAGCTAAAGTTAAAAGTTACTGTTTATTTTATATAAAAATTAATTTGGTTTCATGTACCAAATTGTATATAGATGGTTATTGCATATAATGTATAATGTACTGTGTGTTATTGAATGCATGTACATGCATTGTGTAATAATGAATGTGCCTAAATAGCGCATTGATTTTTCTTTGACAGAAGTTATTTATATGTTTATAATGTTGATTTGTTTTTAATGTACTATGTTTGCTGCTATGTTTTTAATTTGTTTTTGTTTCTTTAAATTCGAATTGTATAAAGAGGATACTAATTGTTATGTTGTTTTTACTGTTAATATTAGATAAATGTTATTCTGCCATTATATGGATAAGTAGTTACTAGTTATTTTTATGTTGGTTATATTTTTTGTATTCTTATTTTTAATTCATTTGTAGTTTCAGGCACCTCGGAGAGTGGCCAGCATGTAATTTAATGCAAGCTGAACTCTAAAAGTAATATTAAGTTTATTTTATTTTGTTAATCCTAATCACACTACTGGTCATGTGATTAGGCTATTCCTAAGATTTTATTTTGGTAATGTTTTTTGTAATTTTTTGAAGGAATAAATCATTATTCTCATTATTCTCAAGTATTTAAAGTAATTTTTTTTCTATTTTTACTCGCTATATACGTATCAAAACATATAGGGACAGTTTAACAAATTTTTATTAAGTATTCAAATTCATCGTCTGATTTTTCAATTAATGTTGAATTAAACGAGGAATGTTGAAGATTGGGCTTGTATTAGCTACTTGTTACCTTATTTACATTCTGACACATAAACCAATATTTACTTACCAACTTTTATTAAATATTGGTTTATGTGTTTGAATTTAAATAAGTTTGACGAGGAATGTTTATAGTTACACTATCCTGTTGGCAGAAGCGATTGGGCACACTACTGGTAAAACAACATAATTTTTTTTATTTTTACAAAGGAATTTTATAAATTCAATCTTTCAAGTGAGGAATTGAAGTGAGGTCGAGTTTAAATTATATGTTAATTATAATTGTTCTTAAACTGTTGGTGTGAATTACTATAAACATGCGTACCTATCTAAAACTGTAATGTCATAAACTGATAATATTTACTCAGTTAATTGCAGAGAAATTATCATATAGTGGGTTTGTAGAAACTTAGAATAGAAAATATTCTAATAGGAGTTTGCCTTTATCTATTGTAGAATAATTTACCTATAATAGAAATAAAATCATTTGATTGGTTGGATCGAACGGTTACTGGACTTGAACAAGAACACTGAATAAAAATATAAACTCACATCTAATTGGAATTGTAATTAATAGAACTATTATAAATTAAATAGTTCTCACAGTATCAGGGGGATATTGTGAGAACGAATATAGCTACATACATGAACTGCGTGTCTCTGCAAGGATAAACCTTAGAGAAGACTTTTACGTAAAATGTGGTATATTTAATACAACTACTCCAAATAACAGCAATAAAAAATATAATATCAGATAGTGACAACTAGTTCGTGATCAATATTTACTCTAGTCCCACTAATATAAATGCGAAAGTTTGAATGTTTGGATATTTGGATGGTAGCAGGTTTGTCCTCGAATCACGCTGAAACTGCTGTACGGATTGTGCTGAAACTTGGTACAGGTATAGCTTTTGTTCCGAATTAACATTTAGAGTGATTTTTACCACCCATACCACATTTATTTAACAAAATAAAGACGAATTAAAATTTAAAAACTTGTTTGTTTACATTCGAAAATTATGATAAGAACGAAACGTATTTTAACAGCTGTTGACAGCTATAGTTCGACAAACTTTCTGAATTTACATTTGAATCTATTTAAATTTGAATTTTGTCAATAATAAGTGAACAGTGCTTGATCAGTAGTACAGGGTTAGCCAGTGAAACGGGAAGATTTAAATAAGTAACTAATTCTTTAAGAAAATTTATTTTATTATTTAATGGTTATAAATATGAAGAAAAAAGGTAGCCATTTACTGTACAATAAGTGAAAAAATTATTTTTCGAATATAACACTTGTCATATGTCCTCCATTGGAATCTATGCACTGCTGTAGCCGGGCCTGGAAATGTCTCATGACATTTTGCAGCATATAGACTGGTATTTCTTCGATTTCGTCCCGAATTCGTTTTTTTAGGGCAGGGATAGGTCTAGGTAGATCGTTCTGAAAAACTCTTGTTTTTAAGTAACCACATAGAAAAAAGTCACAGGCTGTCAAATCTGGAGAGAGAGGATATCCCCGTTTCGGGAAATGGCGCCACCTGGAAACAAAGCATTCATAGCAACTCTGTGGCTTGTTGCCCCATCTTGTTGGAACATTGTGTGTTCATTGTTGGAAAACGGGAGAGTTGTGGCGTAAGAAAGCACAATCTATATTTTGTATGGGTGAAAATTTAAATCTTGATGAAGAATCCTTCTCACCGAAGTGTTACTTATTCCAAGGCGTAAAGCATGTTGTTTGGCAGATCGGCATGGACTTCTGAGCATTGCCTGTTGAACAGTAGCGATATTTTGAGGGGTTCGAACGGTTTTTGCACTCCCACCTCGTTTTATAAACGTTGATCCGGTTTGTTCAAGGTTGTTTATCCACGAACGAATTGCGTTATCCGAAGGAACAGGCCTGTTGCGCGGTATGTTGAAATGGCGTCGAAAAGCACGTCGCGTTTTCACCAAACTCTCACCATTCGTATAAATAAACTTTAACCGCGTCGCCGCGATGTTCACACGTCCAACGATCCATCTCAACTAAATGGCGGAACACGCAGGTAGAAAGGAGCCGGCCACTATTACCACCACCACTCACATTCCAACTGTCAAGGCCATCTCCAATCTTCCCGTTTCACTGGCTAACCCTGTATAATGGTGGTAGTGACGAATTAAAATCATCTAATGCATTAAAAACTGTTATAAAACTAATCTTAATGAACAAAGTTATTAACATTTTCACGTAAGTTACTGGCGGTCTTCCTTGATATTATCTTACATTTTGACAATGGCTTACAGAAAAACAGAGAAATGAATACTAACATACCTTAACGATTCATTCTTTCCTTAGCTACAGTCCAAAAAACAAGTGTAACGTAAAACTTTAATAACGATTATTTTGGAAAGTTGCATAACTTTAATAAGGATATCCCCCTAATACCAGAAGTACATAAGGAATAGGTAGGACTTCCCCCTAGGTCGTAATAGGCTTTTCAGTCCTAGCAAACCCAACTATGTCACATGATTTTGACCAAAGTAGATTTCCGAGAACTAGACAATCGAACGTATATAAAATTTGATCGAGGCAATATAGCAAGCTAAACTGTGAAATAGTAAGTAAGTGAATTTAAATGGTCTTAATTAGGCACTATTTAACCGAAGTAGGCATCTAGGTCCTACGTAAGTATATATATATATATATATATATATATATATATATATATATATATATATATATATATATATATATATTTCTTCTTCGTCAGAACAACAAGGCAAACTCCACTATTTAAGTGGAAATATCTTAGACCTGAAATATATGGCAAGGACTGGAAATATACATACGCTTTTTGACCGAAGTAAGTTTCCGAGACCTGCGTGATCTGAGATTTGTGTTTTCTTGTTCGGGATGACAAGGCAGATTCAGCTGTGACGTTATGTATATAATTAATTTGAACCAGAAGTGCTCCTACACGTGCCAAATATTATATAATAAGTAAGTTAAACTGTGATACTATTTAACACGAACTATAATATCTACCTGACGTATGCCTACTTACGTTTTAAAATGTTTATAGGACTAGCATCGTATTACATCATAATTGCTTTTACTAAGCAATATAAGGACTTTGGTTCTAATATTGCGTAATAGCTAGTACAGTTATAAGAATCCCTTACATATTTGAGACTTTTTCAATGCATGCTTACAGGAAAACTCTAATATTACAGATTGTACGAAATATTCCAATGCGATATTCTAAAACTAGAAACCCTTGAAAATAATTCGTAACAAATGGTCAAAAAAGTGATTTAGAGTAGTTTAACAAACATCGCAATACACACTCTCGTTGAAGTTGACAATATATCGTACCTGTTCTGCGAATCATGTAGGGTTACATTTTTACAAAAGAGTGGAGGATACTAAAAAAGTCTTGAGATATCTGTCAATAAATATTTCATTAAATCGAGGTAAGTATAGTCGAAAGCAGACAAATAAAATTAAGCGTAGCTTATTGAATTAATTTGAAAGAGAACGTTAAACAAAATTCCCAAGTGTAACCCCTTGACAACTGGAGCGGAAAATGCAAGACAAGGGAGTGAATGTAAATACACTGCTTGATTAATGGATTACTCTCCCTGGGGCTACCAATCAATGCCAGACTCCACGATAAATATTCCATGCCAAATGGGAAACAATAGCAAAAACATTGATTTATATATTTGTGAATAAGGGTTATTGGTCATAAAATAAACACAATGTTCATAATTGTATTTAGCTAATTTCAAATGATTTGCATAGTTTTATTTATTTTTATTTCATTCCTCAAGTATAGATTTGAAATGAAGAGACATCGAGTTTGCTTTATTGTGCTGTGGTTAACTTTTGGCATGTGTTGTTATAAAACAATTCAGAGAATATAAACAATTAAATTTTTACCCCCCGAACAGTTTGCATCTACTTTCTTTAAAAATGTTCTTCGTGTTAGTTAATCTCTTTATAAAATATATGACAAATCTAAAAAAAATTCTAGAATATAAAAACAAATTGTTTTAGTTTTTACGTTATTTGTTTTACGTTATTTACACTACAGTGGAAAATAGGCTAATCCTTGTCGTAATATACTCGAAACAGTATAAAGGAAAAATACAGTAATAGCAATATTCTTTTGTAAATGAAATATCAACATTTACCAAAAACAAAAATAATAATGAAATAAATGATCACAATGAAAACTTTAAAGAACAAAATATTATAAAGGTTTTAATTACAGCTGCGGGAATGAATATAAAAGTATCTAGTTAATACATTAGTAGGAATAATCATACGAAGTGTGTTGCCAGTATCTGTCTGTAATTTAAGGATATGTAGCACTGCGTGCAATAACTTTTATTGTCACTGCAATAAAATGTAGTATAAATTTACTAAAATAATACCTGATTTAACGTTGTTAAAATAACCCATGTCCTAAAAACATTAGGTTAAAATAATTATACAAAAATAAAGTTAAAAGCAAATATTTTAAAATGGTTTTACTAACGATTAAAATAAGTATTTAGCTTTTAAAATGCTTAATATAAGACTTTTAAAATTATATATTCCACAACTAATGACTACATTTATCAATTTTTCATAGTTATCTTTTTGGGGTAACATCATTGAATATGGAGAGTGAAAATGTGATTACTTTATTCTCTATCATCTATCATATAATATATGATAGCATGAACAAACCGTCTTTCCCTATATAAACAGGCACGAATTCCTTCACTTCTAGTATATTTTATATATAAATATACATACTAACATATCTGTATATGTAGGCATATATCTATTGGAAATAACAAATATCCAAGAGATGACTTGAAAACAGCCGAGGTATAGGTGTTGAATACAACATTGTGATACTCGTGGTCATCCGAAAACGAGTTTGTAATCGTTCTTGGCTATATTTTGTTCGGTTTCAACAATACAAGTACAAGTAATAAAAAATAACAAATATCCAAGAGATGACTTGAAAACAGCCGAGTTAAAGTAGTTGAATACAACATTGTGATACTCGTGGTCATCCGAAAACGAGTTTGTAATCGTTCTTGGCTATATTTTGTTCGGTTTCAACAATACAAGTACAAGTAATAAAAAATAACAAATATCCAAGAGATGACTTGAAAACAGCCGAGTTAAAGTAGTTGAATACAACATTGTGATACTCGTGGTCATCCGAAAACGAGTTTGTAATCGTTCTTGGCTATATTTTGTTCGGTTTCAACAATACAAGTACAAGTAATAAAAAATAACAAATATCCAAGAGATGACTTGAAAACAGCCGAGTTAAAGTAGTTGAATACAACATTGTGATACTCGTGGTCATCCGAAAACGAGTTTGTAATCGTTCTTGGCTATATTTTGTTCGGTTTCAACAATACAAGTACAAGTAATAAAAAATAACAAATATCCAAGAGATGACTTGAAAACAGCCGAGTTAAAGTAGTTTAATACAACATTGTGATACTCGTGGTCATCCGAAAAACGAGTTTGTAATCGTTCTTGGCTATATTTTGTTCGGTTTCAACAATACAAGTACAAGTAATAAAAAATAACAAATATCCAAGAGATGACTTGAAAACAGCCGAGTTAAAGTTGTTGAATACAACATTGTGATACTCGTGGTCATCCGAAAACGAGTTTGTAATCGTTCTTGGCTATATTTTGTTCGGTTTCAACAATACAAGTACAAGTAATAAAAAATAACAAATATCCAAGAGATGACTTGAAAACAGCCGAGTTAAAGTAGTTGAATACAACATTGTGATACTCGTGGTCATCCGAAAACGAGTTTGTAATCGTTCTTGGCTATATTTTGTTCGGTTTCAACAATACAAGTACAAGTAATAAAAAATAACAAATATCCAAGAGATGACTTGAAAACAGCCGAGTTAAAGTTGTTGAATACAACATTGTGATACTCGTGGTCATCCGAAAACGAGTTTGTAATCGTTCTTGGCTATATTTTGTTCGGTTTCAACAATACAAGTACAAGTAATAAAAAATAACAAATATCCAAGAGATGACTTGAAAACAGCCGAGTTAAAGTTGTTGAATACAACATTGTGATACTCGTGGTCATCCGAAAACGAGTTTGTAATCGTTCTTGGCTATGTTTTGTTTGGTTTCAACAATACAAGTACAAGTAATAAACACATGCCCTAATTTGAGACACTCTGTCTGTTCCAAAATTAGGATAAAATATCGTTGTCGGAAAAAACAGGGTGTCTTGCTCCTTCATACTCTTTATATACATTAACTATTAAGTGGCAAGTCCAGACACTAATATACCCGTACCGTAGTACTTTTGGTTTATTATGAATGGTTATAGGAATTGTTTTTCGACAAGTGAGGGTCATTAGGCGTTGTTAACAAAATGTATTAAATAATGTTTTACTAGTAGTGGCTAAATGATAATTATGAATATGTAAAAAGTGTACATCTAGATCATTAATGCATCTTGTATATCAATACAGAACTTGTATCATATTTAGATTAAATTTTAAGTTTTATCGAAGACGTAATGTCACAGATTTTGGTGAAACATAATACGCCCTCAAAAAACATTCTTTAAATTTTATTAACAAATAGTTGGATACAGGAAAATTCAAAGTTAACTAGTAATTTTTTTTTACTTTTTAAAGTTTTTTCTTTATTCCATGCCTTTAAAAAGAAGCTATTTACGTAGGACAATTTATCATTATTTCTGAGTCTAAGTGTATGTGTAACAGTTAAAGATTAAACGTTTTTAATAACTAAGAATGGAACCGTCAAATATTAAGCGGTTGTTGCTGGCTAATTTTTACATTAGAATCTAAAGTATGCTTGCGCTAATTGAATTAAGGAAAGAAGAGCCTGCGACATGACGGCATTGTCAGGAAACCTGAAATATTAAAGCAATTTTAATTAGTACGGATCGATAGAGAGAACTCAGGACGCAAAATATTACACCTCTCATGCTGACTCTTAGAAAATAATTATGCTAAAGATCGTCAGATATCTCAATATCGTAATGCCCCTCAGTTTTCTTTAATGAATGAGGTTCAGTATTGTAAATCATTAAAAATTTAGTCACAAAATATCAATTTGGTTTTTTGTTCATAGCTTATGTGCATCATTTTAGGTAACAATAGCTTAAAGTACTCCTGTTTCTCTGCGGTGAAACAGCGTAAAGTCACATGGCGTGACATGTTAGAGACATTTGTTTATTTTTAGGAAATAATACGTTAATTGTGTATCTATTTTAAATCTATATTGGCCTTTTATATATTAATGAGCTGGGCTTTCAGCTACAGAAGAAGTTTGTGAACGTGTGATTATTACGATTTATGTTACACCTATTAGAATTATTACAGTTGTTAGTGCTTGTGTTCACAGTTGTGAGATGGGGTTTTCGTTTGGTTGCTATTGAATTACAAGTGGATGTAGTTTGTCGATGTAAGTTTTGGTTAATTTATGTGTAAGTTAGTCTGCAGTGTGGAAGGCGGCCGACAATATAATTGAATTCAGTGTATCAAATTATTGGTTAGAAACACTGTCCCTGTAATATCGACTTTACTTGTGGTGGCTGCTTAGTATACTGAATATACTGTATAATCATCAGTAATTTTGCTAGTTAAGTGTGCTCACTCAACCAGATCATTAGTTAGTGTAAGCGGGCAACACCACAACCGAATCTTAGAGTGTTTCACTATTGGCTAGAAATACCTAACTATCCAATATTGTGGTAATGACCACTTATTTTTCTGCAGGCTAATTTTGTTGCTGCTCGAAGGTTTTCTTCTTACTAAATCGTGGTTTGGTGCAAGCAATGTGGACTTTCTTTTGTTCAGTTCTCCTTAAAGTATTTTAATTTAATATTAGTTCATTTAGCTCATAAATTGATTGGTATACGTCTTTACTATATTATAACTATCAGTAATAATGCTAGGTCTACATAAAATGGTTTTTATATTTGTAGATTGGTTCGTATTGTTCTTAAGCTATTATCTGGTCCTGTTAAACAGATAATAGAAATTTTCCTGGAATTATGTTTTCTCTATAGGCCAGATCAGTCTCTAGATATTATACTAGCAGGGATACAGATAGACAGAAATAAAAAATTTTCAGTCCCTCAAAGTATAACAAAATTTGAATTAGAACATGATATATTTCCTTTTTAAACTTCAGCATTTAAAATATTTGAGCACAAACTAATGTAAGAAACATGCAACTTATCACACTTTATATACGCCTGAGGCTTGTTATAGGCACATCAAATTACAAATTTCAGAAGGATTTAACTAACAATGCATTGATGAGATATAAAATTGGTACAAATTGTCTCAAAGACTTGCTTACTTGCATCCATTTCTAATATTTGTATTAATTGAAACTTTGGGTTGAAAAATCTATGATCGTACATCAGAGATGTTTTGCAGTTTGCTGAACAATTAGTATGCAAAATCTAAAGTACAACGTTAGTCTTAAAAGTATAAATTAGAGTTAATGGTTTGAATAACAAACAGTGAATGGTTAGTTTTTGTATATTATGTTTTTATGTTATCAGAATTTACTGTTCCTCTTCTAGATTTCATTTGCGAATAAATTTTAACTAATTTTATACAAATTCAGTGGGAAATAGCTACACCTTAATTAAACCCCCTGATGTTTTAACCCCCCGGTAACATTAACACCCCCCCAGGGAATTTCCTGGCTTGACTAGATAATCTCCTGACGATATTAAACCAACTGTTCAACTTAAAATACTGCCTTAACGTCGGTTTTTATTATGTTTATACTAACCAATTCAAGATAGCTGACCAGTGCAGACTTTTATTACAAGCTCAGTCCTGGCTAAACCAAAGCTCGCAGCTAAAATCTGACGACGGAATCGCAGCTAAATTTCCGACAAGAAAGGTCCAGTCACTTTTTGTCGTATTTCTAACGGTTAAGCCACAAAATGGCCTTTAAGTCAAAACTTTGATTAAAACTGGAAAATTCAATAAAATAGGTCTAATTTAAACTCCCAGACCCCTAATATAATTATATAATTAACCTCTCACCGAATACCGCTTATCCCCGAATTCGGCAAACACCCAAAAGGGGGCTTGGGGGCGTAGCCTCCAGCGAGCCGTAGGCGAGTACTTCTTATAACTTCCCAGCTTTCTTGTATACACTATGAGTACGAGTGTACTATACTCTTAGTATTTCCGTTTATGTTTTGATATACAATATTACATCATCTTACAATGTGTCATGTCAAAAGTATTTAAAACTGTACCTAATTTATTTTAAATACTTGTATCTGGCTTAAGAAGAATAAGAGATAATACATACATTTGCTTTCACTATTGTGTGTATCAGGGATCATAATATTATTCTTGACCTCACTCCTCCTAAAATTCGTATCCCGGAATGAAAACCCTTAAATTGTCACCATTGCTATTCTCTACAAAATATTCTAATTCGTAACTAAAAAGAAACAAACACGTGCTCGTAAAATATAATTTTTTGCGTTGTACGAAGAAATTCTATATTTATAAGTTAAAATTTGATAAGTAACAATAACAAGTATAAGCGTCAAACTGAAATGTTTTATAGAAATCTTAAGAGTATTAAGATTAAAGAATTGATGTAATGATTCATCAAATTTAAAGAAAATAATTTTTTTCATCGTCCCATACGTGTCTTTTTCAATATTTAAATTTCTCAATTCTTAAATTAAAATATGAAATTAATAAGAAACTACATGAAAATAACCTTCTCAGGATGTATTTTCTGTAATACATCAAGATTTATTTTATGAATTTAGTATAAGTTCGAGTTAAATTAATTTATAAACCTATATTATTTTATCTTAGTAGGCAATTCTAACTAAATAAAGTTCCTATACAAAATAATCATAGTTGTAAAAAAGGACTAGCTACAGCATACGAGAGCCTCTTTATCGTTATCTGAAAGTAAAGAATGGAACGTCACAATATGTTACTCCCCTCACAGGAGAAACCTTCCGAGACAGGTCGATCGCTCTTCTAAACTGTCTTCTTTGAGAATTTCGTTAAACATTCTACCTGATAATGAACGTGGTTATTGCTCCACTAGCTGGATTTACTTCTAAATTATTTTAACCCTAGATATTCTTAGTTTGTACGTAAATAGATAGATATACTTAAATTACCCCCAGCTGTATTTACGTGACTTTTTAATATGGTTAAATAATGAAATTAACACACTTATTAACTATATCCATATTAGACCACGAGATCAGCGTGTCATTTAGCTCTAAACAGTGTAGTGTAAGATAATTATATTCCATAACTAACAATACTTACTCTCTTGAAATATCCACCTAAACTTTTGGCAGTAGATCCTGAAAAGTAAAATATACGAGTAACAAGCTTTACTGAGGTTGTATGCAAAATTTTTAGTTGTGATATTTTCATTGGGCTACATGTGTTACTATGTCATATCTATAAAAATTCATCGGATTGTGCTCAGTTTCTTTATAAAGTTACTTATTCAGCAATTTTCTCGTGGTCATCATGGTTACCAACAAGACTAATGTACAAATGTACACTACCGCTTAGCCAAATCCAATGAGTCGCAATAACCGATCAATGTAGAGATGAGCTGTATTCAACATTGTGATTCTATTAGTGGTGTAGGGCGAAGATGTAGATAGTGGATGCAAAGTGCAATATTTGCACTCTGGAATGGTAGGCCACTTTAACGCTAAGGCTAAACAATATACAATATATTCTTTACACGATAGCCATTCAATAGCCGGCTGTGATACATTATTTTCTAATACATTTTATCTTACTAAGTATTAGGCCATGTGAAGTAAAATATTATGTATTTTGCAATCCATCCATAACATTAGAATGGTGTTCGTTTGTGTCAGACATCATAGTTGTATTTTATCTTAGAAATACGGTGTTAACTGTCTTTCCTTAGATAAATTATTTGTATAATGAAGGCAAACATAAATAGACCAACAAGTCCTCTTTATTAATGTATAAATAATTGGTTCAATTTCAAAATAATTGCATATTATGTTTAATATTTAGATTAACACTTTTGGCTTTTTTAAGTGTTCGAAATTAGTATTGTTAAATTTATTATGCCATTAGATTATATATTTTTAATTACTAATGTGCTAAGGGCGTTTACTACTTGTAACGTTTTCATTATGAAATAAACAGACGTTTCGTTGCTTTAAATGTCACAACATTATGTTGTGAAAATAATTAAACATTATAAATGGACTATGCAGTAAAAGTATATTTAATAATGCTCTTTACCAACTGTGTCAAAGAGCACTAAATTTGAGTGAGAAAACTAAAAATCATCAGTAAAGGCAACGTTGTGGCCAGTCTGGCATGACGTCATACTTAACGCCACACCTGGCCACGCCGCATCGCTACTGGAGCGTCATTTAATGTCAAGGGGAGTTATTTCAACCGTGTATATTCCTGTGTTAAATTAAATTTAACACGTTGCATAGTTCTTAACGTTACTTAGCATGAATTTGGCCAACGTTGAAAACGTAATATTTGACAGAGATACAAATTATTTTTTCCGGGAACTGCACTTTAACTATAGGATCGGTATGAAATGTTACGACCCGTTTGAGCACGTTTTGAAAAAAAAATTCAGAGTAATGAAAAATATTTAAAATGAAACTAGAATTACAGAGAATGATGGAATTAAAACTTTTACTCACCACATGTATCTAAAGAGCACTGTACTTCCATGTATCAAAGTGTTTACGCTTATTAAAAGAGCTATAGATCATCATCAGACGAGATAAAAGGTATATACCAACAATAAATTCTGTATGTTGAGATGACTATATAACACTATGATTGCGAATTACGAGAGGAATGATTATAAAAAAACTAAACATCTCTGAAGTCTGACGATCTTTGATAGATGATATTATTCAACATACGAGTATATCATTTAAGAGTGTCAATTACAAAGTGCTCACATCCTCGCATATGCTTTTTCGCATACCTGGTGAAGGGTTAAAACAAACTCTCTTACGACGGAGTTCACCTATCCTTTAGTTCGTTAGCATACCAATATTGGGGAAAACCAACCTTGAGAGTTTAGTAAATGTATCAAGCTTTTTAGTAAACTAAATCGTTGTAAAAGTTCATGTTTCGAATAAGCAGTAATAGTAGTTACATTTGTTATGTAGTAAAATCATATGGGGATAAGTGTACTGTAAGATATTAGAGAATATTTTTTTGTCGAGGGATGATCTGGAATAACTGTAGTCTTTAACCAAGCACTATTATTTATACATTGTGTTCAATAAGATAATCTGTCGCCATCTCAGTCAGTCATTATGAGAAATCTTCGTAAAGAATAAACTCATGAGGGTATTTACACCGAAAAGAAGGCAAAGGTTTTGTATTTTTATATTTAAAATATATAGAGTTTTTTAAGTATATCTAAAAAAGTATAACCTCTATGTCATTAACATAATTATATTTTTAATGTGCTATGAAAAGTACTCTGATATACACGAAACTAGAGACAGATATAATTATTTAATTTCATGACTTAAAATATTATAACTACAGATTTTGTAGTTTTCCCCTCTTAGAGAGATATTCATTTTCGGTAAAAAAATATAAATTGAAAAAACTTTGAATATTATTCAAATTAAATAAATAGAACATTTTCTCTGTAAATTATAATATTTTGAGCATGAACTTACAAGTGTGACCTAATGAGGTAAATGAATTGTTTATGTACTGAAATCAAGGCTGTACGCAATAGAATTTTAAATGATTTTTATTAAAACAACCAAGACCATGCAATGCCGAAACAAAAAAATTTAATTTTTAATTAGGTCGATGCATATGATTTTTTAAACAAAACTGCGAATAGTATTTGTAAAGGAATCATGCCATGTTTGGACTTTTTAATTTTATCCTATGAATTTGTTTAAAATTTTGTTTTTCTGTGTTAAACGAACGGTTTGTTGTAAACTGTGATATTAATGCATAGGTTGAAGAAATCAAAGGAAGACGTGTATTAATCCCACTAATTGTGACCATGCTTAAGCAGTGTCCTATCTGCCAGATTGCTTTGAGGTCTGCAATGTTCCTGAAGTTTACCAGGTTAAAGGGAGACTTGTAACAATTAGCAGAGCATATCCGAGGGTCATCCCATCCCACACAACACTGATTTTAATAAATTAAATTTTATATTTTAAGCTATCAGTATTGATTATCAGTATTTATTTTATGTTTTACAATTGACATCAGCTTAATTTGTAATGCGGCCAGTCTCCTACAAACTTATTTAGGTGTACTAGAAGGTATTTTTAATGTAATTATTGTTTAAAAAGATCTGTTACATATGTACATTCACCACATGACTTAAGGAATTAGGAATAAAGAAAAGTTTTTGAAGAAACTGCAACGTTGACAACTACATTTAACCATTGTAATCAAATGTATAAGAATTGAAAATTAGTATTTTCATAAATCTTCAGTATTGATACTGTACAACGCCGTAAACATAAAAACACTGAATTGAAAATCACCTGAAATTATGCTTCCTGAGGATGATTACGATATTTAAAATACATGAGCAGAAGTGCTTGCTCCCTATGAGACTTTACAATACAGTTTTACCACTTATATGAATAGTTATTAATGTATTATATGTGTTCGTACAGTCAACATTGCCTTAAAATTGCAGAACAGTGAAAAAACAATTTCTTATGCAAAGGTAAATTGATGCAAAATACCCATCAATTGAAGGATCAGAGCGATATACTAAACATGCTTCAGGATGTTTAATATCAATAGATTGTAGTACTCTCCAGATTCAGACGCAAACCAAAAACGTAAGTCTAAGGAGAATCAAAATTAAAAACACAGATACTAATTAGAGTAGAAATAAAACGAATTGTGCAATGTATAGCTTAATTAAAACTGGAAATATAACACAAACAAAATAAATAGTAATTAAACCTAATGCATTATATTTAGACAATTAATTTAAAATCTGAGTTTGTTAAACAATTACGTAGAACTATTACGATATTACTTTCAAGATTAAGCCAGGCATTTCGAGGGAAAACGGAGAACACGAACTAGAGAGAGAGAGAGAGCTAGAGAGAGAGAGAGAGAGAGAGAGAGAGAGAGAGAGAGAGAGAGAGAGAGAGAGAGAGAGAGAGAGAGAGAGAGAGAGAGAGAGAGAGAGAGAGTGAGAGAGAGAGAGAGAGAGAGAGAGAGAGAGAGAGAGAGAGAGAGAGAGAGAGAGAGAGAGAGAGAGAGAGAGAGAGAGAGAGAGAGAGAGAGAGAGAGAGAGAGAGAGAGAGAGAGAGAGAGCGGTAATTATAAGATTATCTCTCAAAATAATCATATTGCAGCTGTAATTATCCTATAAAAATAATTTGTTGAATTTTCATAACAATCAAATTACTAAAACTAAACAAAAAAGGAGAATCGTACAACTTATTCATCTAGGATCAACAACTATGAGGAAAATTTTATAAACTATTTACAACTTACGTTACAGGACCCAACAAGCTCAATTTACTATCTATCCGTTTTTCAGTATGTTATTGAAATTGTGTTCTGCCACATGGACCGGTTACCACATTTTTATTTTAGTCCAAATGCAAGAGTCTAGTGGCTAGTGGTACAGCTTACCAAAAATGGAGTATAACAATTTTGTGGATTTTAGTATACAAAAAAGGTGACTTTAGAACTAACAGCCGCATGAAGGTTGCTTGTAAAGAAAAGAGCACGTAGTCTAAGGAACGTAAAGGTTAACCTTGCTTGATACATTCACCTTGTGATCATCTTTAAAACATTCAATTCCTAGCTTTACTGATACCTTTTCTGTAAAAAAGTTACTTTAAGTTTAGTCAATTATAGGTCTTTATTAGATGTATCTAACAATGTAATTCAATCTTTAAGTACAAGATTTCTTTTGCATAACAAATAAAAATAGTGACCTAAAATATGTGCAGTTTTGATATACATCTAGAATTCTTTGATTTCGGGTAAATCTCGTGTATCGTGGAATGAGTATGGTTGACTTTTAGGGCTTATATCCCCTTTATATATATATATATATATATATATATATATATATATATATATATATATATATATATATATATATATATACATTAAAGGCAATAGTACAGGACGTGGCTGCATTATTTAGCAATATTAAGCACTTACAGTTGTGGAAAAAATATTTTTTTTTTTTAGTTATAAATTGTGTAAATAAAGGATTAAATAATGGTGCAAACGTATTTTAATGTGTCAAAAAATTAACGATGATTTTTTTGGAAAATCACAGTTTTGTAGTGAAACAGAAATACTTACATATGTTATTTTACTTATATTGGTTTCTTTACTTGCATCCGCTGATTTAAAAGGAACGGATTAACTCTAAGTATAGCACCTACGACTATAGTTTTAAATAATGTATGGAGGTGTCCAAAACCACAAAACCATGCCTTTGCGGTAAGTTATGTTATCTGCTGAGAATGTTTGTTTCAGAGAACTGAGTGATCTAAAGAGTAACAAAAACACATAACTTGACGAAATTAAAAAAACGTATATGGTATTAATCCCACTAATGGTGACCGTGTTTAAGCCGTCACCAATCTGCAGATTGCTTTGAGGTCTGCAATGTGCCTGGCGTTTGCCCGGATTAAAGGGAAACCTGTGACACCTCAATTAGAGCGTATCCAGGAGTCATCTCATTCCACACGACTCCTACTTCAATAACATCTCTTACTTCCACAGCTTCCATGTGTAAAGAATTAAGGACATAAATGTGTACATTTTCAACTTTAAATCTACTCGGGTTGTAATACGACCATTTTTTATTCAAGGATTGTATATGATTGTTTTTTAAATAATCATTGTTTTACAAGGTGTTATACGTATAAAAATCACTACTTGACATTATACATTCTCAAAATATGTGTTTGGAAAAGTGTCTACCAAAGATTATATTATCAGCAATGTATTATCAGAGGAAATAAGTTGATAAGAACCTTAATTCCCTTACAGTCGTCGAGATAAAAACATTATCAAAAATTTTCTTAAAATATTTAACAAAAGAAACAGACATTATTATAACTGATGTGTAGCAAATTTCAAATTACTAATAACATTTTTGTAAAAGTGATTCCAGAACCGCAGAATGATCTGCTGTACAGAGAGAGGTAGGGAGGCGGAGAGGGAGATTGTTTTAAAACCACAATTAAAACGGGTCAAGGTAGCCTAAAAAATGGTATCTATTACACTTGAATTAACTTAAATAAGGAACATCCCAACGGTAAAATGCCCTCGTTCTCAAAACGAGATACACCGATCAGGATCTATTCACGCAGGGTTCATATTTAAGAATGCAATGTATGTCGTAATAGGTATCGCTAAATATGCATTTATAGTTTTCCAACCTATAACTTACTTCGTTTTTTAGATGTCCTGCCGACAGTTATACAGAAAGACAATCGTAAAAAAAATAATTTGACAAGAATATGACTTGACTCATAAGTTGAAATGAAATTACATGCTAGATTCAAGTCATAGCCACATGAAATATCTCTATCCATATTTTCCAGCATAGTTCTTTCTCATTAAAAAAATTCCATTGTGCTTCATTTCAATTTAGATAACAGTTTACACACTAAATCAATATAAAATGATTTTGTCTGTTTTGGGATAGTAGATAACATTTTTATCAGACATAGAATCTCTTAAGGGTGTATTGAGTTTGTTTACAAATCCATTTATCCTGCTATTTTCTTGTTGCCATCTTGGCCACCCATAAGACCAATGTAAAAATATTTGCTGACGCTCATCAAAATTTTACGAAGTACGATGCATCATAATAAAATTCAGTGCTCTTCATATGGAAATAAAGTTATTCTTGGTCAATTTTAAGTTGTTAAATCGGTTCGTTTTTGAGAAATGATGCAAATGACGCCTAAACAGAGAGACATACATTTATCAAATTATTCCACCCCCACACGCGGTAGGCTTCGATAAAGCTTAGGCAATTAACATAAAGTTTTATTTACCACTTCATCGTACTTTAAAATATAGTTTTTAGAATTTCAGACCAATTGTAATAACTAAATGTTCATCCATATTCCGTGTTTACAATATTGCCGGGGTCTTCAATTTGAAAATAACAATAATCGGGGGTTGTCACTATTTTCTCTGACACGAATTTTAATACACTGGTTACGCGCTTTTTTACAGAACCTTATGAACGTGTGGTGTATAATCCTAAGAAATAAGTTTATTTATTTGTTCATTATTAGGATTAAATATTTTATTTATAAAACTAAGTATGATATATTAGTAAATTATAGCAATTAATGGTAAATGAGTATTTTTGGTAACGAAAAGTCATGTTTATACATGACATATTTTGCAGTGTTACTCTGCATGGTTAATCTGTAATTAATAAATGTCTTTACAATCCTCTTCTTCGAAGTTTTCTAACTAACGGTTAATGTAAATTTTCTCGATCGAAATTACTTTTTATTTAGTGATGAAACTAAATACTTTTTATTCGTTGTAAATAATAATGTGTTTGTGTGTACAGCAATGCTAAATTACGGCAATGAACATTATGATTTAAATTATGACTATAAAACTTTAATGGTTTTTTTCGAAATTTGACTTTATGTGTGCTGGTCTAAGGAATTAGATAGTTTAGGTGCTCTAAATTATACCGTTTTTATGTATATAAAAAGGTACGTAGTGCAAATTTTCTGAAATAATCACGGTTATTTCGTTTCAAAATAGCCCATAAACAATCATAGTACAATCATGGTATATAATATAAACTTATTTACTCAACATCACTTTGTACTCAGTATAATCTATAATCAGATAAAGTTCTAAATGACTGACTTCATAATAATCTTAACTGCTCAACTAAATTAAGTAAAGTGAAAATATCTTATTTATCAGGCGAAGTCCTCTCTAATACTTAACCGGAGGATGCTTAAAGGTGACTTCTGAACCACAACCAACGGCAGGGCACGAAGCAACAGCCATGCCAGATGTTGCGACACGTACGTTTAACATACAGTATAAAACTGTATATCTGTCAAGTAGAGACTTAATGATCCCAGAGCACGAAGGGCAGTTGAAATGGTCGTGAAATGACTTCACGTCCCTATCATCCTTTGCAAACAAAGTTGTAGAATATATTACAAATTTTTTCATACCAATAAATTAAAATTGTTTCATTAAATTTTCTAATTAAATTTCGTTATTTTGTAACACAGCTCTATATACTATCAGGTTAAGTTAAATATGACGATTGTTAAAATTATATATACGGAATATATATTCATCCTAAGCCGGTTATAAGTCTTAAGCCCAATTCTCCCTGGCTCATGTACTCGTATATGATTATTTATATAGAATATTGTAAGTGTTGTTCGTTTTGGCTGCAGAAGGCACTGACTGTGCTGTTAGAGAGCGCTCTGCACATCCTCTTCAGAGTGGCAAGTAACTTCTAAATTCTTACATGTTAGTGGAAACGTGTAATACAATTTTGCATTGTTAAATTACATTTGTTATTTATTTTTCAATTTTTACCACTAACATGCTGGCTTAAGTTGCTGTTTCGCACTGACGAGGTTCAGGAGAGGAGCTATTGCCTCCTGCTGCTCTCTTATCATGGGTGGTCACAGACAGTTTCCAGGGTTTTCCTGCTCTGCTGGATAGCTGTCCTCCATGATGAGCTAAACACCCCTAGTCAACATTTGTGATACCCTGGTTTTTGTTATTTGTTTATTTATCTATTTTGTTATTGTAGCCAGTTATTATAGTCTATAACTTGTTATTTAGTTTTTCACTTTAGTTTAAATGCTATTTACTGTTATTTCTTGGTTTACATTAGGAGCCCGCCCTTAGCCGAAGGATACCGGCTGGAATTGGCAGGTATTGTTTTAAATTATGGCTGTTACAAATTTTGTATTTATTCAGGTTATTCTGAGACATACACGAAACATTTTGGGAAACCGTAGTAATGATTTGTTTTCTATTATCTGGCCACTTTTGTTATTTCGACAGAGAAATTCGTATCTTGGTTAAAGAAAAATTGTTTTTGTTCTACTCTGTGTTGGTGACCTCCAGACTAGTAAAAAGTGAATCTGAGCACGCTATCCACGGCGTTTACCTTTTTTCCTTCTAGGTTTATTTCTGATCCACCATCCTGTTCGCCTTCCTAATTGTGAATTTTGGATGTGCGAACGGAGATGTGCGGTTTCAATCCGATAAGAATTCAAACAGCGAAATTCAAAATACTTGGTTTCGCAGTTAGAGACAGTCAGTTAGGTTTAATTTTCAGATTATTTTTGTGTAGAATCTTGATAACCGATGAATTTTCTTTTATATTTGTGTGTAGGAGTAGAGTACAAGGTAATGTTTTAAAATCTTAATTCGGATTTACTTCAGAAAGGTTTATACTGATCTATCACTGTCTGGACCACCCTAAGAATGTCCTGAAGCAAAATAAAACTATTCGAATATGTTCTTTTTTTGTGAACTTAAAGTTTGTTCTACAGATATATGCTATAAAAAATTATCAGCTGATTTGAGAGTAAAAAATTAACAATCATGCTGTTTTATTACACCGTGTTAAAATTAATACAATAATGGATTATATTTCCACGAAAATAGTTTTCAAACTATGTTACAATGATATACAATTGTAATTAATTAGTCACTATAGTTTTAACATGTATCGCCTAGGCAAAATTTAGCCTAAATGGATTTTCATTAGCTGCTAAAATGTATAATAATTACAGAATATTAATACAACTGACAATAAAACACGGATTGAATACTGGTTTTCCCTTTAACAACGTTGCAGAGCTTTGAAACATACGTGATAGCGTACAAAAAGGCAAATTACAATCTAAAATTACAACACTACAATATGAATCAGAGAATGTTTTATTGTGAAAGGAAAGTAAGAGTTCCTTCTTTCATTTCAGTTATTGTTTTAGAATGATTTACAGACAGATCGGAAATCAAGAAACGGGTGTAATGAAATGCTTCAGCAATAACTGAGATGATGAACAAGAGTCTTCAATATTATTCCAGATATTGGGTTTTTATTATCTCTATGTGTCATAACAGTCTTCGCTAAGGTAGAATTTTCTCACTATTCTCTCTTAAAACAAACCTTCCTTTATTTCCATAAGCCATATGCTTTTTATTGCAGAACATTGTGCACTCGTGTTGTATAAGCCTAAAAATACTATTAGTCACTTATTGTAATTTAGATTAAGTAGTATTATTAAGAAACTACTTATGACATACAAGTAATGGCTGTTTATAAATGTTCATTATTTATTTTACCTAACAACACAGTCACGTTTATTAATTACTGGTAAATGTTTCCATGAGATATTTTCAGCATAAATCTGAATGGTCAATCTGCAATCAAAAGTTTCCTTAAACATCCTCTCTCTTCAAAGGTTTTTTATTATTGATTTAATCTTAATGCTAAAATGGTGTTTCATGAACCGAAATTACTATTTGTTTGTAATGAAAACAAATAATTTCGTTAAGTTATAATTATTATTATATTTATGCATAAGCAATTTTTTACTACCGATACTTGCGTACACGAATGGGTTATGGATACTTCAATGACGTATAAAAAAGTTATTATTATTTTTTATTAAATTCGCCTTTCAATTGATCCTCTATATATTCTAAAGAAATATATAGTTTAGTCGCAATACAGTATACCGTTACGTATACGAACTTCGTTTAAAAATAGGCTATGACCAATCATAGTCTAGAATAAATTAATAGAAAACACCTTATTTATTCAAAAAGTGTTTATACTGAATATAATCTATAGTATCTATAATGAGATAAAGTCCATCAATAGTGACGTTATAAATTATATATCTGCATTATGAGTGTCTAACATTCAGTATAAGAAAGAGCTCATGTAGACAATGCTAAGCAGACAGAGCTACTGTGACCTAATGTTGTTAGAGCACGAATGTCAGTTTCAGAAGTCGTAAAATACTCTACTTATCTCCTTGTCATCGTTCAGCACTTAATTACCGTTTTGCTGGAGATATTTTTGTATTCTTTACAATAATTCGTGTTGGATTTTACTAATATGTAAATTATGTTAATTGACCTTTTGTGGCCTTATTTGTTTGTCATTGTTTTTACTATGTAAACTATTTAATATACGATTTTGTTATCACTGAAATAAATGACTTGTTATTCTGATTCAGATCCGGTTATGGCTAAAAACCCCTTACAATAATTAACCTTAACCAACAGCTTAAAATTTTAACTTCCAGACTACCACTGTTAGCTGGGGGTAGGTTTGCTTGTAAGAGCAACTACCTTCAACCTTATTGATTGATACTGTCATCTTGCAATAATGGTTGGATCCACTAAACTGTGTGGTTTGCTGCTACCTCTTCTGTAACACAGGTTAATGTATTTTTAGGATTAGTGAACTATCAATTTTGATTATATGTGTAGAACATTAACAATGCAATTAAATTCTTAATGACGAGACCTATTTTTGTAATTTAAAAACATATAAAGTATCTTTGAATTTTTGTATTATGTATTAGGAATTATTTTGATCTTAGGTAAAGCTCGTGAGTCCTGAAATGAATAATGGTTACGTTCAGAAATTATGACCAGTTGATAAATGTGTTTCCTAAACACTAAATGTGTATTTAAACTCAGTGCATGAGAAATAAACTACATTGACATCAAATGGTAAAGATGATATTTCAGGTCATAACCATATTGTGCACACATATAAATGGACGAAATAAAATTTAGCTGGGAATATGCACACTTTCCACAATTTTAGAGCACGTTTTTAACTAAGTTTTGTAATTCTGAGAGCTCTATAATCACTTACAAATTATAAAGATTGTGATTTTGCATTAAGATTACAAATTTTGAGGACTTGTAAAACAATAAATTTTTAATGATACGGGAGGTTAATAAAACACTAAGAGCTAGGTAACTATATTTTACAAGGATATATTGATATTACCAATAAATTTAAATGTATAAATCAATCTCGGACAGGTACTTAGCATTTAGATAGAACCCAGACTCCATCCAGAAGACCTATTTTCCACCTCAGTATTATTTCTAAGTTACTCCTGGTATTTCTCTGAAAATATTAAGTTCAACAACCCAAGTTAATCCTGTAAGGGTAATAACTCATTATATAAGTAGTGTTGCTGAATATCAATGTAACAAGTATTGATCTTATAATATCAAACTGCGTTAACTACAATCCCACCTACTTTTTTTATCTTTATAATTAAATACGATTGACGTAACTACTGAACAACAAAATAAAATTTGGAAGTATTCTGGATGCCCATAGCTGAGCGTATTGCAACGTATGAATACAGTTATTATTTAGTCTATTCTTGAGATACTGTAGAATCTTACATTCCAATGTAAAATATGGAAGCCACCTCACATGCAGTTATGAAAGAAATGTTGATGTGCTTTATAAGTGTATATTTTCTCATTTGAAAAACATGTTGGTTTTGAAGTTTCTTACCAAGTGAAGTAAATATTACGGTACACATTCGCTATTCACGAGACTTGAAATAACCCAGCATTTTAAACAACTTTGGTGGTAAAACTGAGCGGGAGCAAGAGAAACATCTAAAACCATTCTACTTGTGGCTTTTAAATCCCTCTTTCATGACAAACTAATAAAGTTTAATGCTATATAAATTGCTTATCTCAGCACCTCATTCATTGCTAAACACAAGCTTAAAATTATCCGTCACAACAGCTATATAGTTTATTAAGTGTAAACAGCATTTGTGTTTTTGTTTGTAACTTTTAGCTTTTGTCTAAGTTTAAATTTTTAACGGGACATGGAGCAGATTAAATAAGTCATCACGGCAAAATATGGATAGTACTAATACTACATTCATGCTAAATTAAAGTGAGTACAATAAAATTTCATTTTAACGTATATTAGGTATAATAAAATATGCAGCCTAATGGAATGGAATATAGATATGAAGTATTGAATGCAATATCAGCGACAAGTGGTGTTTAATACCTGTAACTCGTGAATAGTCAGAATTAATGTCAGTCTTTTCCTCATCTTACTATGATTTAGTTCATGTAAGAGATACGAACTGTTATAGGTATTCACTTTAAAATAAACTAAGAAGGTGAGGAAATAATTTGCCAACTCCGATGTAGTATGGATTGGTTGTCACCGTCACCAAATTAATCAGCTAGAGCAAACACATTTTTTGGAGAAAACACGGTAAATTTATTGTTTCCAATTTAAATTTATTATAATAACCTCACTTCAAAAGTAAACGATATCGTTTTATATACACTATATATGTATGTATACATATATATATATATACACTATATATGTATGTATACATATATATATATATATATATATATATATATATGTTGCTTTGCATTTGTTATTGCAATTTATAATTTATAATAATGCAATTTATTATTTTGCTATGTTCAATTTTATATTTATATAAATATAAAATTACATGTGTATTTCTGAATGAAAATCGCAACTGTATAATCCACTGCTGACACCACTAAAAATAGTTTGATTAAAAATTATTTTTAATAAATTATAATTAAATTTATTTTCGTATTTATTCTGAATATAAAACCATATATCGTGGTTATTTCAAATATTTAAGATTTACATTTAATGAAATATTTTGGTCACATTTAATTATGGATAAAAATGGTTAACTTAAAATTGATATACGATTACTTTTATATGGTATTTATGTTCAAACTGTTTCAACGCTTTTATAAGAGCACAATGCTATGCTATATAAATCTAAACATAACTTACAAAAACTATTTGTTTCTTATTAAATAATTTATTTTAAATAATTATCATGGTTTTGTAGGCAAAATGTAAATACCAGACCTACATTTCTATTTATTCCTCGAAATAATAAAACTTCTTTTACATTAAAATTGTGCCTAAAGTTTTGCGTTTTTTGACCTGATAATTACTAGAAAATGAATAGAATTGTGTGTAAACAATTGACACGCCTTAATTTCTCCCTTTTCCATATTAAAATGCAAGTTATCTTTCTTTTTCTAATCTATCTTTAAAATCTTTGATATATTTTATAATGCGTTTGTATCCAACGAATTACAAACCCTTAATTTTGGTAGTCACGAAATCAGTTGGTAAATTGAAGAAAGTATAGTCAAAATAAAAAAATGCATTCAGATTTATTAAACACCAACATATACACGCAAACTCACTCGCCATTTTTATGCAACATTCAGTGTATTTGATTTAATAACCCCCGGATTCAGTAACACTTGGACTATTTTAGATCAATTTAGACGAAGTCTAAGTTCATAAAGCCCTGTGATCTATTAAAGTTGAATTAGTTATATTGTGCAACAGGGACACATTTTACAGATTTCATGATTAAGAGGACTAGAAGTTAAGTAAAATTGTGAATAATTATTATTTCAGTTTTTACACTTCGAGTTTAAACTAAATATATTTACAACGCATATAATTGTAGTCCGTTATCTTGCTCCAAGAGAGAATGTAAATAGACCTGCATGTAATCGTTTAATGAGTTTGGATTAAAATTAGTACAGTTATGTAAATTTAATGGACATAGATATTGTTATGGAAAATTAAAAACTAAAATCAACATCATTAATAGAAACACATTTCAATACTAATATTATAACAGTTGCCTTCCATATGTAAAGATAATGCAAAATACATTAAAGCTCTTGCTTTTTAATCAGTGTTCGCTGCATCATACTATTTCATCGGATCAGTCTAGAAATTATATCAGCATTTATATACCTAATCAGTATCGTATAAATCATCAGTAACGAACAAATGTAATGCCAGAACAACGATTTTCTGGCATAAAATACTTGTTGGTTCAGAATAAATAAATTATTTTCCTTTCAATCCACGATGTTAAAAAAAGAAGTGTTATTACTTTTTTTCGCTCTATAAATGTAAAGAAACTGAAATATTTGTTAAAATAATTAAAAATATGTATGTGCTGTCTTAAAACAGATGTGTTTACACATAACAGTTGAATGCATTTAAAACGCAAATTTGCATTTAGAAAGCAAAAAAAGCAGTGGGGCGTAGGTCGGAATAATTTTCGAAATAAGGATAGGACTATTTCCATCATAAGGAACCTAGGAACATCCATGTAAAATTGTAGTACAATCGGCTAAATATTATATACGTGAAATAAAAAAAAACAAACAAAGGCACTTTCGCATTTATAATATAAATAGGATAGCTTAGAGAAATATATTAAAACAGAATATTGGACACAAGTCCCAAGTTTAACCGAATGACAACTGGAGCAGAACATTCAAGACAAAGGAATTAGTGTAAATACACGGCCTGAGTAAAGGATTACTCACCCCAGGGCTACCAATAACAGGCTAGCTTCATCCTAATTATCCCTTAACAATGGTAACTAACAAAGATATTAAATTATGTATTAGCATCGTTTACGTATTCATAATCTATTCTGTTATACTTTATCTACAAATTCTACCTATTCGTGTATATTATATTTAATTTTCCATTGTTCTCTAATCAAAATAATTGTTTTTCATGTACACTAACAACCTACAACTACATAATTCATCTTAGTAAAAATGATTGAGAAATCTAACTGTGATGAATGAACATGAAACAGGATAATTTTATTAAAGACTATAGTAGTTCATATAGCAATGCAAGAACCTTGCATCAAAAGCATTTAAAAACGTTATTAAAACTATATAGCGTTATAATGTGATTATTATTACAGCAGATTTAAATATTCCGTTATAAAGCAAAAGATCGTTTACTAAAACTAGATAAGAAGGTTACATATTTTGTCCTTTAAAGTTAAAAGAGTTTTAAATAATGACAGCCTAAATATTATTAAATATGTCGGCATTTTAATGGAATTTTAAGAGAATGTATGGTTACTTTTTTAATTGCACTGGAAAACATATGTCAATGTCACATTTATTTCCATATTTTTTCTATTTAAAAATGTTTTAAAAAACCTTTTAAAGGAGTAGTCTGCTTGTCATTGAAAACGAATAAAATTTGTGTATAAAGAATATAATTCGTTAGGAATATTGCTTTATAATTTGAGGGAAGACTATTACTAAGGAGAATGGCAAAATATGTTTGGGGTTGTCTTAACATAGAATATATTGAGTGATATGTAAGTTAAACATTACAAGTTTTATTTCCACAAGCACAATCTTGAATTGAACGATTATATAAATTTATCGTTAGGGATATTACTCAAAGTCGTATGCCGAGAGTACTTAGTGCTATAGAAGATATTTGCACAAAGCTAAATTACTAAACAAGCAACGTACAGTTCATATATGGTATATTTACGTCAATTGGATTGTCCTCGTTGTTATGAAAGCAGGTCACTCAAGAGAATGACGCAGAAAATAATTCAAGTAAAGGATAAAATTTGCATGAAACTTTTGATGACTTAATTTATTAATTTTCCCATCATAGATCAATACTTTGCTAACCATGATGCCATCAAGGATACTTACATACCCTACATTATGCTATTATTTCACGTCAGGTTTATTACCTTAAATATGGCATGCAGTTTTTGGAAAACGAGATCTATAAATTCTAGCAGTAGCCAGTCGAGCAATGCCCATTATCTTGATAATTATGGAAGTCTATTGCGCGACACGTAGTCCGGCGAACACTTACGTAAGTACACAAATAATTTAGAAACACTGTGTTGAAATTGGAACAATTCTTCTATAAATCTTAACCTTGTATATACTGACAATATTGTTGTGTAATTATCTTGTATAGCATTATAATTGTTTCGTTACCTAGAAATGTTTGTTTCTTTTTAATACATTAAGAAGGAATTTAAAAAAATATTTCACACCCAAGTAGTAGGAAGAAGTAATTAATTTCTGCAAAAAATTATAAGTGAATAAAAGTACTACTCACTTTTATAGTAGCTTTAAATGGATTTGTGTGCTGAAGTCATACTATGAAAACAAGATTTAACTTAAGAAACCACCAGTTAGCATTTAAACCAATATAAAATGGCCTGAGAACTGGTCATATGAAGACATTCACCATTGCCAAATTCAATCTTAACTATATTTAAATGAAGTATATTATGAGGTTCAATACTGGATTATATTCGATTCCGAGAAAGAAGTACATTTTGAAAGCAATATGTGGATTAAACGTCTTCGACATAAAGGAGTGTGGGGTTCATTTATTGCGAGAAACTGGTACACAACGTATTACTCAGACAACAGGCAAGCACTGATAGATCTTAAAGTCAAGTAAGAAGGATATAATAGAGCAGTGAATGAGACGGGTGTACGTTATGAGAAACAGAATATACTATAAATTCTGAAACGAATATTGGCATTGTGTATTTTCTTCACTCAAGAATATAAACCTCAAACGCTAAGTTTTTATATTGGATCAGGTTAAGAAAGATTGAGGGTTTAACAGCTTATATGTAGAGGAAGTAACATACATAATGCACCATCTATATTCAATATGGCGCGTGTCGTCGACGATAACGCGTTTAGTGGCAGTTTCCTCGGCAGTTGATAATATATCAGTTTTAAGGTAGGAAGGTAGGAAGGTAGGATATATTATTTGAAAACTCATATTCCACAGATTCAAACAAATAATTTATTTTGGAGGAAAACAATTCTTAAAAACTTATTACAAAACACACCTGAATAATATTAAATACTCTAACAAAAATATATATTTTACTATTATGAGGTGTATTAAGTTTTGTATAAATCTAAATTCTTATTTTGTTAAGGCGTAATAACGTACACAGTCCATGACTCATGTTAGAAAAATTATTCAAAAATAAATTATTAGCATTTTCTGAATCAATAAATGGTGTGAAATTATAATTATGTTGTTACAAATATTTTTACTTTTGGGATAGTAGCACAATTAGTCATTTACTCAGTTCAAATATCTATAATTACAATTAGTTAAATAAAGTTTCTCTGGTAACATTCAAACTTACACAAATTATAATAAAAAAACTGATTCATATTTTTCCAATCTAAAGGAAATTTTTAAATTATATTAAAAATTGTCATACTGTAACTATAAAATATTATGTAATTTCAAAAACATTTGTAGCATAATATAAACTTGCAAATTTCAATTGAGTATTATATTAGACATAGCCATTGATGAGTCACGGTATTATTTTTCGTTAACTAAAAAGGATTTTAGATTGTTACATATAAGTCTCAAACAGTATGAGAGATGACAATGAAAGATGTATCAGTCTCTCTCGTGTTTAATGATCACAATATATTAGTACTAATCAAGTATTTATGAGCATTGTGTGATTAATTTTTATATATTTGATCATTTAAATACCATCTTAAGATAGTGAGGTTTAGGCTGAAACATTTGTTTTTCTTAACATAAATATAATGTTCATACTAATATGTAGCTGTTACAATAATTTTGTACATTCAGTCGTCATGTGTCTTTTATTTTGTTAATCAAATAAGTCTAAAGCTGTATTATTTTGTATTTGAATATATTTTGTGACTTCTGTTTCAAACATACATTATGTTATTGAATTCGTTTGTATTTTTATCTAAGAATATTTTATATCTATGCTTTTTAAGTTTTGTTATACCCGATAAGTAAGGGATATTTCAAATACATGGCATAATAAAACAAATTATATAAGTTTACTGATAAATATTTGTAGTATTTACGTTATTTATTTTACTCTAATCCCAATCTAAGGGAAACGAACACATTCTTGATCGTAATATTGTCACATCCTTTATGATAAGAATAATTACATACACGGATCTACTAAAAAATGACAGAACAAGTAACTTTGTTAACGAATTGAGCACAGTCAGATATATTGTTAAGTTTGACTTACTTACACATGCAGACTATTAAAGTTGGCGTGACTTGAAATTTGGCCATCGAACTCAGCAAAACATGTTAAAAGATACACTTATCGAGTATTTTGGAACATATTGCAACAAAATTAGTCGGATGTTTTATGATAGTGATTTTTATTGTTTGTGCCTATTACATTTTTACACTATCAGTTCTTATATACAAGAAATATATAAGCTAATGGTTTAATGTGGGCATAATAATAATTTTAAACTGTAAATGGTATGATAATTTTATTTGAAATTAAATTTTAGTCACTTAATAAATAAAACAATAGAGTTTCATACATTCCTGATTTACAAAAGAAATAAAACTTTGTATATTATCTTTAAAAAATCTAATAAATCTTTTACACTAAAAAACTTAATTATAATATTTAATGACACAAGTTCTTTTTAGAATATAGTGTTGCAAAATAACTAATTATACGGTTGTGTAATAACACAAACTATACCTAGGAATACAAATGAAGTACGACTGTTCTTCATTGTTTTAGGAATAATGATACTCGTCGAGAAAAAGTCACGTGTCTTAAATGGTAAGAAAGACATTTTTTTCCAATATTGTGTCATGACACTTTGTAGGTGAAATCTTCCAAGAAGACAATTTAGAAGAGCGATTAACCTGTCCCAGAAGCTTTCTCCTGTCAAAGAAGTAACATCTTGTGACGCCCCATTCTTTACTTTCATAACACAATAAAGAGGCTATTACTGTCAATCTTACTGTAGCTACTGTTTTTAAAACTTATATAAATGTTCATTGCAAATCTGCATAGTAAAGATAAGTAACTGAAACTAGCCTGAGATTGAATTATAAACGAGTTAAAATCGAATCAAAACGTGCATTCATAAAATAACGTTCATATATAACAGAATATTATTTATTAAGAAGGTTCTTAAACGTTAATTTTATCTTCTAATATTATTATTGAGGGAATTAAATAATTTACCTTTTAAAAATAACAGATTGTTTTAGTTTAATATCTTTAACACGGATACGATTTTTGCATGAAACTTTTCGTATCTTTAAAATCTGAATGTTATTATAATACATATAGTAACATAACATTAAAGTCAATAGAATATGTAATGATTTATGGCCTTACGAATTAGAATATATCGTAATGAATGATGTTGGTGAAAACTTAAGTGTTATTTAAGGAATACAAACTTTAGGATGAGTAGAGAAACATATTTTTGACGTGCTCTATAGTCAAAACAAATAGATGTATGACCTCTTACTTTGTCATATCATGGAACAAGTGTTTAAAGTTAAATTATATCCGTATTTTAATGAGACTATGATATAATATATATATATATATATATATATATATATATATATATATATATATATATATATTGCATTGCAATGGCTAGTTTATCAACAAAAAGAATTTTAAAATATTTACAAGAAAGCGGATAATTTATGAGAACTATTTTATTTGGTGTTTTTATATTGAGAGTATGTATTTAACGAAACAGAGATTGTATCGAGTGTTACCTGAAGTAAAGGTGAATCTCTTAACTACTTAATTTTTGTGTTGTAAGTTGGAATCTATTTTAAAAATAAGTCTAGAAGTCAAGCAATACATTCTGATTACATAAAAAAATAAAAATAAGAAACTTTATCTGTTGAACATTTTCCATGTTCCATTCTGATTCATAAACACATTGCGCAGCAATTTAGAAACATATTTTTAATTTACAGGTATATTCTATAAAAACAGCAATTTACGCCGATAGTAAATGTGAACAGAATGAAGTGTGTCCGTCAAAACATTATAACTGCGATATATAAATGTATGCAATAAATTAGACTATTAAAATAAACGGTTGGTCATGTCAACGATGCATAATCACTCTAACACTTTTAAATCTTTTAATTTGCTCTTGACATATGAACGCCCCGGCATATATGATATGTGTGACAGGTTCCATGTTTCTGGCATCAGTTTTGCTCAAATAATTTACACACCAAAATATTATAATGATTACGTCATCTGCTCTTTGTTACTATAAATAATACTATAAATTTTGTTATATACTTTGAAGAACTACAAAGATTTAATTTCTGCAAATCTGCATTCAACTGTGTTATGAAATTAGTAAGAGATTGTTTTATGTGGGTTTATTTACAGCAATTCTATCTTTATGACAAGATACGAGTATTCACGATATCCACGACCACTTAGATTTAATGTAAACATGATTTCAGTCCTATATTTATGCAGCAGAGTTATAAATGACTCTAATCTAGACGTTGCGCAATTTCATAGGAAACATAGCGGCTACAATTCATAAACGTATTCAATTAACTCGTGCTAACTTAGATCCTCACCAATTACACTGTTTAATCGTATTCAATAAAGTACTTCGGGCATTAGTGCCTAAACATGCTACTACAAAATGTATTTTTTAATAGTATTAAACAGCAAAACATATAGTTATTTCCGATTACAATATTTTATACAATGATTGGAACATTTAGAGCTTCTAAAATTAGGGCATGCGTCTATATATCAACCTGTATTGTTTGTAGAACTGAGATAAAATGTGATCTAGCTGGAGTGTCACGTCATTATCTGAAAATTACGAATGTCAACAATTGTGCCTAACAGTCTTAACTCAACTGTATTCGCGGCAATCTTTAGATATTAGTTGTTAAGCAGGGAGTACATGCCTTGGATTAAAGGAATAGGAAGATCACATGTACTCCATGTACAGTAGTGATCATAGACAGTAACTTAATTACATTTATTTCTCTATTCCTGCTCCTCAAAGGTAACTTAATAAAAGTGTTTCAGTGTAAACGTGAGGCATGTGGTACGAAGTTCTCATTACATCCAATAATATGAAGCATACAATTCAAAAAGCATCAATTTTACCATGGTATTTGAAATTATTTTCAATTTAATATTTCAGAGAATAGGTTATTTTCTTACAATTAGTAACAAATTGTTTTTAATTCATAAGTTGTAAGATGTAAAACAATGTATTCCCTTGTGAGCTTTAAACATTTTTCTTCGTACAAAAGAGTACAAGTTGATTTGAGAGTAAAATAACAATAGATTTTGCTGTTTTATTGAAAAATATGGCATTATTACTTTAATGGCATATAATTACACGAAAATACTTCTAAACACTTCGTTGTAATGATTTAAATCTTTAATTACTCAGTCAATATAGGTCTAACATATATCGCATAGACAAAATTTGTCCAGAACGGATTTACTTTAGTTTTCAATTACACATATATAAAAACACTGATTGAATATTGGTTTTGCATTTAAAAACGTTGCAGAGTCTCATTATGAAACGAAAGCAAGAGTTGCTCTTTTCATGTCAGTTATTGTCTTAGAATTATTTACAGAGAGTTCGGAAATCAAGGAATGGCTGTAATGAAATGCTTCAGCAATAACTGAGATGATGAACAAGACTCTTCGATATTATTCGAGATATTGGGTTTTTATTATCTCTTATGTGTCATGACAGTCTTCGATAGGGTAATATTTTCTCACTATTCGTTCTTTCTAGAACTAACCCTTCCTTCAGTCCATGAGCTATTTTATTGCAGAATCTTCTGCACTTGTATTGAATATGCCTAAGAAATACTTTTTTCACTTACAGTAACGGCTGATTACTAATTTTCATTGTGTATTTTTTTCAAAACAGTCATGTTTATTCATTGAAGTTTTGAAGGACACATTTTACAGCACTGCTCTGCTTGGCAAATCTGTAATTAAATGTTTTCTTAAACATTCTGCCTCTTCAAAGTTTTTCAATTATCGGTAATAATTATTATTATATTTGTGCTTACGCAATTGTGACTACGGATAATTACGTACGTGCGTAAGTTATGGATAATTCAATGACGTATAGAAATATGTATAGTGAATTCGCCTTTCATTTGATCCTCTATATATTGTAAGGAATTATATAGTTTATACGCAATACAGTGTACAGTAGTTATGTGTACATTCTCGTAGAAGTGCAATTTGTCAGATGTAACCTACGAGAATTTATTTTGGAAATAGGGTGTGCTCAATTATAGTCTAGAATAAATTAATAAACAACATCTTATTTACTCAAAATAATTTTGTGCTGAGTAATCTATGGTATCTATAATCAAATAAAGACTTCAAATAAAGATTTTAATTATACATCTGCAGTACCAGTGTCTAACATAAAGTAAAAGAGATCCTATAAAGAGTACCAAGTAGAGAGAGCTCATGTGACCTAATGTTGTTAGAGCACGAATCGTAGTTGCAGTAGTCGTAACATTACTATACTTATCTCCCTGTCATACTTCAGTGCCCAATTTATAACAACAAGTTTACAACATTTACAACAATTTTTACAACATTTATTCATGAATAAAATAGAATTACTCCATTTAATCTCCTAATACAAATATAATTATTTATGTCACAGGATACATCAATTTCTGCGAAAAGCTGTGCGTTATTTGTCCTCTTTTTTTAAGTTTTAAAAAATATAGGTTACTTTCAATATGACGGATGGTAATACTGCAGAAAAGCAATAGTAAAACATCAGCTAATAACTAAAACATCAGTTATTTTTGAGTTCAGGTTGACAAATATCGGAGTCTTCAATGGTGACAAATCGATAATTGAGGATGATTTTATGGTCTTTGTGTGTGGGAATTTAGTAAAAGATAATGTTTTTAAATTCCTAAGAGTATTTACTTATAAATCTCTTATACCGTTCTGTCACTTTTTCACAGTAACACTGAAACCTGAAGCAACAAAGATAAACCGTAAATGACGATGTGTTTTGGTATAATTGTGTATAAATAGGCCTAGTCTACTGCGTAGAATAACTTTTGGAGTTGGTAGAACTCCCTTAATGTTAAAAACTGCTGCTGGCGTGTAGGTAAAGTGGTGCTGTCGTTGCATTCGTCGATGGGACAGGCTCGTAAACACTGAGTTGTTCCTCCTGTAAAGGTCACAATACAAGATATAGCACGCTATTTCTCCTCATGGAAGAGGGTTCTTACACCCAACTTTAACCATTCTGTCGTCCATATTAAATAAAGTGGCGCCCGATATACTTTAAGAATGTGTCCTTTTTCTCTGAAAGCATTTCCTGTAATTTCCACATAATGGTTTCACTCTATTATGAAAATAAAGGATTTTAAAGAAAGTTTCGTTTCAAAAACAATAATGTTTCATACGAAAGTGATTATTTCATTTTCAAAATTACAATGAGAAACCTAACGTCATTTAATGTTTTAATGGACCGAGTCTTAAATAAAAATGATTAAATTCACGTAAATACTTTACAAATGTATTAAAAATAAATAATAATACTTTTTCATATTTTCTTACTCGTGGTATACGTATATATATATATATATAAAGCTCGCGTTACAAACTGAGCTGATGTAAAGTTGAAAACACATCATCCTTACACATCGAAGCTCTACTATTAAAAGATAATTTATTAAAGTCAGTTCTGTGTGGGATGAGACAACTCTTAGACATGCTCTAATTGTGGTGTCACAAGTCTCCCTTTATCTGGAAAAACGACAGACACATTGCGGAACTCTGAGCAATCTGCAGATTGGAGACAGCTTAAACACGGTCACCATTAGTGGGATTAACACCAGATGCTTTTTGATTTAATCAAGTTGTGCGTTTGTGTTACTCTTTTACCCTTTGGAACACCCAGTAAATACTTCCGAACTTTAAGTAATCCATATCCCATTATTTTGTAGTTTTATTCGCAGCTTTCGTTTCAAGTCCTAATCAGAGCACAAGTTGTTAAACGTTTGAACTATATCCCATTTTAGTATAAATATATGTTTTATAAGGGATGAAACCAACTTTAAACTAAATAGGTGGGCTTTTAAAATTTACATGTCTTAATTCTTAGACGTGACATAACCAATCGTTACTGTTAATTAAGTAACTGTTGGACACTTTCAATATTTTAGTTTTAATTCAGTAATTTCGTCTTGGCTAACAACACCAATGCAAGAAACATTTCAATAAATACATTGCATCTACTTCACACTCTGATAAATTGTATAAGCAAATATATATTTACCTGATAAGTTAATGTTATTACATTTTTAAAAGCATCTAAGAGCAGAAGCTTTATACCAAATGAGTGTCTCTAATACACGGTCGCTATTCATAAGACCTTAAATATTCACGCAGTTGTAAACAATGTGGGTGAAGAAAGTGAGCACGGGGAGGAAACAAATATACACACCCATCTTGTAGTTTCGACAACAGTCCCTCGTGAACAACAATAAAGTTAAACACTAGCACACGTGTCTCAACAACTTACTGACAGCTTAATCCTCTGCAAGCATGTAATGATCAGTCACAGCAGCTATCTAGTTTTATTAGGTGTAAACGTCATACGTGTACTTCTTTGAAAGTTTCAATTTTAACATTTGCCTGATTTAATGAATCATCATTATGCAAGATGGACAGTACTAATAGTTCAGTCGTGGGTTTATACTTGTCCTATCTCTAAGTGAGATGAGGCCATCGTGCACTGCTCGTTGCCTATAACTTAAATATTTGCAGAATCTATGTTTGTTTCTCTGTTTACACGACATCTTGAGAACTAACTGATATATATATATAGGGGTATTTATAATAACTGATAATATTTATTGTATTATATAATATAATATATATATATATATATATATATATATATATATATATATATATAATATAATACAATAAATATTCAATGAAGCTCATTTGTACGTAAGCAATATCGTGTTTAATGACTGTTCGTGTCACTATGTATAATTTGGCTTATCGTTAGTGGATATTGTTATTCATTAGTCCTATGAATAAAAATTATAGCAATGAAAAACCTTACTAAATAACTAAGTTTATAAATAAATTGAGTACTTTAAAATGAGAGTTTAACATATGGTATTTTAAACCCCTAAGAAAACCTAGTGACAGGTGGTGTAGACTTACTCATTAATAAGTAACTAGTGTATTAGTCAACTCAATCTTTCCTTCATCTTACTATGTTGTAGTGTATGTTCAACAAAACATATTATAACGACATGGATTGTAGATATTAATATTCAAGAATATTAATGTTTAAATTATCAATGAGACATCCAAGACCATATAAAATATTTTTTGATTAGTAAGCTCCAAGTGAATATTCAGTACAGTTTATTACTAAATTGTTAAATATTAAATATTATCTGGTTTGTCTAAAATAAAAGTCACAGATCTCAATAAAAATAATGGATTTATTTTAAACTGGCATATTAATAAGTTCAACATTTCAGAATTATCACTCTATTTTCCACAAAGAACTGACAAACCGTTTAGTAAATGTAAAAGTTCCTTTGGCAAGAAATAAAAATATTAATAAAATAAGAGCTCTCTTCTAAAATAAAATAATAAAGTTTAAATATAAAAATCAAATACCACTTGGAAATAACTACAATAACATATTCACTTCTAAGTTCACTCTAAATTCAAAATAAAATTTAAACTTCTCTATCCACTAGTTGAACCTTAACTTTCAAGTCTCTGCAATTCAGATTACAACTCTCTCAAACAATTATTATTAATGTCCAATTACTTTCCAATTAATAATTCACAATAAAACAGATCCAATTAAATATTAATAAATTACTACTTTTCCAAATCTCAATTAAAGTTATTAACAAAGTTCAATTTTAATTCAATTTTCTTGCAAGTATGAACCAAATGCAACTTTTATGATTCTATTGTGCTCTATTGTTCATCGAGAATCATTCAGAATAAATTCTCTGTAGTTTCTATGAATTAAAATTGTTCCTCTAAAAAAGACAACAACATTTATTTAATATCAGATCTGGAAGACTATTTCAATCAAACGTACAATAAATTTGGTCCTTACCTCAAAATCCCTCGCGGATAAAAATTAAGAAACACGGCGCACCGTAATCAACTTAACTCACGAAAATAACCAAAAGACGGGCGAAAATTATGAGATGGCGCTTATATACTTCCCTTTCCAATCAACTTTGTAGGACATCCGCGGTGTTCTCTCATTGGTCCAGCTGTACCAAACAAGGAGAACAATAGTCGCAACAAGACAAGTTCTAATCAATTCAAGGCAATCAACCTGCCTTCCTAACAATTTAAAACTACCAGTACTAACTTTGCCAAAGGATTACATGTTCGTTTTTACCCTGAATTTTTACAATCTAATCTAAAGTTAAATCCCAATATTTCGATCCCAAAATTTTCATTTAATTTAAGTTTTGATTTAAAAAAATAAATCAATGTAGCTTTATAAACGCTACACATATATAATACACACAATACTGATTTATATTTTTAAATGAACTTTCAAAAAACTATAATTAGAAAACTGCATGCAGTATCGATTAATTGTTACCATAAATGAATGAGTGAACTCCTGAATATATTGAATAAATTTCGAAATGTATTAGAAAATAAATCTACTGTAGATGTAAAGTAGTTATTAAACATCTTGGATCCTCAATTAGGCTATGGTTATGTAAAGCTTACAGTATATTTTCCAGGGATGGCTGAGAAAATATACTTCTAAGTTTTATGATTTTTGTTAAAAAAAAAAACTACTACACTAGAAAATAGAAATTATTAAGTTTACATTACGACGTGATTAGTTCAGCATTGTTTAGCGGGTAACTGTTTGAAAAACTCATACTTACTTACGTTAATAATTTGTTATAACATTAAAATAAGCAGATAACTCAAATAACAGCAGCTAATAAGCACTGTATCAGTCTATACATTTAAGCAAACTAAATAATATCATATATTATGAAAGAAAACTACTAATTGTACAAAATAAGCAACGAATAAAAGTGCTGGGGGAAAAAGTCAAAGCTAACATCACACTATTGAATCGAATGACATCCATTGAGAAGTCTGACAGCCAATTCACACGGAAGGAAATTCACATCTCCTCAGAAATGCCCCATCCAACCGTCTTTACCACAGAATAGTGGTTTTCACGGATAAAATATTTACATTTAAAATGTTATATATTTGTATTGATTTCGTTATTAGAGCTAGCTAAATTATTTATTTCAGAGCTGATGACATCCATATAAAACGAAGAATTGCCTCGGGAGACCATGTGAGCTTATCACCTAAAGTCATGCGGTTATTCTAATACAAATACTATTAATACAAGCCTAAAATCTTTGCCACTACGTAGTATATTAAACATAGAATGCTGGCTTACAACATCGCGGTATTATTAAAGGTAAATGGTTATCAAAACTGAACTGCACGTGTACATAGTTATTCTTCGAGACAAGGAAATTTTTTATAACTCTTTACTATAGGAAAGGTGTAGTATTTTTGTGTGTACACAAAATTTGCCAACTCTTTCTGAACTAATGCCCAAAGATAATACTGGTCTAAGTATTGTTTGTTAAAGAGCAGTTTTAGCGAACACCAACTGCCCCAATTAACGGTCTCGTTTTATTTTTCTACATTTGTTGATTTATGTGAATTGTTTAGGTTTACGGAGTGCAAATTACTTTTTATGTAATACCACAAAAGCCATCGTTGATGGTAAGATACATATCGGTATACAAGTGTGTATGTTTATTCTTTAAAAGCTCTAAGAATTAAAATTAAAAGCTTCTAATTTAAAAGCTTAGAGAACTATTGCAGTTAGAATTGGTAAAGTCTGCATAAAGGCTCAACTAAATTCCACAGAAATGATTTCTACATATAGTCAAACAAGAAATTCCATAAGCAAACAAATTACATACATACAATTACATGTAGGTATATTACATCCTATTACCGAGGTCCATTGCTCAATTAGTTTTTTTATATATCCAAAGTAAAACAGACATACATACACAAAAAATTACAGAATACTTAGTGATAACTAAACAAAATATTCAAAGTTTTAAGTTAACAGCTCAACTCACATTCTAGATATCACGTTTGTTATAAAGATTGTTATTGCTTAGCTAAATTCCAATGGAACATGCACCAACATCGAACTCTATCCTGCCTATAGACTGACAGGTCTATTAAAATGTATCAAAGGACTCGATAGGATGTGAAAAGTCACCAGATTTTACGTGTCACATGTCATATGTCTGCATTCAGGCATGTTTCCAAGTGTATTTATTCTATAGTTTTATCTTTGCCATGGTGTTTACCCATATACACAATACGAAATGTTAATATTATAGCTCGGCTACTCTCTAGATATTACATGTGTTATAGACTTTGACTCAGCTAAATCAGGTGGAATAACGAGCACCATAATCGAACCCAAGTTTCCTCAGATACAATAAGGAAACTGTCATACAAAATTTCAATATTTAGCTCAGTTCTTTCTAGAGATATCATTCGGTTAGACGAGAAGAAATTACATTTGTCCAGCCATTCAAGATCAATAAGCAGATTAAATAGATAAAACAATTACGTAATTTTTAAATAACAGAATAAAATATTTAAGCACGAACTGATGGCTGAAACACAAAGTCTATCACACATCATATACACAGGAGCCTTTATACTAAAACGGTTAATTGCGAGTTTAAAGCTGACGATGTTTTGTATAGATATCCATCAGTTGATAACACCTTCAATTTTATTCCGGATTTATTTATATTTTTTTAAATTTTAAAAACCTATACACACACACACACACACACACACACACACACATATATATATATATATATATATATATATATATATATATATATATATATATGTATATAATTAGTTAGTTCTTAAAAGTTTTCACAAATTCCTGAAATATTTTTTTTCACAAAAGTTCTAGTATTCCCTGGAATGTTATTAATGTAGAATTTAAGAAATACATGCGATGTATATTGGATTTAAGATGATAAGCTTTTCATTGTTCATTTGGAATTTAATTGTTTTGACATATAGATATGATTGTTTAATTTCGGCAGAGAAAATAACCAATTGCATGTTTACTAAAAAGAATAGCTCACATGTTGCATAAATGTAATAAGACAAACGTAATTATTTGTAAAATAAAATTCATAGAAACAATAGACAGATAGTTGCTGGAAAGGAAGTCTTTTATTAGAATTCGATACAAACATCCTCCGGATGTAAGTGGATACGCACATCCGCCCAGACACCGATGATGAACAAACATAAAATGCTTGTTTAAGCAGCGGAAATGCTTATTTATAAAAAACCGTGCGACGATGTAAGGGACAGCAATGCTGATATGAAAAATTGGTACTCACCAATTATTATGGAGAGATTTGGCAGAGGCGTGGTCATGAGCTGGCGGGAGAATAACATCAAAACTGAAGAACAAGGAGGAGAGGAGGAAGTCGAGGACGGGAATTCGAAAAGCGACGTTCGGGAGTGCTAGTGCTTTTGTTCGTGTGCGGAAAAATATCTCTAGGCGTAATAAGTGTGAAGTGGAATAAAATTTAAGTAATTGTAGGAACTTAGTATATATCAGGGTTCATTAATAATTTACAATTCCATATCTATTTAAATGTTTACAATTTCGAAAATGTAAATTCATGTAAATGTTTAGCTATTTAAAAGAAAGTTTCTCACGTTAGTCCATGAACTCATAATTATTGCAACACTACAAAATTTGCTAGTAAATGTTATAATGAATTAAATTAAAAATAAATTGTAATGAATAATTTAATATTGAATATGTCTTCAAAGTATTAAGGTATTAAAATTTGTGCTCAATATGTCGGTTGACGCAATCAATTGTTAATTACAATTTTTAATAAATTTAATGAGATGTTGTCACAAATAAAATATGTGTTGGTTCATTTGAGGGTATTGTAATGTCAATCTAACCTATTATTAAATCCTCTCACAGCAACCCTTGCTCATAATATGTCACAACCTTAATCTTAAACTAAACCAAACTTAAATACCTTACATAGTGGAGGCGCTAAAACTCGATTGGCATTCAAATTCCTCACATAGGCAAGCACATAGTTTCATAGGCTAGGTATAAATCAGAACTAATTAATATTCATAAGAAAGTATTTAACTAAAATAGCCTACTTCAGTGACAAACCACTCATTTACCTAAAAGACATATTAAATTTCCAATAACTCAAAAATATTTTCAAACCCGTAATTAGAGTAACGCCAAGTAAACTAACTAGGTACGTCAATGGACATGTATAATTAAATGGAAACCATACTGCATAAAGATTTAATACCAGTAGACACGTACAGGACTTCCAAAAGTGACATAGTAAAAATATTAAATAAAAATGGAATACAATCTAGAGACACAGACACTGTAGCGGACCTCAGACCTATCCTAGCGGCACTTAAGAACTTAACACGTATAAGCGCAAGTCACCCTAATATTAAAACCATCTTTAATAATTTAACTACACGAAAGACTCACCTTAGTGAAGAGGACAGGGAAAACTATAAGGATCTAGCTACAATCGAGGATTTTCTAGCGCAGAGAACTAATTTATATGACACAGTACATAACCCTGAGGCGGACATCAAGACACAAGCACCCCCAACCTTAGCACAACATTACGAGCCACTCACACTACCTGACAGAACTAACACAGCAACCATGGGGGAAAACATACCGCTAATATCAGCTGGGACTTACACAGGTCTCCAGAGCGAAAATCCACAAGATTTTTTAGACAAATTCCTAGTGGCAGCAACTTCAAACAGATGGACAGATAACACTAAAGTTAATTTATTCCCAGCGCATTTATCAGGCACAGCACTAACTTGGTTCAAACACTACAAGCAAAATACAACGAGGGGAAACCATACAATGGGATCAACTTGCTAAAAGAGAGAGGCTAATAGAGGCTTCAACTTGCTAATAGAGGCTTTTACACCATTAGCACAAACCCAGAGTCTGCAAATGATTTTATAACACAAAACACAGGGAGAGAACGAGCTAACACTAACCTATTTTTTAGATATATTAACAACATGCCGAAGATATGACCCTACAATACAGGACAAGCAAATTATACATTTTATCATACAGGGACTAAAACCAGAAATCTGTGAACGAGTTATAGGCCTGAAAAACGACACCTTAAGTGATCTAGAGAATAATTTAAAAATTACAGAACAACTAGTTCTAACACAAATGAAAAACAAAGAAAGGTACAATAGGGTTGCAGCAAACAAACCTTATAGTACACCCTTATATGAACAAAACATCATCCATAAACTACAAGCAGAAGTTAACACCCTAACCAATTTAGTAGCTACCCTAAGTACGAACCAAATTTCAAATCATAACCACAAGTACGAAAGGTCTACATCCCCGTATGAAAACTCAAAACATAAGCCAAGATATGATAGAACACCTAGTCCTCACCAGAATAGATATATGGAAAGCCCAAACTACCCCAAACAAACCCAAAGGCCACCTATGATTAAACACGTTACCTTCAGTGATAGGAGAAGACAAAACCATTCCCAAACACAACCTGCTAGACAAAATAGGCACTATTTGCCGTAAAGACAACCATAACACTGAACAATGCTAGTTCAAGCAACGTTCATTAACTTCTCAACCCCAAAGTAACCGCTTGGCACCTAAAACCATCAATACACAAGAGCTGTTCTGCAGGTACTGCAAGCGAACAAGCCACAATATCGAATCATGTTACAAGTCTAACTATTATAAACAGAATCAACAAAAAAATTGGAAATAGGGGGAAATCACACTATCCCTTACCAAAAGCGAAAACAAATAACGCCATAGATCTTAACCAAAGGAATCGACAAACTTACAAATGCATAAAGTCCATGACATTTACTCCAACTAACCGCAAAATACTACCACTATCAACCCCTAGAAAGAACAGTTCAGAAGTGATATTTAAAGCCATAGATTATAATAAAAAATTCCCACCCTTAAAGATGATGCAAGAAATTGAACAACCCATTATGCAAAAGCCTATACACACCATAAAACTTCAATCTGTGTTCAATCCAACCCCAGCTCTAAGCGAACCAAACCCCACGGGGACAACAAATTATAATAAACCCAGCTTTACAAGAAACCTTGTAGTTTCAGAAAATGTCACACGACAGATACAACCTAGCATATTAAAGGGAGTAGCGCACGTAAAACAGGACCCATATTGTAGTACAATGGGGGAGGTAAACACACATACTGGATTGGAAGAAACCATTGACATAGACATTATACAGATTTTAAATCACATAGAGCAACGGAAGAAACAGAATATGATAGATTGTACTAACTTGCAAGAAATAACGCAAGACAGGATACACAGACCGAGGAAAAATAGATCATTATTATTAGAGGATATTTATGAACTCATATTTAATTGCGAAAATAAAACCACGAATAAGATACCTGTCCTAACAATAGACGTAGCCTTGACTACAAACCCTCGACATCCAGTACCCTGCATTATAGATACAGGATGTAACATAAACATTGTTAGAGCAGACCTAGTTTGTGAAACAAAATTAAATACTAGCAAAATACCCTCGTTGATATCGGCTAACGGTATACCATTAACAGTTTTGGTTTCAACAAAGATCGCCATAAAAATTGGCAAAGTAATAAGACACGTTTTATGTGACACCTGATCTAAAAAGCCCTATATTGGTAGGAAACATATTCCTATTTCAGAACTGCGTGGAGTTAAACTATAAAAATAAAACAATAAAAATTACCAAATATCAGATTAAACATATAATCACTATGAATGAACAGTGGCAGTTAGACATCAAGAATTTTAAAAACACACAGGAGTTAGAAGTACAGCAAATAACAGATGTAACAGCCCCACAAGACATAATTATAGCACCACATCAGCATATTAGGATTAGCTCCTTAAAAGGTATAGAGTCTCGAACAGCCATCGAAACAGATATGAATCTAAGAATAAGTCATGCATATCTTTCAGAAGGGGAAGATGGTACAGATACAATTGTAAATATTTATAATGCATAAAATTTCCCAAAAAGGATACCCGCACATACTAAGATAGGACATATACATTACCCAACTCTTGAAGCACAGCCTACCCTGGAACACCATCCCACTACAAGTGACACAGGAAAAACAATATTGACAGATAAGGACGGCTTAGTATTTGATATCTCACCACATTTAACCCTCCAAGAACAAAAAAAAGTTCTTGACGTTTTACAAAAATACAGACACATATTTATAACAAAGGTAATCGATTTAACTCCTGCAAACATACCTCCTGTTAAACTCGAATTAAAACCAAATACGAAACCTGTAAACTCACCACCGTATAGGCAGAGTAAAACAGAAAGGGAAAAAATAAACAAATTATTGGACGATTTAGTACAAGCAAAAATATTAGAGGAATGTCAGGATTACACAGAATATACAAGCCCAGTATTTTTAGTGAAAAATAAAGATGGAAGCGACAGAATGGTAGCTGATCTCAGAAAGGTTAATGCACAGTTGAAAACAGATGCCCACCCCATTCCTTCAGTAAGCCTGGTTTTAAGCTCTTTGAACAAACCGCACACATTTACAAAATTAGACCTTAAAAATGCAATTTATTCCATGGAGGTTAGGAAAGAAGATAGGCATATCCTAGCCATAAAAACACCCGATAGACTTCTACAGTTTTGCCGACTGCCGATGGGACTTTCAACTTCAACCACATTATTTAGTAAAGCCTTGAATGCGATATTAAACCGTCACCTTTATAATAAAGTCATCTGTTACGTGGATGACCTAATTTGTTATTGTGACTCATTTGAAAATGACTTCCATAATCTAGAAACTATATTAGAAGAACTAGAAAAAGCTAATTTGAAACTAAATACAAAAAAGTGTAAATTTCTCTACAAATGTGTAAACATTTTAGGACACGAGGTATCAGGGGAAGGCATTTTACCCCAAAAACAGTCAGTAGAAGCTATTATTGAATTTAAAAGACCAACTTGTGTAAGGCAAGTGAGACAATTTTTAGGATGCTCAGGATTCTTCCGCAGATTCATCCAAAATCATGCCAAAATAGCACAACCCCCTAGTGAGATAATAAAAGATTCAAATAAAACATGGCATTTAAATGGACGGATCTATGCGAACAGGCTTTTATAAAAATAAAACAAATTTTGACAAACCCACCATTACTATCACATTGGAAGGACAACAGGGAAGCACACATTTATGTAGATAGCAGTTTGATTGGATGCGGAGCAGCGTTAATACAGTTAGATGAAGAAAATAATAGAATGTACCCAATTTATTACATGTCAAAAAATATTCAAATACCCAAATGCGTTACAGCAATGCTGAACTTGAAATGCTAGCGCTAACCTATGCTGTGAACTACTTCAGAGAATTCACGCTTGGTAGACAAACAACAGTTTATACGGACTGTGCCGCATTACAGTTTTATAAAAATTTTAAGCACACTTCCACTAGATTAAACAGATTAGCACTGTTATTAACAGACTACGACATTGTAGTAAAACATAAACGTGGCGCTACAAACGTGTTAGCAGACGCCTTAAGCAGAAATCCTTTAGAACAACCTTTGGATCAAGAATTTACGGACGTGTGTTTAACTGTCAATACTTTGATACAGACCAATCTACCCCTACTACAAGCTCAAGACAGTTATTTGAAACAAATCCGCCTTGCGATGACCTCACCTGAGGCGGTAAATAAAAAAAATCAGACGGGCTTCAAGACATTACGAAGAAATAGATGTATTGTTATATTTCAAAACTTTCAACAGACGAGAAACTAGAAACTTATTGGCTATACCCCAAAAACAAACACAAGAAATATTAAAAATGTTCCATGACAACCCCAACACGGGTGGACACTTATCACATTACAAAACAGCTTCAAAAATAAAATTACGATATCACTGGCCGAATATGTACCGTGATATCCTCCAATATACAAAAACTTGTGAAGAATGTCAACTACGTAGGCCAAAAACGACAAAAAATTACGGCCTACTACAACCTATTGCACCCTCCATAAAACCCTTTGACAGAATAACAATAGACTTTGTAGGTAATATTACACAAAGTAATGGTTACAAATATATCCTAGTTGCAACCGATGCCTGCACTAGAATGGCATTTGCAACCCCTTGTAGAAATGCAGATGCGAACACGGTAGCGCAAAAATTATTAAATCTATTCTGCACATTTGGATTTCCTAGAATTATTAATCATGACAGAGGAACACACTTTATGAATTCTGTAATTTCACAGTTACTAAATGCAATCGGGATTAACAAAGGCCAGGCGCTGCTTATATGTCACAAGTACAAGGTGCGGTTGAAAAAAACAACCACACGCTAATAAAGTCAATATCTCATTACGTTGTAGAAAAAACCCCAAACTTGGTCAAAATATGTACAAATAGTTACATTTGCCTACAACACGTCAGTAAACATTTCAACAGGCTACACACCGCACTACCTCATGTTTGGTTACGAAGCTAACTTACCATCTGATTGTGTATATTTACAGGTTAATCCCGAAAAAATGGTGTTGGAAAATATAGAAATTTTAGAGCAAATACGCAAAGATATGCCGAAAATCATGAAAAAAGCCTAGGAAGCGCAAAAGAAATACTTTGACCGTGACAAAACTCATTTGGATTCAAACCCCGACGATTAAGTCTTGGTCCATTTCCCGAAAGACCACACACAAAAATATAGTAAATTTCAAACACCATTTAGAGGTCCTTTCGTTGTCAAGAAAAAAATTAACGAAGTGTCATATGCAGTAGAAATTTACCACAGGGGAAGGTTAACAGAACAACCAATACATGTTGCTAGAATTAAATTATTCTATAAGAGAATATAAAACAAATATGAAGGGACTTGAGCAATAATAAAATATTGAAGAATAAAATATACAATATTTCTCATGAACATCACTGTGCACTTACTGCCTTGTAGTAAAATTTGAAGAGAGTGAAAAGTATCTTCGCAATAATTTCATAATATATGAGGGTAAAAAGCTACTACATAGTCACGCAAGAATCGCTTTAAAGAATAGGTATTATACTCCAGTAGTTGAGAGACCGGTTAACTTGATTACGGTTTGAATGATTCATTATAACGTTATATAAAACCTTGAGAGTCACTGAAGTAAGTCTAACAGAAATAAAAATGTATTTTAAATCTCGATGTTGTGTCGGAAAACGATAGAGAATAAAGACATAAAACATGTAGAAAATTAAAACGCCTGACTTTGTATTTTAATGTGAAGTTTAGTGTAATTTAGTGATTAAGTGATAGGTTACACGTACCAAAGATATTGGTATAGATAATCCCAACACACAGGGCACTAACACAGCACACACGACACGACACGAGCCTGTAACCCAAGGTAACCGTACTTAGACTGGCTGGTAAGACATGACCGTGACTCTGGTATGTCTCCCAGGCAGATAAGTTTTCTGCTAACTCAACTAACTTCCCACGCTATACTACACCGACTGTGTTGTGACTATGACTAGGGGGCATTGCCTTGTACCAGCGGTCTGGGTCGCCAAGGGCCCTGATGGTTCAGACAGCTTAATATGCAGGTAATGGTTCCCACGTACTCGTTTACTACAATAACATAGTGTACTCTAACTTGACACAACGTACATATTAGACTTACCTGAGGGATCTGTGTATATATATATATATATATATATATATATATATATATATATATATAGCCTAGTAATAAGGAATATAAAATATGATAAAGTGTACTACATATATCATATTTATTTAAGTTAGTAGATAACAATGTAAACATAATATATCCTACAAGGACTAAATTTTCCTGAGATGCATCTCAAAGAAAGAGACATAGATGTTCTATATTACATAATCCTATGAAAAACAAATACTTCAATATATGACATGTAAATGACTTAAATGACATGGTTAAATATTACATATCTAATATATCATTGAAGGAAAGTAACATATATCTAAATAGCATGTATTAGCATGGCAATATTGCTCATAAACAAACTATACAGCCTTCATTTGGCAACATATATTATGATCATAATAATGACTATGGACAATAAGCACAAAGAAGGGACATTAAATATTCCTCAGAAACAAAAGTACGTAGTATCGTTTTGTAATATAATAAATTAACATAATATCGAACCTTATTTAAGAACACTAGGGATTAAGATGCTTAGTAAATATTATTACATAGAGCTAGGGAAATACGACACACCATCGAGAGGTCATTAAAAGATTTCTGTAAATAAAAACCTTGGGCATAAATGTGTATTAATTATAAAATATTCATCTGAAATGTGTACGTAACCTGTACATATTTAGTTTCATAATTTCGACACCAAAAAGCCAACTACAACCTGAGACACCAGTCTACAAGACACCAATCTACAAGACACTAGTCTACAGCACTCTAAGCGATCCCGACCACCCACCAGACAAATGAAGTCTTCACAGCACTTCCTGCTACTACTCACAGCACTTGCCATTCCTTTTTCGACCACCTTTGCCAGCACATGAACCCACAACATAGGAGACCCCAATAAGACTCTAGTACAAATCTTCACAGGAGCGTACTTTACTCCAATGCCTCAGACACTACCTTATATCAGTTCCATATCTATCATATACAAAATTCCTTTCAACTCACAGTAAAATTTACCTAAAAACGAACCCTCTCCAAATTCTGCCCTAAAAACCTCAACAACTCCCAAACCTATTGCAAGATACAGAACAACCTTTCCACATACAAACCATCATACATCAACTAATGGTAGCAGAACACCTCCCATTCATCCCAAGACAACAACCAGATAGAAACAGAAGATTGCTCACGTTCGTCGGAGATTTCTTCGAATTGTGTTCTGACATTGCGACAGAACACCAAATACATGACTTGGTAGACAACGAGGAAGATGTCTACACAGCATTCTCAACAAAACAACACTACCTACTCTCCGAGTTACCTGCGCATTCACCTACTTCGTTCACAATCTACAAAAACAACACCACTTCCAGCTAAGCCACGACGAAAACAACATAGTAAACAACACGGAACTCGTTTCGTACATTTTATTAGCCTGGACTTCTATATTAACACAACTTCTTTTTATAGCCATCTACCTCATCCACATTAACAACATCAAAATAAAATTCCTGAAGCCTACAGTACATGAACGTGACTACCCAACCCAAATTAGACAGTAAGTACGATTCGTAGGAAGAATCGTCATTAAGCCAGGGGAATGTAAGACATACATAATTATTAATAAAATAAAATTCATAGAATCAATGTACAGATAGTTGCTGGAAAGGAAGTCTTGTATTAGAATTCGATACAAACATCCTCCGGATGTAAGTGGATACGCACATCCGCCCAGACACCGATGATGAACAAACATAAAAAGCTTGTTTAAGCAGCGGAAATGCATATTTATAAAAATCCGTGCGACGATGTTAAGGGACAGCCATGCTGATATGAAAAATTGGTATTCACCAATTATGATGGAGAGATTTGGCAGAGGCGTGGTCATGAGCTGGCGGGAGAATAACATCAAAACTGAAGAACAAGGAGGAGAGGAGGAAGTCGAGGACGGGAATTCGAAAAGCGACGTTCGGGAGTGCTAGTGCTTTTGTTCGTGTGCGGAAAAATATCTCTAGGCGTAATAAGTGTGAAGTGGAATAAAATGTAAGTAATTTTAGGAACTTAGTGTATATCAGGGTTCATTAATCATTTACAATTCCATATCTATTTAAATGTTTACAATTTCGAAAATGTAAATTCATGTAAATGTTTAGCTATTTAAAAGAAAGTTTCTCACGTTAGTCCATGAACTCATAATTATTGCAACACTATAAAATTACTAGTAAATGTTATAATGAATTAAATTAAAAATAAATTGTAATGCATAATTTAATATTGGATATGTCTTCAAAGTATTAAGGTATTAAAATTTTTGCTTAATACGTCGGTTGATTAAAATTGTTAATTAAAATTTTTAATCAATTTAATGAGATGTTGTCACAAATAAAATATGTGTTGGTTCATTTGAGGGTATTGTAATGCCAATCTAACCTATTATTAAATCCTCTCACAGCAACCCTTGCTCATAATATGTCACAACCTTAATCTTAAACTAAACCAAACTTAAATACCTTACAGTATAAATGTAAAGCTAGAATTACAAGTAGTAAGTTAAATTAGCCTTTTAAACAGAGATCGGTGTGCTGTAGAAAAACGTGGTGAGAGGGTGCAAAGCAACAGTTGTCGCGCTCCCAGTACTGATTACATCGGGAATCTAGGCGCAACAGTTGTTCACTGCTTTATTACATCAAGTCAATCTGATATGTAGCTTATGCAAACTGAAACAAACATCGATATAGGTATTTATAGTTATAAAAACCCCGCTGACTATGTCGTGTATTATTGCCAATATAATGCCAACCAGAAGGTCGTGGTCGCTAAGATAGAAATCTGTATATAAGTGTGTCTGTTTATTCTTTTAATCGAGTTCTCAGGCTTCCAGAACTGATACACCTTTAAGTGATAATAAAGATCACGTGGTGAACCAAATAACGCTGTCATTTAGCATATAATAATTTACACAGGAATTATGAGTTTATTTCATACTAGCAAGAATTTTACACTCACTGGCACAAGTTTTAAAAATAATAATGCATGCGTAGAGGAAAGGTTCGTTTGTAATTGATATTGTAGAAGTGTCAGTCTGTAGTTCAGCCCTGATTCATTGTTGGAAGCTTAGCACACAATTAAAAGTGTATTTTCAAATATCCAATAATTTTAGCTGTCAGTAAATGAAGAAAGTAGTATTAACTGTGTGTAGTACAATAGCTAATTAAACATAGCTTAGTGAATGATGTAGACACAGAATGTTGGACACAAATCCCACGTGTAAGTCATTGACTACATGAGCGACACATTCAGGACAAGGGTAAATACACGGTCAGATTAATGGGTTACTCTCCCCAGGGATACCAATAACTGGTAAGCTTCACCATAAAATATCCCTTACAAGCTGAGAAACAATAACAAACATATTGATTTATACCTTTGGTTATGATCTCTTATTGTTTATATTTTTATAAAGCTATATAGTCATGCGCAATAGAATATTGAACTACATAATTTATTTTAGTATGAACTAATAAGAAAAAAATTTGTAGGACCGCATATGATAACATAGCTAAACCCATAGTGATAGATAAAACAAGTGAACTATTACAACAAATGAATTTAGAATAAGCAATATACTATAAATTCGTTGTGGTTAAGTAAGATAGGAATGTTATTCTTGAGAGATAGGTATAAATATCTGGTATAACAAGAAAACTAATCCGTATATAACGTATCAGCATTTCACTGGAATTTCAAGGAGATTCGTGGTTACGTTTAATTTGTAAAAAGAATATGTGTATTACCTATTGTACCTTATTAAATCTTTAAACTACCCGTATAGAAAATTTTAACAAAATGATTTTATGAAGTAGGCTACTCTTCATTAAAGTATAATTTATTATTTTATATAAAGACTAATATGTATACTGTAGGTACTGTAATTTCTGAGAAATATTTCCTTTTTTTTTTGTGAACGAAGACTCTCACTAAGGGCAGCGGTAAATATGTTTTGTGCCTGAATACAGAATATCTTGAGAACGATCTTTGGTTAAATTTTGCATGATTTAATTTTCACACAAGCAAGATTTAATTAATGAATGTTAGCGACATAACTCCGATTTGACCTGTATAGGCAAAGCTACATTTTAACACGAGTAAAATATGCCAGACATGGTTTATTTTTCTTCATTATACATATTCACTCGGTTATTAGCAAGGCTGATCCCTAAAGAGACGTGTCTAAAGACTTACGTTTTGCATAAGTCTACATGTACTAATTTAAACATAGCCAGATTGAAGTTCGAAAATACTGCATGTTTAATCATGAAATATCACTCCTCTGTCCAGGATACCATAATTTAATTTTTATGCATAACTGAAATCTATACCTCAATTCATTACCAGGAGATAAATCAATTTTGGGAACAGAGTACATATAAAAACCCTCCAACGGAAAGGCGTGATGAGGGCAACCATTGTGAACCTGGTACACAAAGACATTGAGCATGCACTATTGTATCAGTGCTTTGACAGATCTGGAAGAGTATTATTAAAGAGGAATATGGTGTGATGAGGTGAATGTGCTTTGTAAGAAGTATACAATACTATAATCACAAAACCAAATTTTGACATAGTTTATTTGCCGCGTTCAGGCCTTTCTATGAAGATAAATTTAATTTTTTTATGTTGCATCAGGTTAAGAAAGAGTGAGTTTAACAGATTATATTGAGAGCAAGTAACATACCGCATCTCACATTTACATAATGCAAAATTAATATTCAATATGGCGCGTGTCGTCGATTATAACGCGTTTAATACTAGTGCTCTAGGTAGTTGATCGCTTTTAACATAGGAAGGGAGGTACGCATTATTTCAAGAATATTATTCCTTGTATTTTTACACAAATTCTATATATATATAGGTGTATATATATATATATATATATATATATACTAATTTAAAAAAATATTCAATAACACACCTTTTATACAATATAGGTAACAATTAGTATTATTTTGAGTTAATAGTATTGAGTTTTGAATAAATCATAATGGTTAATTATTTATTTTAAGAGGCCCATAATCGTCCACACCAAACTATTGTTGCTAGCCAAATTATTTTAAAATAGGGTATTTAATTTTTTGACCTAATATAATAATAAAAATTTTACTTTATGTTGTTACTAATAAGTTAACTATTCTTCCGTCTGAACAATTAGTCAGTTCACGGCTAAAGATTAATTGAAAATTTTTTCTGATAACATTCAAACAGACACATCAGTTACATAAAAAACTGATGTTAGGTATTTTAATGTACAAAAGATTTTCAAGTCATAATAAAACTTAGTATGCCACTTCATACTAATAATTATGTAGTATTAGGATCCTAGTAATTAAAATTGAGCATTCTAGTAGGCATAGCCATTGTCAAAGTATGGCTATTATATTCCAATAAGTGAAAAAGAAAGGCAGATCGTAATTATTACAGCGTAACGTACTCAAATTCTCTTGTGTTCATTTTCTCCTGATTAGTACTAACACTGATTATTTTGTAGTTAATGGTTTAATTTAGCATAAAAGATAATTCCACTACCAACTAGATTTGTGATTTTGGACTATGAATGTTTGATCACAATATAAACATAACAGCTAAGCTGATATTTAGAAAATATGACATGGATTAAACGGTTGTAGTACATTTGTATTTAATTCCTAAACTTATTAATTCAAATTGAAGAGAAACTAATTGTGCATTATTGTGTAATTATTAATTTTCGGCAGAAAGTTATAAAATATTTCAGTGTAATTAAACTACTTATATATATATATATATATATGTGTGTGTGTGTGTGTGTGTGTGTGTGTGTGTGTGTGTGTGTGTGTGTGTGTGTTCTCAGGGCAATTGTTTAACATATAGCCTCACTTTTACTTCAGACATCCCTTAGAGATACGCCCCACTGGTTTCTAAAGTTGATAAAATACCCACCATTTTCATTAAAGATTAACTGCATCGCACAAATATGATTATAAGATAATGTTAAATGTAAGCAACTGCATTGCCTAAACATTCTTTTAGGACAACACAACTATATATTTATATAATTAAACCATATTTAACGAAAAACTGTCACACAGACAGTTGTACAAATAAAATGGAGGTTTTGAAATGAAATGAAAAATGACTTTATTAGAGGCGAAGTTAGGACTATAAAGTCCTCTCTACCACTTAACCTCAAGGAGGTTTTTATAGAACCCCTAGTGATAAATAAGCAAAAAATACAAAGCTTCAAGTGTACAGCTTAACTTATTCTCTAAGTGTCTCTTGTGTAATATGCATTACTATTATTCAGCTAAATCCAAGAGGTAATTGTGCACAATCACCGAAACCTTGTGTATAGATTGACAGGTCTATTAAAAAGTATCAAAGAACTCGGTAGAATGTAACAATAGGCTGAACACCCAAACCACCAAACAATATGTGTTAAAATATAATGTGGTTGTCTCAGACCTGATTAAAAATTTTTTTTATCCTACGAATCTATTATTGCCATTATGTTTTCCTATATGGCCGTTGTAAAATTGTCTTAAAACAGCTAAGTCAGACTTGAATTTTCCATATATAAATAAGGAAAATTCCATGCAAAATTGCAATTATATGGTTAGATCTTGAAATATCATGCGGGTGATAGGTTGAAATGTAATTTTTATAGCCTCCAGAGATCAATAAACAAAACAAGTAGAAGGAAAGAATTTTTAATATCGAAATGAAATATTTCAAAACGAACTGATGTCAGAAACATGCAAACTGTCACACTTCACACACACACTGGAGCCTTCATATTGTAGCAATTAATTGCGAATTTGGAAAGGGTTATGCTTGACAATGCATCCTGGAGAAATTAAACTTTTAACAATGACTTGTATATTTTAGTTATATTTTTTATACAAGTCTATGTTTTAATTAAGAAATACGATCTATTTATTTTATTTTGAGGTGATTCAATTTGAGGTTTTAACTGTCTACTCATAGTAAAGTACAATGGCAAAATTATTATGTTACATTTTTGGTTATTAAATTTTATAGTCTTCAATTTGTTTTATTACTTGATTGGAGGGTATAAATTATTATTGTTACTAACAGTAACAAATTATTTTTGCTAACACGCTAATTTGTGTTCACACATACTAAATAAAAATATATTTCAACAAAATTTGTTAAAAAATAATTTATTTCTAAATCTATACAGTATACTCATATAAAATAGCAATCTCAGTTCTGTAAATAAGAAGTTAGAGCTACGTCTTCAGCAGTCCAAATTCTAACATATCCCATTTTTATATGATCTGCTATGTTGTATACCTATACGATCAAAATGCATTGTTAGTACAGTAGATCTTACTAATTTTTTTTATCTTATTATTTAATGTTATTGTGAAAATGTTTTGATTACAACGTTTTCAAGCAAATTAACTAAAAAAAGACTAAATTATTTATCCCAACACTATAACTATTACCTATTTAAAAGGAATATCAGACAAAATTCGTATGATAAATTGTTAATTTAGCCTCCGCACTGTTTTAAGTTATCATATAATCTTAGAAGTTACCTAACAATATATTATATATATATATATATATATATATATATATATATATGTGTGTGTGTGTGTGTGTGTATATATATATATATATATATATATATATATATATATATATATATATATATATATATATATATACAAGGCTAACCTGGCCACACCTCGCTGTCGCTTGGTTATTATACGATTATTATTATGTGCATATTATGCTATTATATAGTATTATTTAATTCTAGTACATTAAATAATAAGTAAGTAAAATCTAAATTCGTAATTGCGTACATATGTATGGATTACTCACTGCTTCGCCCGCAATTTCGTAGGCTTCGCACGAGAATTAACACTTCAAATTCGAGTGAATTTTATTTAAAGTTCCAGTATTGAGTTAATCTTGTTGCCACGATCAAGAAAGTCTGAGAAAGTGTATATTTATGGGCATTGCAGTTTACTCTGATCTTTGCTCAAATGTACAGTAAAACCTTTTTGTATTTTATGATTAAAATAATTTTTACTATATGCTATGAAGTGGTTCAGAAAAGGATGACATTAGACATGATTGTACTCTATAGTTCAAATACTATATTCGTTAATAAATTGAAATTTGTGGTTAAACTAACTAGATATATATATATATATATATATATATATATATATATATATATATATATATATATATATGTAATATAAAAAACAAATAAATATATATCAAGAATAACATACAATTTTAAAGTTTTATAGGTGGCAACACAAAGGTAGGAAAGCGTAAGGATTATGTTTTATAGAATTTGTTGTTTATATAAAAAAATTAAATTAAATAATTTTTATATAATAAGCTGTTGGCAGAATAGCAACCGAACAAAATGTTTTTTTGGTTGCCATTTATGTGTTCATACTTTTTTGTATTTTTTCGTATGCAAATCTTTCAATTAAAAATGAAGGAATGAAGCAAATTAAAAAAGGTAGGAACCTTATCGAGTTTCTGTTGTATATAATATGTATATCATGAATGCAGATTTTAAATTAATCCTAACCTGTTTGAATGGGTTATTTTAACTACGTATGCAAAATACTGAATGTTTCAAAAGGACAGCTGTAGTATATGTCGGCCTCTTTGTAGTGCTATGAAAGTAAAAAATGGAATGTCACAATATGTTACTCCCCTGTCAGGAGAAAGCTTCTGTGACAGGTTAATCGCTCTTCTAAATTGTCTTCTTTCCGGATGTGATCGACAATGTGCTGTGACAGTCTGTTTCACGTTCTGAACGAAATCGGTTGAGCACTTTCTTTTTTATTGTGTACCTTTCCTCTAGTGTAATTTATATCAGCATAGCATAACATTCATTCATAAATATGCTTAATTTCTTACCATCGATACAGTTGTCTACGTCCCACATATGAATTATTATTGTATATGATTGTTCAGTAAGATGGTTTAAATATGGTGTTAAATTTCAATAGTCAGTTTCAATGTAGCAAAATCATAGAATTGTTCTCCAATATTCTATGATTTTTGTATACAATTGAACTATATTAGCCCAGCGTGGACAGGAGTCAAAAGTCGAATTCATTTGCACAAATACGATGCAATAAATGATGGCGCTCAATGTAATTTTGAAACTAAAATAGGCATATATTAGGTACATATTATTACAGTCTAATGATTATGAGCTCCAGATGTTAAACGTAATTGCGTATGGTTTTTATTTTATTGAAACAAAATTTGCTGATTCTCTTAAGCTTACTTTAGGTTTTCAAACTATAAATGTAAAGACATTTAAAATCGTAATTAAATTATATAAACATATTTGTTTGTCGCATATATGTTTACAAAGAACAGCTAATTAAATTTGAACAGGCTCTTTCACTTAATAACATATGTTTGCTGCAATGCATTTCTTACGGGTATTTCCGTAACTTTTAGAGACCAGTGGGGCGGAATCCTGAATCAGGAACGGGATAAAAATATCCTTTTATTTCCTAGTCCTTCTAGGAGTCCTTCTCCCAGTCCTTAGCTACCTCCCTACCAATTTTCAGCCAAATCGGTTCAGCCGTTCTTGAGTTATAAATAGTGTAACTAACACGACTTTCTTTTATATAATATATAGATGCATTATAAATACTTCATACAATAAATTATTACTCATGTAAAATATTTAATGAAACCACATTAAAGCGTAGACTTATTTATAGTAGTATGTGAGAATAAAAATATAGCGTAATACATATTCCATGTTAACCAACAGTACTTACAGTAGCAAAATATCTTGTATAACTTTGTTACAGAAGAATCCAAAATATACAACGGAGGAAAACGCAACACTATTCGCCGCATAACAAATTTCATAAGGAACGTGTGTAATATTTTACATGTTAAAGTGATTTACTCGGTTTTTTACCACGTTTATTTGTTCTGCGATTATCTTGTGGCCATCATGGTTACGGTAAGCCTAGTATAAATGCTTTCTAACATACAGCTAAATCCCTTGGAGTGAAAAGCAACATCAACGTAGAATTAAAAGTTCCTGCAGTCCATAGGACCGTGAAGAAATGTCTCTGCAAACTACTCTTTTTGTTTTATATGTTTCTAAACACTGCGAAAGAAACATAATTTCAAGCAGTAATTAAAACAAGAGTACATATGGGATAAAAATTGTATGTAAAGAAAACTATGCTGAATCAATTTAATCAAAAGCACATATGAGATTAAAATTGCTCGTGAACAACTGTGAGTGCCTCTCAGGTATTTAGACTGTTTTAGTTTTAATACACATTTTAAAACACGATCTAAGAAAACTGGAATAAAATAAAAATCCATTCTCACTGCTACATAATACTTAAATCTACAAGAGCGATAATAATGCATTTCTGCTAGAGGGTCATTTACTTTACTTACTCTCTTCCATAAAAGCCTTTCTCGACTCGATTCATTTTTTTACTGTTTGTCTCATCTGACTTTTTTAATATAAATTCATCAATATCAGAAATCTTTTGACTTAGCATTATTATATGATATTGAATAAAAGATATTTTAACGCTACTTTAATTTCTAAAATAATTTTAGATTATTTAAGATTGAACATTTAATAGATACTTTAAGTATAAGAACATTTTGAAAAATTTTAATCCTCATATTATTTTAAAATGGAAGCAATATATTTTGAAGATACAGTAACTGTAATGTAAATACCACAGAGGCTGGTATAAAAAAGTGTATAAATAAAAAAGCATTATGAATAAATTATGTTTGAAAGAAACCAATAGATGAACGGAAAAAAGCAACGAGTAAAAACAGCGTAGGAAACGCATAAACACATTTTAGGGGTAGTAGAGGAAAATAAAAATAAAATAGCCATGTGTATTGAAGATAAAATAATCTGAATAGGTATCCTTCCAAAATTACAATAAATGTAAAAAAATTTAATATTCCTGACTGAATCATCGAAAATACTTTAAAACTACTAAACAAAGTACATGGAATATTCAGTTTTTAAGTCATTTTCTTTGTGGCCTAAATTTTATGTGCGATTCCTCGGATTCATGTCTTCTTTTCACAGGCGAATTCGGAGCTAAGAAGTGTACAGCATTTTTTTCTGAAATTTGCAGGCAAGGTTGTAAGTTAAATTAATATTAAATAAACCTTCCAAAAAATCTATATTCAGCAGTCCTAAATCTTAACAGTTTAAATGTAAATCCCGCTTCAAGACATTACCTGTAGATAGATAGGCATGGCTAAAGGAAAGACAAATTATAAACTGAGATATGATGTGGGGAAAGCTGAATTCATTCTTTATTATGTCAATCTCCAACTGTCATAGTGACATCTCTGGATTAAGTTGTGGAGGTGGAGAACACAGTTCACAATCTTGAGGTGCTTCTTTATTAGTGCGTTTCTATTCTTTCTATCCACGTGGTACTCAAATATACAATCATCAATTAAACGTTTTTCCAATACTTTTTATATTTTATCTGCTTCGTCTAAAACTTTGGATTAGGAAGCTACTATGAAATGTGCAGGATGAAGTTAAGTCTGAAAAGAAACAAATTTTTACCAACCATTTTCACAGTATATACCGTATATAAGAGCAAAGCACAAGATCTTACATTTTAAAGAGGCAAGAGTGGATTTAAGGATTTACTGTTTCTTCTATGACCCAATACTATGTAGTCCGTTCATGTGTAAACTTTCCAGTCAGTCCGATAACATAGTAGTGTAAGAAGAAAAAAAACATTTTTATCACGATATTTTATAAACGTGTCTGTTTTTTTTCCAGCAGTTTACTATTTGAAACTTTGTGTTCCTACCGGTGTAAATGGACGTTTTACTTTATCTACTTAAACCAAAATCTGTCGATATTCACGTATTTTCTTCCTCATTATACATACGGAAGACTTTCATAATTTCAGATAATTTATTACTATGTATTTCAATGGTTGCGAATTACAAATTAATTTTAGTCACAAATTATAAAGATCTTGCTTAAAGTACCAAGAAGTGCATTTAAAAAATTGATTTTAAATTGTTCATTAGTTTCTATAATGGAACATTCTTATAAAAAGCCCTTAAGAGCTTGAATACACTCTTAATATGGATGTATTTTACACGTATTCTAGAATAATGAACATTCACTACCGCACAGTACATGCTCTCACCCTTGTCATGCGTAGAATAAGCAGGTAAACATTGTGGGTGATAAGAGTGAGAGAGATGAGTTGAGATTATATAACATCCCACTTTCAGTTTAAATACCTGTCTGTCAAGGTAAACAACAGCCATGGGCTCCGTATCTTAGCCGAGCAGTTGTCAGTTTAACCCTCTTCAAACTTGCAATTACCTGTCATATTAGCGATTTAGAGTTCAAAATAAGAGAATTTACCTGTTTCTAATCTCGTATCCTATTATTTAAACATACTAGTAATTCCAATCGTTTTGCCAGTCCAGTAACATTTCTAGTAGAGCTGTGCAAAATCACACCATATCTAAAAAACAAATCAGGGTTTAAACATTCAGTTAAGATATTTTGTGATACATAATCCGACCGCCTTATTAAGAAGAAGCGTAACCTGAAGAAATGTAGTCGGGACTAGAGGTTCAAACAATTGGTGAAAACCCTTACCATTTGATTGATGGAAAAGCCATGATTAAAATCATCTCAACTCTTATTGTAAATCAGGATTTAATGCAAAATTATTAGAAATTTTTATTACGCGTAGGTATGGCAATAAAAATGTAAAATCATCTATTAAATAACCCATTGCTTGGGGTACAATCATTATAATTGGTATAAATTGGCTATAGAATATATTAAAATTATCTGTATTCCACGGCTATATTGTTTTTCAATAATAATGACTATTAATGTGATTAGTATACCTACTGTAACTGCATCGTTTTCTATCATTTTCAATTTGTTTGATCATAGAACATTTATATTTGCAAACAAAGAGCAATAAAACAGATGACAAAGTTAACATTTCAGCACATTATAAAAGGCGTAAAATAACTCAAGGGCTTCATCATTCAGGAACGATTACAGTTTGAATAAATCAAACTTCTTATACGACTACTGCAACTATTAACCTACTTTTTTAGGTAACTAGTAATTTATTTTTCAAGGCGGGGGGATGGCCCACAAAGATTCAGAAGGAAATCTTAAATATGAGCATAGGTCGAGTATTAAATCAAATTAAAGGCAAATATTAGCATAGTACAATGCCGCAAATCCGACCTGAAAAGGTCCACTCTTTAAAAAAAGTACACTGGTCTGAAGCTTGAAAGCTTATAGGTATGCAAAGTTTGCATGATGCCATAGCGAAGCCTTTCACTAGACACCTGTAGTGGCATACCTTGTTTTATTACATTTAATATTAATGTTTAGTTTAATTCCAAATTTTATATACATTAGTGTTGGAAGCCTTTTGGGTAAAAGAACTACGTAATTTATAATACAAAATCCTAACACTTACGAAACATTATTTACAGTATATATCAGTCTCTTTTAGGTGCTATGAAAGTAAAGAATGGGACATCACAATCTGTTACTTCCCTGACAGGAGAAGACTTATGGGACTGGTTATTCGGTAATCTAAACTGTCTTATCTTACGATGTTATCTACAAAGTGCTATTACCACACGTTTTTCATCATCCTAGACGGAATTAAAAATATCTTATAAATTCCCTTATTTTATTTAAAATAAATAATACACTGTTCGAATTAAATAGTTTAACACAATGATTCTCATTTTATAATAAATTATATTAAAACTTGATTTTGAATATAATTATTCAAGAGTTGTTGGGTGAATATGGAAAGCTGCGTTATAACAACAGCTAACCGTATTAATGTAAACCTCAATTATAATTACTCTCATAACTAAGAATATTAGACACATTACAGCACAAACGCTACGAAACAGTGGAATTTGGAAACTAAACACTGTAGGGTAATATTTGATAACTTCTATTACAGATAAATTTCACAGTTCCAATACCCGTACACCTTATAGTACAAGATACCAGAGACAATTCGCATTGAAAAAACACGAAAATTTTTCGTTATTCAAAAATTCTTAAAAACATATTTTAGTAAAAAATAAATCTCCTATACTTATTGTGAAGAATGCTTTATGAAATTATCTGGTGGAATCCAAATTCTTATAATGTTAAATAATACTTTTGTATTCAAAATGAAAAACTTAAAACAAATTATCAAAAACTTAGAATGACGAACTTCAGTCTATTTCCTTACTTTATTGACGACTTTTTAAGTACAAATGCAAACATCCCTCTATAGGTTACCAAAATTCTGGATTCGTACTTATACATTATTAATTGTATCTCTGCTATGTTGTAATTTTAAGACAATTTAGATATCTTGTTGCTTTTTTATACTCTAATTACCATAAGAACAATATGTAATTAGTTCACTCTCATAGCACCAATGAATAAAGAGAGGAAGAGGGGAGGGGGTGAGACACCCGTTTATTTTTCTATCCTGCGAGGGAATTAGTTCCCTGGCCTTATGAAATCACTGGTAATAAACATATAAGACTATCTAAAAACTATAAGACATACTATAAGACTCTATTATAAATCTATTTTGTTCATCTCTTATGGAAAAACAAAGAACTATCATATGTATTTATGATATTTAAATTCTTCTGAAAATGGATAAAATTAATAGCTTGAAATCAGAACAACAACAGTTTTATGTTTTGGTGCCTTATACAACTGAGACAAAATCTTGTTAACTACCGCAAGTAGTGTAATATTTTCATAATACGATTAATTTTGTTACAGGTTGTAAAATATTTAACGTACTTTTTCTTTCTCTAGTATCAGGATACATCAAATAAATGTTTGTACTCTAGTACATTTTTAGTATATATAGGTGCATATTTGAAAGAACGATTTGTATTCGTTTACTAAAAGGAATAAGCACTGTTTTAATCTTTTATAGCTAAGTAATTCATGTGTACTTTACAATTTTTGGGAACCTAATAAAATCATGTTAGAGATATAAATAGTTACAACCATATGATTTTTTGTAAAACTACTCTTATAATTTATCAAGCTATTGTATGAAACTTTTAAAAATTATCTAAACTTCAGTTTTATACAAAAATGTATAAAACTACTTTCAAGTAACAATGGACATTAACTTATTCTTGCAAGGATGAAGAAAACTAGTTTTAGTTCAAAATCAGAGCCGCACCTGTCCATGTCTAGTGCAGAAATCCATTTATTTGGAATTGGAACGGAACGAAGGTCTGTCATGCTGACTGTCCGTTTGGATGCCATTTCCTGTATTGCTCTAGTGTATAAAACTTATGAACACATACGTTTCATAATATATCGATTTTCCCTAGCATTAAAAGCTAAAATAAAAGTATCCTTTACGTGAACTGGTTCTTTATATTATTAGCTGTTATTACAATAAACCAGTTCACGTAACACTTTCTATTGAAAATGGTCTACAACGTATACTACATGAGTATTAACAATAATACTGGAACAAGAATACAGGTACTATAAATTAAAAACTGTCTTGTTAGAGTCAATAATAAATTGCATTACATTTTGTACCTCAATTTCTGTGTCGCAGTCAACAAAAAATGAGGCGACGAATGTATTTCCTTACATCATTTAATAATATTTGTCACCGTAAATTATTAGGGATTTAGTAAAAATAAATTGTTTTAAAAGTCGATTTTACAAATATAGTAGAAAATTCAACCACCTTTATTATAAGTGCACTGTGTTTCGATTCATTTTCGTGCTGTTCACACGTTTCTAAACAGGACGTAGTAATGCGAATTGTATTAATATGTTATAATTAACTAAGTATCGAAATAATTAATGTATGTAATGCACATAAATAATTACAAATATAATAAATTTCATCTAATATTTTATTACATGCAATTTAAAAAAAACATTATTACTATTGATTGTAAAAGAATTTTGAAAATTTTAGTACAAAAGATACCAAGTACATGATTGTAAACAGTATATACGTACCTTTAAATTAATGATGAACGGCTACTGAATATAAGTAAGTTTATTACTTTGTAAAGAGCCAATTTCTCTAAAAATATATGGTTAAGTGATTAGAAATGTAGGCTATTATTAATGTTACATTCTGCATTAGGATTATGATTGTTTTCCACACAAACATTTTATTTAAATAAATTCATACAAATTTATTTTATCCTAAGAAATTATTAGCAACAATACATATTTGTGCTGACTTTATATCCTAATTATTAATAAATGCTTCGGCATATTGTAAAGTATTTACACCTTTCATATATTCTTGGAATTTAAGTAATTAAACATCATTTTAAGCAAATTCATATTAAAATACTAAGAATTTCGCAGCAACACCCTCACTCAAATCCACTAAAGCAGGGATAACTCATTTCTGCTGGAGGGAACTTTCGTCATTTTTCTCTGCCCTGAAAGCTCGCGCTTTACTCCTTTTATTTTCTTGCGCTAGGGAATTTATTCACTAAACCCATCTTAGTCTCTTAAAGGTTTCATTTTGATGTGTTATAAATATTGGTTTACGTCATAAACATGTTCATAAACAAATTCCTTTCACTGTCGTAAATGCTGTTTTAGTTTGATAAAACTCTGTTTAATATAGGCAATTAAAATTTATGGTAAAAAAGAAATAATATGGATTTATCTGTATTCACTAGTAAGGCTATACATTTTTATTTGACCGACAGTGTTACAAGACTACTTACACAGTCATCAGTCAAGGTTGTACTGCTGTAGGGCTATATTATTAAATGTAGAGTTTGTAAGGAAAGTAAATATAATAATAATACATTTATAAGTTTATAAAAACTAATTAAAATACACCACGAGAGGAATATTTATAAACTATAAATAATGTATGCTATATACAAACAGTTATGAGATATACTTTCTCTTTAAATTACAAGAGTCTGACCAAAGTGATAACAAAAGACTAACACTTGGAAACCAAAAAAGTGCTTTTAATAAAAAAAATCTCATACACAAAATTCGTATACGATCCTGATATTGAGACCCAGAAGTAAAATGCCGGCGTCGCCCTCACCATGAATGTGACCAACACCAACTCTTTCAGATACCTCAGAAAATATATTCATTGATTTTCTACTTAGACTCTCACCATCGCTGGTGTCTATGCCGTATTGCTTAGTGCTTTTGGTTTCATTCTCACCTGTCTGGAGTTCTTACTCTTTGTGTGCCAAGCGGTTATTACTTGATTTTTAGTGGCATCTCATTGGTATACATGTAATTTTTAGGGATATATTGCTCGATCATGTACTGGGGTTTTTGACAAGTGAAAAAGAGGGTAAGGTTCAATTCTCAAAACTAGTGATAAAGTTTTCATGTTCAAAATTATATTATGCTTTTTAAACCATCCATCGTCAATCAACCTTTACGTAAGGAATTTAATACTTCTGATATATATGTTTTTGGTTTTCAAAGTGTCCTTATATAACAAATCTGATACTGGTTTTTTGTTAAATCGGAGCATTACAAATGGATTTCTTATGAAGCAGCTTAATTCAATCATTTCCCAAATTTCTTTCGACTAAACGAATCAATACTTAACCAATTATATCGTAGATTGCTGCGTAATAAGTTACTGCAACATTAGGCCTATCCTCATCATAAAACTCTTAGCATGGGATGGTACACACGTGTAATGCTTTTAGAATCACAGGGGATGCAACAACTTAGCTAGACTGACGCAATAACATGCACTGTAATATTGATGGGGGATGTAGACCCAGTGAGTTAGCTACTTTAGTGATAGTGGTGTGAGTGGTTTACTATCAGTCGAAAATGAGCAAATATTGGGATAAATAATTTTCAAGGTGAGCTTTGTGTCAAAATTAATTTGAGATATACAAACATCTATTATTAGGAAAAATCATTCGGTATGGTACAAACAAATTAATCCTGAGAGTCTTTAATTTGGTTCATGTTTGGCTTTCAAGAGGAATTTCCAATAGGGATATCGGAAACAGTCTGGATGTTGTAATAACTGACAGTTAAAATATGCACCCTTACCTCTGGAAAGCCCAAAAACAACTGATGTGGTGTTGCAACTCGTATCATGTTTTGGAGGTACACTTCAGGGTATTTTCTGCTGAGGGGAACTGGTAAGCTTCTTCCTGAGCTAACCCGAAATCTAGGCGTTTTAAACTTTATTTTCTCGTCTGTATCTTAGAATTGAGTTCAAATAAAATATACTTCAGTTTCAAAGGCGAGCATTGTAAGGCCTATTGGTCGAGGGCCATGAAAATATTTCATTTTCGTCAAAATGTCCCAATAATATATAAAAAACAATCTTACTAATAAACTTGACATTTTGGGCTAAGGGTTTGGCTAAGGGTTAGCAAGTATGCTTACATTACTCTTATAGGGAAAAAAACGGCAACAAGACCATAAAAGAATTAAAAATTTATAAAATTACTAAGTAAAATCATATGAGACCTTAATATGTGACTTATTAGCAAGTGTAGCCTAATTAGAAAATCATATTTTGATGATTTTGTGCGTAGCATTGTATTTATAAAGTAAAAATAAAGTTTTAGTACTTTTTAAGTCAATGTTAGTAACGGACAAGATTTGATTACAGATCTTACTTGTAGCTCACCAGAACTTGATAATTGCTATGAAATCCAACTTAATAAACAAAATATGATATGAATAGCAATACATTTCTTATGAGTTATTACTGTTATGTTTCTCCGTGTGTGTATATAACATTGTTACATAATTTTGTACACGTTAAAACAAATATCGGTGTTTAAACAACTGTAAAATGACTTTCACTTAAAACTCACAACGTATAAACAAACACTCGGATAAGTTTAAAATATTTCTTTTTGTTTTCTTTAATCTAGTGAGAGACGATATCATTTTTGTAATAATGTTTATTTACAATTGTACTTAGAAAAATATTAAATGGACCGTTTCAGGACGGTTACATAAATAAGGCATGAGAAACAGAGTATTTTTATTATTGGCGAGAATAGCAGACAGTGGAGAACCCATTGTCATACCTTCATCTTGACGGTAAATTGTATCCTCTAACTCAAAATAATTGCATTGAGTGCATTTATTGTATCACTGAACATTGGCAAGTTCCAGAAGAATCCTGTTTTCTTCACAATCCTTCCATCGTTGAAAAAAGAATATAATTCATATGTTATAAAAGATATAATACACTTCCAGTATTGATAAGGTAACCCTACATGCTGGGATAAAATATATTATCTGTATTTAAATTATACTTCTACATTCGGTCATGCTTTGCAAAATACGAAACGAGATAAAAAAGTCTTATGGGAGTGTAGATTATTGTCGTATACCTGTATTGTATTCAAACTAAAATATTTTTTATCCTCAATGTTGATTTTCATGCAAGTAAAATCCTTTCACAAAAATGTAAACGAATTGCTTACATATAATTTTTTAAATGTTACTTAGGTTTTAAAAAAATAAAATATATAGTTTAAGATGTAACATTAGCTACTCATCATAAAGTTAGGAGTAGTATTGTTTAATTACCATGAAAACATAAAATTGGGTGCTAAAATGTGAATATTTTAATTTATATTATGAAATGCATTTATTACTTTGAGACAAATGGAGAAATAAGGACTTTGAATACAGTTATTATACAAATTTACTTTATTCACATAATAATCTATTAGTGGATAACCACTATAAATATCATCATTAACTTAATAATTACGTCAAAACAGCGTAAAAATCTATGTGCAAGTTTGAAATATTTTTTTTCTATTTTATTAGAAAATTAAAATAGTTGGATTAAATAAGACAAAACGATCTCGCTAGTTTAGGAATTGCAATTATGGCTTGGAAAATACTAAGTTATGTTGGTGACAATTCCATGTTTGGTTATTAAGATAGGTTGCCTGTAAAAGACTATTCTGTCTGCACTAGTATAATTTTCACCGATTTCCTATGATATTTTATAGGGTTTAATCGTAAACCATTGCCAAAATCCAAAAGAAAAGATGACCATTATTTAATGTGATAGGTTGGTGCATGGTTGTTTTAAGTAAACCCAAAAAACGATAAATATTATAATCAGAAACTCAAATAGTAATTAAAACATTATGTTAGAGCTCAAGATATGCAAAACGTTTTAAACTGAATCTTAAATTGTATTATAAGTACTGACATTACAGGCGATTGAAGCGGTAACTAACAGCGTGATAGATTATCATATATATTCATTAGACTAGGTTTTACAACAGTTTTCAGATAATAAAGGTTCCTAGGAGCTAGGAAAGGTAATATTACTGCAATCAAATCCTGTCCCTATTTTTTAACATTGACTTTCCTTTTCTTATTTTTCTTTTACTTTACAAATTAATCTGCAGTGTGCTCAAATCTCTTATTAATGTACTTAGTTTGTTAACAACTTTATTTATCTTTGTATTTTGTCTTTGCCTAATTGATTAACCATAAGACAAACGTAAAAGTTCGCTAACGCTTAGCCAACCCCGTTGCTTTTACGTAAAATAATAGGTAATATATGCAAACTGACAAGTGCATAGGTAATTTCATTTTTGAGATAACAGATATGATACAGACAAATAGACAGACAGACAGCTAGAAATTAAAATTTTCTAGTTTATTTAATCACACGCTTCGTTAAATTCAGCCAATTAGAGGTTTTTCCACCTAAAGAAGAGGGTAGATTTTTATCTTCGAAACAGAGTGTTATACTTTTTGTAAGATAAATGTTAGAAATCCCTAAAATTCCATTACGGATTTTTGTATTAAATACGTTGCGAAATAACACAAACCTCTTCTTGAAACTTTGAGATCCTTTGCCTTGTAGTGGCAATTATAATATATTATCTCACAGAGAGTAAATATAGTCAGGTAAGTTTAATGGTGAATAATTCAGAGGATCGTTTACTTTTGGGTTACTTTCTTGTTCTGATTAAAACTGTTACAGGAGTAAGATGGAGTCCGAAACTTCTTATAGTGATATTGTGATTTATAAATTTAGATACACACTTATATTTGCTATATGATAATATATAAGTACGTATATCAGCAGTAAGTAATATTAGAAACACAAATTCACTTAGTCTGCAGTGGCATTGGAGATACAAGTGTCGATTAGGCTTAACTTTTTGGCGATATTGTCTATTGAAGGTAGCTGGTGCTCTTTAATAAAATAAAAAGTTCTATAGTATGGAATTATTAGGGTGGAAATTTTAAACAATTAGATAATATGTGTGGGGGTACATAAATAATAAAATGTCATAATTTAAATTAGATTACCATACTATTACAAATGTAACTTAATTAGTTTTAGTTCCATCAAGTTTCAAAACTATCCTTTCTTGTTAAGGAAGTATTTGGATATAGTTAAATAATTGCTGGATTACACAAATTCCAAAGAATATTCGTCCTACTCTGGTTCTCAATTAAATATTGAGGTATCAAAGTTAACATTAAATTATAAACCTAAGTGCAAGCTGAGCTAAATTAATGAGAAAGAAGCTTACAGCTTGATTATAAAATGGAGATGAGTATTATTATGTAGTTAGACTTATTAGTTCTAGGTAACTAATTAGTTAGTCAATGAGTATGTTGATGGAAAGTCGTGACAATGGTTTAACAACTACAATTTGTTTTTTAAAAGGTATTCACTTTGACAAAATGTTTTATTTTTATCTTTGTAATGGATTTTAACAGATAATTAAGCCTGACTTTCGGCATGACGACGTGACGGAGAAACAATGCATTTTGGCAGAGACTTGAGTACGGAAAATTACTTTAGGGAAAACTTAAAGTGTTCGCCTACATGCAAGTGACAGCGCCTGAGAGCAGAGTTGCTTGTTTGAAACATTAGTCGAGACAGTTTATTTTTAAATGGGCAGTGTAAACTTTTTTATATTTTTTTGATAATGTTACATAAAACCCGAAACTTTGGACAAAAATGTTTTACAAAATATTGCAAAAATGTTTTCTGCTTATAGAGTAAATTTTTAAATCCACTACATATTATAAAATACATATTGTTCGTACACATTATAAAGTAGTAAATAGTATGAATGAATAAATAGTACTATCTGTTACTTGAAGCTTTTCACGAATTTTTTTAAATTAAAGTCATATTTCGTAGCAAAATTACTTATGACGGAGTTTTATGAAATTTTTCTAATTTAAGTAAGCATACGTCAGGTATATATTTAAGTGTCCAGGTTCAGTTTAAGCTGGCAAATGTTTCTGCACGTGTAGGAGCATTTCTGGTTCAAATTCATTGCACTTTCAACGTCAAAGTTGAGACTGCCTCATCACCCTGATCAAAATTACAAATAAAACGGTCAAGGAAGCCTACTTCTGTCAAAAAGAATTTACTAAAAATTGTTCGGGTACTTCTGGTCTAAGATATGACCAGTGACGTTGACCCGTTGACCAGTTAAAATTGACCAGTTAATGGTTGAATTTGCATTGTTGTTCCGATAAAGAAAATATACATACTTACTTAGGAATGATGTATCTATTACGGCCTAGAGGAAACCCTACCTACTTCCAGTATAAGGGGGCAATCAATATCAAGTTAACACTACCTTCAAAAATATGCTTGTTATTCTTTGGACTGTAGTATGATAAATAATGGATTGTGTAGGAACATTAGTGTTCATTTATCAGCTTTTCTATAAGCCATTGTTAAAATGCTACATCACAATGTCAAGTTATCCGCCAATTTGTACTACCTTATACAAAAGATATCACAACTTTATTAACATTGGTTGGTGACTGTTTAAACATAACACTGTTTTAATTTTTAATCTAAAATGATCTTTCAACCAATTTACCGAATTTTATCTCAAAGTGTCAAGAGCTTTTTACGGCCTGTTCAATGTTTTTTGTAAATTAAAACATTTTCTAATGTTTATCTTGTGTAAACCTTCGTTATATTTGTATGAATATTTAAAAAACGAATTGGCATGTACCTAATTTTAATATTTATGGTAGCATCAAAATTTCATAATTTAGATAACGGGTTCGTAATAAACACAATTGAGTGTATTCTTACTTGAGAGAGACTTATTGAGCATGAAGAGTCTTGAAGCTGTTATATTTTTTTTTATTTTACAAGATAACCATCTAAACACATATTTTTGTAACTATTTATAACTTTGCAGTTGCGGGTGACTACAAGGCCCATCTGATCCATCATGTAATAACCACCACATTATCACTAACAATATGGTAATTTTTTTTAGAATCCAAATCTATATAACAGGATTGTTTGAATCTAATTTTACACATGAATACATTAAATTGCTTGGTTATACAAACACTTACAAAATAATTTGAATTTATAAATGGGATGCTAAAGGATAAATTGGTTATGTTTTTTTAATTATTGTTTTATACAAAGGTCTTTCATTATTTTGCTATGCTCATCCAGGAAAACATCTATTTCAAATCAAATGAGACGTTAAGTGTATATTCTACTCATTGCTAGGTGAGATCCACTTGTTTATGCTAAGGATCCTTGAGACGCTGAAGAACCTCACTTAAATCAACATTTACTCCCTCTTCCACTATTATCAGCTCTATATCTCTCTGAAGACGAGATACTTGTCCCGACTTTATTCTAAGATTAAACTACGTTGTCTATTGTCACCATTTAAACTTTTGGAGGCCAGAATATAATTGTATGACTTCGGGTATGGAAAACGTGATATAGTTTATTTATGAATTAGTGAAGTACAACAACGTATTGTGATAAATATATAAATGAAAAACATGTATCGTTGATAAGTTAGGCTTATATTGTATCCGATCGATGGTTATAGCTTAGGTTATGAATTAAAAGCTTCCATAACTATTTTACGTACATTTCAGTGCATCTGTACTCCACGAGATTATCGATTTGGTGGTTAATATTGGACATATATGTGGGAGACCAGAATTGCAATATAATTAATTATTTCATTAATTTAATCTTATTAGTAACTTAAATTGACTCACTGGCAAACATTGTATTAAGTATAAATGTAATTATACGTATATGAACACAATTTCGTCGAAAATATGATTAGGAACAAATGTAATATATCTTTTAGTTTAACTAAATTTGTATAACTTCATGAAACCAGCAGAATACAGATATTTTCTCCTGAAATCCTTGTTGTCAAGGAGCCCATAGTAAGTTCGTAATGATTAAACTCAAATTCTAGTTTATATTCAAATCGATCTTCAGTTACGTTAGTTTTGTGGAAATGTAACAAATAAAATTTAGCAAACTCCCAATCCTTTTCAAATATATCCAAATATATCCTTTCAAAAATCACTTTTCCTCAAATAACTATTTTTTATATTAACACTTTTTAAAACAATCATAATACAAACGTTAATAAATAATACATCACCGTCAAATATCTGAGTATAAATCCTGAAAGACTTGCTATCTGTGTTACTAAGTTGTTTGACGGTTACTTATGACTTTAATTTGTGTTTCAATTAGTCGGTTTTATGTATGTAAAGATATGAACAAATATTACATGAAACATAAGTATATTTTGATATATTTTATCCTTTTGAACACTTTCCATTTTACTTCCACCAAAACTATTACAACTAAAATTGCATTTATAAGGCGATATTTTTCGATTTTCAAAGAAGAATAACGCTGTGTGGTTATGACCTTGTACTATGCCAACTGGTTCTTTAATTATGAATATAATTATAGCCTGTAATCCTCCATTACGCTTCAGATCGAAAAGGTATTGTGGATCAATATATTGCATGATACGAATAACAAATTCGATAGTTGAATATCGATAGTTATGACATAAAGTAATGATAACATCGTATGCCGTAGGAGACGTAATTATCAATTAGTAAATATTACTGCACTACATGTTTATGTACACAAGATATTTCGGCATCAGTGTTATTATGATGCTTAAATACAGCTAAAAATCTGGCTTGCCAGTGAAGCTACATAGTTCGTTTCTCATCACCGATAAGTAACTCATAATTTTCTAGCTTAGTTGAATCTAAGATCCGGATTAAATTTTATCCGATGGTTTTAAATTGTTTCCTTTATTATCAACACAATTCAGCAGGACATTTAAAATGATTTGATAGTCGTACATGGTACTTTTGCTATTGATTTGTGTAACATCATTCTGTAATGGTCTTGGAGTATTACATGTAATTAGTATTCCAATTCTGAATATGACGTCTATCTATCAATATAGAGTACCTGTGTGATTTAGCAAGTGATAGAGAATAAATCTACGTTGTATTAATCAATTACCTGTATTTTTGAGCAATATATTAATGGCTAAAACTAATTAACAGTTACAAAATACCTAAATTTGATGTTTATTGGCTGGAGTAGTGAAGGCTATTACTCGAGGGGCTGAAAAATCATTAATTCTGTCCCTTTTTCTGTCTGTTAGCATTAAAATCTAAAAACTGACCTAATGACTTGTCATTTGAATTAAAATATATTACAAAAATTATTAAAATTTATTTATTCAAATTTATTTACTGAGTTCAATTATGGTGAATGCATGGGACTTGGTTAGCGTTAGCAAATATTTTTAATTTGGTGTTATGGCAAGGAGAAAATAGATAAGAGAGAATAAATATGTTTGGATACAAACTGTATTCAAGCTTATTAGATTTTACATGTAAAATTTGTATTCACTGAGGAAAGTGAAAAACTATAGAGTGGTTAGTGACAAGATTCGATCTCAGAGCACTCTTGCGTTGTAGTATCATGTGTATTATTTTTACACTGCTATGAAACCTATCTTACATAAAATAGGGTATTCTGAAAAATATTTTATCTGGTATGTTTAAATGTTTAAATAGACAAGAATGAGTTGTATAAAGATGCGAATGCAACCATAAAACTTGGTAAGCGTCTTTAAAAGCTGACGAAATTTATTAATATTCTGCTAGGAAATTAAAAAATGTTCCTTATATATAATTTTATGTACATCTGCAGGACATTTCGAGAAATAAATTAGCTAAATATTTTAAGTTTTGCAGAGATTTGAAAGCGAAGTTGATGTAGCGTGCTCCTACCTTAATACCAATATTGACGCTGTACTAACTTTAACTTGTTTCAAAATAGGATTAATATTGCTTGTTGTTATGAATATTTTAACGGCATTATGTGTAAAATAAAGAAATATGTAATTGAAATAATATTTATATTAATTTATACACCGTATTTAATCAGTCTTAACTTGTAATAAATATAAGAAATGTAACTAATTTAAATGAGTTATTCACCTGATAAAAAAACAAGTAATTGAAATAGGAATGATATATCATATTTAAAACACTGCATATAATGATGGTAAATATGTAATTATTAAGGAAGAAATAGCTTGAGGACAGTATTTGGTAAACCGTACAATATGCGGTGTCGTGCCTTACTTGTGCGTAAACAGTTGGTTCTATACTGACCTTACACGAGATTAGACTGTCCCCAACACTGCTGTAGCTTCCCAACCGTAAACTTGATTTTATACTGCTTTCATAGATACTTGGATTTCAATGTATGTTACTCTTTCTGCCATGCTTGAGAAATATATTGAACACATTTAAGTAGACTAAATTGCATCGTAATCTGGCAGTATTTGCACCTCACTCATTTTTTAATATTATACTTACAATTTATGTTACATATTCTTACTGAAAAGAACGTCGCATAAATTTAAGACAGACAGACGTATAGAAATTATAATTTTATTTGAGTGAAAGGCATGAGTAACATTCCGCCAATGATATTGTCATATTAATCATGATCTTTTAATTATAAAAAGATTTTTAAAACTACCTAAATAAGTTCTTCAACTTTTATTATTACTTACTATTTTGTGAATTTAATGTCGTACGCGTAAATGCCCTAACTAAGAATATCATAGGGTTCTTCGAATATATACGTTTATGCACTAATCAATAAAGGTTTTATGATTGAGATGTTCAATAATTATGGTAATGCTTTGTTTTAAAAAGAATGACTGGAACTTTGTCTTTGTTTTACGCTATCATCTCCTGGTTGAATTTAACAAAATAGTTATGTAGATACTAGCAAGTCTCGCACTAAGCAGTACAATATTTGATATTTGAGTTTATCACGAGAATATAAGAAAATTTTAAAGTGATGTAGGAACTTCTGCCAATTGAATTGTCTCCGATACATAGTCACTATTCGTGATAACTGAAATATTCAATCATACGCAAACAATGTGGATTGTATAAGTGAGCGGGAGATAGTGTCTTTAAAACTATTTGACTGTTAACTTTAATATCCCTGTATCGCGAAAAGTAATAAGTATAAGCATAGTTAAAATAGCGTATCGTGGCAATTTATAGAAAATTCAACTCTCTTCAAGCTTCGATATTTGATGTTTTTTGAAACGTATTTTGAAATTGAAAGAGAAGCTTTTTTTTAATCTTCCAGATACGTTCCTTTTTTGGTATCTGAACAATATTATATTCCAATAGCCGAGTAAATATTCCACGGCAAAGAAATATATCATCAATACCACTATTTTTCGACGAAGTAAAAATATGTGGTAAGGAATTAGTTATATTAGAGAACAATTTCTCACACTATATTTTCCTAGAGCCTAATAGATTTTAAGCAGACTACAAGACACATAAAAATGGTAGTTAAGGTAATAAATAGATTATAATACAACTTTACAAGGGTGAGGATTTGTTTAATTGACAATGAATTCACATTTAAAAACGCCCTTGAAACTTAATTAAATTTTGAAGTGTGTAAATCTAGGCAAGATAAGATCCGTGTATGTTATCCTATTAGGCCTGATGCCATTTTACACCCTCCCATTTCTAAACCCACATAAACTTTCACGGTTGACAATAAATTTCTTTATTGGAGTATTTGTCTTTGTCGATTAAAAAAAAAAACTAGTTTTAAGAAACGGGATAGTCAATTCCTTACTAAAGTAATTGAGGTTAAACTATTGCTAAATACTCCAGTTAAAAAATTAATAACCTTATAAACCTAAAGGTAATATTTCATTTGGTCGAAGCTCACAATCTGGACATGATTATGTCAATTAGAGTATAATAACATTTTAAACTAAATTTAACTTTGTCAATTCTTATTTTTATTTAATTTAACTTCAAACAAGATTTCAATTCTGGATAATATGTAAAATATTAACCACGAAACTAATATTCGCATGAAGTAAAAAAAGCCCTTACTCTGTACGTAATTGTGTTGTGGAAGCTACTCATTTATAACCTTAACTATGACCATACTTTAAGCTACAAAATTATCCTAACTTACTATATGAAAACTATGTTTCATAGATACATAATTGTCAAAATATATTACAACTGGACGAATAGTCTTGTAATACTTACTTGTATATAAACAGTAATAAAGTGAATACATAGTAATTAAATCAGAGTTATCCCTAAATATATAATTTATGTCAAGTTATTTAAAAAGCATACTTAATAAACGTGACTGTATTAGTATAGATTATTAATTTTATTTCATATAAGTAATTATATCCTTACTTTTAAAATAAGTTATTGTACTTCACTAAGTTGTAGGTGAGATATATCTAGTTTTTCTTAAACTTGCGACAAAATAATTGCTTTTATTTATAAAATCGTGCAACAAGTATAATAATTATAATGCTATTCAAACTCCTACTACTTTAAACTGTTTCAAAGATTCATAGTAGTTACATCCTAGAATAAAGTGGTAACAAGTATCTTGTCTGGAGAGAGATCTAGAGAGGAAACTAGTGTACGAGGGTGTAAATGTTGATTTAAGTGAGGTTCTTCAGCGTCTAAGGGACCCTTCAACTACTGCATAAATCAACCTTTAATGCCGAGGCATGACACGTCTTGCAATAGTCAATATTTGAAGTTCATAGCAAACACTTTGCATATTCTATGACACGTCATACTCAATAATTGACAAGATACTTTCCTCTCTTCTATCTTTGTTTCCAATTAATACCACTTTTAAGGTACACACAGCAAAGGATTAGCATGTTTCGGATTTATTTTGTTGGTGTGTTAGAAATTTATCGGAGGTTTTAAAAGGTACGTACATTTAATAATATATATAACTGAAAGTACACGTTAAGCGTGTTTTTCAATCGTGTGTCACTTTCCTCTTATTTGAGGTCAAGTAGTGACAAATAACATGTTTTAGGACTGCAACTGATTAGTATTATATTAGGACCCATCAATTACAACATCTGTTTAGCGTATATATACTAAAACTCAAACAAGAAATCGTGATAATTAAGGAAATGTCGTTGTTTCATAAATATTATTATTTGTTTAAACAATTTCTATAGTTTTAAAAACTATTAAATAAAATTTCTTATCAATCTAAAATAATTAAATACATGTTTTAATATTAAAACTTATAATTGTTTATATTAATAACTTTTTATTTAATCCTTGAATTTTATAATTTGTTTTTAATTACTAATTGTATATTTTTATTATATCATATGTATATATCTCTCTCTTACAGTACCATAAACGCTTCAAAATAATAGAACAAAAATCAAACATATTGTTGCAGGTGTTATTTTAAAATATACTTTTTGGCAATATGCATACTTTTTTTTATTAATTGGTTATGAATCAATGTAGGCCTATAACTTTGTAATATGTTAGCTATTACTTAATTTTTGTTATATTTGTGCAAAGTTATGTACATTAGGACTGTAAGTACACAAACAATTCATAAATCATAAGATAAATAAAACTAACCAAAATAAAAGTCAAACTTAATTCTGCACTAAAAGAAATAATAAAAAATCCCATATTTTATGAAATCAGGCACAAAAATGTATACACTATTATAATCATACTAAGTCATTCATAAATTTATTTATTAAATAAAAATTGTATGGCGTTTTTAAACTACAAACCATTTTGAATGCCAATTTAATTTTAATAGATCATATATCACTTTGAAAATCTATATACAATACAGGTCATTTCAATGTTTTGTTTGGTGTATTTAATAAAGACGCGCTTTATAACACTACAGAGCCAAATGGAAATAATCTCAGCTTGCGTTAACGAGATTCTGCAGAGCCATGGGTTCCGTTATTAACTAAAATTAATTTAGTGACATAATGTAAGCAAGTAAATAGTTTGTTTCCAAACTTTTTTCGATATATAAGAATAATTTGAACTATTGCAATAAGTTTATTATTTAACTTTATCTCAACTTTTGTATGCTATTTAAATTAATGTTTAAAAACATGTTTCCACTCAGACGTACGCAATCCTTTATTTGCAAGATGATACATGTATTATTAAAAAATATAATTAATTATCAATATTTATTTATTTCTCAATATGACGGCCATTATAGAATGTTAATTCACAATTTATCAAAAGAAATTACTGCAAAAGTAACTGTAAAAATGTGTATGCAATACATGCAAGTAGTTTAATTTCCCTGAAAAACATGTCAAGTTTATTATTTCGAGATACATCTATCAACATGTTTATTCTACCCACTACATTTAAAACATATAAATGGCATTTTAACTATGTATATTGTAATATATATCATTGAAGGTATAACGGGAGTTCTAATTTTGATAATGTCATATATTACGAAACATTTAATACATTTGTAATTCCGCTACTGTTAGAATTAGTAGTAAGTTATAAATTTAATTTGTTCAAGTATGATAATATATATAAATAATGCCACCATCATGTAACCGTAGAGGATAAATGTCATTATAATAATAAACAGTGGTATTTTAGTACATGTTCTTGATTTGTTGTCTTTAATTATAAAACTATATTTAAAGCTATATAACTTATAATCACTTTATGCTATCGTATAGTTCTCAATACCTGTTCGATAATGGTATTGAAAACTTAAAATGTTCTAAAGTGTTTAAAATTGATTGCACATAAACTGAGAGTTCTGAATCTCTCTTTAATTTAAGACTTATACCCAGTAACTTAAATTTAATACACAATTTTATTCTTACGCTCTAGATTCGAATTATTTCTATTCAAGGTCATAATCTATCGTAATTGTGTGCTACGGCTAGATTTAGACTATGAAGAACGATGAACAAATTATAATTCGATATATTAGTACTATAATGTGTATATATATATATATATATATATATATATATATATATATTATAGTACTATTATTATATATGTATATCGAATACAGTTTTTCAATACTTCCAACTTTAAAGGTTCTCAATAATTATATTGAAAGAAACATGTATACAAAGAGTCTAAAAATTATAGAACGTTAAAAAACTGAGAGTTCTTTCTTTTTATACTCTAATCTTCAGTAACAGAGAAGTTATAAGTTCACATTTTCTAATTTCAATGACCGTGGTATGGACTCTCTTGCCGTTATCGCAAAACTAAAAGATATTTGGATATTTTTAAATAAAAAATGGTTTTTAGTAAATATTGAGGTAAATAAGTACTCGAGACAAAAATATAACTGGGTGCTATCACGCAAGGTTTCAAGGGTTGTGACGGTCTGACTAATTTTAAAACCAGGTATAAGTAGATATTTTAAAAACTACAAGCATTATCTTCCGTAAATGGCTGCTATTTATTGAAAACCTAAATTCCATTTATACAGTTTCTAGATTTTTATGGCTTTATGGTTACAAGACACCTTCTTTAATTCATATCCCCCATAAAGGTAACTATATACGGATTTTCAATATGAGATAATGGGTAAAACTTTATGTATCAATCGTATAAAAGCTGTAGAATTAAAGATGGACACGATTAATTGTTAAATTTATTAAAAACAAACCGTAGAATCTTCTTTTCATTTTTCAATGTTGGTACGTTGAGAAAGGCTTAGTACTATGATTGTCCCGTATGATGTCAGCATCATATCATTAACAAGGTTATAACCTTCCACCATTTGACACAGAGGGTTAACTGCAAAGTTTACGGTGATATCACTCTAAAAGTTTATCGTTTTAAGATTACAGTGTCATCTCACGGTATGGCTACAGCCTCTTCTCAGCACACGTTAATATTACTTATGTCACTTTATTGCATTTAATTATAGCTTTATATTTTTAAATTTTAGATATATAATGTTTCATTTGATAGATGGGATACAGTTTTATATGTTTTTTTTTTCTCACTTCTATTTGAATTATCCTATTATCTGACTAAATTTGTCTAGTTTCATAACATGTATCAGTTAGAAGCGATAGCGTGATGTAATTTAATTATTAGCTAACAAATAATAAAATTAACCACACTTAGCTTCCAAGTTTTTTAATTTTATAGATGAACATAATTAGCTGTATCAACTATTGTTCAATTACTCTCAAAATGTTTATTGATACGTTAATAATCTTATTTGTCTCATTATTTAATTTAATAGTATTTTAATGCATATGTTTCTAGTAATGTATTAAAATAGGTCTGAAACTTTTAGGTATGAATATAATAATGTTTTTATCGTACTTTAAATGTTACCCAGGTTTTTATATTTTTTTTAATGACAAGCAGAAAAATGCTTGAAGAAAACAGGTGACTAACCTTTATTGTGCGACTCCTGCAATCAGTGGGATGCATCCCACGGTTGACGCACTAAAACCCTCCTCAACTATGTAGGGCTGTAACCTAGAGTTTTTTACATTATTACAGGCTAGGCCTAAATTTGGTTTACGCCCATAGGGCTCGCTTCATTTCAAAGCCTTGTGATCGTTTGGTCTAGTTAGCTTCTCGGTCTAGATCAGTCTTATTTAATCGGAGGACACCCTGGAAAAATTGTGAAACACTATCCCAGTCGGCCTTTCCTAACGCGGGCAGTGGAAGAAAGTGTGTTCCGCGTCTTCGAGAATGCCCAAAGAAAAGGCCAGCAAGAGGGATTTTAGCATCCGATGCAAGTACGATCTGAAGTAGCCGTTACTTGTGAGGAACTGAGTAATGTAAGATCAACATTACCACCCATGATTGGAATTGTTTGGTGAATATCTCAGAGCAATTTTTATTACAGAGAAATATTGACAGTAGTTGCTTGGAATTCTGTTTTAAAGTAAAATAATCGAGCTCTTGGAGATATTAAAATGTTACAAACATCTTACAAAGAAACTGATATATACTGTTTCATACGATTAGATTATATTCAATTACAAATGTTTCATAAGCTACAAATGCTATTGAAAAGGAAAATAAGAAAAGAGAAGTTTTGAATAGAACTTAAAGAAATAGAATAGTTAAAGCAGATGGATCCACTGTGCAGTATGTTACTGGAGGAATCTAGATACTGAGATTGAACAATATATTTGTGTGTGTTTTTAACATTCCTCCTAGTCCAGTTACTCTATCCATTCCATTTGGAATTTTGTTCGGTTTAAAAAGCGCGATACATGTTTGTAATTTAACGAATTTGTTTGTGTCTAATGAGCAAATAAAATATTAGATTATAGAAATGGCGGTGTGAAGTTTTTTTAAATATATATTCTTTAGAATATTTAATTTAATATTATATTTCACATTTTCTAAAACATTAACTGCTATAAAAATAGGAACTTTTTTACTGTTTTCAATTTTAATATTCCAAAATTACCAATTCTAAAACAAAATAGCATATGATGGGGACAAGTGGTAACCTTAATTTCACAGGAATTAGGTGCATCTGTCTCTACTGATTGGCTCAATAAAAACATAAAACTGTATTTAAAAAAAATATCCAATCAAAAGTCCCTTCCTACGCTGCTTGAAATATTTTAACATAAGCTCCGTTTGATTTTACCTGATATATTTGTACCAAACTACAGTGTAATTAATGATAATACCTATATGTATATCCTGCGAGTATGTGGTAATAACTTGTTTACTGATATCATTTACTAATCTATAATCTTAAAAACATATTGAATATTATTTACTCAATATTACTGTAATCAATATGGAGACGAAATTGCAATATTTGCATAACCTTTTAATGAAAACGCGCTGTTTTAACTAAAGTTTTGATACTGCTAAAAATAAAATTATATTAAATGATATTGAGAGTGTATTATCCCTTTATTAAGCCAATTTGGCCTGTAAAAAACTGTCTCACCCAATATTGCATGCAAGCAACTCTGCTTTCAGCCGCTGTCACTTCCTGGTAGGCGAACACTTTAAGTTTGCCGTGAACTAATTTCCTGTACTCAAAGTGTCTGCCAAAATGCATTATGTCTCACCGTCGTCACGGCGACGTCACTCTGAATATTGTCTACTAGAAACCCATTACAAAGGCTTACATCAAACATTCTATTAGAGTGAATAACATTCTAGTACCTTCTAAAGGTTACGTTTTCGCAAATTTTCATAAAAATTGTCACTGACAATTATAAAAAAATAACTACAACAACTACATAAGTAACTGATCTAATAACTATTCATCTTCATTCAAACGTGAAATATTTGTACCAAAGTATAATTTAATTAATGATAATACCTATATGTGTATCCTGCGAGTATGTGGTAATAACATGTTTATTGATATCATTTACTGATCTATAACGGTAAAAATATTGAATATTATTTACTAAATAGTACTGTACTCAATTTGTAGACGAAATTGCAATATTTACAGAACCTTTTGATGAAAGCGCGCTTTTTTAGCTACAATTTTGATACTGAAGTTAAAACTAAAATGATACTAAAAGATATTGCATGTCTATGTATCTCTGTTAATATATCTCGAGAATGAAATGAGTTATAGATCTTAACTTTTGAATGCAACCTAAGTGAAGTCTGTTACGCGACACGTGGTTTGGCCTACTCCTATCTTTAACATATACAATAATATTAAAAAGTAATGGTGTAGTAATGTACTGCCTCATAAACGTAACACTTTACCATTGCACCAAAATCCAGACTTAGTTTCATTCTCACTATTCTGGACTAGTGAGAATGAAACTATGTGATATCATTATAGATAAGCAAGAGCACAAACAACAAGTTACGTACAACGGCGAAAGTGAAAAACGAGAGTTCTTTTTAATCCCCTAACAATTGTAAATATCTGAAATCCTATTATGATTCCAAACCGTTCATCGCAAATTACAAAATTTAAACACGGTAAAACCCTTATAATCTTACTCTTTAAGGAAAAAGCAGTATTATAATTTGATATTACCATGTTTTTGGGCTATAATAGTGCTGGGAAATCTCAGGTACTGAGTGAAGGGAGTGTACTCGAATCTAAGATAATATCCTTTATGTATCCAAAGATGTTTAGTACACATTAGAGACGTTATTGGTACTCTAACATGGTTAAAGCTTACATTTTAAATTGTTAAAAATTTTGAATAACGTAGTCGAATTTATTAAAACGTTTAGCCTTATTACGGACATTTCTTACTTCTTAAGAGGTAAATTTAGTACCAAGTGGGCCTCTAAATTTAGTGGGTAGTACCAAAATCAGTCCCCTTTTTATTTTTTGTGTAGTTTCATAAGTATTTTAAAAAGGCTAAACAATATATACTGATTAATTTATCAGGAAAATTGGGTTATTTTAAGTTAAATTAACTTAATTAAATTCAACTACTTAGAGTCTACTAGAGCATATACTCGTACAGTGCATTAAAATGACACATCTTATATAAAAATCTCAAAATTACAAAAAAATATTTACTGTGTATAATTTAAGTCACTAATTATTTAATATTATTATTATTATTATTTTATTACGAGGATTTAAGTTTTAACCCTTTTAAGATTGATTCTAGGTTGAATTGTATATACCGTCTCAACAAGTTATAAGATCGCTACTTCTCATACAATCTGCTATTCCATTTAGTGAGATTTCCACATTTTCGACGCTAAAATAGCTTTCCATTTACTTTAAATTTACTTACTAGAGTTTTTAATATAATATTTATCATTCTTTTACGATGACTTAAACGCCCGTGTACCAACTCATACCATTTATAACGTGGTCACCCTTTTCCATCAAATTTTGGCAAGTAGGTATATGATTAGACCCTAAATAATTTCAAAGAATATAATTTATAATCTTCTAGTTCTTATAACATACAGAGTAGTGGGGTACAGGCGATCTATCTTAATTATCAAATCAAGATGTGCAATTGTTTCTTACATAGCTTTGGTATTTCCAAACATAACTTTAACTACTAAACATTATAAATAAATTTGTCTTCTTGAACATTACCTTTAACATTCTTTCCTTAAAGGGTATTGTTGTCACCCTAGTACAAAATCTGTCATTACTAAATCTTTGTAACAACTCTTTTTTATTTCTAACCGATTTTCCAAAACGAATTTATAGCTTTTAACATATGAAACTAAATATTTGCTGAAAAATAAAACCTTCTTTTCGTTTATAAGATTTTATATACATCACATAACCAGAAAGCGAAGTAACACGCTGTCGTAAGGAGTTGAGAAGCTGATGCCTTCAAAGAAGACAAACTGCAAGAGAGACTACCTGTCTCACAAGCTCTTTACTGTCAGCAATAACACCGTGTAGTCCCGCACTTTACCTTCTCGGCGATGTTTAGGCAAAGTGCCAAGTGTTAATGCCTATATTATTAAAAGTGTTTTACAATTTTAGGCATTCCTCTTTAAAGCTTCTTCAAATTAAGAACAAAAATAAAAAATAATTTGCAAACAAATCTTTTAAAACTTAAAACTAACCAAAGTTTTTAAACCGAACCATGATTTTTCTGGCTAGTCTAAATGTTGCGATAGCATCCTCATTACTTTTTATTGGGCAGGTAGAATATATAAAATAAATATAATCTTGTACACCTTAAATTATGTTTTATTAATATTGCTGCAATATATAAAGTAGAATCTACAAGTTGGTCGTGTTAAATTATACTGAACAAATGTTAGTATATTTACTACTTACTACTTAAGAGTCGCAGAAACTGCATAGGCAGTATTTAATATTCCTATTGCACTTAAGCCTACAGGTTGAATTTACGAACTATTGCTAATGTGAAAATATTGAAATAAATGTGTACTGTTGAATAAAATGCAACTACCCCCTCATAGCGTCCGTCTTGTACTAAATTATCCATTGAAAGTTTATTCATGTTAATGAATTCGTATTTTAGAAACAGCATCGTGGTATCCAGTAATATCAAGGTACGAGTACATCACATCTCGTGTTGCAAAGCAATCTACCGCTGAGGTTGCATGCTAAATTTCAAGGCTATAACGCATTTAATTCTCGTGCTTCCGACGAACAGACAGACAGTCGATTACACAGAAAATACATTTTTACATCCTCCATAAAAAACGATCTGTGCTTTCCTGATAAGTGATCGATTTGATGAACATGGACCATGATTGAGCTCGATATTTTATTTGTAAAGTTATAAGGTTTCATAAAAAGGTTTATCTTTGCAAATGCACAGAAATAAATTAAATCTGTTATTTATGAACGTATGTTTCTTAGAAGTGGTAAGCAATAAAACTTCTTGTGAGTTTGTGAGAGTATTACAACGCACCAGGGCACTGAAGTTAAATCATGTCACCGAGTTTTAATATTTACATTCCACTTTATAATATATATTTTATGATTTGTTCATATCATATGTTAAAATATATGGATTAACTCAATGTTCCACTTAATGATAAATTTATAATCTATAGGTTAGTTGGTTTTCGAGATATTATGCCTACAGACAGACATACATATATTATATTTTTAAACACCTCGGCTGATAGCCTTAGCTAATATTCAGCCTATAAGAAGGATTATGTTTTCATTGTGTAGTATTATCTAATAACAGTGCCAAATATGAAAACTTTTCTCATTAAAAGTTTTTACAATTTCAGTTTAATCTCAAAGTACTTTCAAGGATAGTAGATTAATCTGTTTTAGTTAGCAAAAATAATAATGTCGTACCGTAATAGCGGTTGAATTCAAGTATAGCGTTTGTCTGAGTGATCCAAAGGCGGTAAACTAATTAATGCTAGTATTACCAACCTTATAATTATTATCTATGTAATGGATAACTGGTTACTTATTACGAACTGCTTGCCGTGGTTATTTAGCAAAAATACTGATTACCCCTTACTCCCCTACCCCTAGAATACTCATTAAATTGTTGTATTCAAATCGTGGAGTTGCTCAGGGTTTTTTTTAATAAATATGGCGCCCATTTTTGTGATATATTAAATGTTGTTATAATCCTAATTTTATATATTATCCATTTATTATATAAATGTTTCTAATCTTTGTTATGATTGATTTCTTTTGAATGGTTTTAGGCTGATCGTTGTGCAACTTTGTGTTACTACCATAGTTACATATGAGACTAATGTATAAATATTTGTAAAACAAATTCTTTATTATATAAAAATATAACTTACCTGTAAGACTAATATTTCGTTAAATCTTTAGTTTTATATCTAATTCTCGATGAGCTTTACTAAGGCTGGATTCACACTGACAGATGCTTGCTGTATGATAGTGTTAGGTGTTATTGTGTCTCATTGGTCGGAAAATAGTACTTACGCACATAGGCACCACGTCGGGATTATCAGTCCCCACCCCCATGGTTATGAGTCTCTCCATTCTCGTGTATGGAATCACTCGGTGCAGGTTCAAAACCTATTTGTGACAGCAGCTTAGTACATTAATCAGTACGATCGCCCTTATACTGTATCGACTTTCACTTCTATTCTGATGCTCGAACAGGCCAGTAGCTCAAGAGAACAAGCAGAATGAGGCTGAGAATGGGAAAGGCCCCTCCTTAAGAAAATTTAAGTCAAATTTCAAAGGTAGAACACGTGCCAATATTTATGTGAAATTAAAAGTATACAGATTAAATTATTCTCCATATATCTTACCACCTGATACCTTTACATTTTTTCATTACGTTAGATTTGATATCATTGTCTAGAAGTTCTGGTGAACTGAAAAAGTGAGCTATAATCAAATCTTGTCACTGGCTTCCATCATTTACCTTCAACGTTATTATTTTTACGTTTACTTTATAAATAAAATTCTAAACATAAATTCATAAATAGTTTACGTTCAATGGGTTAGGGTATCTAAGGCTTCATATTTTAATTTATAACATGTTAAGATCTCATATAATTTTACAATTTACAAATGTATTTATTCTATTATTTCCCCCGATGGCGTCATGGTTGCCAATGAGATAAATGTAAAAGTAATCGCCAACCCTTATGCAAGCCTGAGTGAATGGCTTGCACCATCATCACATTCAGTGTTAGGTATACAGAATGAAACATGCAACATTTCAAGTACATAAGTAAGGTTCTTTTCTAGATATTGTAGGAACATTCAGGCAGAAATAAAATTTTGTCCAGCTCCTCGGCCAAAAGACCTTGCTAATGCTAATGCTTGGAACGTGAATATTGGTTTTAATTATAATAAAATTCTGAGATATATAAAAAGTGAGAAAAATTTTTAATCTCACGCCAGACTTTGGATCAACATGGGAAGTGTACCTTCAAAGGATAAAACCTGTGACTTCACCTCATCATTTGATTTTAGGTTTTACTGAAGTAAGGCTACTCGAATTTTGTTAGTTATTACAACATCCAGGCAGTCTCCAATCACCCTATTGCAAAAGTTCGTCTCTAGTAATTAAATACTCTGAGATTTAACTTATTCGTATCTCACACTGAATAACTATGCTTAAATATTAAAGGTTTGAGTCTCTTCAACGGTTTCATTTTGACACAGAGCTCGCCTTGACTTTTATTCTTTTATCTTCGACTCGTAGTAAACGACTGAACTCATTAGCAATAAAGTCGCCAACTCACCAAATCAATGTCTCCCAACAATATTTCTCGACTTATTTTGTGTCTGGGTCCAAATATACTGTGATTTAAATATCAAACATCTTCACTTGTGTATCATGACATATATCAGTGGATTGATTTTGATGATAATGTTGAAAGATATTTAGGTACGCAGCGGTTTGTCACGATATTGGATGCCTAAATAATAATTCTTTAATTAGAAATAGTTTTGGTAAATGATTCAATCAAGTTGCTTTATAAGTAACCATTTTAACGGTTATTACAATCGTTTGGACTTTATAAAACCGTGTTTAGGTTATTTATTTATAAACATATTGAAAATAAAAAATATAACAGAAATCTTTACATTTGTTTCTTAAAGCTTTTGGCGTTCGATAACTTAATAAGCATGGTAGGACTTTGGAAATAAACATAGATCTCTAGGCTTTTAGAATTGAAATTTACCATCTTCTCTAGGTTCAAAACACTTCTATACATAGAAACGCACAATAAACCTAGAACTTAAAGGTAAATCTCTCACAAAAATTCTCAAGTAATAACCGATTAGCACACTAAGAGCAAAAACTCCTGGCTGGTGAGAATGAAGACAACACTTTACACACAGCAGTGGCGATAAAAATCTTAGGAGACAATCTATTAAAGTATCTTCTGTGCTGTCTGAAACAACGATAGTAGTTGATGATGGTCTTGTGGAGTAAATAGATAGCCAGCTGCTTTGGCTCTGGACTTTATTGGTGGTATAAAAATATTTATATGGGATTTTTCTTCTTCAATAATTTTTTTAACTACTTTATTGTATTTTTTATTCATTTTAACTACAACAGAAGCCTTGCTATCGTGACAAGGGTTGATTAAACGTGAACGTGGAATTTAACTCCAATTCACCTTCCTTTTTATGTAGCGTCTGATGGGAATTCCTCACCTAGATTATAATGTATTTTGTATTCTAGGTGTATCTGATGTTGAAACGATGTAAAGATTTCATTTGAGCTTCTTAGACAGCAACGTTTTTGGACAAACATCCAGATTTCAGGAGTCAGGTCTGTCAGCATCAGATTCTAGAGCTGTTCCCGTTCAACAAAAGATGAAACTAGTGGTTTATCCGATAATTGTTTGTTTTAAACCTAAATAAATTTACGTTTATACAAACTATTCTTAGTATGTATTATATTTAATTTAAAGTTTTTAAATTTCTATTTGCTTTACGTTGTATACAAAATTTACATTTACTACTATTGTCATACAGCAACACAACGTTTCCTTATGACTGCCTAAGTAATTTGTAACACGGTTGGTCAGGTAAAATTTTAATTAAGACGACTATAACTTTACTAGTGAATGTAAATAAATCTAAATTTCATTTTTACCACTACTTTTTACGTACCAATAGTAAACTGATTTTTTCAATGTGAAAAAACATTTACAAAATTTTAAATGAATTTTCAAATTTTGAAGCAAACCGATTTACTATACATTAAAGTGAACACTTAAAAATAGATTCAGTTTAAAATATCCTCTAGCGCAACAAAATAAAACGAGAAAAGCGAAAGCTTTCAGGGTGGAGAAAAATGACGAAAGTTGCGTCTGGCAGAAATGAGTTATTACTGCCTTAGTAGATTTTTATGATAGTTTTGCAGAGAAAATCCTCATATTTAATAATAATAGTTAATTTAAAACAAGTTTTAAGGCTTCATTAGATGTTCTGGAAAATCTTACATAGTGTAAATACATTAATATATTCTCCAACATTACTAATTATAATATGTGGCCAGCACGAACGTGAATTGTTACACATATTAATTGTGCATCAATATATTGCCAATAACGGTATCTACAGGCTACAACATATTTCAAAGATTTCATTTGAATAAACTGTTCATATAGAAATCAATCAAAACTTTAATGCAGGACGTAAAATTAATAATAGTCTGACTTTTCAAATCAATAATGCTAATATTTTCAAAGATATTGGTTTTATGTGAAGCAATAGCTTCATATTTGATTATTAATGAAATTGATAGAAAACGTGTATGCTTTCCATATAATAGTTGGTAATTTAGTAAATTTATATAGGCTATTTATATAATCCAGACCATATATATCATTTAGTATCCGCATTTAGTTACACTTGGAGGTAACTAGGTCGTTGGTTTAAGGATGTTTAGTAACTGAAATCAAATACTGTTACTAAGCATATGAGCCCAATATAATCCAAGTGTTTTGTTCAACTCTTATGTAAAACACTTAGAGCAATGTTCACTTGTGTTTTGTTGACTACCCGATATATAGAATTATATAGACTTTCCTCTGACAAATGGGTAACAATCACGCGCAATAATGTTTTTCCCACAAGTGGAATATTTTTGATAGAAGGATTCATTGATTTGTAGGTTGTAAAATATTTAACGTAGATTTTTTATTTCTAGTTATAAAAATTTAATTTCCAAGCAAAGAACCGTGTATTATTACTAAAAGTGTTAAATTCATACTTAATAACAAATTTTAGGGAACCTAATTTATTCTTGTTAGAGATATTAAAATTTACAAGAACTTATTGTTTATAACATGACTTTAAACGTTTCTAAAGGAACGTGTTAATATTCTGATTAAAACTATAATTTAAATAAAATTGGACATTAACTTATTCTCGCAAGGTTAGAGAACATTTTTACATTTAAAATCAGAGACGCATCTGTCCATGTCTAGTGCAGAAATCCATTTACTTGGAATTGGAACGGAACGATGGTCTGTCGTGCTGACTGTCCGTCTGGATGTCATTTCTTGTATTACTCTAGTGAATTTGTCCACTCAACACATACATTTTTTCTATGATTTTAAATTAAACGTAAAAGTTTCCATTACATTAGTTTCCATTAAGCTACTAGTCTTACAATCCAATTCACATATCACTTTCTGTTAGAAAATGTTCTACAACATACTACCAAAAATGGTCTGTAGGTCTGACAGTCCATATGGATGCAATTTCCAGTCATAATATAGAATCCAAACTTTTAGAACACATAATAGATTGGTTTTTGTAAGATTTGAGAATAAATTTAAATTTTTCCCTTTACTACAGATTCTCCATTATATTATTAAGCAAGAATTAAATATGTCATAATAAATTTAACCTAAATATTTCATTTCGTAAAAATAAAAACGTGCAGTTTAATAATAAGTGATTACTGTTGTAACCTCTATTGATCAATCTATTTCAAATGAGCACTTCCTCTCAGCGATACTTGGTGCTAAATGGGTGGAATAATTACTTTCGTATTGTCCTTAATGTACTAATGAGTGAAAAATATATCAACATCATCTTAAGCTAACAGCTCAGGAGCCGAATCCAATTAAGCACTGTATAAGTACAAAACCAGGTTTTTCCAGTAATCAACCCATGTCTAAAATAAAACAGTAATCAAATATGTCTAAAATAAAACAGTTTGCCGGCCATTCTATATTTTACCTGTAAACTAAAGAAACAGACTTAATTTCACCAATCTAATGGACTAAGTATCGTTAGATGACGCCGTTTTACATTTAATTACGTGTTTGGCGTAACAGTGTAAAGGTAAGAAAAATGTTATAAGTAAAATATTATATTATAGTCTAAACATTTTGATACCATCCCATTCCAAACCTGGCCAAAATTGAAGTGGCTGACGTTAGATTTTTCAACTAGTGGAAACCATCCCTTTCGATATTAAGAAAAAGCAGGTTGTGTTTAATTCAATGCAAGTGTTCGTTTATCTCCTGGACCATAAAGTGTATGGATATCGGTAGTGGCAAACAATATTGCACTGTAATGTTCAGTGTCCAGGTAAACAAACACTCTTCTAGAGTATGTGTTGTAATATAAATTTACTGAAGTTTTGTGTGAGTAATGATAGCAGATATTTATAAAATTAAAGTCAGTATTTATTTTTACCCAGTTTCACTCTTTCCCACTGCATAGCAATACAATTTGGTTATAAAAAACAAATAATATGACTCTTAACATAATATATTAAGGTCAAAATATATAATTAAGATATTAGAAATAAGTGACTTCTTTAGAGAAAAATACATTTTTAAAGTAAAAAGTAAAACTTTATGATATTAAAAAAGAAGTTACATTTATGGAAGACGTGCAGTTATGGCACTTTGTAGATCACATAGTCAAAGCGTAAAGTTTGTCTGAGCCATTAACCTGTCTCAGAACCTTTCTTATGTCAGGGGTGTAACATCTTGTGATGTCCCATTATTTACTCTCAGAGCATGATGGAGAGGCTGACATATACTACAGCTAGATTTTTTTGTACCAGCTAAGATTTTTTATTATAAACGTGCCTCTTACTGTTACCACATCCCAGGACCTTTAAAAGCTTTTCTAATAAAAATGTGGAAATAAATGTATCACTTTTTATAACATTTTAATTGCATTAAGACAAGGAAAATGAGGGGACACCCCGTAAATTCTTCACTGGATTTGCATATCAAATTATAAGACCACATATATACATGCGTTACAATTTCAAATGTTAAATAATTGTACACAATGCGTTTACGACATTTTCTTACTGTGTGATTTTCACATTATTGTCATGGTTAAGCATAAGACTAATGTAAACGTATTAAGTTTAGCCAAGTCTCGTAGACTGGCATCCACCATCATCATACTCGATGTTGCTTACACAGAAATGAAGCGGCACACCAACATTCACGTAAAAATACCAATAAATGAGCTCATTTTTGACCTATCGTTACATCTGAAAGACAGAAAGAAATGGAATTTGTGTAGTACCTCGAGTTAAAGGTTTCGCTAAGACTCAATGCATACACTTAATCTATATTTATCACCTCATTACTTCAATTTGGTTTTTGCAAAAAAATTTTTATATCCGTAACCGTATATTAAATGTTGTAATCAATAATATATCTTATTAAAAAATTTTGATTATCATAAATTAGTAACGTATTTATGTAATATTTTCTGGTGTAATGTATATATATATATATATATATATATATATATAATATATAATATTATATATATATATAAGGTTGTATATATACACACACACATAAAACCTTAGAATTATTTAAATAGTTTTATCATTATAACTAGTAATAGAAAAACGGATTAGAAGAACTATCGAATTCGCTACATTCTAACTTTACTATCTGCAACTCAGTACATTTTTACAAATCTGGAAGTATGGATATGTCGTCGTTGAATTGTCAGCTTTAAATGATCTACTGTATCAAACATATGTTGTAATGACTGTAATGCGTATGAGCTTGAGAAGTTGCGTGTTTCTGACAAAAGTTCATATTAAACGTGCTGAAATTTAAATATTAAGTAATTTTTTTCAACTATTTCGTTTGAGAATATAGTTATTCTATATTCAAATAAGTCGATATTTCGTATGCAGAACGGTAAACATTACAGTATTATACTGTATACAGTAAGCATTTCAAATCGTGTTTTAATACATAGTTAAAAAATAACTGAATACCTCAGATTAATGCTTATTTCATTATATACTCATTTATACTCATTATATGCCAACATAATAAAATATGTACGTACGATACGATATTTCTTTTACGGTAATTTTACATTATCATTCAATCTTTCTAAATTTTAATAAAATTCATAAAAATTTTAAAAAAGGTTAAATTTAATTGTCATTTTCTAAATGATGCAAGATTATTGAAATCTTCGCTTTTCCATTCTTCAGACAGTAACAGATTTCACGACTCACTTTCCTTATAATAGTATATAGTGTGTTCACGTGTAAACTCTCCGGGTTGTCTGTTTTGCAGTATGAGGAGTGATATAAAACATTCTTCACCAGAGTTATCATATAAATATATGTTTTGAATCCAGCCGACCACTATCAAAAGATTGATTGAAGTATAATTTTACAATAAATAACATAATATGAATAAACTTTTAACACTTTAAAACTTTTATTTTTCTTACACGATGTACATTTTGGAATCATTGATTCCATCTTCAGGTACAAAATAAGGTTAAGTTAATTGTAAAAATAAATAATTAAAATCAATTTGTCATGTGTTTTTTACTACCTTGGTGGCTAAATTTGTTGTATTTAATTTTATGTGAGATCATTGTATATTGTTTAAAAGTCTATCGAATAATAAATTGTTTGTTAGAAAGTCTTTGTCATTTAATAATATATTATGATTAATTTTGGCACTTTTGTAAATTTCAAAATTTTCTAAAGTAGATAATAAGCGACTTTTTTTGCTTGTGTGTAAAATTTCAAGATTGTTTTCGATGTTAGTGTATGTATGGCCGGTGTTATTTAAATGGTCTGCATATTTTGAATTTGATGATGTTTTCAATGCTTTTATGTGTTCATTAAATCTAATTTTGAATGATCGGCCGGTTTGTCCAATATAGTGGGATTGACAATCGTTGCAATTTAATTTGTATACTCCACTATTGTTGAATTTTAAATTTTGATTTTGGTTTGTTGAATTGCTTTTGTTTTTGATTAAAAGTCCAAGGTTGTTCGATGTTTTGAATGCCAATTGATATCCTTGTTTATAAAATGATTTGTTAATTTTGTGACAATGTTTACCAAGGTAGTCTGATTGATTTTACATTCTAAAACCTAAAGCAAACATTTTATACTGCTTCATCCTATGAAAATAAGTAATTGAAGAACTATAAGACTTTTAGGTATTGGTGGCAACTTTCAATTTGTAAATCCTGCAGCGACTTTAAATGACTGAATTGGGGCACCCAATTTAGTATTTCAAGGTAATTGCAAAACTGCACCCTTTTAAACTAAATTTATAGTAATTAGAATATAATTAATAGTAGATAACGAGGATATAATGAGATAACATACTCATAGTATAAAAATGTTTCTCCCATACTTCAAAGCACAAATCGTGAAGAGGTTTAATCAATATCGTTTCTATTTAGAACTGTAACCTGGATTTGCGTGCCTTTACAGAGTTCTAAGGAATCAGATTACGCAAAAGAATTATTAGAGGACTACATTTGAATTTAAGATTTTGTACAGGGTATTGAATTAGCGTTCTACTCCACAGCATAGTCTACAGATATTGCTATATCAGTAGGAGGTTGACACAGTAAAGAATAGGTGCTTGCCGCTAGTCGTTTTTAGTTTAGAAATTGGGTTTTCTTCAGCCATTCCAGCCTATCAACATGTAATTTCGTTTTTTCATTAACATTTTTTTCGATTTTTTAAGACTGTATTAGGATTGTTTTGAACATGTACTGTTTCTTTCTTATCACTTACACACATATATGCAATTTAAGAAGTAGGTTTAAAAACTCTTCAGCTGCAAGTTTTCCTTTGTAAAAGGTGCTATATATTTTTCAAATTCAGAATTTAGGCCACTGGTAGGATGGTAAAGACTTATAGAGTACTCCAATGGGAAGGGTTATACGGTGAGAAGGGTTGATTCAATGCGAATGTTGGGTTCAGTTCCAGTTCACTTTCCCCTTAGGTGCAGCATCTGAAATCTGATGCTGTAGCGGACTTGACTCCTGAAATCTAAAGTCTTTTTGTCGAAAGAAATCCAAAAACAGTCGGCGACGAAAAACGAAGAACTTGAAAATGAAACCCCGCATCGTTTTGATATCAGAGACACCCAGACAACAAAAAAGTACTGCAATATATGTGAAGAGGTATTCTCATTGTCTCATCAGGTGAACAATTGAGTGCACGAGATGCATCAATGCACTCCATTGTACATCAGTGCATTAGTACTTACAGATCGTGTCAGAACATCGCATTGTACTCAATTGTGCACCTGTTGAAACAATGGGATGGCCATTTCACTTATTCATATATGTATCTGATGTCGAAACGGTGTACAGGTTCGTTTTGAGCTTCTTCTTTGCCGACGTTCTTTAATCTCTTCACAAACGTGGCTCTAGATTCCAGGAGTAAGGTATGAGTTACCGTCAGATACCAGACGCTGTAATAAAAAGGAAGGTAGAAAAACCAAACTCAACATTCAAATTTTCCTTTTACTATTCCCCTTTTCTCAAAATAGTGTTTTTGTCTTTAGTGCAATTTGATTTAAAAAAATTACATCTTTAAAAGTTTGTCACAGTTATCTGTGAGAATCTTTTTAGTACACTTTTATAGAATGTATCCAAGTTTGTCTGTAAAAAATTAAAATACTGTTTTTTATGATTTATACCAATTTGTTTTTATAAGCCATTAGTTTGGTAAAAATAAGTTTTGTCGAGAGGTTTATAATGAATAAGAATCTAAAGGTAAATACACTAGACAGTTTCTGAGAATAAATGAACATATTTGCATATTTATAAGGACATCCTGCAGCAGTGAGTGCATTGTTTAGTATTTACAATCAAACATTTTCCTCGCTGATTTTCAAAAAAGCTTCTTCTTTTTTAATCGGTGATATAAGTATTGCTCCTCTAGGAGTCATATTCGATATAAAATAAAGATGGATATCCAATGTTGACTTTAGAGGTAATGTAAAATACTTGCAATCAGGTAGGACTGATTATAATGAATTGTAATTTTCAAATACGTATTGAATTATTTAAGTGCTATTTAGAGCTACTTAATTGTATCAGGAAGCTCACATGGTACTTCTCTAAGAGTCAGTTTAGTTAAATAATTTTGATAAGGAAATTAAATAAGTTTTCCGAGGCTTAGCTTTTGTTCTTATTGACCGTTACTTGTCTCGGTATATATCGCACGTTTGTAAGTTGTTAAAAGTGTTCCTAGTGAATTTTTTATTGAAAGCAATAAGTTATCAATCAAGGAGTAATTATAGAGGTGTTTCATTATTTTTGAAACCATAGGCTATCTAAGAGTTACTGTAAAAAGTTACTGTAAAAAGTTACTGGTTTACATCAGGATTTCAGTTGGCGTTTCCTGGTTAACAGTGATGGCTTAAGAAAATCGCAGGATAAATAAGTTTGTAATCACAATGAGTACATCATTAGAGATTTTAATATAACATACTAAAACGTGTAACAATTCAAATGAAGATCAGTTGAAACTTTGCATGCAAACTCGTCGAAGTCTGTTGTTTTACACGTAGTATACCGCACTTCTACACTGCATATATTATAATTCACTGTAACAAATTCAGGTGGATATACTATCACTTTAAGTATTATTAGATATAGAGAGTAATATTCTTTACGGTTCAGTGTATAGTACTCCCATTAAAGTATACTGTCACGTACCCCTCAGTAGAATGGTACCGCGGGGGGGGGGGGTTAGCAAGGGATGCTAAGTAAAAGAATAAATAAATGATTTCTTTTCACTTACCCATTTATTTAGTTGTACGATGCCCTCTCCGTAACTTCCCTAACCAAAACATAACTTTACAAACTTTCGAACATATTAATATAAAGTCACTCCCGGCTAACCGGCATCGCTATCCAAACCAGGGCCGTTGGTGTCCCGCCGCACCGCCTCCTGGATGCCGTCGTCGTCACCTCCGTCTCGTCCCGTCGCCGCTCTCGGTCCGTCTCTGTCTGCTGTCCACAGTCCACTCAGTCTACTCCCCACTCCATACCATCACTTCTTGGAGGGAGAATTCCCTCAAATATTCAGACGAAGGGATATTTGTGGGGTCCCTTCGTCACAATACGTTGAGTTTAATTTGAATATATTAATATTTTCTTATCATTCATGGTTTCATGAATAATATGAGTAACATAGTAACTCCACACATTTATATGGTATATATAATCAGATGATAAACACAGGAAGTTTCAAACAACTCTGGTTTCCAAAAAATACTCGTTAATTCTCTACGAATAAGTATAATAATGTTTTGTACTAGAAAACTACTTTTTGTAATTACGATATTTATAAAGCAAATAATTTGTAGACCACGTTACTAAATAGTCATTCACATTGGTAATAGAGATGTCGATCTTAATTAAATATACCTTGTAGTATAAATTAAGCATATCCATGATTTAATCTTGTGGAAACAAATACAACTCGAGGATAAAAAGCCACGTGTCTTAAATACTAAAAGGAAAGTGTTCAACCGATATCGTTCAGAGCGTGGAACATGCTGTCACAGCACTTTGTAGATGACATCCTCCAAGAAGACAATTTAGAAGAGCGATTAACCTGTCCCAGAAGCTTTCTCCTGTCAAGGAGAGTAACATCATATAACGTTCCATTCTTTAATTTCACAACACGATAAAGAGGCTGTCATAGGCCTATGCTATAACTAATCTTTACAAAATTCTTAGGATATTCTATTAAAAAGATACATAAAAAAGAAAACTAACTAAACGATTTATTAACAATTATAATAAAAATCCACATACTTAAAATAATAGTCAAATATTATATAAAAGTGCATCTTGATAAGGCCTTTGAAGTTTTAATTATTATGATCATCTCCTTTTTATAACAAAAACATTTTATATCGCTTCAATGAGGCATCAATTTTAGCAGAATTTATAAAGCAATAAACATTTAAATTGCATGCAAATTTGTTATTATAACAACAAGTAGACAAAAAGATTGTAGAATATATTTTTTTTAGTACAAGAATACAATAAGTATACACTATTACCTTCGTGTCTCATTCTTTCTTTCTGTTACTTAAAGTGTTCAAATTATATATGCTGCTTGTTATACGTTATCCACAATATATGTATATAGATGCACACAATATTGTTAGAACTATTTCTGTCCTATCCTCCTGCAGATATATAAGACTGCTATAATATATTATCTAAAACCTAGGCTTATAAATGGACATTCTAATAGAAATATTCTTAATTTATGTAAAAAAGCTGACTACTTTTGAGTTGCAATTTTTGATTATTTTATCTAGTGGAGTGTTAGATTATTGAATTTACAACTAGTTCTTGCCAAAACCTATATATAGTTATCTTAGAAAACATATTACACAATATAAAAAATGGTATATGATCTAAAGTTTGTACTAATGCAAATGTAGCTCTAACTCCTTAATTACAGGAATAAGAATTTAACGTATTTTTATCTATCCGGATACATTTAGGCACTATGATAGAATGCGTTCTTAAGCAAATTGTATTAAATTATCTAAAATTTTAAGGAAATCCTGTGTCAGAATTGTCACGCAAGATGTGACAACACAAGTAAGCATGTCTGTATAAATAATATCTTCCAACAAATAATAATAATAGTTTTATTCTTACATAAAATATAAGCAATTAAATAAACCATTTACTATGAAACTGAATGATCAAAGTGGACAGTCGTATGGTAAATGTTCTGAGTTATAACAAAGTAGTTAAATATAATTTTGAATATAGATCAAAATGTATTTAACAAATAAAGACGTTACCTGTAACTGTTATCTACATGTATTGAAAACTTACAATTAAAGATTAAATATCTGCGCTACATCGTCATCTTCACATTTAGTGTAAAATGCTAGGTAGATCGCTAAAAAACAAGTTATTGCGAATAGTGGTAAACCGCACCTTGATCATCACACAGCCTGCCATCGCGCACATCAACCATGGTGATAGCCTCTCTCAAGGTTTTCTCCTCAATGCTAAAGCCGACCTCTCTCCTTTCCGAAAAGACTAAGATGCTGCTGTATTCTTCCAATCCTACCTACCTGGCCGCTCCTGCCTTGTACCCTGAAACATCTAACTCAACCAGAAGTCTTGAAGTATTTGTTCAATTATCCTGTGGATGGTGAAATAATTCAGTATCTTCCAACATAGAATCTAAAGAAAACCACGTCATATGCTCTAGCTAATTTAAAATATTTTATATTTATAATGTTGAGCTAAGAATTTGGACTTCAACCTCACACAACTGTGCAGTTCATAGGGAATTACCACTTAAAGATATCTCACAATTTAAAACATTATTATTTCGCATTATATAACGATTTCAGCATTAAAGGTATAATGATTCGCAGTACAGAGCTCTCTCTTTACATCCACGCTAATTTCAAGTCCGAATATTTCATGTCTCATGTCAATGTCTGCATATTGGAGACTCTTAATTCGTTAATCTGTTTAGGGCATGTGAAAGTTCTATTCTAATATAATAATATGGCAAAATAAACCAATAGATTTTAGATGATTCCATTGGTGGTTATTAAAAACATTAAAATTTGAGCTGGTATACTTTATCTTAGACTCCTAAAACAATACTATTATTGTATTTTATCCATATTTCCGTTTAAATGTTACCAGGGAGTTACTAATCCTTATTTTTAATATTTAAACAGACCGATTTTTCAACTAGTCGAATAGTAAAGATATTAGTAAAAAAATACTAAATAATAATTAAAGTTTTCTATTGAGGTAGAAAATACAAAATTCTATTTTTAATAATTTTAAGCATTAATTATTTCATGATTACGTAATTATGCCTCCTTATATGAAAAATAGGGCGTTATGATTCATTCGCAACTAAATACTATGACCTTAAATTATTAATATAAATTATCTATAAGGTGTATAAGGTATATTTTATAATGTCCTTTTGAAATTAATGTGTTTCTATAAAATTAATTATCTGTTAAAATCTGAGGAATATATGTTTTAAATCATACATACCTCCCTTCCAACGATAAAAGTTATAGATTATTAACTGCCGAGGGAACTGCCTCTAAACTGCGTTATAGTGGACAACACGCGCCGTATTAAATATAGATGGTGCATTACGTCACTGTGAGCAGTAGTATGTAACTAACTCTATATATAAATAGTTACAACTACATTTCTTCCTAATCTGATCCAATAAAAAGATATTTTGAGTTTTAAAGGCAATGACAATCATACAGTAGTTGGATGTTTTGCAGGCACAGTTCATTTGTGTACCAGTTTTACAGTGGGAAACTCCTCACTCTTCTCTGTCGGATGCATTTATTCTGCATATTGTTCCCAAAATCATTAGTGTCTCGTAAACGAACTTAGTTATAAATCTGAGATGAGCATGAAACTTTATATACTTCCTTTAAACATAGACAACACCGTGTTGCGTGACTGTACATGTCTCATCAAGGAATGTCACTCCTATGGCCAGGATTCCGTCAAGGATACTCATTTCGATTTATGTATATATGACACCCTCTTGGTTTTCAAGTAAATTCTAATTTTTGTAGTATAACTGTAATATTTTATTCTGTTTACATATACACAATAATTTATACATAATGTGCACTAAAACGGTTATTGTAGAAATTAAATGCGTCTTCTACCCATTTTTCGTGAAATATTACCTTATTTTACCTTTAAGTTTCTTCTGAACATTTCAAAAAGAAGCCACAAGCGCATGTCAAAATATATGTTTCGTGCTATTTTGTAATTATAGAACACAAGTGTGAGCATATACTGAACATTTGTAAAAGAATACTTTCAATTTTAACACAGTATTTTGAACTTTTTTACAGAACTTAATGGTATTTCTTAAGACACATAGTATGCCTAAATAAGTGTCATTTAAGAGACTTCGCTGAATTTCATGGTAATGGGTGTTTTCTTGAAATAACACTGGTGAAAAAAGTCGATCCCATTGCTAAAACTATGGGACACATAACTCTCTGAACATCACGTACTTCGGAGGGCATTTTAGAGCGTATTTTTATAGAATCCTTTTTACAGGAATAGAATAAATGTTGAATAATGCATCATTACCGCATTCGATCTTGCCTATGAATGAATTAAGGCCGTAGAATTTCGTTCCAATCTTAGGTCTGTACGTTAATTCTATCCACTGACATATAAAGACTTCCTCGGAAATCGGCTTTGCTAACAACTGGGTAGATTCCATCTAAATACACTATATTTGGATCAATACTGTCTTGTGTAGAGATGTATCTTCGTACACTATTGTGGAAGAGTTGAGCTATGGACTTGATAATCAGGTATACAGGTACATCTCAATTCTTCCTCGGTATATGACCCTGCATAATATCGCTATTCGATTATTCAATTAGACCTCACCTGTGTTGAAAAGAAATCATATAAAATTCTAACGTGTAGCTCAAAGTTCGTTATACGTTCAGATAGACAGATACAAAAAACTAATTTATCATCTCCCTTTAGTGAGACTTTGATCACATAAAAGAATGTAACCTTTCTCACAAACAGGCTAACAGTACATAAAATATAAATATTGATTATTAAACAAATTTAATTAGATTTTCCCTGAAAAGTAGTCCGCTTCATTGCGACACTTTTGATACCTAGTGTAAACAGAGTTTAATTTGTAATGTCAATAAAGTTAATTAGCTAAGTTTTAATTGCCCATACATATACCTGACATTCACAGAAAATTTTATATAACTATCTTCTTTAAATTCCATCGCAATGCAAAAGTGTTTTATAGCATTCATTTCTTCCGCTACTTGAGATTATTTACATTTCACGAATAACACTTATATTCCTCGCAACCACCTTGAATGTTTAATTTACAAGCTGTTACCCACACCTTCGAACAAATTCTTTTAAATTTGAAGGACTTAGCCTAGGATAAAGCATTAAATTTATCGTGTAACAATGGTATCCTATTATATTTTTAAACGAAAGTAGGCATACACCAGATAATTATCTTTTCAGTGTTTATGGTTAAGACGACTGTGGTTAGCGGACTGACTATGATATCAGGTTTTGCGTGTATATGTAAATGTATGTTTAAAATAAATAAAATTACTAAAGCCACAGCTGTTTGACTTGTTTGCCGATAACGAGAATATAAACATAGACCTCAAAAGTTTTGTTAGCCTTATTGTCTCAATGAAGAAAATATATGTACATATATAGAATTGAGAAGCCTACTTAGATCAAGAATTGTCTTCGTTTCGCAGTATGATTTCCCTTGGAGTCTGATGTATACAGTGTCGAATTTGAGTTGCCTTACTGTTCTGAACCAGACAAAATAAATATGTGTCAGAAACCTACTTCGGATGAAAAGTGTGTACTTCCGGCTATTGGTCTTTTTTCATTCTTAGATTTTATAGTGTTATAGATAATATTGCCTTATTGTCCCGATGAATGCGGTATATATACTTAGAACTTATATACTTGTCAACAACGGACAAAAATATATAGATAAAATCTTACTAACTTCATGCAACATTTCAAAATAATTGTTTATTATAGAAATTTTTGATGTTTTTAAAATCAATAGATATGGGATAGAAAGCCTCGTTCAGGGCTCCTCTGATTTTCTTTAGTGAAAGTGAACTTGTTTCTGAGTTTAACATTGAGTATGGTTCTAGTGGCTTTGATTTATTATTTATTTCTAAATATTCTAGTATTATTTTCATTTATAGTTTAACTCACTATAAAGATACAATAACGCAACGTCAAAGAACCAAACCAGTTTTGATTTAAGTTATGTGTCACAAACATTCACAGTTTTGTTTATTAAGGAGGATTTCATAACATTAATTTTATATACAGAAAACAAACTTAAAGCAAATAATTTCCAATGCATTAGTAATAAGGTATAATATTGTATGAATAAAGTTATACGGTAAATTTGTCCCTGTTATTTCCATTTTACTACTGATCAAGCACTGTGTACTTGATATTATATGAAATTAAAATATTAACAAATGTTCCAGCCTCATTAAATGTTTGGAACATCTAAGGGGGTTTGAAATTGTTAGCAACTTTTTAATGCCTATTTATTGTGGGAGACATAAATATTATATTTCTTACAAAGTTAAAAAAAGAGCTCTGGAAAAATTTTCGATCTTCAATTTCCTGTAAACATTGACTCATTTTACTCAACACTATTTTTAAGAATTGGGCGAATTGGTTTAACCATTTCCTAAATAATTCTTTACAAATACATTTAGCTATTCATTTTTATTTTTAAGATTCAAAATGTTTTATCTTTTCCTTACAATGATTCATTCCTTTAATGTCATATTGTATAAAAATTTAGGATACATTTTTTCATATTGCGCTTGTTTTGCTGTATCGCTTACAATACCGTTGTCATATAAGTTTTACACAATTATTTTTCTATATAGTTCTTACTAAGAAGAATATGCAGTTTTATGCTGTATGTTTACATGAACAAATCGCTTGTGAATAGACAACAGTTGGAAATTCAATATACTATACACAACTTCCATCTTTGAGAGTTAGAAGTTACAGATGAAATATAATAGATAAATATGTACAATAACATAAGTTAAATATGTACAAATATACAACTCAAAATATTTTTCATTATTTCTGTTATTGATAAAGGGATATTTATCGTGACGCCTGCCAGTAAATTGTTAGCCCTCGGGAAAGTATTCCATTAATCAAGCAGTGTATTTACCTGCACTCCCTTATTTAAATATTCCGCTCCAGTTTTTAGTGAAATACACCTGGAAATTGTGTCACAAATTTTGAAATACACTATGTTTATTAAAGATTAATGCAACTTTTCTGATTTTGATTACGCTGACTTCAATTTATGGACTGACTTAGTGACTACAATCTTCAAGGTTTGTCAGTTTATTGTGTACAAATGAATTCTAAATATATCCTTGATTTAGATTGATAATCTTTTGCAGATTAATTTACAAACGTGAGGTAATTTGAATTTTATCATAGTAAAGGGGCAAAATATTGTATTGATCTTATTATGGTCAAAGTTTTGATATGTTATAATTATTTGCAGTATTAATTTATTTATTATTTTAGCTTCTAGTAAAACTTTTAGTGTAATAAACTATCCAAACAAACTCTTTATCACAGCTCTCTTGATTGAGAGAGACTGAGTACACACGTAGTTCCCGTTCAACGTAGGGTTGTTCCCGAAGCTCTAGTAGAAATTTTCGTTTTCCATCACTTTAATAATAATTTCTAAAAGCAGCTTGACTATGATAACCCAAGCTATTACGAGTCCAGTGCGTTTAAATAAGAGTAAGATTATCATTCACAAAGTACGTTTGCTATTTTTCTCATAACTGACAACATAAATGGCATAAATGAGTTGACTATTCAAGACAGTTCATTGCATTGTGTTCTAAGCTTTTAGCAGTACATCAGCATTGTACTATACAAGTCTACTACCAGAGTTCCAGTTGCGAAAAGAACTTTCTCCATGTAAGCCATATCGAGTTTATAACATATTTTGGTGTCATAATTGCGTGAAACTACGATAAGAATCGCCCCCGTAACACTACTACTACGATTACTTATTTGGATAGCCACATAATGTGAGTTATCAACTGTCACTGCATCAGTTCTAGAAGCCTGTGAAATGTATTAGAACAATAAAAAGGCATACTTGTATACAGAGATGTATTTTTATATGTACGACGGCTTTGTTTGCATTGCATTGAAAATAATTCACACTTCGAAACATTAAAAGTTCACAAAGCAGGGCGAAACCTGATGCCGGCAACGAGAGAGTTTATTGGGACCATTGGTGGCTACTAAACGACCCTTTTACAAACAGTATTCAGACCGCAATGAAAATTATCATACTAGTTCTAAGAAATTGGATTATTTTTTGTATACAAACATAAACATTGAGCTTTTATTTTAGCATGAACTTGTTAAAATTGGCTAGTTTATAAAGGTGTGACATAACTATAATTAACTATAAAAAAGTGTTTTGTGTTTTGGTAAACAATTATATATCAGGGTGACGTGATGTAGTGAAGTAGTTAACAACTGTTGCGCCTAGGCGCTGTAATCAATACTGGGAGCGCAACAACTGTTCCTTGCACCCTCTCACCCCGTTGTGTCTACAACACTTCTGATCTCTGTTTACAACGCCATTTTAACACACTTCCTGTCATTCTAACTGCACATTCATACGCGATGTAGCATATGAGTTATACCTTGTATCGTAATTTGTTTTCGCTGGACCTAAATTATAACTCATAACATCAAATTAAAAATTCCATAAAAACTTATTATTTACAACCACTTATGTTGCATTCCTTTTTTAGTATACTTCGCACTAGCTTAGGTAGGTATTCATAGTAGTCGTATTAGTATGACTAAATGATTGAAGCCCGTATGATCTGGAAGTGCAGGTTTCCGTTCTTTACGTAAGTGTGTTCAGCGCTGAAATTAATAATTTAGCTGACATTAATATTGCACTAAATGCAAATATAAACTAAAAAAAGATGTGTTGCGTGTTTTAGGTATCTATTATAAAAATAACTATTTAGTGGTGAAGCCTGTTGGCCGACCTATTTCTAAGAAGACGTGAATATACATCTGTGTGAACAGGTAGTCGTACTTCTCAATTGATGTCATTTGATTCAATAGTGTGATGTTATATTTGTATTCGTTACTTTTATATGTTACTTTTCATAGTACAATGATATTCAATGTACTCTTATTATCTGTTAGTACTTAATTTAAACGTTTCTGTTAATGTTATAAGTAATTATTTACAAAAAAAATCTATCAATTTTCCGAATTCATCTCCACTAAAAGAAATTCAAAAGTTACAGCATGATCGAATAAAGTTATTTTTCTTTGTTATGTCGTGTATCTGGAAATGTAGATTAGGTGTTTTGAATACAACATAGCTATAAAACCTCGATGAATATTTTGAAAAATAAATAAATTTTAAACAAATTCTTAATTTTTGTAAGTTATAGTTAGCTAGATATATAATATGTAAGTGTGCTTTTATAAAAGTGACACTTAACTCTTTAAGTTAGAAGTGAATCGAAAACCTACTTAAGTTTAAGTTCTCTACATGCTTCTTAAATACTATATAATAATAATTTTTTATAGTATTGAAAGGAAACAACATTTAATTCCATAATAAAATTTTACACTAACATTGGACTAAATGTAAGTAAGCCAATTTTTAAATATTCTAAATACGTAGTTTTTGTATAATAGTTATGAAAAATGTCCTTTATGGTTAACATTACTTTAAAATGTTGTGTATTTTAAAATGTAAAAAATACAGTGAATAAAATTTATTACAAAATTTCATAAATCTTTCTTGTTTAATTACTTAATTTTAAAATCAGACAAAACTATTACAAGGAGATTTTGTTTCATATTTGTGATAAACTTTATCTGAAAATCGGGATTGTAATTGAGAGTAGAATAAAGAAATCTTGATGAACATGATGTGATAATATTTCATAATATGCCTCTTACTTATGTATACACCTTACTTGTGGTTATACTGATTTAAATTCAAAGGGCTTACTGGCCACTTTATATTTCCACAATTTTATTAGGTTCGAACCCATCATGGCGTTGCTTTGATACTGATTTAATAATTATCCAGCCAGCCATATTTTTAGTTTATTTATGCATCCCAGGTTAATATAATGACTACATTGACTACTTTTGCATGCACTACATACAGTTGCACATTATCTTCTTGTTTCGGTAATTCTCTAGTAATTTTAGAGTTAAATCAATTGCGAATTTGATAGAAGAAATTGCAAATTTGCATGTGGTTCTCCAGAATGTATTTACTCCAGCTGATTCATTTAGTAAAGCAAAAAACCAATCGGTACTACATGGAGTTGGAAGATCATTCCAACACTTTCTTAGTATCTTTAAAGTTTATATGAATATCTATAACATATACTATTGCTTACAGAAATTACAACACAGTCTATTGAGGAAAATACAATATAATTCTGTTAAATACTATTTGCGAGTACACTACACCACTTGCATTACACTGTCATTGCATTAAAAACTTAAAGGCTGTAGTTCATTCCTTTATGCTCCATGTGTTACTATATCCTATGTGAAAATGTCAATTTATTGTACTCAGTTTGCTGCACTATGACAGTAGTATTAGTACTGTTAATATGTTGCCGAAATGACTTATCGCTTGATATTTTGTTAATAATTTTGTCTTCAGCCAAATGTTAAGGTTGAAACTTTCGTCCTACACCCACATATGATGTTTACACTATAAATCCTGATAGCTGTTTGACAGGTAATTATATGCTTCAAGAGGGTTAAGCTGTCGGTGAGTTGTGGAGATACGCGACTTTTGATACTGTTGAACTTTATTATTGTTCAAGAGTGAGGGATGTCAAAACCATAAGTGGAATGTATTTTTGATGTTGTCTCCCCCCTTCACTCACTTATACCACCCACATTGTTAAAAACTCCTTGAATATTTCGGGGCTCATAAATAGCGACTGTGTATCGGATACACTTTTAATCTGGTAAACGTCATGCACATTGCAGTCCTCAAAGCAATCTGCAGATTGGAGACGGCTTAAACACGGTCACCATTAGCGGGATTAATACACGACGTTATTTGATATGTTTACGTTTTGTGTTATTTTACGACTTTAGTCACTCAGTTCTGTTGATTTTATGAAATTCTCGTCAGATGACATAAGTTTTATACAAGTGTGTACATATATATATATATATATATATATACAGGGTGTATATTATGTCTGGAAACACCCAAATATATGCTTTAATAATTTAAATATAAATTTGAAACCTCTTACAATCGTGATAGAGATTGGGCATCTACTTTTTGGAACAATGTTTTGTTATGTCACACCAACGGGGGACGTCCTGCCGAGGGTATCGTGAATATTCTTAATGGAAAGCCTATACCTTGTGATACATAATTTTAAAGGTAATAGCTTACTGAATTGAATGCCACAAACCGCATCTCAAAGGAATTATTCTATCAGAAAATAGAGCATTTTTAGTATTGAAAATTTACTGATGTTCAACAATGTAATTTTAACATGGTTCTTGCCACAAAATGTGTTACACTAATTTTTTAGCATTTTTTAAATGTTCAATTAAAATAAAATAAACAATTTATTTTTAAGCTGGTTTCATTAGTACAAATTTACCAGTTTTTATTACAATGAATAAAACTTATGAGTCACTTTCTCTGATTACTTATGAATCTGTACTTGGTGTTTTCCAGTCAGCAGGAAGGTTTAAAGAGACAAAGGTCACTAGCCTATGAGAAACATTATTGTGTTATTAATCATCTGGTCTACAGGTTTCAGTTTGTTGAGCATGGAGCTTTCACTAGACAGGTCTAAGCTTGGGAATTACAAATGGACAAAGGTCATATCATTCCTGTCGAGTTAATCAGTGTCTCTGAAGCATTGCTGTCAACAAGTTATCTAATTACAGTAGTTCAGTTTTTATTTGGCATTTTAATGGAATTGTCTGAAAGAGAACGAATTACTCTGTTGATGATGCGAGGATATGGCGATCGTCAAAGATCTTATCGGGAAGTTTGTAATTTGTTTAATGACACTTTCCCAGAAAGGAATCCCATAAGTGTTTCAACAATATCAAAAACTATTGAGCGTTTTGAAATGACAGGGAGTGTACGTAATCGGCCAAAGTCGGGTAGGATACAATCTGCAACAGATGAAGAACATTTATTGAAGACCCACATACATCGCTCAGAAAAAGCTGCACAGCAACATGATATGCACCCTATGTCTGTGAGTAAGATTTTGAAAATTAATAAATACAAACCATTTAAAGTTCATTTAGTCCAACAGTTTAAGTGAGGATGATTACGACAGAAGAGTTGAGTTTTGTGAACTTGTGATGCGCAAATGTGATGACAATAGAGATTTTCTGACCAACATACTATTTTCTGATGAGGCAACTTTTTTCCTAAATGGCAATGTTAACAGGCACAATTGCCGTTACTGGGCTAGTGAAAATCCACATTGGATTACTGAGTCCCATTCACAGCAACCACAAAAACTGAACGTATGGTGTGGAATTTTAGGTAACAAAATTGTTGGACCCTTTTTCATCAATGGAAATTTAAATGCCGAACTTTACTACAATATGCTCCAAAATGAAATAATCCCAGCTATTCAAATTGCATCAGGAGAATACTTTGATAATGTATGGTTTCAGCAGGATGGTGCTCCACCCCATTATGGGAGACAGGTAAGAGAGTATTTGGATTTAAGGTTTCCTCATAAATGGATTGGCCGAAGAGGAGAAATCGAATGGCCTCCAAGATCTCCGGATTTGTCACCAATCGATTATTTCCTATGGGGTCATTTAAAATCCAATGTTTATAGAAGAAAGCCTCATAATTTGGAAGACCTAAGAAACAGGATTATAGAGGAGATTGCTTTGATAACTGAAGAAATGTTAGGCAACTCTGTCGAATCATTTTACACAAGATTGGCTCATTGTCAAACCGTAGAAGGAACACAGTTCGAACAATTGCTTTGACACCAAATGCAGGTAAAACGTTTGTTGTAAGACTTTTCTAACAGCATACATTATTTTTTATTTGTAATAAGAAATCAATAACATAAGTATTTCCATAATTGTACTGTAATAAAAACTGGCAAATTTGTGCTAATAGAACCAGCTTAAAATGAATTTTTTGTTTTATTTAATTGAACATTTAAAAAAATGCTAAAAAATTAGTGTAACACATTTTGTGGCAAGAACCATGTTAAAATTACATTGTTGAACATCAGTAAATTTTCAATACTAAAAATGCTCTATTTTCTGATAGAATAATTCCTTTGAGATGCGGTTTGTGGCATTCAATTCAGTAAGCTATTACCTTTAAAATTATGTATCACAAGGTATAGGCTTCCATTAAGAATATTCACGATACCCTCGGCAGGACGTCCCCGTTGGTGTGACATAACAAAACATTGTTCCAAAAAGTAGATGCCCAATCTCTATCACGATTGTAAGAGGTTTCAAATTTATATTTAAATTATTAAAGGATATATTTGGGTGTTTCCAGACATAATATACACCCATATATATATATATATATATATATATATATACAAGTGTGTGTGCGTGTGCGTGCGCGCGCGCGCGCGTGCGTGTGTGTGTGTGTGTCATGGTGGTAACTTATGTCATCTGACGAGAATTTCATAAAATGTATTAATCCCGCTAATGGTGACCGTGTTTAAGCCGTCTCCAATCTGCAGATTGCTTTGAGGACTGCAATGTATATATATATATATATATATATATATATACATTTAATGTTATTAACTCCGCTTATGGAGTTAAATATATATATATATATATATATATATATATTTAAATATATATATATATATTTTATGTTGTTAACTCCACTTATAGGGTTAAATATATATATATATATATATATATATAAAATTTGGTCTTTAAGTAGCAGGTACTATACTTTCATTTGATCCTAAACATTAGAACCAACGAATGCTAGTAAAGAACCCAATATATGTGAAAAAACGGATGTAATTGACAGTACAGATGTGTGTGTAACAGTTTAATAACAAAACTGTGACTTTCTATACAAATATTGATCCTTTTGACAGAAATTTATTTTTGCACGTCTATCATTGCTTAATATTAAAAAAGATACAGCAATGTCCTGTACAATTGCCATTACTATAATTTACTTTGAAATGTTTAGGTAACATATTTAATTTAGTGTATACAGGTCTCAAATGTCAGCTTTACAAATTGCAGGACAAAGGAGCTTTACCTGAAATGAAAGAATTCGAAAGGTACTTGTACATATAAAAACTGCAAACATTTTATATTCTGTCTATTTTTAGATTTTTGTTTTTACTCTTTAGGTCTATTTTAGCTGAAATACGATTATTTTGAGAGCTAATCCGAATAAAGCTGAAAAAGAGATTATAAAGTTTCTCTCTCTCTCTCTCTCTCTCTCTCTCTCTCTCTCTCTCTCTCTCTCTCTCTCTCTCTCTATTTATCATAATTATTAATATAGTAAGATTTATAATAGCTAGACATAAGTTTATTTACAATAATCATGTAATAGCTGACATTAGCCTATAGACATTATAAATACAATTGGCATAAAAAGATATATCTAAAACGAAAACAAGATAACAAAGAGAACCGTAACCATAATAAATCTAAGATAAACAACAGTGAGAAAAGTTGTATGAACTACAAGCTCAATTAGTAAACTATGTTTTCATCTTCAATTGTTGATAGAAACAGTATTCTGCCACGTGGACTATAGATAAACTGTTCGCAAATAAACCTGCGCAGAAGCAAATTTCTGAGCTGTGCCGCGCAGGAACGCTCCCTCCGGCTAGGGGTTGGGGTGGGGAAGTCGGACCAGCACCTTCTTGTTTCTGTGTATCAGCTGTGTGAATCGTCTCGCTCGTACAGTTTTGTTTAAACTGCAGCTTTTTTACTTGTTCAATAATCATATTGTATTTTTGTGTGTCGGTATATAGAAGTGTCGCAGTCTAAACGTAAAATATTAATTGAATGGATTAATGTAACCTTAATCGTATCCAGGAAGCTTGCATTTTGTTGTGAGGTTAGCCACGCAGTGGCAGTGGCCAAGAGAGAAGTGTCGTTCGGTCTTGACCCGTTCAATTCGAACGGGTTAGTCAAGTGAACAAACGACCCGGATCATAACATTTAAAATATTTATTAATGCATATGTTAACATACAATTACATTTTGTAATCAGTTTTATTAGATATATTTTCATTTACTAGATTCCTGAAACAATACCTCTATTGTTCTATATCTATCCTTTCACTGTACGGTATGCTGTTCCTTCTTCTATTCGAACACCTTTTTACAAGCGGATCCTTTCGTTCAATCAGTCATTACATTCAGTCGTTCATTCGTTCATTCTGTTCTGTCAACACGATAACCGGTATAACACGCTCTAGCAGGAACGCTCAGTAACTCTGTACTGACCGGTTCAACTGAAGGAATCGGAGCAGTGAAAGAGACCGACTGAGACGGATCAATCAGCATCGGGAACTCAAATCACCCAGGGTCTTTTTGTAAACGGTTCGCCTATATTTACCGCATTTTATTTGAGTCAAAAAGCAATATTCCGGGAGCACAGCCGTACAACAGATTGAAATAAATAGAACATATAAGTACTAAGGGACAAATTTATAAATGCATTGTACTTTATTTACATTCCATAACTATTGTAATGGAAACAGATTTTTTTCGAACATTTGCCATCGTTAGGTAATACAAAATATCTGTAAAAATACGTTCAGAGATTAGCAATCTGATCTCTTCTTCAGGTAAGTATCTGAATTAACATATAATTACAATCTATGTTAAAATAAACAAATTATATAACAGGACGTTGTGAAATGCACAAGTCAGGAATTACAACAACCATGTTGTGTGTCAATTTCTAGGGCACTAATATACTGCGCTAATTCAAATACATGCACTTAATATGAAAAAAACTAATTATTAAAATTGAACTACAGAAAGAATGTCACAATAAATACACGAAACACACATTTATTATTTACACTCTCTGAAGAACCACGATTACAATCCAATAGTAAATGGCGATCGTCACAGCCGAAAATAAATGGTAGCCAAAAAGAGAGGAATCGGGTGCGGTCTTTTTATTATCCTATTCTAAGGTTCCCAATGAATTATGTTGGCTTCATTACAATTTATACGACGGTCTTCGGATCATTATTTGCAATTGTGCAATTTTTACTTTCGATTAGCCCTGAAGATTTGCTTTTTAATTCTTATGCCTAATTTAATCCTTTTAAAAATATTAAAAATATTGTTTTCAGTCATCGGATTAGACAGCAATGCTCTGGTTGTTATAAATTATGTCAGAATGATTATCTGTGTTAAAATTGTTATAACCAAGTATTTGCGTTTTTAATATACACTGTTTTTGTTTTCTTTTTCCGCTTAAGACAATAAGCTGAGTGGTGGAAGATTAAGTACTGACAGGAATTCAGGATGGGCAGAGTTAGGTGTAGAGATTGCCTCCTTTCGAGATCCTATGACGACTGATTTTGGGCTATATATATATATATATATATATATATATATATATATATATATATATATATATATATATATATATATCAATCATGTCACCCAAAAATATGGGATAGGTTCTATAATAAAGACCTATAAATCCACCCATTCACTCCAAAGCATCGATATCTTTACAATAAAAAATTCTAAAAACCTTGTAATACAGTATCTAACTCCTGAAGTCAAAACAATGTTAGGTTTTGCTGCTTAATTATATTATATTACATGAGGTATAAATATTTTCACACAATATTCAGAACATTCGTCATCACGAAATCAACCGGTCTGAGTAACAGACCTAGTATTTCAAATCCGACAAGAGAATAAAATAACGCTGTTGTTTCCCAAAAAAAGATATATCCAATGAAATGAACACATAAATTTTAATTAGCAATTGAGATGACGTTATATTAAATTATTTATTTATAAAATCGTGTAATTGTCATAGTCGTAATTTTTTATTTTTACATGAGTACAGAGGTGACATTTGGGTCACAAGGCCCTACATGTATTGGTATGGTGTAATACACACCTTCGTTAATTTTACAAGGATAAAAGTTGTTATAAAAGGAGTAAAGTAAATTTCACGACCATTGCAACTCATACTCGTGCTCTGTCAAAATTAGGCCACAGGAGTTCTGTACTAGCCAAATTTACATTCTTATACTGTATGTTATCAGTTATACTGCAGAGATGTATATTATGAGGTCAGTGTCCTTAGGATATATCTGCTTATATATTTTGCTGAGCACAAAGTGTGTTAAATAAATTAAATGTTGCTGTCTTTGTGTTTATTCAAGATTATGCTTGCTTATAGACTATTTTAAAACGAAATGTGTGAGGGTAAATCTGACAATTTCAACTACTTACGATAACTTACACACAATAAAATAGAGCATTTGGAGTATCTAATTCCTCGGAAGTTAATTTATCAAACTTGAAAACAATAATCATTTAAAATGTAATAGTTTTCCTAATATATATTTTTGAAGTATTCTACCCACACATATAACAATAGTTATACCGTAAAATGATAATTTGTTTTCATACCTATGAAACAGTAATTTTGGTCCAGGAAATTTGCATTAAGGATTAAACCGATAATTGAAAAACTTTGTAGAGAGAGGATGTTTAGAGAAACTTTTAATTAGCCCACAGATTAACCATGCAGAAAAACGCTGGAAAATATCTCCTGCAAATCCTTAGCACAATTTTATAAAGATACCTTTATTGTTAGGATAAACTACTAGTGCATTAGATTATTAAAGAAAAGTTGTTGCAAGTTATTATAATAGTAAAGGTTAATTTTGTAAAAGAAAATATAGTCAACTCCTTATTTAATTTTATCTTTGACATTTTTTCAAAGTGCGGAATGGTACAGTATTAAAGACGCAGAATATATATATATATATATATATATATATATATATATATATATATATATATATATTATGTCGATTTTTTTAAGAACTGTATTTCTTAGCGTCATAGAGTATAGTGAAATGTTTACATTTACATTGCTGTCAGAGCTTTAATGATTTAACGAAGCCTATCTCTCGTATGTCTAGACAGATGTTACTTTTTGCCTCTCTCTCTATCTATTTTCCTGTATATCTGTCTTTACCACTCTCTCTGCCTGTCTCTCTGTCTGTCTATCTTTCTGTCTCTCTGTCCGTCTGCTATCTCTCTGTCTGTCCCTCTTTGTCTATCCGTATACCTCTGTATATGTCGGTCTCTCAGTCCGTCTCTCTGCCATCTCTCTGTCTGTCTATTTGTCTGTCCCTCTGTATGTGTATTCGTCTGTCTCTCTGACTGTTGATCTCTGTCTCTCTGTCTGTATATCTGTCTGTTACTCTGCCCGTTTCACTGTCTGTCTCTCTAAATGTCTCAGAAGTGACTTTGGATAATATCAATAAAATCGATACAAATCAGTATTAATCGTGCAACTATTGTAACCCGAATTTAATTACAATATAAAAATATTAATTTGTACCAAATCATCACATTGCCAAAAGCCCAGATCCAAAAATACACGTGTTTGTGCATTAAGAATATACAATTAAATAATTTCGAATAAATGCACTTTCTCTACGATAGCTTTTAATAGTGGAAAACACGTGTTTACCATGATCAATAAAAGTTATTAAATAATTCGTTTGTTAACAAAAAGAGTTGTATGATTCATGGGTAGTTCTAGGAAAAAATAGTCGTATGTGTGTTGGATTAATTGCCGCTTGTGATGAGCCTGAATGAGGGCGCCCTATCGTGCAAATAAATGTAATATAACATTTTATTCCTCCAATTATTCAGTCTATTCTCTTCTGTTGTAATTGTTATAACACGTGAAACATGTTTTTACTTATTTATGACTTAAGGAAATTATGTTTTGGAATTAATTATAATTTAATTTGTGGACAATTGTTAAGCTACAAATATAAATCAAAATTCAAACACGAGAAACATATCTATAAATGAAGCTATAACTTCTAAAGTAATACCTTTAAAATTTTAAAGTTTGTATCGTGTAGAAGGCATGCTTATACATGGTTCTGATTACAAAATGGCCTAAATTCCTTAATTTGCTGTAATTTCTTTTTTGTCTTGTTAAAATAATTCTACTTTTTATTGTATTTAGTAAATACAATGAAAATCTTTACTCGCTATAAATATTAAGTAACAATTATTTCCCAAATGAAAGACGAATGCACCATCTTAAATGAAAGTTAGGCATTAAAATTATATTGGTGCCCAATACTAGTGTTCCTGCCCTACCTATACTAGGCTATCCTTTACCCACAGTCAGAATCTAGCGAGGTCAGAATAATCCATCCACATCACTATCCATCGACCTAGTAACTCCCAACTGTACTAATTAACACTCAGTCATAATCTAAGTAAGTAATAATGGTTGTGCGTAGTAATTATAACTTTAATGCTTCATAGTAAAAAGCATAGATTTACCTTTAGATTAGTTTGTTACCTTTATGGTATATTACATAATAGACTGTAGGCGTATTGCAATTTGCCGCATGGAAGAAAACTATTGTGTAAAGTCCGATTTCTGTTTTCTGATTGGTCAAAACATTTGGCTGTATTATTCTAGACTTTATCAAAATCACGTGTGTTTTTCGTAGCTTCTCTTCTCGGTTATTCATAAAAAAGAATCCTTTATGGATTGAAAGATAAAAAACACAGACTTAAACATCACTGACAGTAGAGTATTCAATTTTTACTCTTCAGGTGACTAATCTTTACTGTTCCATTAGTATTTCGCTTGGAGCTATTTATAGAAACCGATCAATTTCCATTTCTATTTTAAACCCAACGTATATATTGAATAAAAGGCGCAGTAAAAAGTAATATCACCAATAAACAACGGAATATTCAATATTGACATGCTCAATAAGTGAATATTTTGACATTGAAAGTGATGTAGGAGCAGAGGCTTGTCACCAAGTGAAGTGTCGCTATTCATGCGACCTGAAATATTCAAGCAGTTGTAAATAATGTGGGTGGTAAGAGTGAACGGGGGTAGGTAACATCAAAAACATCCAACTTTTAGCTTTGACATCCCTCTAGAGTGGTAATAATATTGAGAATTTTAAAGGTTGCCCAACTTGACAGCTTACCTACTATATTAATTATAAATTGTAAAGCTTCTGTTCAATATAATAATTTTTGAAGATCTAAAAAATATATACTATTATAATTTAGGAAATTTTATAATGAAGCACTAAGACGTGTGTATCAATATATTTATATGAAATCTTTACAAAATGTCAAAAAAAGGTCATTGAAGACAGTTACATGTTTTTTATACAGAATATTATAATAATGCTTTCTTACCATACATGTTACTTCATTTATGATAAAAATAAATGGAATAATGTTTACCAAATCATGCTGGTCTTGATGTAAAATTGAATGTTGTATTAATGCTTGCTTTAGTGTATGATTAATTATTATATTCGTGCTGTTGTTCTGATTCAATTTTTAAATTTTCAGGATTAGTGCTATGGTCATATGATACATACGAATACTTCATAAGCCAGTATATATTTAATGATTGTGGATTAGTTTAAACTAGTTTAACACAGATTCGAAAATTTTCGATACGGTAAGTAGAGAAGCTTATACATGTGAAAACTGGTCATAGTTGTTGTGTTTATACCGACTTAGGGTTATGGCACGAAAGTGTTGAGTTTTCCTAGTTGTAAAATATGGAAAAAACTTTTAATCTCCTATAGCAGAGTAGTTTATTAATAAATACACCCATAGTGTATCAAATGCATACAATAATTACCGATAGAATTATGCAAGGAAATGTAAAATGTCAACTACAACAAATTATAAAATAGTTAGTCTTATCATCATCCATGAGATACCACGCTGAATTAAAGAGACATCAATACAGACAATAAACCGCCCCTAGTATGATTAGTGTGGTTATGTTTTATACTATTACTATATATTTATATATGCGATAAGTGATTTTTTAGGAATTCATTATTCTAAAAATGTAATTAAAGCAGCAAAGATGATTCTTAATTATCTTACCTGGCTTGGGTTGGTAATTATAGAATTCCCGAAAATTAAATACGATTACGAAGTATAAATAAAAAAAATAGGATAAGCAGATATAATGCTATTTTGTCTGTTAATAATTTAATAAAATATTATTCCCTAAACAGTATAATAAATTTTAAGATATTAAATTTAAATCTATAAATATTGCAATAATTACAGGGATTATTACTTAAAATTATTATAACAATCTTTTTAATAATTTTAATACTATTAAATTATATTAACACGAAAAAATAAATGTTAATTATCTATCACTTTTTAATAGAGTTTTGTAATTTATTTAACATTTTATTACGAAAAGGAATAATACAAAAGTAGACCCTAAACTAACAGGTTCGCAATGCAATATAAATAATACATTTTATTATATATTTTAGAAAGATAACAAATCTGTTTTTAGTCATGAGAACTGTGTGGAATGCAGCAAAAATAAATATTTATTATGCAGAGTTCAGTATATTTTGTTTAAACAGAATCTAGGACTCACATCCCAACTGCAGTTCGATTACAACTGGAGCGAAACATTCAAGACAAGGGAGTGAGGGTAAATACACGGCCTGAGTAATGGATTACTCTCCCCAGGGCTACCAATCTCTTGCAGGCTCCAAAAAAGATATCCCTCGCCAACGGAGAAACAATAACATGTACATGGAATTATTTACTTCTAAAATTTAAATGTTATCTAAGTATTTTCCGCTATTTATATAAATTGAATATTAATTAATTAAAGGAGTACTATACAAAGGCCATATAGCAGTGTGAAACGGGAGTGACAACATAAACTAATGTTCGTTATAAATAATGATCTACAAGGTCATTACTTAGGTCACTACTTATACACATAGTAGTGACGGAGTGAAAAGGAATGAAATGAAAAATGGAATGAAATGAAATATGCCTTTATTTAAGAGGCAGTGATACCGCATTAACAAACAATCAGATAAAAAATAAGTAGAACTGTTTCTAAACAGTTCGTGTGTTCTCACAAAATTCTACTGAAACAATTCAGATATTTGAGTTGGTGTTCATAAATTGGAGCTTGATACAGTTTCTTAGATAAGAACAACAGGGAGGAATATTGTAGCGTCGACTCAAGAAATGTTACAGTACATAATCAATTTAGTTGAATGTGTAATAAAACTAATGAAAATGAACTAATCATTTACTAAATAAAAGTGGTTTTGTAAAACAGTGAAGATTTTGCCTATAGATTTTCAGATAGGTATATAAATTATGTAATATCAATATTTAGCTTAAAATTTATTGTCCTTTTATGCAGAAATTTTAATCCTAAATTAACATGAAAATGTTATATTTGCTATAACTGTAATAAAAGGGAAGTTATAAACAGTGAAAAAAATCAAATGTTCCTTAATGTAAATTTTGTGTAAATGCATTTTATAAAGACATTATTTTTCAACATTCATGTTGTCCTTTTATTGGACATAAAATCTCTAATAAAAGTTGTGCAGTCGTAAAGCAAAACCTTTTATTAGTAGTCGCTTCAAAACCGAAAGATATACTGATACATTATCGTGTTTTTAGGCAAGAAAATGTTACGTGGTAGTGACAGAAATGCATTATTTTCATAAAGCCTTCTAGTGTTTATATACATTTACAATACAAGTACTCCTTGGGGAGGTCTAATCTGTCAGTTAATTATATAATTTGTGCTTCGTTTGTGCAGATCAATTCAAATTGTATGTTTCAATAAGCTTGATAGTAAAATTTTTGAAATATTGGTAAAAACATATAAAATTACGTAAATGTGCCGTATTACTTTGAAAGAAAAAAAAAATACCATCAGCTGCTGAAGGAACCATCCACTAAACAAGTTAATATCGATAAAAAGCGCCTTATTGAATATAAACTATCAGTTACGTCACTGTAAAAACAAGTCTATAATTCACTCTAGATGCTGTTTTGTGTCAAAGACGCTTAGGTTATCAACGCCCTTCGAAAGACTAACATATACTCGCTTTTCAGGAGTGTCAGTGATATATAAACGCAGTTTAATCTTACAGACCAGACGACAAGGTCGTTTAATTCTAATTTAACTAGATAACAATATAAACATAAATTATAGCTAAAAATTTAAACAGATGTTCGGATTTTTTACCAACATTGCTCTAAAGGGATTCACTAGATGCAAATTGACAATCAATAATATATACTACAAACCAAATAACGGTTAAAAACCAATCAATTTATTTAAACTCAACAATAACAAGATAATAAATTACATACGATTTACTAAATACATTGCTTTAAAAAATAAAAGAGACTCCCTATGACAGATTCATCGTCACATAGGACATTTTACACCGATCCTGGTAGAGTTAGACCTAATGTGATTCATGGTCATCAAGCCCATGCCGCACTGTAGCAGCAGTGTTGCATATGTCGCAGATCAGGTGGTAGCATGAGGTAGCCGTGCATCAGTAGCGTGTGTCCTAGTTGAAGATGCCTTAACACTATCTCTTCGTGAAGGTTCTGCCAGAACGATGTGTTCCATCATATAATACTGTCTTTGATTGATCGTAGTTTATTATTGTCGATTGCCAGCCTCTCAAACTCTACCTAGCTTTTATTTTCGCACTCACCACAGGAACAAAGTCTGATGCCACTATCCACGTGGAGAAAGGTTGAAGTTGAAGTGCATTTAAGGTCCTTTATCTGCCAGCTCGTTCAGAAAAATTCCTACATGACGTGGGACTTAAACGAACGTTACAACCACCACTTCAGATTAAGGAAAGTGTTCCATACATCCCAATCAAGTATATTCTTGATATTAAAAAATATCACCTATACCTTATAAGGCGCTAAGGGATTCTGTACAGACACCAACTTCCCAGTCATAGACCATATTACACTTAATCTCTTTTTATGGCTGCGAGTTCTGCTGTATAAATCGATGAATCACATGAAATTCTGAGGGTATACCGAATATCCGCGGCAATGAAAGCGCAGGCTGTTCTCGAATTTTCTTTCCACCGGCCGTATAAAGTACTTCGTATTGTGCGAAAATATTTATTTGTAGTCGGAATTCCTACCGGTTACTTCTGATGTTGACTAATTCTTAAAAATATATACTAATATTGATGGAAGGCTTAAAAACACTGCAGGATGAGACTTTACAGGGGTTTGAAATTCTAACTTTCTGTATGTCTACAGACTCTAACCCTGACAGGGAAAGGTGTATTTTTCAAGCTTGATACGACACTTAAAAATTAGTTGTTATCAATTACTTTAAAGGCAGGCTCGTCTGATTTGGCCGATATTGTATAACACAAATTTAGTTATATTTGGTTTCCTCTGTAGAGATGGTTTACCTGTTTCTCTAAGAAGACTGGCAATAGGAATTTAGTGAAATGCTCCAGTTGAAAGTCTCACGGCAGAGTTTTGAATTTTATCCATCGTATGTATTACTCTGGGTCTTACTGAGCCATATGCTTGACAACCGTATTCTAAACAAGAACATATAGTTGCTTTATAGAACTTGAGCATACAACTCCTGTCTGGCCCAATTGAGTTACACTCAAAGGCAATTGAGTTACACTAAGAATGTTGAACCACTTTAAACACTTTTGTCCCCAAATTGAGATGTGACACTAAAGTTCGACGGTTATTAAAAGTGAGACGCAGAAATGTAATATTCTTCCAAATATCGATTCTATTGTGCATAAGTGCGAGTGTTAGATCCATAGAGAAGAACGTGAACTTGGTCCTTGACGGAGAAACAGAAATCCCGGTGACTCTGCACTATTGCTAAAGTCTAATAATACTCGAAAATGTCTATAAATAGAAAACCATGTACAGGAGAAAAAGTTTCTTTTGTACGCAGATTTATTTCATTTGCAAAAAAGACAGTTACTCTAGGGATTCCATTTTCCAACATAAAGGGATTGGAAATTATACAGCTGAGTCTCATTGTAATAGTTCTTCTAAACAAGATATCGTTATAAAAGCCAACATTTGGCTCCTACCACCCCAACACAACTAAGGTGTTTACCATACCCCATCTTCAGGCAGTGTCATAGGCATTCGTTAGGAAGAAAACGGCGGTCAGATGTTTCTTTTATGTAAGAGAATTTGAGATTGCAGATATCAAACAGTACCAATACCAATGGTTGGTCACTAGTTGACATAACTTGACTTGGTCAACTAGAAAGGTGATAAATAACAATAAAAGGCAAAAGATACTCGTTAAAGATTTGGTAGGTAGCTTCCCGGATCAGTTCTACCCCGGCTCTAAGAATATATGACATCGGCATTGACATGATAAGAACAGTAAGGTCATATGCTTGTGATGTCATTCCCACATTGCAAATGCATCCGCCTCAAGAGAAGAGGTTCCACAGACATGGAAGATTAGGATATTAAAACTACTGCAAAAAGCACAGACGGCAACAAGTGTTTCTTATTTTAGAACCATGTTTATCTTCAGGCATTTCTAGGATAGTGAATAAATAGGTTATAAAACATATTACGGAAGGTATGAGCTATTTATATTTCCGAAACTCCAACCTAGGTTCAGGAAACATCAAGGGACATGCAATCCACTGGTCAACTCGTTTAGTGACTTGATTAAGACTTGGGATGGTGGCCAGTGTAGTTCACTAGTCATTATCGACTACTCAAATGTTTTTCACTCAATTAGTCCTTTTTTATTTAGGCAAGCCATAAAGTACAAAAAATGGATTTTGGTTGGCAAAACCAGGTTGCAGATCGATAGCCAACCATATGCCAGTTTTGGGGCACATGTCAGTACAGATCCGTAATTGAGAGTGATTGCCTGCTTCTCATCTCACAGTCCCATTAGCCTGTTGCCCTCTGATTGCAATTTCATACCGACATGAATATGAATGGAAACTGACTGAGAAGATCCTACAGCCTACAGATCTTAAGAGGTCATAAAATAAAGTAGAGGTGATGTACATGCACAACCAATTGTTATTTTAAGGTAATGCTCTAATTCTATAGATACTGTCTAAGATTTTTGTTGATAATTAAGCGTCGCCTGGTGGTTAATAATGAATTAATACCAATACTAGATAATTATTAAAGTATAATAAATAAAAATACCTTTTATAGTGACGGAAGGTATTATAAATATTTAGTTTTCATCGTGAATAGAGACCTAACTTTTTTTATTGAATACAATTTATTTCGGGCCACTTACTGTTTATGAGCATCTTTAGATCTTTCCAGTGGCTTCGAAACCAATTGTATCTACAGTAGCAGCATTTTTTAATTTTTTTTACAAAAAAGCTTAAATTGCCTTATTTCATCGTAAATGTTTTCTTTGTTTCTTTACAGGACAGAAAGTACTATGTAGTAAATCACATTCCGGCTGTAAAAAAAAGGATCCTCAACCATGTCATCTTTATGTAGATACATTTTAGATGACTTCGATAAGGACAGATTTGTTTTGCTATCTGGCGTGCCATGCACTGGACGGTCGACAAGACTAAGCAGATAAAGAAATGAAAAAGGTGAAGTACTACTGGAGAGTTCACTAGAGCTGGGTAGAAGAAGGTTGGACTAAAATAGAGAAAATTTTGTAATTTCATTTCAAAACGATTTAAAATGGAGGTCTAATGTTGGGAGCATGTTGTAAGTGGAAATGATGACATACTCAGCTCGGGTACCCCGTGGTCGCACACCACATACTCATAAAGTTTATGAGGCCCTGGTGTATCACTCTCTATGTTACAACTTTAACAACCCCCTAAATGTTCAGAATAAGTTTCTTTATAGGAGTATTTTTCTGCGAAGGAAATAACATAACGATTAATATTATACATAAGCCGGCAATCTTGCATTAAATTAGTCTATATTTGGGTTCAGTCTATATATATATACATTGACTTATGTAAATTTTGTTTGCTGATTTATTTTCGGCAAAGCCGAAATATAAAAAGGAAATTATATACTAAGAAGTCCAATAATTGTTATATACATATGTGTGTGTGTGTGTGTGTGTGTGTGTGTGTGTGTGTGTGGTGTGTGGTGTGAGTGTGTGTGGTGTGTGTGTGTGTGTGTGGTGTGTGTGTGTGTGTGTGGTGTGTGTGTGTGTGTGTGTGTGTGTGGGGTGTGTGTGTGTGTGTGTGTGTGTGTGTGTGTGTGTGTGTGTGTGTGTGTGTGTGTGTGTGTGTGTGTGTGTGTGTGTGTGTGTGTGTGTGTGTGTGTGTGTGTGTGTGTGTGTGTGTAGAGCATCATATGACTAAAACAGTACCCTTAACTTTAGTGTACTTGAAACCAGTTAGAACGTACATAAATAGTTAAAATTTTTATTTGGCATGTTACTTAGTAAATGTTAATATCGTTCAGATATGAAATTGAAAGTTAAAATAATCCATACTTGGTTTATGTAGAACTTTTAATGACTTGAATTTATGAATTTAGCTAAAGCGGGTTAATTTTGTCATAAATTTCCACCCTACGTACTTTGTGTCGATTGAAAAAGAGCTATACAGAGTCCCAATTCTGAATTGTTTAATGTCGATTGACCAATATTTACTTATTTATATTAATAAACACTAACACACAAGGGGAAAGAAATAATGATGAAATGACCTACTACATACCAGATTAAATTTCTTTGATTCAATACAAGTTAGGATATGCTATATCTCTTTTCACGTGAGAGGCTTTTCTGACGGGTACACACAGACGTGTGCGGGTACATACGCGTGCGCGTATATATATATATATATATATATATATATATATATATATATATATATATATATATATATATATATATATATTGAGAGATCCGGGTTCGACTCCCGGCGGAGCAACTACTTTTTGTGATTCAATGTTTATTGTAATTATATATATATATATAAATATATATATATATATATATAAAACACAATCACTCACATGTGTATTTTGAAACGTTTACTCTAAAACAGTACCTGTCTCCAATCCGTGTGGATGTGTCCATTGGAAATACAGAAACAAAGGAAACTCTACACCTACAGATTCCGTCGTGTAGGATAAATAATATTTTCTATTTAGAAAATAAAATAGCATTTAAGTAGGTTAAAATATCATTTAATTATACGGAAAGCAGCAAACAACATGTAGTTTTATTATTCTGAGTTAAGTGTATTATGTTGATAGAGAATGTTGGACTCAAATCCCAACTGCAACTCTTTGACAATTGGAGCGGACCATTCAAGACAAGGGAGTGAGGGTAAATACCCGGCCTGAGTAATGGTTTACTCTCCCCAGGGCTACCAATCGTTTGCAGGCTTCCAGAAATATATCCCTTTCCTACTGAGACACAAAGAATTTACATTGATTTATTTACTAGTATCGGTATACTCTTTTGTGTGTATTTTCCGTTATTGTAGAAACATTTGCTATACTTAAAGCACAAATGGGGTCTTTACTATCTGGAAAATCTCATCTGCAGCTATACCTATAACATCTTATGCAAGGATTCCGAAACAACAGAATATTGATTGATCGTACACAAGACAGGTGCGTCTACCTTCATCAGGTGATTTATGGTATAGTTATTATTAGCATGAATTTAGAGACAAAGATAAGTTTTCTTCAAAGTAAGACCTTAATGAAAATTTAACACAGTTGTATCCTACTGATTAATTTAAACGTTTTAAGGTTTTAGTTTTTTAATTTTACTATAAAAACACTGTCTGTTTCCACTCTAGGTTTCGCACTGAGATTATTGTTGATATAGCACATTTTAAATCCAATCCAGACTGGCATTATATGTTATTAAGTCGTCAGTATCAACAACCTTTAAACATATTCATAATAATTATTATTCACGAGAGAGGAATGTCAAAGCTAAAGTTGGAAGTTTTGGATGTCGCCTGCTCCCGCTCAGTCTTACCACCCACATTGTTTTACACCTGCTAGAATATTTCAGGTCAATTGCTCTAATTATGCTCTAATTGAGGTGTCACAAGTCTCCCTTTAATCTAAGTAAACGTTAGGCACATTGCAGACCTCAAAGCAATCTTCAGATTGGAGTCGAATTAAACATGGTCACCATTAGTGGGATTAATATACGACGTTATTTGGTTTGTTTACGTTTTATTTTATGTCCAATTTTGATCACTCAGTTCTGTTGATTTTATGAAATTCTCGTCAGATGACATAAGTTATCACCAAACCACACACACACACACATGCATATATATATATTTACAGAGTGATTCATGAAGTTCTCCCCCCACTTCTACAGCACATTTTACTAGTAAAAATAATGAAAAAATGTATAAACATAGGTCCGAAAACGCTTCGTTAGCGAGTTACAGCGAGCGAAAGATTTCGCCTGAATTCCTGGGTAAAGAGTAAAATAAAGCCATACTGAACTTTTGGAAAGGTTAATTACGTAAGAAATATCGTGGATTCATATGTATTTTTACCTGATAAAGCTAATAAAATAGGTTTCAGAACTGTAACTGTAGTAGTTTTTGAGGGATTCAGGGTTAAATGCAAAAAATTGAGGCACGAAACAATGTTTTTTTAAGTTTGATGTACAATAACTTTGTTAAATTGGTAATAAATACATAAAATCAACAAACATTAATTGTAGAGAATTTAATTCTGAGAAAATTGATATAACCAATGTCTACAATAAAACAGAAATAAGTACCAACAAATCGATTTTATTCAGTATAATACATTACTAACTGTAAAGAAATACCATACGGTATTTAGTTAAAATAAAACAAAAACAAAATGTTTGTTCCTTAATGATGAGATAAATTGAGAAAACAAGATTAACTGTTAAATAAATTTATTGTAAATAAAAATATCATGTTTTATTACGTTGTATTTTTTTTTTAAATAAAAATTTACATCAAATGTTCGAAAATAAATGAAGCAAACATTTTCCCATTATTGTTTACTAATCATCGATATGAACTTTTTTGTTTTATTAATTTCTAAGTTGGTAACGCACGAATAACAGCTGATCAACAATGGTATTCTGTACGGTTACGTTAGAACTGTGTATTAGTGGTGTTTTGCAAGCTACAGCAGGAGATCGGGTTCTGTGAATCGTGTTATTAAATGCAATTTTTCTGTGAGTTATAATTCGATTGTTTATTCAGCGAAAAAATGCCTTACTTATTTACATCAGAGAAATACGCTGATATGGTTTTTATTTTGGGTTACTGTAATGGTAATGCTAGAGCTGCTGTAGAAGAATATGAACTACGTTACCCTAATAGGAGGATTCCAGATACCAAAACAATTTCAGGAACTTTTCGTACTCTTCGGGAAACAGGATCACTACCAAGTACTAGAACCAATTATGAACGAGCTGCCCAACTTGATGATGATATTGTTATTAATGCTGTTCATCGCAGTCCAGGTGTAAGTACACGACGTATTTCTAGGCGGATAGGAGTTTCGCAGTCAACGGTGTGGAGGTCACTTGATCGAAACAAATTTTATCCATTTCATAAACAAAAGGTTCAACATCTACAGCTAGGGGATGGTCCGCTTCGCTTGGAGTTTTGCAACTTTTTGAATATTAATAATCAACTATACAAGCGTATTTTGTTTACGGATGAGGCACAATTCACTCGGGATGGTGTCAATAACTTGCACAATGAACACTCATGGGCAGAAAAAAATCCACATGAGGTAGTGGAACAGAACTTTCAACACCGATTTAGCGTCAATGTCTGGTGTGGCCTTTTGCACAATCGGCTGATTGGACCTTTCATATTACCTGGACGCCTAAATGCTGAGTTCTATTTGCATTTCCTTCAAGAAGAGTTGCCGCAGCTGTTAGAGAATGATCCTTTACATCTCAGACAAAATTTGTACTTCCAGCATGACGGAGCACCTCCCCACTTTTCACGTGCCGTTTCTGCTTACTTAAATCATCAATTTCCTGGACACTGGATTGGTCGTTGAGGGCCTCACCCTTGGCCACCAAGATCACCAGATCTATCTCCATTGGATTATTGCATCTGGGGATGTATGAAAGACATTGTATACAAGACAAAAGTGAATTCTCGTGATGAATTAATTGCCCGTATTATGGATTCGGCTGTGCAGATACAGGGAAGTCCTGAAAGATTAAGAAACGCAAAAAAAGCAATACACACACGTGCTGCAAAATGTATTGATAATGATGGCCTCATTTTCGAACATCTATTATAAAAAGGTGCGTACGGTTGGCCCAACCTGATTAATTTTGCTCAAAACTAGTAATGTATTATACTGAATAAAATTTGTGGTACTTATTTTTTGATTAGTAAACAATAATGGGAAAATGTTTGCTTCATTTATTTTCGAACATTTGATGTAAATTTTTATAAAAAAAATACAACGTAATAAAACATGATATTTTTATTTACAAACAAATTTATTTAACAGTTAATCTTGTTTTCTCAATTTATCTCATCAAAGGAACAAACATTTTGTTTTTGTTTTATTTTAACTAAATACCGTACGGTATTTCTTTACAGCTAGTAATGTATTATACTGAATAAAATCGATTTTTTTGTACTTATTTCTGTTTTATTTTAGACTTTGATTATATCAATTTTCTCAGAATTAAATTCTCTACAATTAATGTTTGTTGATTTTATGTATTTATTACCAATTTAACAAAGTTATTGTACATCAAACTTAAAAAAACATTGTTTCGTGCCCCAATTTTTTGCATTTAACCCTGAATCCCTCAAAAACTACTACATGTAAAGTTCTGAAACCTATTTATTTAGCTTTATCAGGTAAAAATGCATAAGAATCCACGATATTTCTTACTTAATTAACCTTTCCAAAAGTTCAGTATGGCTTTATTTTACTCTTTACCCAGGAATTCAGGCGAAATCTTTCGCTAGCTGTAACTCGCTAACGAAGCGTTTTCGGACCTATGTTTATATAACATTTTTTCATTATTTTTACTAGTACAATGTGCTGTAGAAGTGGGGGGAGAACTTCAATGAATCACCCTGTATAATATATATATATAATAACTCTATAAATGGAGTAAATAACATTATGTATATCTTCAGGCGAGGGATTGGGGTGGGGGAGTTGTATCTGTTTATCAGCTGTATGAATCGTCTCGCTCGTACAGTTTTGTTTACACTTCAGCTACTTTTCTTGTTCTATAATCATATTATATTTTTGTGTGTTTGGCATATAGAAATGTCGCAGTCTAAGCATAAAATATTAATTGAACAGATTATTGTAACCTTAGACTATTCAGGAGATGTGGCGTTCGGTCGTGACCCGTTCAATTAGAACGGGTTAGTGAAGTGAACGAGTGACCCGGATCAGAATGTTTCCAAAGATCCGATCACCTCGTACGATACGTTCACTTTTCCTGCCAACTAAATAAATTTTATAGTTTTTAAAATCAGATATATTATATGTAATGATCGCTAAAACTTACAGTTTTATAATTAAAATCATTTTAAAACCCTTACATATGAGAAATATATTAATGTCATTGTGGCGTTTTTTAAGCTACATTTGTTGATTTTTTTTAATAAAAACTTAAATTAAATGAAAATTCTTGGGAAAGAGATATTGGGATTTAATTTTAAATTAGATTGTGAGAAGTTAGGATAAAAGCGAATATGTAATCCTTTGGCAAGTTAGTGCTGGTAATTTTAAATTATTAGGAAGGCCGTTCACTGCTTTGCATTGATCAGAACTTGTCTTGTTCTGCAGTTACGTTAGATCTGAGAAGGCTATTGTTCTTGAGTTAGATACGGCTGGGCTAATGAGAGAACGCTGCAGATGTCCATCAGAAGAGAGGAAGGGGAACTATAAAACCGGCAGCTCATAATGTTCGCCCTTCTTTTGGTTATTATCGTGAAATAATTTGATTACAGTGCACCGTGTTTCTAAGGAAAAATTAAATTCATAGAGACTGCAGAGCAATCTGCATAACTGATTCTCGATGAACAATAGAGGACAAAAGAGTCATAAAAGTTACATTTGGTACAAACTTGCAAGAAAAGTGAAACCAAATTTAACTTTGTTAATAACTTTAATTGAAATTTGGAAATTTAGTAATTTATTAATATTTAATTCGAACTGTTTTATTGTGAATTATTAATTTGAAATTAATTGAACATTACGTATTATTTGAGAGTTGTACCTGAATTGCAAGGACATAAAAGTTAAGGTACAACTAGTGGAATGAGTTTGATTTTTTATTTTGAATTTTGAGTGAACTTAGAAGTGACCTTTTTTATTGTAGTTATTTTTAAGTAGTATTTTATTTTATTTGAAAACTTTTTATTTTATTTCAGGAGAGAGCACTGATTCTTACTTAAATATATTTGACTGAAATTTATATTTCTTGCCAAAGGACCTTTTTAATATTAATAACCAGTTTGTCAATTCTTTGTGGAAAATACTGAAACGTTGAACATTTAATTTGCCAGCTTAAAGTAAATCCATTGTTTTTAGTTAGAACTGTGATTTTGTATTTTAGATAAACCAGATAATATTTAATAGTTAACAATTTAGTAATAAATTGTACAGAATATTCACTCAGAGCTTAGTAATTAAAAAAATATTTTATACTGCCTTGGATGTCTCATTGATAATTTAACATTTAAACAATCAGAGTCGTTATAATTATATGGAACTAACTAAAACTATAGAGTTTATGCGTTAAGTTTCAGTAGGTTCCTAAAATTCTTCAGTCGTTCCTTTCGTTCACTGCTAACTGATTTAGAATAAAACCGAAATCGTAGAACTCAACGGGGGGAGTATGTAGTCTGGATGTTATAATAAGTGGTAGAAAGTTTATCGGTTGGATATAAAATCTATTGTTATTCATAAAAATAAATTATGTTCAAATGATCAATGTGTCTTTTTAGTTTTTACTAATTTAATTCAATCATTTGTAAGGGAATAACCTTACTTTTGATAAATCAAAGGCATATCAGTGAACCAAGTCCGTTGATTATAAGTATCTACATTTAAAATATTTAGTAATGTATATGTTAACTTACAATTATATTTTTTAATTAGTTTTATTAGATATATTTACATTTACTAGATTCCTGAAACAATACATCTATTGTTACATATCTATCTATTCACTGTACGGTATGCTGTTTCTTCTTGTATTCGCACACATTTTTACAAAGGCATCTTTTCGTTCACTCGATCATTACATTCAGTCGTTCATTCTGTTCTGTCAACCCGATGACCGCTATAACATCGGGAATCAGATGAATAAGAAGAATCAGTGACTCTGTACTGACCGGTTCAACTGAACGAATCGCAGCAGTGAACCAGACCGACTGAGCCGGATAAATCAGATATGGGAACTCAAATCACCCAGGGTCTTTTTTTAAACGGTTCGCCTATACTTACCACATTTTATTTGAGTCATAATGCAAATTTCCATAGGCACATCTATACATCAGAATGAAATAAATAGGTCATATAGGTACTAAAGGACAAATTTATAAATCCATTATAATTTAGTTACATTCCATAACTATTGTAAGGGAAACATTTTGTTTCGAACATTTGCATCGTTGGGTAATACAAAATATCTGTAAAATTACGTTGTGAGATCAGGAATCTGATCTCTTTTTCAGGTGAATATCTAAATTAACACACAACTTCAATCTATGTTGAAACAAACATATTATATAACAGGACGTTGTGACATGCACAAGTCAGGAATTACAACAACCATGTAGTGTGTCAATTCCTAGGGCACTAATTTACTGCGCTGATTCAAATACACTTAATATGAAAAAAAAACTAATTATTAAAACTGAACTACAGAAAAAATGTCACAATAACACTACACTCTCTGAAGAACCACGATTACAATCCAATAGTAAAAGGCGATTTTCACGGCTGAAAATAGATAGTAACCAAAAAGAGAGGAATCGGGTGGGGTATTTTTGTTATCTGTTATTGTACAAGGTTCCCGATGAATTATGTTGGCTTCATACCAATTCATACGATAGTATTCGGATAAACATTTGCAATTTTGAAATCTTTGACTTTCAATTAGCCCTGATGATTTGACCAAAATTTAAAATATATTTGTCAGTTATCGGATTAGACGCCTATGCTCTGGTTGTTATAAATTATGACAGGATGATTATCTGTGTTTATATTGTTATAACCAAGTATTTGCGTTTTTAATATACACTGTTTTTGTTTTCTTTTTCCGCATAAGACAATAAGCTGAGTGGTGAAGATTAAGTACTGACAAGAACTCAGGGTGGGCAGAGTTGGGTGTAGAGATTGCCTCCTTTCGAGATCCTATGATGAGTGACCTATATATCAGTCATGTCATCCCAAAATAAGGAAAAGGTCCTATAATAAAGACCTATTAATCTACCCATTCACTGCAAAGCATCGATATCTTTACAATAAAAAATTCTAAAAACTTTGTAATATCTAATTCCTGAACTCAAAATATGTTATGTTTTGCTGCTTAATTGTATTTTATGACATGAGTTATAATTATTTTCACACAATATTCAGAACTTTCGGCACCACGAAATCAACTGGTCTGATTAACAGACCTAGTATTTTAAATCCTAAAAGAGAATAAAATAACGCTGTTGTTCGAACACAAATTTATATATCCAATATAATGAACATATAAATTTTAATTATCAATTGAGATGAAGTTATATTAAATTATGTATTTATAAAATCGTGTAATAGTCAAAGTCGTAATTTTTTCTATTTTTACGTGGTGACATTTGGATCACAAGACCCTACATGTAGTGCTGAGGTGTAATACACACCTTCGTTAATTTTACGAGGATAAAAGTTGCGTTAAAAGGAGTAAGTAAATTTCACAACCACTGCAACTCATACTCGTGCTCTGTCAAAATTATACCACAGGAGTTTGCTACTAGGCGAATTTACATTCTTCTACTGTATGTTATCAGTTATACTGCAAATATGTATATTATGAGGTCAGTCTCCTAAAGATATGAAAAATTAAAAATGAAATGAAAAATTCTTTATTTTTACAGGCAAAGTTAGGGGCGCATGGCCCTTTCTAACACTTAACCTGCGACAAAGTAAAATATAAAACATTAAATAAATATCGTAACAATAAAAAATATATAATAATTATAATAAAATAAAGGAATAATCACATTTACACAATGTGGTGAAATTAAAGTAATATTTTAACGTGTTACAATTAAAATTTAACACATTAATAAATTAACTATCTCTGTTATTCTTAAAGCATATAAAATAAAATCATATTCTTAACATACAAGTAAATTAAAGTATTTATTGCTAATGAATCCTAACTTATATCACACACAATCTCACATTCATCCCTCTGCCAGTATCATTCCCAAAGCATCTCAGGCCGGAACTGCCCCGGCTACATACATACATACATATCTTTCAGTTTAATATTGAATGAACTAGTTTTAAAACTTTCATGGATCTTTGATCTTTTAATTTTAATTTTAGAATATTTGTTGACTGAATATAGTACGGTGTGATGTGGTGCTCCCTTCTCACATCGTAAACGTAACGTATACAATAGTTTTGAGTTCTTTACAGCTTCTCACGACGCACTATAAAGATATATCTGCTTATATATTTTGCTGAGCACAAAGTAAGTTGAGTAAATGAAATGTTGCTGTCTGTGTGTTTGTTCAAGATTATGATTACTTATAGACTATTATAAAACGAAATGTTTGAGGGTAAATCTGACGATTTTAACTACTTGCGATAACTTACACACAATTAAATAGAGCATTTGGAGTATCTTATTCCTCAGAAGTTGATTAATTAAATTGAAAAAAATAATCATTTCAAATTTAATACTTCTCATAATATATATTTTTGAGTGCTCTACACACAAATATAACACTAGTTATACCGTAAAATTATAATTTGTTTTCATAACTATGAAACAGTAATTTTGGCCCAGCAAATTTGCATCAGGATTAAACCGATAATTGAAAAACTTTGTAGAGAGAGGATGTTTAGGGAAACTTTTAATTAGCCTACAGATTAACCATGCAGAAAAACGCTGGAGAATATCTCCTGCAAACCCTAACACAATTTTATAAAGATACCTGTATTGTTAGTATAAACTAATAGTGCATTATATTATTAAAGAAAAGTCGTTTCAAGTGATTATAATAGTAAAGGTTAATTTTTTGAGAAAAAATATATACAATATATTTAATTTTATTAACTTTTTTTCAACACGCGGAATGGTACAGTATTAAAGACACCGAATATATATATATATATATATATATCTTTATATAATTTTTGTAAGAACTGTATTTTTAGCGTCATAGAGTATTCTGAAATTTTAAAATTTACATTGCTGTCAGAGTTTTCACGAAGCCTATCTCTCGTACGTCTAGACAGATGTTACTTTTTTGCCTCTCTCTCTATCTATCTTCCTGTATATCTGTCTTTCTCTCTCTGTCTTCCTCTGCCTCCGTCTCTCTGCCTGTCTCTCTGTATGTCTATCCGTTTGTCTCTCTCTCTCTCTCTCTCTCTCTCTCTCTCTCTATCTATCTATCTCTCTCTCTCTGTGTCAATTTTTCTGTCTATTTGTCTGCCCCTCATTGTCTATCCGTATACCTCTGTGTATGTCGGTCTCTCAGTCCGTCTCTCTGCTATATCTCTGTCTGTATATCGGTCTGTTTCTCTGCTCGTTTCACTGTCTGTCTCTCTAAATATCTAAGAAGTGACTTTGGATAATATTAATAAAATCAATATTAATCGTGCAACTATTGTAACCCGAAGGTAATTACAATAAAACAATATTATTTTTTGTAAAAGAATATCTCACTGCCAAAAGCCCAGATGAAAAATTCCTATATTTGTGGATTAAGAATATACAATTAAATAATTTGGAATAAATGCTCTTTCTTTACGATAGCTTTTAATATTGGAAACACGTGTTTACCATAATCAATAAAAGTTATTAAATTATTCGTTTGTTTACAAAAAGAGTTCTATGATTCATGGGTAGTTCTAGGAAAAAATAGTCATATGTGTGTTGGATTCCGTGCCGATTGTGATGAGCCAGAATGAGTGCGCTCTATCGTGCAAATAAACGTAATATAACATTTTATTCCTCCGATTATTCAGTCTATTCTCTTCTGTTGTAATTATTATAACACGCGCAACATGTTTTTACTTATTTATGTCTTAAGGAAATTGCTTACTATTAAAAAAATACAGCAATATCCTGTACAAATGCCATTACTATAATCTCCTTTGAAATGTATAGGTAATATATTTCATTTAGTGGATACAGGTCTGTTATTATAATTATGTTTTTGAAATAATTATAATTTAATTTTTCAACAATTGTTTAGCTATAAATATAAATCAAAATTTAAACACGAGAAACTTATCTATAAATAAAGCTATAACTTCTAAAATAATACCTTTAAAATTTTAAAGTTTGTATTGTGTATAAGGCATGCTTATACATGGTTCTGATTTAAAAATGGCCCTAACTTGCTGTAATTCTTAATTGGTCTTGTTAAAATAATTCTACTGAATAAATGCAATAAGAATCTTCACTCGCTATAAATATTAATTAACAATTATTTTCCAAATGTTTTAGAATTAATTATAATTTATTTTTAAAATAATTGTTTTGCTACAAATATAAATCAAAATTCAAACACGAGAAACATAGCTACGAATGAAGCTATAACTTCTAAAATTATATTTTTAAAATTGTATGGTTTTTTCTTTAGAGAGGCATGCTTATACATAGTTCTGATTACAAAATGGCCTAAATTCCTTAATTTCCTGTAATTTCTTATTGGTCTTGTTAAAGTAATTCTACTGTTTATTGTATTTAGTAAATACAATAAAAGTCTTAACTCGCTATAAATATTAAGTAACAGTTATTATCCGAATGAAAGTCGAATGCACCATACTAAATGAAAGTTAGGCATTAAAATTATATCGACCCCAGCAATTATATTGTTCCTGCCCTACCTATACAGTATTTGGCTATCCTTTACCCACAGTCAGAATCTAGCGAGGTAAGAAGTATTCCTTGACCTAGTAACTCCCAACTGTACTAATTAACACTCAGTCATAATCTAAGTAAGTAATAATGGTTGTGCGTAGTAGTTATAACTTTGATGATTCATAGTAAAAAGCATAGATTTACCTTTAAATTAGTTGGTTACCTTTATGGTATATTACATAATAGGCAGTAGGCCTATTGCAATTTACCGTATGGAAGAAAACTATTGTGTAAAGTTCGATTTGTGTTTTCTAATTTGTCAAAGCATTTGGCTGTATTATTCTAGACTTGATCGACATCACGTGTGTTTTTCGTAGCTTCTCTTCTCGTTTATTCATGAATAAGAATCCTTTATGGATTTAAAGATAAAAAAACAGACTTAAACATCACTGACAGTAGAGTATTTAATTTTGACTCTTCAGGTGACTAAGCTTTACTGTTCCATTAGTATTTCGCTTGGAGCTATTTCTAGAAACCAATAAATTTCCATTTCTATTTTAAACCCAATTTATATTGAATAAAAGGCGCAGTAAAAAATAATATCAGCAATAAACAATAGAATATTCAAACATTGACGTGCTCAATAAGTGAATATTTTGACATTGAAAGTGATGTAGGAGCAGAGGCTTGTCACCAAGTGAAGTGTCGCTATTCATGGGACCTGAAATATTCAAGCAGTTGTAAATAATGTGGGTGGTAAGAGTGAACGGGGGTAGGTCACATTAAAAAACATCCAACTTTCAGCTTTGACATCCCTCTAGAGTGGTAATAATATTGAGAATTTTAAAGGTTGCCCAACTTGACGTTGGATGCTCAATAGACATATAATAAAATTATGTTATAACAAGGTGTCAGTGTTGTAAGGTGAAAAAAGATTACGTGTGATCACTATTATTTTATATATATATATATATATATATATATATATATAATTTTATATTGTACAGCTTCCGTTCAATATAATAATTTTTGAAGATCTAAAAAATATATACTATTATAATTTAAAATATTTTATAACTAAGCACTAAGTCGTGCGTATCAATATATTTATATGAAATCTGTACAAAATGTCAAAGAAAGGTCATTGAAGACAGTTACATGTTTTTTTATACAGAATATTATAATAATGCTTTCTTACCATACATGTTACTTCATTTATGATAAAAATAAATGAAATAATGTTTATCAAACTATGCTGGTCTTGATGTAAAATTGAATGTTGTATTATTGCTTGCTTTAGTGTTTTATTAATTATTCTATTCGTGCTGTGGTTCTGAATTTTTAAAATTTCAGGATCTGTGCTATGGTCATATGATACTTAAGAATACTTTATAAGCCAGTATTTTTATCTCCTATGGCAGAGTAGTTTATTAATAAATACACCCATAGTGTATCAAATGCATACAATAATTACGATAGAATTATACAAGGAAAAGTAAAATGTCAACTTCAAAAAATTATAAAATAGTAGTCTCTTCATATTCCATGAGTTACCATGCCTAATTAAAGAGACATTAATACAGACAATAAACCGCCCATAGAGTGGTTATGTTATAGTATTACTATATATTTATATATGCGGTAAGTAATTTTTTAGGATTTCCTTATTCTAAAAAGTGTAATACTAGCAGCAATGATGTTTCTTAATCATCTTACCTGGATTATAGAACTACAGAAAATTAAATACGATTACGAAGTATAAATAAAAATAGGATAAGCCGATATAATGCTATTTTGTATGTTAATAATTTAATAAAATATTATTCCCTAAACGGTATAATTAACTGAATGATATTCAATTTAAATGTATAACTATTGTAATAATTACAGGGATTGTTATTAAAAATTATTATTACAATAATTTTAATACAATTGGTTTATACATGCAAAGAATAAATGTTAATTATCTATTACTTTTGCATATAGAGTTTTGTAATTTATTTAACATTGTATTAATGAAATGAATAATACAAAATTAGACCCTAAACTAACAGGTTCATAATGCAATACAAAAATAAATGTTTTCTATTTCATAAAGATGACAAATCTATTTTTAATCATGAAAATTTTGCGAAATGCAGCAAAAATGTATATTTATCATGCAGAGTTGAGTATATTTTGTTAAAACAGAATCTGGGACTCAAATCCCAACTGCAACCAGGCGCGGCTCCAGGGGGGGGCCACGGGGCTTTTGCCCCCCCCGAGAATCAGGCTCGGATGGCAAAAATTAGGCATTTTACGCGAGACTTAGGACCTAGAACAGAGAGCGACAAAGCGCGTGGCGGTCGGGCGGTCGCGCGGTGTGCGGCCAGCGCGCGCGCGCGCTTGGGGGCTAGCTGGCTTGGCTTGACACGAGACACCTCTCTGTTGGTGCCGCGGCCGTCGCGTCGCGCCCGCCTCCAAGAAGACGCCGCCCTCCTGCAGCTCAGCGCCGAATTGGAATTATGGTACAGTAAGTGGTCGAGAGGGGATCCAAACAACTTACCAAAGTCAAAGTCATCTGCAGATGTTCTTCAATCTTGCGATAAGGAGGCATACCAGTTAATTAACCACCTCTTAGTTATTTTGACTACCCTCCCTGTGAGCAACGCAACCCCAGAAAGGTCATTTTCAGGATTGAGGCGTCTTAAGACGTGGCTAAGAAGCACAATGCGCCAAGACCGCTTAACTGGATTGGCCCTCATGCTTACGCACAGAGATGTTAATGTAGATATTGAAAAAGTAATAGATAGATTTGCTAAGACGAGAGGTGGTAAGCATCGGCTAGAATTTGCTTTGGATTAATTAAGCTTGACAGTGTAGTAGTAGAAATTGGAAATTCGATATGTTATGTTTTTAGAATTGTTCATGAATAAAATACTCTTATTGCACTGTACCATTAATGTGCCCTCATTTTTCTTCGTGTAAACACTTCCCCATTCCCTGTTTCTCATTTCACGATTTTTTTGGGTTTTATTGCCCCTGTAAGTAGGCAACCTGCACGGTTTGCCCCCCCCCCGAGAAGTCATTCTGGAGCCGCGCCTGACTGCAACTCGATTAAAACTGGAGCGGAACATTCAAGACAAGGGAGTAAGGGTAAATACACGGCCTGAGTAATAGATTACTCTCCCTAGGGCTACCAATCCCCCCCCCAAGAAAAGACTCCAAGAAAGATATCCCTCTCCAACGGAGAAACAAAAACATGTACATGGAATTATTTACTTCTAAAATTTAAGTGTTATCTAAGTATTTTCCGCTATTTATATAAATTGTATATTAAGTAATTAAAGGAGTACCTTACAAAGGCCATATAGCAGTGTGAAACGGGAGTGACAACATAAACTAATGTTCGTTATAAATAATGATCTACAAGGTCATTACTTAGGTCACTACTTATACACATAGTAGTGACGGAGTAAAAAGGAATGAAATGAAAAATGGAATGAAATGAAATGAAATATGCCTTTATTTAAGAGACAGTGATACCGCATTAACAAACAATCAGATATAAAATAAGTAGAACTGTTTCTAAACAGTTCGTGTAATCTCACAAAATTCTACTGAAACAATTCAGATGTTTGAGTTGGTGTTCATAAATTGGAGCTTGATACAGTTTCTTAGATAAGAACAACAGGGAGGAAATTGTAGCGTCGACTCAAGAAATGTTACAGTACATAATCAATTTAGTTGAATGTGTAATAAAACTAAAACAAAAGAACTAAGCATTTACTAAATGAAAGTGGTTTTGTAAAACGGACGACGTTGTCTATAGATTTTCAGATAGGTATATAAATAATGTAATATCAATATTTAGCGTAATTTATTTTATTGATTATGCCCAAATGTAATTCCTAAATTAATGTGAAAATGTTATATTTTCAATAACTGTAAGAAAAGTGCAAGCTATAAACAGTGAACAAAATCAAATGTTCCTTAAAGTAATTTTGTGTAAATTATTTTATAAAGACATTATTTTTCAACATGCATGTTGTCCTTTTATTGGACATATAAAAGATATTAGGGTAAAAGTTGTGCAGTCATAAAGCAAAACCTTTTATTAGTAGACGCTTCAAAATAAAAATAAAAAAATATACTGGTACATTCTCGTGTTTCTAGGCAAGAAAATGTTACGTGGTAGTGACAGAAATGCATTTGCATAAAGCCTTCTAGTGTTTATATACATTTACAATTCAAGTACTCCTTGGGGAGGTTAAATCTGTCAGTTAATTCGTATAATTAGTGCTTCATTAAATATAATACCTGCAGATCAATTCACATTGTATGTTTCAATAAGCTGGATAATACAATTTGTTGAAATATTAGTAAAAATATAATAAATTAAGTAAATGTCCCGTATTACTTTGAAAGAAAAAAATACCATCAGCTGCTGAAGGAAACATCCACTAAACAAGTTAATATCGATAAAAAGCGCCTTATTGAATATAAACGATCAGTTACGTCACCGTGAAAACAAGTCTATAATTCACTCTTGATGCTGTTTTGTGTCAAAGAGGCTTGGGTTATGAACACCCTTAGTAAGACTAACAACTACTCGCTTTTCAGGAATGTCAGTGTTATATAAACGCAGTATAATCTCACAGACCAGACGACAAGCCAAACACGTAAAATAAACTTAATAGCTAGCACTGAAAATGTATGTTTTTATTTTTTTTAGGTTGTAAAGGGCCTAAATATTGATAGTTAACGATACATATACATATAGTAATATTCTAATTTAACTAGATAACGATATAAAAATAAATTAAAGCTAAAAAATGTAACAGATTGCGTATTTTTTTCCAAAAATTAATCTAAAGGGATTCACTAGATGCAAATTGACATTCAATAATATAAACTACAAACGAAATAACGCTTAAAAACAAATCAATTTATTTAACCCATTGAGTGCCAGGGATCTCATTACGAGACGATTGTAAAAACACGCTTGAGTGCCGAGCGTCTCGCTCCGAGACAATACATTCCTATGCGAAGTGTGCCGGAGTCTCGGAACGAGACGATTTCTATTTCATTTGTAGTATCTCTATAACTTATCCCATACTGTCTGATACCATACCAAAGGCAATACATGAACTAACATTACATTTTCAACTATTATTTCGACTTTTAAATGCGGTTAGGTGATGTAAACCACTATCCATAATACAACAGTTTTACAGTTGGTTCGCGATCGCGATCGCGGTGTCGTGATGAATAGCGGAACATTTTTGAGGTTATATAATTGCGCGTTTTTATTAGTTAAAATGTTTCTAAGTTATATTAGATGTTAAAATTAATAAAAAAGTGATAACAGTCAATTCCGAGTGTCCATGAAGACAGTGTTGTAGAGTTTGATTGAACATTGCCTGAATAAGGTTATCTTTATGTTTTGAGTTTTATTTGAGTTATTATTATATTATATTACACTTGATTTTGCACTGTTTTAAATGGCTTTTATTATTAAAGTTTAGAAAAGAATTTAAAAAAGCTTTTTATGTTGAAAAATAAACTTTAACTGAATATTTTCCAAAACCATGTGCTTTTTAACAAAACAAACCTATAGCGCTTGAATAATTTTTATAATTGTGTTTATTGTACAATATTACGTTATTACACATGATTTAAGGGTTTTTCAAATCCTCTTTATCATCAAGGAATTAACATTTAAAAGTAAATTTGTCTTATATTAGTTATTTTACCTAAAACTGGATTTTTATTTAGTTTCCCTAGAAAAGTCACTGTCTAAAGTGAGTTTTAATTTTCTTTTAAATATATAAATATCTTATTGTTATATATTTTTCTGATGGAAAATTCATTTAACTTTAAAACGAATCAAAAAGAATCTTTTAATGATCATAAATAATTGGATTTTTTCTGAAACCTTGCGTATTACTAAACATAATCTGTAGCAAATAACTATTCACAAAAATTTTGTTTGTGGTACAATATTAGGTTATTACACATAATTTTGGGTTGGTTTTACATTATCTTTAACATTAAAGTATTGAAAGTTCAAAATAAAATTTTTTTTTATAATAGTTATTGTACCTCAAACTTGATTATTACTTTGTTCCCATGGAAATGTTGCTGTTTAAAGTTATTTTTTAATTAAAAATAAAAAAAATTTAAATGTTAAATATTTTCTGATACGTAATTAATTTACCTTTAAAAATAGGTAAAAAGAAGATTTTATGATAAACAAAATGTATACCAATTTTTTCCTAAAACCTTGCTTTTTCGTCCAAAACTCTCTGGCACTTTTCGCAGCCACACAAAAAATAACTCGGCACTTTTCAACATGGATTTGATTTTATCTCTTCCACTAAAAGGGTTAAACTCAACAATAACAAGATAGTAAATTACATACGATTTACTAAATACGTTGCTTTAAAAAGTAAAAGAGACTCTCTATCACAGATTCATCGTCACATTAGACATTTTACACCGATCCTGGTAGACTTAGACCTCATGTGATTCATGGTCATCTAGCACTTTCTGCACTGTAGAAGCAGTGTTGCATATGTCGCGGATCAGCTGGTAGCATACGGTAGCCGTGCATCATTAGCGTGTGTTCTAGTCGAAGATGCCTTAAAACTATCTCTTTTCGGGAAGGTTCTGCCAGAACGATGTGTTCCATCGTATAACAATGTCTTTGATTGATCGTAGTTTATTATTTTCGATTGCCTTCCTCTCAAACTCTAACTAGCTTTTATTTTAGCCCCTACCACAGGGACAATGTCTGATGCCACTATCCACGTGGAGAAAGGCTGGAGTTGAAGTGCATTTTAGGTCCTTTATCTGCCAGCTCGTTCCTGAAAATTCCTACATGACCTGGGACTTAGAAACGAATGTGAAAACCACAACTTCAGATGTAGGAAAGTGTTCCATACATCCCAAACAAGTATATTCTAATATCACCTATACCTTATAAGGCCCTAAGGGATTCCGATCAGACCGCCAACTACCCAGTTCTAGACCATATTACACTTAAACTCTTTTTATGGCTGCGAGTTCTACAGTAAAAATCGATTAATTATTAGAAATTTTGAGGGTGTACCGAATATCCGCGGTAATGAAAGCGCAGGCTGTTCCCGAATTTTCTTTCCACCGGCCGTATAAAGTACTTCGTATTGTGCGAGAATATTTATCTGTAGTCGGAATTCCTACCGACTACTTCTGATGTTGACTAATTCTTAAAATTATATGTACTAATATTGATGGAAGGCTTAAAACACTGCAGGATGAGACTTTACAGGGGTGTGAAATTCTAACTTTCTATATATCTAGACATACACTTTCGGTACAGACTCTAACCCTAACAGGGAAAGGTGTCTTGTTCAAGCTTGATACGATTCTTAAAAATTAGTTGTTATCAATTAATTATGAAGGCAGGCTCGTCTGGTTTGGCAGATATTGTATAAAACAAATTTAGGGATAGTTGGGTTCTTCTATAGGCAAGAGATGGTTCACCTGTTTCTCTAAGAAGACTGGTAATACGAGTTTAGCGAAATGCTCCAGTGGAAAGTCCACGGAGTTTTGAATTGTATCCATCATATTTATAACACTGGGTCTTTCTAAGCCATATGCTTGACATCCGTATTCTAAATAAGAACATATGGTTGCTTTATAGAACTTGAGCATACAACTCCTGTCTGTCCCCATTGAGTTACACTCAAAGAACTAAGAATGTTGAGCCACATTAAACATTTTCTCCCCAAATTGAGATGTGAGATGTGACACTAAGTGACTTGATTGAGACTTGGGATGGTGGCCAGTGTAGTTCACTAGTCATTATCGACTACTCAAATGTTTTTCACTCAATTAGTCCTTTTTTATTTAGGCAAGCCATAAAGTACAAAAAATGGATTTTGGTTGGCAAAACCAGGTTGCAGATCGATAGCCAACCATGTGCCAGTTTTAGGGCACATGTGAGTATAGATCCGTAATTGAGAATGATTGCCTGCTTCTCATCTCACAGTCCCATTAGCCTGTTGCCCTCTGATTGCAATTTCAAACCATCATTAATATGAATGGAAACTGACTGAGAAGATCCTACAGCCTACAGATCTTAAAAGGTCATAAAATAAAGTAGAGGTGGTGTACATAAACAACCAATTGTTATTTTAAGGTAATTCTCTAATTCTATAGATACTGTCTAAGATTTGTGTTGATAATTAAAGCGTCGCCTGGTGGTTAATAATGAATTAATACCAATACTAGATATTTATTGAAGTTAAATAAATAAAAATACCTTTTATAGTGACGGAAGGTATTATGATTATTTAGTTTTCATCGTGAGTAGAGACCTAACTTTGTTTATTAAATACAATTTATTTCGGGCCACTTACTGTTTATTAGCATCTTTAGATCTTTCCAGTGGCTTCGAAACCAATTGTTCTACAGTAGCATCATTTTTACATTTTGTTTTTTTTTCATAAAAGGTTCAAATTGCGTTATTTCATCGTAATCTTTGTGTCTTTAAATTGCGTTTTCTTTGTTTCTTTACAGGACAGAAAGTACTATGTAGCAAATCACATTCCGGCTGTAAAATAAAAGTGATCCTCAACCACGTCATCTTTATGTAGTGACATTTTAGATGACTTCGATAAGGACAGATTAGTTTTCCTAACTGGCGTGCTATGCACTGGACGGTCGACAAGACTAAGCAGATAAAGAAACGAAAAAGGTGAAGTACTACTGGACAGTTCCAGAGCTGGGTAGAAGAAGGTTGGACTAAAATATAAAAATAGTGTAATTTCATTTCGTAACGAAGTAATATGGAGGTCCCATGAAGGGAGCATGATGTAAGTGGAAATGATGACATACTCAGCTCGGGTACCCCGTGGTCACCAACCACATACTCATAACGATTATGATGCCCTGGGGGATCACTCTCTATGTTATTCCCCTAACAACTTCCTAATTGTTCAGAATAGGTTTCTTCATAGGAGTATTTATTCATAGCTTCAGAGTAGGAGTATTTTTCTGCAAAAAAATATAACCAAACGAATAATATTACACATACGCCGGAAATTTTCTAGTAAACTAGTATATATTTAGGTTAAAGCAGCGATTCTCAAACTTTTTAATTCGAGCCCCCCTGCATAATCCAGCTGGTAGTCGGGCCCCCCTACATTTAAGCGTACTATATAAGTGAGTAAATGTTTAAATTTTACAGTAAATTTGTATTTGTTTAGCTTTGTACATTTTATACATACTACATTATAGCCTAATTGGGTCTATAGTCTTAATCATAATCAAGCAACAAATTCTATACAAACAATTACAATTTATTATTTGTTTATTTCAGCTACTACAGTACATAATTGTTATTTATACCTCAAAATAATAATAATGAAATTCAATGTGAAGGATGTGCTTGTTTTCTCTTTGCGCATAGTTTGCCGAAACGCGGTGTCAGTTCTGATAACGCTACTCTGAGTTCCTTGATAAAATCCAGTCTTGAGCGATATTTACTCTTGATGGAAACTAGAGCATAAAACCCAGTTTCACAAGAATAAGTGTTGGTGAATAGAATGAGTAGTTTCTATACCTTTTCACTCAAAATTGAGTGTTTTTCAGTGTCACCCGGGAGGTCAATCTTCTTTTTCTATCACGTTGAGGGAGCACTCCTCGACAGATGGTTTGAACGGGTTTTCAATCCATGCCAAACCATCCAAGTCCTCATCAAAATATTGTTTAAACGAGGTTTAAGTATTTCTAAGTGTTTAAGAAAGCATATCTTTGGATTCGTTGGAATGGTTTTGAGATTAATATCTTCAATCATAATTTTAAGATTAGGAAATATTTAAATATTGTCACTTTTCAAACCGCCCTCGTACAAACTTAGCTTCTTTACAAAGCTGATAACCTTTTCAGTTCATTTCAGAAGGTTTGTATACCTTTTTCTGTAAAGACTTGATTAGTAAATTTATTTTCTACAACACATCTGCTATGTACGCTAATCGCAGCAAAAAATCTGAGCTTTGGTGGTTTTCGTCAAGCAAAAATTCAAGGACTTCATATCTCAGCTTAAATACAGCATTGGAGGTAGGGGTAGGAGTGGTTAGGGTTTTGGGAAAGTCCGGAGCCGATCGGTCACGGTCGTTCTTATCGAGTCATTGGGAAACCACAACAACCAAGCGCTACCGCGAGAGATCTCCAGCGCTGTACTGAAAACATGTTGGTATATACTCACAGTATTTTACTGCCGATAAACTAAGAAAAATAAAATATTCAGCACTTACGACGATGACTAGAAATGATACGCACACTTGTTGTAATTTTAATAATAAAAAGTTTGCATTATTATTTGGTAAATAAATAAAATTAATTTTTCAAGCAAGCATTGGCTCCCCTGAAACTTCATTGCGCCCCCCTTGGGGGTCGCGCCCCACACTTTGAGAACCTCTGGATTAAAGCATGACGTTAATAATTTACATTTAATTAAAACTATTATAAGACTTTTGACTCATAATATGACTAAAACAGTACTGCTTACTGTAGTAATGTACTAAATTTTTGTGTACCAGAAACCAGTTAGACCAGTAGTATAAATAGTTTAATTTTGATATATTACTTAGTAAATTTTCATATAATTTAGATATGCAATCGAAAGTTTAAATAATCTATACGTGGTTTATTTAGTATTTTTATTGATATTTAATTTATGAATTTTAGCTAGAGCGTGTGAATCTCTTTCTAAAATGTCCATCCTACATACTTTGTGTCGATTGAAAAGGAAAATTAATATATAAAACTATCATTTGGGTCTGATCTTGTGAATAAAATAATAAACAGAATAAACAAAACCGATTATTCCAAATACCTTGATATACTGGCTTCACTTACGCCTAACCAACAGTACAATGCTTTTTAAAATATCTTACTGAGTTGCAATGTTAAATATTTCTGTTTAAATGTTCAAGCTATTGTAGATAATGTATTAGAATAGACAAGAGCGTCATTTTCAATTTTAATAGAGACAGTAAACGGTTAGGTAATGAAAAAGCACGGTTAATGTTTTAGTCGTCCCATTAAATATTGAGAAGGTAATTACAAATCTTGTTGAAACTTCTTTTAAGTCCCAAAACATTTCATCATCTACAGAATGTCAGAATTTATAGCCTTTCCATCCATTAACAACAAAATTGTATCCTCCTTAACAACCTTTAAATCTTAAATGAATCTAAATATTTTTTAGCCTTTGCCTTGGAGCTATACAAAGTCACAATTCTGAATTTTTTAATGTCGATTGACCAATATTTACTTATTTATAATAGTGAACACTAATCTACAAGGGGATAGAAATAATGATTGAATGACCTACTACATACCAGATTAAATCTCTTGATTGAATACAAGTTAGGATATGCCATATCTCTTTTCACGTGATAGGCTTTTCTGACAGGTACACACACACACGCGCGCGCGAGCGTTTATATACATACATACATACATATATATATATATATATATATATATATATATATATATATAAACACACTCACTCACATGTGTATTTTGAAACATTTACTATATAAATGTACCTGTTTCCATTCCGTGTGGATGTATGTCCGTTGGAAATAAATAAATAAAGGAAACTCTACACCTAAAGATTCCGTAGAGCTAGATAAATCATAAAATTTTGGAAACAGAAAATATTACAGTAAAAGTAGGTTAACAAATCATGAAATTATACGGAAAGCATCAAACAACATATAGTTTTATTATTCTGAGTTGAGTGTATTATGTTGATACAGAATGTTGGACTCAAATCCCAACTGCAACTCTTTTACAATTGGAGCGGACCATTCAAGACAAGGGAGTGAGGGTAAATACCCGGCCTGAGTAATGGATTACTCTCCCCAGGGCTACCAATCGCTTGCAGGCTTCCAGAAATATATCCCTCTCCAACTGAGAAACAAAACATTTACATTTATTTATTTAATAGTAACGGTATACTGTTTTGTGTGTATTTTCCGTTATTATAGAAAAATATGTTATACTTAAAACACAAATGGGGTCTTTACTATCTGGAAAATCCCATCTGCAGCTATACCTATAATATCTTATGCAAGGATTCCGAAACAACAAAATGTTTATTGATCGTATACAAGACAGGTGCGTCCACCTTCATCAGTTAATTTATGGTACAGAATTTATTACCATGGATTTAGAGACAAAGATAAATTTTATTCTTCAAAGTCAGACTGAAATAAAACAATAACACAGTTGTAACCTATTGATCTAGTTAAACATGTTAAGTTTTTAGTTTTTAAGTTTTACTTTAAAAACACTGCCTGTTTCCACTCTGTGTTTCGCACTGAGATTAATGTTGATATAGCATATTTTAAATCCAATCTAGACTGGATTCTTATTTATTCCATTTAATGTATTGCCGTTTTCTTACCGAACTAATTTTACTTTTAAAAGTGGTGCAGAAACTCTTTATTTACGGCCCTTTAACATAATTTACCTTAAGATGGAAAAATTTAAAAATGATTTATTTTGTCAAGATTGATTTACAGGCATTTATATTAAGAAATGTAGACAATTCAGTAAATAAATCAAACTAAAAAAATTTTGTGATTTAAATATAAATTTCCAGATAATTATAGTTCATTAGGTAACATTATTTTATGAAGTTGTGACTGAAGAAAAATATGTTCTTTAATCATAGACAATGTAGGGAATTTCAAGGTTTCAAAATTAGTTTCCCTGAGGGTCTTAAGTATATAAAACCCCAAACCATCTCACTGTCTGAAATCACCTTTCATATTCGTATCGATTAAGATTTATATCCTTCTCTTGAGAAGTTTATTTTTTTACCCGAAAGAATTTAACTACTTTTTTATATCTACTATCATGGTAATTTTAGGTTTGTAGTAAAATTATTGGTTAAATATATTTAACTAAAAACATAGCACCACCTTAATTCACGTGATAAGTTTTCATCAAGAAAATGATACAGTGAAATTATAACTGTCCTTGTTGAAACACGTAACCTTTTCCCCCTTCATACGTTCAGACATTGTTACATTATTTAATTTCAAACATGTTCAGTATTATACGTTATTAAGTTGTCAAGATCTGCAACATTTAAACACATTCATAATTATTATTATTCACGAGAGAGGAATGTCAAAACTAAAAGTTGGAAGTTTTGGATGTCGCCTGCTCCCGCTCACTCTTACCACCCACATTGTTTACAACTGCTTGAATATTTCAGGTCTCATGAATAGCGCGACACTTGACTTGGTGACAAGCTCCTGCTCCTGCATCACTTAGTATATCAAAATATTCACTTATTGGCCACGAAAGATACGAATATTCATTTCCTAAATACCTTTGTTATATTTTTACGGCAATTGTTAATGAAATAGATTGTGTTAATACTGAAATTGATAGCTATTCTGCAATGGCCTCAACCAAAGAAGCTATGCACCAGTTAAGCGTAGTCAGGTTTAGTATCTGAACGGTAGTATGTTGCTTAGTATTGAAACTTCTACCCCTAGTATTTCTTTTTTAATATATTACGAACTTTTATTTCTACCATTTTAGTTAGCTCTCATGTGCTCTTCGTTGACTAAGGTGCTATTTAAAAAATTCTGTTCATATTACATTAGGCAAATTACCACAACTGAAAATCTTATTTGTTCTAGTGTCTTTCATTCATATAGAAAAATAATTTAAGTTATATGCATATTTAATTCCTTGCTTGTGAAATATATATTACAATATACAGTTTTTGGTTAAATACTAATTCTATTTTTGTGTGTCTTCCTTTTCCTACATTCCACTCTAGATACTAAAATAGGATTCCTGAACTCAAAGTAAAAATGGTAATATATTTATAAATAACTAGCTGTTTCCCGCGGCTTCGCATGTTTTACGTAAGCCTTGGCCATGTATTTGCACTTCTGGTTCAAGTGCATTTTATTTCTAACACCGATGTAGAGTTTGCCTTGTTGTCACGATCAAGAAAATCGGTGTATGCTTATTATATAGCCATTATACACGTACATGTATTTTATTATAAAGCGGTCTAACAGTCAAGCTTTAAGTTCAACCATATATTTATCATAAAGACAAACATATATTCTAACTTAGTGCCTTCAAATAGTCTTTGGCAAATTAATATACATAACTGTCTTATAGTTGCAGTTTATAATGTGCAGGCACTTTGAAAACTTTTATATTTTGCAGCGCCACCTGGTGGTGAGTTTTATAAATGAGTGTAGCATATAAACCTTCTCCATCAAAAAGTACATATTCATTCAAATTTTCATAATGATCAGTCGTATAGTGTACGATTCCATAAAGGACAAACACACAAACATTCATTTTTATATATACAGATGAGGTGATTGCGAATGAATGTAATATACATTTCACGTTCGTTGCTTAGGAACAAGGTAACGTTCGTTATTGCAAGGAAGTTTGAGTCTGAGGCAAGGTCCCGCAGTCCCTATTGCTTTCAAGTACGATAGTTCTTTATAGGAACTTGTATTGTGAAGACTGTTTAGATCATAAAGCAATGCCAGAGGCCTGTACGACTTAAAAACTACGCACCAAACACATAAATTCTGGCTTATCGAAATTTTTACAAACTTGCATACATATTTGAGTGAAAATACTTCTACAGTACTATAGAATCGTCACAAGATTTTCTGATGGCTAAATTGGTTTCAAAACAGTAAAGTTGCTGTCATGAGTAGAAGTCAATATAAATTTACGAGGGATAATTTACAAGTTAAGTAAATAAAACTTTGATTTGGGTTCATACACGTTACATATAATATACCATTACAAAAGGTCCTGCGGGATTCTACATGCTAAAAGTATTATAATTTACATATAAAATGTTGCATATAAACACAACATAATATGTATTTCTAGAATGTATTTTATATATTATAGTTTACTAAAAAATTAATATTGCTTGAAATCGAAATAATCCATTCAGACAAGTTATTTGTCATGACATAATTCTTTTCTATTAAGCGTATCATTTCACAAAACATGAATTCGTTTTGATAAGTGTAATATATTCTGAGAATTCTTTTTTAAGTTCTTATCAGTAATGTATAAACTCACTGACAACAACTAACGTTGCATGGGATAGATAAGAAGGATTATAGTACTTTCGATAAAATTAAACAGATAACTTATATACGAGTATGTGTTGACATATAACCTGATAGTATATCTAATTAATTATATTTGCTATTTTTAGTTAGTGTTTTCTTACAAATTAAATTTTGTTGCTGTTGGTATCAGGTAATCTCACGAAAACACCGATGTTCAAAATATAAAATTCATAAAAATATTCATTCAAAATTACAGTTTTGTTATTATTATTTCCAATCAGTTCGTTATTTATTTCAGATCGTATTACATTGCATATAAATAGTCATTTTACATCTGGTTGAGAAGAATAAATCTAAACATTAATATGACTTTAACGTTTATAAACATTCGTTTCAGTATAAATTTCACGAACTGCGACAGTGAAGAGTTTTCATTAGGTGGTTCCTATTCATAAAAAAACTTATAAGAACCAATACTTTCCACCAATAAAATAAAAAGCTAATTAAAAATATTGGTAAAAATTAAAACTCAACGGGTTACATATGTCATTGAAATTTTTAGTCTGTAAGGAACCATAACAATTTAATAGCTGGAATTACACTTTTTATCGCACTAATCAGAAAGGAAAAGTTGTATGTATTACAAATGGACAGTTACTTGTATACCGTAACATAAACTCTAACCTTCATTCATGAAATAAAGGAACTTTGTGGTATTAATCCCACAAATGGTGATCATGTTCAAGCTGTGTCCAATCTGCCAGATTACTTTGAGGTCTGCAATGTGCTTGATGTTTCCCCTGATTAAAATGAGACTTGTGACACTACATTTAGAGGATATCCAGGAGTGGTCCCTTCCTACACGACACACTGTATTTATAACTTACCTTTTACTTGGGTCTCACCTCATGGTATCCAATATGAGACTAATAGCTTTGACCTTTGAAGAAGATTTACAGGCAAAATCTCATTTTAATGTTGTAATAAGATAAAACAATCTATGTGACTAAGTATTACCAAAGGATGCGTAAAGATTAGCATGTATGTCGTTTCTTCAAATACGCCTGAATAAACGACAAATATGACATATCGGAACTTCTGCAATAGTCTAAATACAAGTTCACTTTATGTACTATATACTGATGGAAAAGGTGAACTATAAGGTAAGAAGGAATAGATTCGCAAGTTTATACACAAGTGCAGCACAAAACCAGTAGCAAGCACTATTGTCAGAGTACCAAATTGTGTTCGTCAACCTAAGTTATTTTCGCGTTCCTTAAATAAATATCCCAAGATTTTAAATTAACAATATTTCCTTATTACCCTTGTAAATTATTGCTAGCTTATTTTTGCTAGCTGTCTTGTAAACAACATTAAACAATGGATTCATATCTCCAGTGATTTTATTAGTATTCACAAATCACTGGTTTTTTAATTGTGATAGTATTTGTACACATTTGTTTTAACGGCAAATGTTTTAATATTTGTTTAATGTAATGTTTAATTAATGCACTTTCACACAGTTGTTGAAATGTAATAAGGGGATATACCGGTTGAAAACTGTACGAGTTAAGGTGGTATCGGAAACTATCGTAAAAAGTTATTTGTTTATTAATCATCTCGTTTATTTGTTGAAGATGGAGCTTGTATTGACTACTTGATAACTTATATACATGTAAACACATAAACCAATATTTAAAACTTTTATTGTAGTGAGGCCTTTCGATAGCAAGGCTGGCTTACTCAGACACATCACAAAAGTCTTACTTTTATAAATATATAGTTTTAATAATAAAAGTTTTAAATATTGGTTTTTGTGTTTAAATGTAAATAAGGTAATCTCGTTACCGTATGAAATGTTGGTTCCTCAGTATCAGCATCACTTAGTAGGTTTTAGAAGTTAAATTGTCCTACTAGGTATTTGTAAAGTTTTGCTTTTAACGCAGATAACGTTTACGACTGTTGAGCTTTACTGTTATAACATAAGTTTACAGTATTTAACAGAGTTCTGATAAAATAAATTGTAACAAATAAATGAGCCATGTAGAAGGTTGCATTAACATATATTTCGTCATATATGTTAAACCTATGATTGGATAGACACATTATCTAGTAAGGTTATATAAAAACAGTTAAAACCAATAAATATAATAAAGGAAATTGAATAACAAAAACGATTAGTCCGTAGTAAGACAACCACAGGTAACAGTAGTTATTAAACAATTTAAAACTATCTATTAAGCGAAATATTTATCACTTAAAATAAACTCAATGTATGATTGCTGTGATTGTAAAATATGAAGTATCAATTTTAGATTCTAACAAAGTTGTTTATAACCGAGCGAACAATATTAAAAGTAATTATTATTTAGCTCTAACACTTTTGATCATCAAAGCTGGACATTACCAAAGATTGCGTATTTCGATCATTTATTGGCATTTTAACCCTCGTCAAACTTATAATTAGTTGACGTCATAAAAATGTTCCAACGTTATTGAATGTAAAACGTTTTCGTTCCATTGAAAACGGTAATTATATTCTTCGTTTTTCACAAATAACTTAATTGTCCTTTGTTTATTATGATTTGGAATCTATTATAGCACACAATAAACCTAGTAATAACACTTTATTTACTATGATTTTAGCACTAAATAAATCAGTAAATGGTACTATGGTTTGGGCAAATGTTACCACTTTAAAATCTTGATTTAATTTCGATTAAAAGGTAGCTAAAGAAATAAAAACTATTGACAACAGTACAAATAAAACCAATGCCAAAAAGTGTTTTCGATAAGTTAAATCTTAATGTAAACATTCAGCTACTTTGACAAGATGTTATAGATGCGACGAATGTTTTCCCCTACCTGTTTTCCCCTTAACTCATACCGTCATATAGCAAAATTATTAAGGATACATTTCAAGATTTCCAATCTGTTCTCTCACCCAATGTGTTCTAGGTCTTTATACATGTCTGTGTCTCGAATGGGTCCACCAGAACAAATTCCATAACATATAATGCTGTTATGGAAACGCAGACATTTTAAATAAAAGAAGAATCTGTATTCTTCCATTTATTTTCATTTCTTTGCCAAGAAAAAATATTCTACAATAAAATGTGATGACACATTTGTTTGATATATATATATATATATATATATATATATATATATATATATATATATTACATCCACATGTTTTGTATTAGTATTATTATTGTGTCGTCCTAACAATGTACATTACATTTCCATAGCACTATGGAATGAACGAATATCCTCAGAACTTAATAATTTCAACAAGATTATTCTTGAGGTTGCTTTAATAAAAAAATATTTTCAAGTAGTTGTCACCCTTGGCTTCTCACACTATTTTAAAAATAGATGTCCTTATAATACTTTTTATCACTCGTATTATGTATTATTATGGTCTTCTATGAAATTTTGCTAAAGTTATTTCAGTATTCAGGGAAAAAAATCTCAGAAACCTGACTATTATTATTCAATGTTTTGCAAATGTAGGAGATTTATGGTTCGAAGTAATTATACAGTATATTCGACTCCATAGCTTTGTGCCTTATTGTCTTAGTTTAAACATATATATGAATGAAATGGCCAAATAAAAATAATTTAATCGTAAAAAGTAAGGGCTCTATGGTGTAGGCCTAATAGTAGCGGACTCATCCGGTAAGAGAGATTTCCGAATTCGAGCCATGGCTTTCTCATGTTATAAGTTGTAGATTGTAACATGGAAAAGGCCCAAGATATAATCCTAGCAACTACAATAACCAAAGAAAAGTTATCATTACTTTCCAAGACAATAAAAAATTAAAAAGTATAATAAAAACAGCCCTTAACATTCCGCAAGCTAAATTTATTTAGTAAACCATCTAAGTAATTTTTAAAAGGCTCTGAAACCTACGTCATTCGAAAAGCGTTAAATCCTGGTCTAGGATATTTCCAATGCTGCAGTAGGGACTGAGAAGCCTATATCAGTCAAAAGGAGTCTGTTTCCGGTTGTTAAAATTTTATTGCGGTACCACAGTTGAATGCTCATATTACTTTGATCAAAAACTATATACATAGATAGCTCAAATTCTTCAAGCTATTTTATTGTTTGCTATTACTGCTGAAACTTATTCTTACTAACTAATTTATATCTTTAGTTGGAAACGAGAAAGTATTTATATTTATAACTCGCGTTGTTTTCACTCTTTCTGTAAACATGGCGACAATATAACTACTAAAAATGTAAATTAGGAAAATTCGCTATTATGTACTAATATTAGCTAAATTCGCTAGTTTATTTTTTTAAAGAAATCTATCCATTCAGGAAGGACCATCATTGCCAACTCTTTAAGTATTATTACATCTTTTTAAGTTTTTCAATGGAGCAGTTTTATTGGCCATTAAGCAGCAAATATTAGCTATATTAGTTACCCTTGCCATACAACTTATTTCGTTTGTTATTGCTTGCCTAAATTTAAGCAAAACATTCCTTAACCTTTTAGTATATAATATTTACCTTGTTATTTGTTATTGCAATCATTGCATTATTCGTATTTATAATAAAATATATTTAAATATTAATTTAAATAATAATTAACTTTTGAGTATTTATTAAAACCTAAGCTTAAGGTCACAGTTAAAAATCCTTATATTACAACTAAATTATACCAACTTTCATATTACGATATTAAAGGTTTTACATAAGGATTTTTACGTTTATTTGTATATAGAAACACGTTGAAAAAATATCCTTTATAAAACTGGTAACTACAACAAAGATAAATAATTTATAAATTTGTACTAAACATTATTTAATTTATTTCCTAATTAGTTAGTTTTAGTCCAGTAACAACACTTATTTCAATCTCAGTTTCGATTATTTCAATTTTTAGTTTGTAACGTATGAGCTATGCGTAAAAAGTATAGCTATAACGATAGGTATCAAGTTAAAGTGGCACTGTAAACAGAGATCGGCGGGGTGTAAACACACTGGTCTGAGAGGCAGCAGACAACAGCTGTTGCGCTTCCAGTATTGATTTGGCGGGAATCTAGGAGCAACAGTTGTTTCCTCCTTTACTACATTACGCGTCCTTCATATGATTGTTACGGAAAAAAATGAATGGATTTATTGTTGTTTTTAAGGAAAGCACTATAATATTAATCTATAAAAATATCAATCTATAATACTACCTACCGGTTCCACCTTCCTGTATCTCTCTGTCTAGCAAGACGTGCCTTGTGCGCTTATAGGGATAAATAGAAGGTTGGTGTAGTTAATTTTTTAATTGAAACATATCGCCGAATATATATATCTTACTTCCTATTTAAAAAATGTTGAAAAATTTGCCATAGTATTTGTGTGGGAGATTACCGTCAAGTGAGGCTGAGAATTAGAGACAGCTTTGTGGAGATTTGAGGGAGAAACTTTTGAGGTAATAAGTATAAAACTTATAATTGTAGGGTTATGATCGAAGACATCATTTTTAGATTATTTTTGTCGTCTTATACATGATTACAAATATAATTAGTTTTAGTTTAAACTTAAACGTTCTGATTTTTTGTTAAGGTTAGGTAGTAGATTTTGCGGTCTTCCACAATGCCCAAATAATCAGGCGGTTACTACTCGAAGGAATTCAACGTAAATTACAAGGAAAATGTCTTATTCGCTTTTAGCTTAAACTAAACAAAATAATCAGACCTGGAAAGAGTAAAAGACGAAGTTTTAAAACAATCCACATAGGGAATAACATAAGATGTTATAGAGAGTATATTGTCCTTGGAATTCCTCCTCTGGTTTAAGCGAAAAAACATGTATAGTGTTATTAAAATCACCACAAAACAAAGCCAGTAGAATCTTGACTAATCCACTAACAGGTATTGTATTGCTTATAAGGACATGCCAGAAGTATGCATTTGCTTCGGGCTACGCCCTTATGACTCGAAGAAGGACCTTTGGAAATTCGGGACTAATAGGGTTTAGGTGATTAGCTCAGGTTCTTCAGCGAGTTAAAAGTAGATAGTACTTTGTTTAATATTCCGTATTTAACCATAGTTTAGAATTTACGGGTATTTCATGACTCAACCGTTAGAAATTTGACAAAAAGTGACCTTTTTGTAGGAAATTTAAAACTCTTAATGATTCTGCATAAGTCTTCAGATTTGAACTAACTCCTATGGTTTACCCGGTACAGAACTTAGGAGAGAATACTGCACTGGTCAGGTATTGTGAATATTTAAAGTAATATAAATGAATACATTGCCAGTTTTCAGACGTTTTAATTTTCTGGTGTACCGGGAAGTGGGCTTGACTTTTTATAATAACAGTAGGTCAATACAACGGGTGTTTTAAAGAAAAGGGTGTTTTGTTTACCTGATGAATACTTAACTGAATACGGTAATCTTCATCAGGCGAATAGGTTGATCAGGTTATGATATGTCACCCAGAAAGTATTATTGGGGAGAGTAGGTTTCACTAAGGTTAAAGAACATTGATTTTCACTAAAAGAGATTTGACCTTGACCATGAACCACTACTTAAAGAAATGCTCTGTCCCTATCTACTACAAATTGGGTGGTTGAAGATTGTCATTATCCTACGTAGAAATAAAGTAGCATGCCAAATTGTATGCTAATAGCTAAATATTGTATGCTCATAGCTAAATATTGTATGCTAGTAAACCACACTAACGCTCAGTCATAGCCCATGGCGTATAACTCATCCTAACTACATCTTTTCAGCTTAGTAGCTTTTGTCATGCAAAATGCTAAATCCACAGCTCTTTTCGTTCTCATGATATCCTACGGAAAACATATAGACAGACAAACATTTACTAATAGATGGATTATATCAACATAGAAAAAAGTATTCGTCACACGTAGTAATACAAGTTCAATCCGAAACCGAATCGATATGGAAAAATGTTAGTAGCAGAGAAGTTTTAAGTCCCAAACATTACAAATACATTACCAAGATTGTGTCGTTTAGAGCGTTTATGGGCTTACGGAAGAAGATACAACCAAGATATCATTTTTTACATCATCTCATTCCCTAGCTGCCACAAACTCTAGATCTAGGCTCTGACCAACGGTTTGGCCACTATCGAGCCAAAAATAAATAAATTCTAACGTAAAAATTACAAAATACTTGCATTTAAACTCGTTTGATCCTTACACGACACCATAAGACGACACTTCTCTCTAAACACCCACAATGTATGATAAGTCTATATGTATCAAATCGTAGCCTTATAAGTTTGACACTTTTATTTATTACGATTCCCACAAGATATGACTGATATATAACTCTTTTTCTCTCTGACACATTGCAAGACACGATGAGACAATATCCCTCTCCAAATTCAAACTGGCCAATCATAGTGCAACTCCCGACAATGATTTCTCTCTTTAAGGAGAAAAATTGCATTCAGCGCAGCCCTAGTGTCCTCTCTTCCGAAATAATTCTCTCTTGGCCACTAAATGGAAGACGACTTACGGGTATATAAAAATTTAGATTTTTGAAAACACTTTTGCTCACACCAAATTTTTAGATTAAATTTCAGTATTAAAACCGCATATTTACTTGTACGAAGACCCCCATAAAGAACTTAAGGACGATCGGATCTCCATACAAGGTACGTTAGCTAGAACTCACCCCTCCTCTCAATCTCTGATCTCTGTATTGGTCTCTAAAGATGTGAAATATTTATTGAAAGATCCTTTTTAATATAATTAACAATTCTGCGTCAATATAGTTTTATGACATTACAACCATATGTTTAATTACTATTACTACTACTACTACTACTACTACCATTAATAATTACTACCACTATTCTATACTTGTTTACATTACAGTCTTTAAAGCATAGACTAAACTTGAGATAAAAATACCTTATATTTATATTTACTTTTATCTGGAAATTGTTGCAAATTTAAGTATACAGTGCTTTGTCAGTACTGTAATGGAGATATGAAACTTAAAAAGTATGTTTGACATATTTCGCGATCGTAATGAACAAGGCAAACTCAAAATTGGCTATGGAAATATAATTCTCTCCAACTAGAAGTGCTCATGCACATACTAAGGCCATGTAATTGCGATTGCATCCACGGCTGACTGATATTTATTTTTATTTCACTTATTTGTAACCAGTATATTAAATTTATATTCTAGCTAGTTTTGGTGGTAGTAGACATCAATAGTGTTCATAATATTAAATTATAATTTTGAATTCAGGTCATATATTTAGCTAGACTCAAAGCTAACCAGCGTTCACTAACCATATCCAGGTCCCTAAAATGAAAACATTCACTTTCTTTAAATACTTGTGAGAGTACAGGATTTAAATATAATTTATACTGCAAAAGAAATGCCTTTGTATAATCAGTCATTATAAGTTACGAACATTCATATAGAGAATCTTTCAGTGTGTTCGAATTACTGACACTACCTAGCCTGTACGTGCTTAAGATGACCTAGTCTACGCTTTCAAGTGGCTTCTGTTATTGGCAGGGATGTTCTTGGGTATAATACAAATACCAAACAGAACTATAGAGTTAGTCAGAACCATCTGGATATCACCTACAACATCTACCGTCTCAGATGGGCATTGCATTTATAAATTGCTTATCGGAACATACAAACTCAATTAATAACCAAAACAATATAAGTCAGAGTGTAGAAACTCTTTAATTGAAATGTACTAAATAAAAGCTGCTTTTTCAGGTAGAATGTAAGAACGGACCATATGGTCCTAATTTCACCTCAATAAAGAAGTTTTTCTTTCTTTACTACTCCAGTGTATGTCCGACGACGGTCGCATTTAATGTAATAGACGTTTGTCTATCGATTTAAAATAGAATCTGGTTGTTTACAAATAGGATCTGGGAACCTAGACTATAATTACAGAAAACAAACACTTATTATAATCCAGATAAAAATACTCCTTATTTTTAAAAAACTAAATGTACACCTATTTTATTTATTTATCATATTTTTACAAATCCCAAATCGCCTGCACTGAATTATTATCAAAAAACACACCCACACACACACACACACACACACACACACACACACACACACACACACACACACACACACACACACACGCACGCACGCACGCACGCACGCACGCACGCACACACACACGCACACACACACACACACACACACACACACGCACGCACGCACGCACGCACGCACGCACACACACACACACACACACACACACACACACACACACACACACACTTAAGTACTACAAATTTACAATAATAATCAGATAAATATAATTTTATTTATAGCAAACTACACTATCTAAATGTAATAATTTTTATACTTTTTTATTTTTACTAATCCTTTTTTTAATTACTTCATTTCATTTACCAATCTTCGTCAACTAATTGTATACACAAGAATTATATGAAGATACTTAAGTATTCCTTTCTCGTAATTATTCTATTAAGTTATCCCTCTGTTATTTTTTGGCGACACCACATCAACGCAACGTAACTGATTTTCTTTTGTCTACAATATTTTAATGGACGTAGCTCAATATGGATATTCATACAGCTTTAATATAAACTGGCAATCAAAACTCACTGAAAGTATGTATACTAAACGGAAAATACATTGATACCAAATTCATATTCATAACCATTTTAAATTCAGTTTTTTGTTATACTTTTAAACGCGATTGCGATGCAAATATATGTTTTAGTTAAATTTATTTGTATAAATAGAAGGTACTATGATATAGCTTCTTAGGCACATGATTTTATTCTTGAGCCTAGTGAGTTATCTGATCAGAGCTTTACCCTGTTTTGTTTTAAACTGATCTATCATCACTTAGTTTGATGGTAAATTAATGGAAGAATCCTTATGGAATAAATATCATGTATTTAAACAATATTTTAAGAAATTGAATAAAAGCACTGAATGACAATAAGACACAAATTAAAAGTGTCAAGTACTAATATATTTTTTTCTCTCAACTAGCAATGGGGTTACCGATAAATTTATATTAATTGGGCAATAAAATTTATATTTCCGTGAATAAAAAACCGGCAATGGAAAATAACCTGTCATAACAGACCTTACATCACAAATGGGATTAGTGTATAAGGTAAATACACATAATAAAGATAAGTTGCAAACGGTTTAAGTACACTTTTTGGTTTTTCGAGACAGAACGTTTCAAAGTTTTGGAGATTTTATTCGTAATTTTATATTCTAGAATATGAGTTCAAATAGAACATTCAACCCACTCCTTAATAACTGTTTAGCGAAACAAAGATGCGTTTAAAATTTCAAACATATGTCTGGCATATTACGGTAGTTTTGGCTAAACGAACTTTACCTTAACATCCAAAACTCAAACTAAGGTAAACTCCGAAAACTAGCATCCCACACTTGTACCAAGCCAATAATGAAAATAAACAAACTGTTTGTATGTGTCTGTTAATACCAAGCTAACTGAATACGTAATGGTTGAGGGAATAGCAACCAATCAGCAAATTAATTGTAACTAACTGCGAAAAAACACACACGTAGACCACACAAAACTGACGTTTAAAATCTTTTACCATGTTAGTATGGTTGCTGGTTTTTATGGTCCATATCCTTCAAGACATATAATGAAGACTCTGACCAGAAAGATTCTTTAGTTCCAGACATTATCATTAGTTGTCAAATCGTTATTCAGCGCATGCTCACGACCTAAACCTCTTACTCCAACTTCCAAGAGCTCCTAGACATTTAGTAATACGCTGTATAAAGATTTTTCTATTTTCACACTACGTTTTCATTCAAATTTAAGATGTTCCACTTAATATTCCAAAATTTAACTCTGACCTTACCGAACGGTATCTGAATTATTTATCAATACGTGCACGTCACATTTTTATTGCAAACAATTTAGTATTCATAACTTATATTATATACACGAATATATTATTACACGAATCTACTTATTAATTAAAATATAAGCTTTGAGAGAGTAAGAAATTGTGTATTGGTATTGATGGCTATTATCCAAATCATTTTTTTTTAGAGAGAGAGGGTTGATTGATGAGTATTGATTCCACAAGACTGCTGAAGTTAGAGCTAGGGGGTCTTCTCTAACATAAACTATTGACCGACGCGTCGGTCAACTTCATGGTGAACATCACCAATGACCGTTCAGGTAGACTGCTTAAAAGGACAGGATCGCTTAGCGGTCATCCTTCCAAAGAAAAGCCAAGCAAAAAAATCGGCCATATCGATTATGACACACTAGAAAGCGTCATTCACACATTTATTAAAATATCCCACAGCTAACATATCATGTGTAACAAAATATAAGACTAATTAACCAACCATAACATAACAATTTCAGGATATATTATTCCATCCCTCTTCTGGAAATTCCTGCTGGGAGGCAAATAGTAAAAATAAATAATAACAGTGAACAAGAATTCTAAAATTTACCAGTGCCACTGTAAAGTTTTAGGAAGACTCTTAAATCTTGAAATGTCCTATGTAACTTTTTAAAGCTCAGGTAAGTTTTTAAATATTAATTATTCTTAAGATTATTATTTTAATAGTGAAATTCGGTCTCCTCACTTCCTCATTAGTTGAAAAGGGCTGAGTCACATGATATTATATTTACTTTAAAATTACTCTAATGTTGTAAGACAGCATTAGTCGTTTAAATTTGTAATTGTACGAGTATACGGTATCGGATGTTTGACCAAGAAATATATAACACTAAAGAAATAGTATCTTCAAAATTAAACAACACAGCGGACATTCAACCATTCTATTGTATCAAAATAGCTACCGCTGTGAGATCGTGAATCAAATTCGCAACCTTAACACACTATTACTAGGATGGAATCCATTTCATTATTCGTGATGCATTTTTCAGCAATACAGGAGTTAGTCGTGGCTTGGCACGTATTTTACTTATATTTTAGAAGTTTTTCGTTTTTTTATATGTTAACTAGCAGCTAACCTCGGCTTTTCACGCAATTTCTTACGGAAACACAACGAAATTAGGCGCATATCTGTGTTGAATGACATTTAAACTCTCCCGAGATAAGTGACAGCCACTGAAAGACATTCAGTCTTCTTGATCTATTTAAGATTGAAGTTTAAATATCTGTTTTTCGGGGGATTCTGAAGCTAAAGAGTAATACACGTTTTATAAATACATGTAAAATTATTCTAATTTCTCCCACATATTGCATTATTTTTACTGAGGGTGCCCAACAATTTCAGTAACAATTGTACTAATTTTGTACAAATTGTACAATTAGTACAATTGTACTAATTACAGTTTAAGGGTAGTTATAAAGTTCATAATTTTTCACTTTCACACTTACAGTATGATGTAAAAAAATGGTGTGAAGAGTGTAATTTTGAAATGGAATCAGCCATGGTTAAGAGATTCGGATGTTAAGAAAAATTGCTTATGGGATTGTAATAAGCTTTGCGCTTTTATGAGAACTTCTCATTTTTGTTACTTAATTTACTTGCAATTTAACGGGCTCTTTTATTTAATAACGTAGGTTTACTGCATTTCAAGGTAAATTTTTTAAATTTGGGGGCAGTGGGGTGGTGCATGAGGCCCCAAGAAAACATATTTCTTTACTGCACGTCTAGGGCAGAATATATACGTGTGTACCAAATTTATTGTCCCTATCTTTCATGGTTTTACGAGATGTTGATGAATCTGTCAGTGAGAGCAAATCTGTTCATATGTTAGATACCAAACTAAGTTGCAGTGATAAGTTCAGAGACATGTTATTGTCTACAATCAAACCAAAACTCTCTAATAAGATGTGTGATTTAGGTAAGTAATAGACCTTTAGATGGTTATTTTTATGACACCACAAACTTTATATTACGTTTTATTTTGTTTTGTAGAGACATAAAATATCTCTTGGAAGAAAGTATATATAGTTAAACGTGTTTTATAACGTGATATACATATAATCATTTTTATGGTTTGTTATATTTCAATTACAATTGACTAGATTTAAAAAATTTGAATAAAGATCTGAAAGTGAAATGCGGTGTTATTTAAAACTGAAAAATCCAATTAAAGATGGGAAAAGTCAAAGTTAGAAGCTTAACTACACTTGATTTATCGGAGTGGAGTAAAAAGTCCCAATCGCGTCCGCGCTTGTCTCGGCGCGCGTAAATCCGTCTAAACAATCCGAGACCCGTACTCCTGGGATGTGCGTGCGTGTGCGCGTGTGCGGGCGGGGCCGTGACGTCAGCAGCACTACTCAGCGTTCAGCAGCGTGCTGCGCGACCCAGTCAGTGTGCCCCGAACTTCCGTGCAGATCACAGCGACGCGCGACGTGCAGTGACTTACACATGGAGTGCGTGTAGTGTGGCCCTTCTCACCTCGACATGGTGAGTCGACCTCGCTTTTACTGATAAGTCTTTTAGTGATAAGGTGCCAGGGACTTTGTTCCACAACTACGTCTTCGTAATGAATGTGTCCGAAGGAATGTGTAATTGTGTTGACAAATTTACTATGGGTAACAATTCGTTTTTATACAGTTCGTTTTTGTTTAAATTTTAAAGGATATCCTAAACAATTCACTCACTTTGGATCATGTAAATTATACACTCTTCCAGTGATTAATTAATCAATTTAGGTAACCGAACATTCTACAGTAAACATTTTTCTATATAACAGAAATTTATAAACTCGAAAGGCATAAATAAAATAAGGTATTGATATAAACCTATTACAATGACCTTGTTTAAGTAGCCAATGTTATTGACCTATTTCGCTACTTACCAGTTACTACCTAAAATTCAAAAAATCATATAAGTATAAATATATTACTAAAATATAATTTAATGCCAGCATAAGGGATTGCAAAATATAGCTACATTAGATAAATATATGACTGTTATCGTACAGTTTATATTGGCAGGGATACTAATGTAGTACTGTAATGCAAAGGCTGAGGTGTAGAATTGATTTACATTAGGTAACTTATTTAATAATAATATCAACTTAACCATCAATTGCTATGCCTCATCTGCCTTCAAAGTTTAATTAAGGTCATGAATTAGTGAAAGATTAAAATGAGCTTTATTGTTTAATACACTATTCCTTAGGATCTAGTAAAAGATACACGTACCACGTACTATTCTCTATCTTCCGACTGGATATTAAATATATATTTTTAATGTTTCGTTACGAAATCTACAAGTTACCAATTATGTAACTAAAGAAAGACTACTTCATATCAGTAAGTTTGTTCAGACTTTAGAGAAATATAATTATTTATGTAATACGTATTGTAATGGTGTTGGATGTTAATTTTTATCAAGAATATTGGAACAGTCATTGTACTAGCTACCAAGTAGTGTTGAATTCAGTTCTCGCAAACAAATATTTACTGGTATTATTATAATTCATTGTTGCACCGCTGTACTTATATTAAATTATAGATTAGTAACACTATAAGAAAGAAGATGTTTTATTCCAGTATCAGCATTTATATAGCAGAACAACGGTTTAAATAAAATGTATAGATACATTTAGTTTTTATATGTTCCAAGCACCAAAACATATAAAGGGATTAAACAATAATCACAACATTCAATACCACACAATACTTAAATAACCAACTCAATATTTTATGTTGCACACATGAACATACGATTATTAATCGTAGTAGGTAAACTTCACTCTTCCTAGTTGACGTTTTTCTTATACATTGGTAATGGAATTGAGGATATGTACATCTGGGGACCAACATCATTCTTAAGTTATAAATGTGAAATCATATTATTAATGTGCAACTTTTATGGTATAGTCTTAAGAATAATATATGTGGATAAAGATCTCAAATAAAAATAGAATCGTCCTTTGTAGAGAAACTGAACACGTCTGGTCAATAACAATGTTTGTCTATGATAGTCTTCTTTTTTATTTGTCGGATGCAAAGAGGTTAGAAGTTCCAAAGTATAATACGAAAAGTCCTTGCAAAGAGTCACATTAATTTTAACTTAGATAACTACAACAAAATTAACCTTATAATTAATCAAAAGAATAATTACCAACAAAACTTAATGTCTATCAAAAGTGATATTTAAAAAAAAAAAATAAAAAAAATTGTTACCTTGAGCATTTTGTATTGCTTAAAAGTAAGTTTATTCTTGACTTATTACTCATTTAAAATATTATTTCTGGTTTCTTCGTAATAACCTTTTGTAACTGCATTATAAACCTTTTTGAAATTGCTTTAGACCGTAAAAAACTATTTATACTTTTAATTTTAATTTGATGTCCAACTACTAAATTAAATAGCTGGAATAAATTAACCAAAATTTCAATAAAAATTAAAAGTGAAATAATGCCTAAATAGAATATTTTAGATATACAAAATTAAATAGAAGGAACCAAGGGAAATACCAAATAAGGTTCAGCTGTGTGAAGATACCGGATTCTCCTTTTCGATCGATTTTGCTGGAATGAATATTTTACAACGTTTTGACCTTGTCAACAAAGTAGTATCTCTTGAAGTAACAGTCTTGTTGGTTTCATTATTGCACTCTTCATAGGGTCATATTATTTTTCTTTGGTTTACTTTCAATATTTATCTATTGAATACTTGTAATACACACACAATACAGTATCATTGTAATTGGAAAATAGTTTTGTGTAATTAATTTATAGCATTTTAATTTAATTTTATATCACTAAATATCATTTACTGTTTAAAACACATTTTTTCCAGTTATATTTCTGTTATTTTACAAACCTATCTTGAGAGAGTTTATTATTTGTTTAATAGTCCTTTCTTTTATAAAAGACACAGTGCAAATTAGGCTAAATCTATGTCAGGATATATTTAAAATAAACAACAGTTACTTAATAATATGTTCTATTACTTTCACTTTTTTCTTAATTTCAGATCACTTTAAGTTGTGAAATATAACCGTTGGTATTATGTATAATCGAATAAAAAAGTGTAATCTATTATAGAAATAAACCTCATCAAAACAACTATAGCTTGCTTAAAACCCTTAATTTTTCTATTGTATTAGATCAATCATAACTTGGGAATGTCTTTCAAGGGTTTATGACTTTGCTTAAGAAATATTTGAAAATTAGAATAAGCCATTTACATGGTGTAAAAATTATATTATTTTTGGTTAACAATATTTGTAACGGACATAATGAACACAATGAATTTACGTTTACACTGCTAACTAAATGAATATTTACTTCCGCTGAATTAAATTATATTATTACTAGGGGTGTAAGCAACATACTACTAGCGCCACTGATTGTAGAATGCACATAAATAACAAGAAATATAGTTCTATTCAAACTAACCCTAGAAATTCCCCACGTTGCTACTAACAACTTTGATCGAAAATATTTTACTTTTGGTACTGTTTAACGATATTTCTTATATAGTTTTTCAGAGAAGCCTAAATAAATAAACAACTCAATGTTAGCCTTAGTAAATAAAACGGATATACAATCGTTATTTTTATTATTAGGTTAATAATTACACTTTCATTTATATGTAAATAAACCAGTATATCGGCTAGATGAGGCTGTAGATTTCATAATATATTGGTCAAATTGTAAACTGTGCTACGTTAAATGGGTAAATAACATATTTGTTGTGTTGTGATTTCTTGCTCTTATAAAATAGAAGTTTAGAGGCCTTACCATTCCGTATAAAAGTCGCGAACAACATTAGAGCGAGAGAGTCGGGAAGCCACCGCCAATATTTTATTCCTCCACGTTATAGCCTCTTTGATCGCTCGTTCGGAAAGTCGACTAGAGCGGATTCAGTTCTTTAGAGATTTGGCGATCAGCGAAGAGTTAGTTATTCATCGTTGCTTTCACGAATATAATATACTTTTATGGATTGTACATTTTTACGAATACAGTATAAGTAACGCTTATTATACAAATATCAATAGCGTTGATTTTTTAAATAATTGCTTCTTTGGGCAAATATAAATAATTTGACTACGTATGAAGCATAATCTTGAAATTAATAGATTTGAATTTCACTATTAACAGTTGCAGATATGTTTCCCTATCCCACACATTGCAGTTTTATTCTTCAGAACTTTCTTTACTGGCATACGACGTAAGCTAGAGGTTAAATGAGAGGTTATAAGAGGTCAAATGTAAAATAGGACCATATTGTTCTAATTTCGCCTCAAAATTAGTGTTTTTTTCTTCTTCTTTTTTAAGCTGTAAAACGTCCTTTTCAGCATATATTAACAATCTTAAACCTTTCGTTATAAACTCATTAAATGGATACAAGTTTTATGTTATAAAATATTCAAAAGACCATTATATTAAAATTTGTTTTTTAGACGTTGCAATACGGCTAGTGTCCAATCACTTTGAACACAATTTAATGGATTGTTTTCTCCCTTCTTCGTTCACATCAGCTCATTACGCCTTGCGTAATAGTAGAGCCTTTTTTTACACGCATTATTCCTTACCCTGATCGTTATCTTTCAGTAAGCAGTAATACCCAGCAGAGCCGTAGGCTTCCGCAGAACAAACATGTATTAGGAGCTCATACTAGATATGAAGATCTTTTGAAGCATTCATAAAGCCAACGTCGTACATTGAGAGGTTGTAAAGAACACATTTTAAGCATCTTTTATTTCACCTACATTGATTTTATTGAGAATTATGTATTGTTCAGACGGATTATATTTAAGGGATTAGAGGAGTTTATATCTACGACACGAGATACCCGACGGATTTTCTTTCAACACAAGTATAATGAAAAGCACCTTAATGTTGGTGAGATATCACAAATTATCCTTGATGTAGAGAAAATATACTCTTAATGAAACACTTCTGTGAGGTTCACGCATAAGTGAAAACATGTTTGTGCTCTGGTAAATATGTATTTTTAATGTTAGTGCATCATGCTTGGAAATAAGGTAAGGTAACGTTCAAAGATCACTGAACTTCATTGGGCATAATCGTTACATGCGTCCATTACAGAGTTGCTATACGAATTTAAAGATTTCCCTAGCATTGAAAGGACATGTGATGTCATAAGAAAAACTTATACTGTAATACTTTACCCAGCAAGCCTAGCTAGGAGAATATGCTCTTCAACAGTGGCATTAATCATATTCTTTTAATATTTAAAATTAAAGAACTACACAAGATTACGTGCAAAATTATAGGCTTCATGGGAATTATTATATGAACAATGATAAGTTCCTAAATATATGTGAGATGAGCGTTCGCATTAGACATAATCAGTTAAATCTACACTGCTGAGATTGAAGTGCTCAGGTTTGAAGTGATTTTCTGGATGATATATCGATTAATTACTATTTTGTAAAACGGGCAATTAAATCGTACGATGGAGTAAATATTTTCCATGTTGCTATTCTTTATTCTTTTTTTATACAAAATATAAAAGATATATTAGCTATCGGGTAGTGGTTCTTTACTTCTGTAAAGTGCAGTCAAAGATTGGTTTCCAAAGAATTTTTACTACAAAATGTTAATAAATGTATCACTGAGTTAAAGTTAACAATTTCATTCCTTGAATTTTGATCTACTACAGGAATGTCCTACATAACAATTACAATACTAATTTAAAAATATAAATTTTAAGTTATTCTAAATTATGAATAAACACAGAAAATAGGAAAGCATTGACGTTTTGCTTCAGAAAAAAAGATTTTAAAACTTGATAATTGAGATACAATAAGTTTTAAATATTTATCACATATTCTTTAAATATTGTAGTGCTCACACACACCTATTTTAGGAAAAAATTAGAAGAGTAAATTGTAATATAATTTCATTTATTTAGTATAATAGTTAATAACATTAGTGTTCAATAAACTGTTTCTACCATATCAACGTCATATGTAGGTTAGATTAACTGTTGTATTTATTAGGTTAGTTTATTATAAATATAACGATATAGTGGAGTTATAAATAAATTGTCTAGTTGAATTATGAAATAAAAATGCAACCAAGACGCTAAAACGTGAAACACGATGTCACTGTAACTTTTATAATTGCAGAAAGTTTGTCTCGTCTAGAAGCTCCGACTTGACAACTGCCTATTTCCAAGCAGAAGAGCTCTCCAGGGCTCCTGAGCACTTTACACCACTTTGCCCTTAGACTTGTGTGGATAACTTGTGTTGTGACGGTTTTGCTTTGCACAAAGCGGAGAAAATCGCTGAGTCCTGCTTATCTGAGTTTACAGTGTATTTTCTTAATAAATGTACAAATTAAGTTTTTTCTGTGAACGCATAATATAAAATTATGCAATTGTAAAAAGGTTTAATAGTAGGTAGAGTATACTAATAATTCAAATATTCAACGACAAATCGAACTTGAAAACTGAGTGTGTACTGGGTGTTCATTTTTCTATGGCTCTCTAGATTTCCCTAATTTACTTCATTTACTTTAATTAAAGAATTTTTATGTTTATTTACAACTATAGAAATATTATAAAATTTAAGAACGTTTTGGCATCTTTCTTCTTAACTTACTACGCTTTGAAGAAAAAGTATTTTTAAAGAAACATTAAAAAAATTTTAAGAATTGTTGAGTGAGTAATCACAAAGGAAATAAAAGGCGAATGATCTTGATCTTATGAGATCTTATTATATTTTATGCATAATCAATAATAGAACTTTAGCATATTTAATAAATTGTCAGCAAGAGTATTAAAAACTTTAATAATATGAATATTATTACAACTACAGACACAATCGAGATTTTTTGTGTTATATTATTATTTTATAATTAAATACGTTAAAGCGCCAATCCATAAATAATTATGAAAGAAGTATAATATCTCATTTAACTTATTGTTTTGATACAAACATGTAAGAGCAAACAATAATTGCAAAATTAGATGTCTTACCTCTAATAAATACTTTTTCGTCGTACTGTTGAGTTTGTAAAACTTCTAAATTTAAATTTCACATTTGAAATATTGCACTTTCGATGTTCAAAGCATCTTAAGTTTCCGATTTAATTATAGTGTGCTCTGTAGTGGACTTCATGTAATGTATAACACTTGTTTGTTATTTAACACAGGACGTGGTGGACTGGTTGTATTTTTTTTTCTTTATCTACCATATATGATTAGTCCTTGTTTAATTTACACAGTTTAGGAACATATTACCCTATCTAACATAAACCTAAAACATATAATTTTGTCTTAATATTATTTTTTTGAGCTTTTGAGCTAAAAAAAAACTGAAACACCAGAATACTAAATCTAGATAAGCTTTTGATAATCAATTGCTAAATAAACAGGTCAAGGATATTACGATAACGTATTTCGTGAACTGTTTCTTGTAAAATCTTATATTCTTTCTATGTACATTCAAAAAGCACATGTTTCTTTTTTTAATTTTTATGTTTAAGAATAAAGGCTTCCTTCCACCAAATAACTTCACTTTGAGAAAACCTTAGCCCTGAGTCATTTCCTGTTCAATAAGTAATAAGCTATTCATACAGTAAACATTACAAGTTTATTATGTATGTCAAGATTTAAAAGAATAAATGTTTTACCTAAATCACATAATACTGATATGCATATAGTTTTATTTTAAAATATTGTTAAATATTCAAGTTGCATTGCCTTGTAAACAAAACAAATTGTATTCTTTCAGTAATTATTAGATCATTGATGATGTTTATGTAGTGGTATAAATATTGAATATTTTTTTAATTCGCCTTTCAATTATTGGTCTGGTTATAAATTGCCTATTTAAACTGTTCCATCGACCTTTCGTCTTATGTACTGATTACATTATTTATTTATGTAATGTTATGAAATTCAGTCTTTAGATTGTATGTTTTCATAATCAACTACGTAACCTAAACTAAACCACGATACCGCTCAAATTTCATCTAACCGCAAGATCTACTTATTTCGTTCTAAGGATTAAACTAGTTAACCTCGGTTAAAACAAGTGTTAGGTAAGAGAATACCTCTTAATATATAATATAACTGCATTGCAATGTAAATACTGTGATAGGTTTAATAGCAGCTTCTGTTTCATTAAAAAATCTAAAACATATTAATCAATTATACTTGTCCCAATTCTATCTTAAACCAAATTCTTTTTTTAATATAAGTTAAATATTTAACTTATAAAATTTTACACTTTGGTAAAAAAGATTATAACAAAAACCCTTGGTTTACTCAATATTTTTAATTTATATTAAATATATATAGTATCTCATGGAAAGATCCTTTATTGAATAAAAAATATAAACAATTTTTGTTCATAAATAATCGCATTTTTTTCATTATCAATGAGATGAACAGTAGAAAAGTTTGTGGATTTTGAGACCAGTACTTACAATGTATAAGGCAGTTTCGAACTAAAGTCCCATGTTAAAATGAAGCCTCTGATGTGAGGTGGCAGCCAAATAGCGTTCCCTCTCAATCTAACTATAGAGCGTAACAGAAAATTACAAAAATTGAAATTTTTCAGCTTAAGATTTTAATCTACTTGAAATTTGTACAGACTAAAAAAGAACAATAAAGTCAAATATTGGTCACCAGGCACATTTGCTTGACGCTCTGCTTCCAAATAGATTAGAAATTTAAGTTAATTAGGAAGAATATTTTGCTTTCCTGGATTGAATATGTTCTGGTAAAGCTTATAGTACACACACTCTCTCTCTCTCTCTCTCTCTATATATATATATATATATATATATATATATATATATATATATATATATATATATATATATTACATTGTATAAATAGCAATAGCCTTATTTAATTTCAATAAACATTGAATCGCAAAAAGTACTTGCTCCGCCGGGAGTCGAACCCGGATCTCTCACTTGCCGGGTGAATGTGCTACCATTACACCACAAAGTGCTTACTTTTTCCGATTCAGTTATTTTGTATCTGGCCGTATCTGTCACATATGCGTTTAAATAAGCAAACTAACATATGATCGGAAGACCAAATACCTGTTAAACGACTTTTATTTACATTAAATTGTATAAATGGCAATAGCCTTACTTAATTTCAATAAACATTGAATCGCAAAAGTACTTGATCCGCCATATATATTCAACTCTGGTAAAATGTTCATTGACGTAGTGTCTATGAAAATGTTAACTTATACAACAACACCAACTAATCGGCTATTCGGTTTCTTGTGTATAATCGGCTTCCAGTCTGGTATACACGTTTAAGCAATAAATCAAATTAAACATATAAAAACATTAGATTTATTTTACTAATTATTTAAAAGAAAAGCAATTGTGTATATTATTATAAAGAATTTAACTATAGTTTGAAAGCTTACGGTGATTTGAATCTACAAAATTGAGCCCTTTTTATAAAACAGAAAAGTAAAGTTTAGAATTCAAATAGCTCACAAATAAATAATAACCGTTATGATGTTTCCTAACCCTTTAGTTCTTCGTGTAATTGAAGAATCACATAAAATTCAAATTTTTCTATCACTGCAGCTTAATTTTTCATACTTCAATAAATACAGTTTATTAAGCAATAAGAGACTCCTAAGCATATAACGCCCAAAATAATTGCACAAAACAAAATACATTCCATATCCTTTTTACCAACAGAGGAGGTCTAAAAATATACAGCACAAAAACTGTAACTTTCACTTGCTCTTCTGTTTTAAGCGTCTTACTATGGAATAATTCTGTGAATTCAGGACTCCTGTTGTTTTTCACAACAGAAGAATGAGTTTATTTTCATTTATTATTAGTCTGGCTTTCTGTAGTACTCTTAGGTAAATGATTGTGAGGAAAATTAAAATTCGTTGTAAGTCACTTGTTGCTCATTGTTATTTCATTTGTCTTTATTTGTTTTAGGTTTTGGAAATGCTCATTCTTCCTAATTAAAAGAGGAATAATGCAAACAAGATATATTATACATTCCTTATTTAAGAATAATAAAGTATCTATTATTCAGTTAAAATATACATTTTGAAATTGTGTTTGATTCTGCTACACGCTTACAAAGGCATGTACTTATATTTTATTGCCCTATTCATGGTTAGATATGGATCTTTATAGCCTAAGCATAAATAAGCATCGGTTAGTCATATGCGGAAAACTTATAAACATATTTTTTATTTAAAACAATTATTCCATATAGCCCTAGCCTTGATAATAGAGTTAAATAGTGCTACAGTACCTGACATCATTTATAATTATTTTATAGCCAACTTTCTACTTTGGTATAACTGTATATTTAACCAAGTAAAAGTTAAGATTTGCTGTATTTAATATGTATTATATTAAGCTGCTGTGGATTTGTAACAAAATATAAATTAATAGTAATTAATAGAATAATAATTTTGTTGGTGAGTTTTCGCCAAACGTAATTTTATATTATAACATTTCTTTTATTCATGTATTATATTAATCTCATAGTTGAAATTTTGGCCATGTATAAAGGTGTAAAGATACTGCGGACAAAGGTGATTTATAATTATAATAAACTGAAAATATATACAACTAAAAAGGTTAACTAACAAGTAAAAATCGATATATTTCTCACGTAATGACCTTGTGTCTAATATAAGGGTGGATTTCAATCTTGTGTACTTCTCTTGACTGTTTTGACTACTGCGTTTGATATATAAAGTTTAAAATAAATTATTTGTTGTAAAGTTTCTCTTGCTTTTTTAATTTCCTGATCAGTAAAACTGACGCATGGCGTGACTACTTTTCTTGTGTCTGTCCAATATTAACCGGGATTAAATTTATTCCACACGGATATCTATTTATGCCACGTTTTTACTCTTATTCAAATATTATCACGTCTAAAATTTACTGAATTTAATTTAATTTGTATAAAGGATGATTTATAAATTGTAAATAAAACTTATGAGTACTGTTGTGGTGTTAATATGTTAAATATAACAATGTATAGTAATAATTTATGTTTCAATTACATTATTAGAATTCAAAATTCTACGTCTACATTCAAAACAAATTTCTAAAGAGCTACCTAACTTAAATCTTAAACTTTAGAAGAAGGAACCTAATTATGATTGATCTTTAAGGTATCTATATAGATACATATGTCAAATTATAAAATTTTACAAAGTCTAAATTTAGTGGTGTTAAACTAAAGTATTTACAGCAAGTAAATGTATTTACGTTCTTGTAAATACGTTTTTTATAAAACTACTTTACTATAAGTTGTATGTTTTTCAATCTTCGTACGTTTATTGAAATTAGTTCAATAGTAAACCAAATACAAACTCATTAAGGGTTACATTATACGTAAATACCCATATATAAAAAGCGATTTATATTTTTATTCTAAGGGCGTTAAGGCAGTGTTCTTTCCGCACATGTAACAAATTACTAAAATATGAACGTAATATATTTTATATTTTTAATATCAAATCATTTACTGTTTTAAGTCAATCGTTTATATTACAAAAATAAACAGATCGTGTGGTCATAAATTTAATGCTTTCAATCAGATGACGATGTTGTACACATTTCAAGTCATATCTAATATAATTAAGCTGAAATTGTAATTAATAAAAAATATACTCTTGTTCATATTTATTGGTTTTACTATTTGGTCATTGTGTAGTTCTTCAAAGCTTGTACCATCGCTTTGTTTAAACAATAAGTACGAGAAGAAAGAACCAATGAGTATTCGAAGGTATATAGGTTACTGAACTTGAAAACAATAAAACCCTTTTTTAGTTCCATTATTATTTTTTTAATCTACTTTGTTTGTAGGAACGAGGTTAAACCCATGTCAAAATTCAGGTAGAAAGGTTCGTGTTCGCCGATTAGCATACAACATCCTGGCCCATAAAGCTCACACATTAGCAGACAACGTCCTGGCCCATAGAGCTCATTCCAAATTTACCAATATTTAACATTTGTTCACTCTAAGTTTTTCTTGGTTCCAACGTGGTAAGACCAACGTAGCAAGAGTCACTTCCTACAAACAAATTAAGATTTCCAATAGACGGATATAAAACATTGCCAGTACCGATGTAGAAGTAGTAGAGGCAAAAGTTCATCCCCGATTTTATCCCTCTACGTTTCTTCGTTTTATAGTTATTGTACGTTCTCTCATAGAAAGACAGTCAGACGGACAGACAGATTGAAATAGAATATTTTCATCACTAACTGGCGGGGGAGCATAGACAGTAAACGTTTACTTCGTTTGTTTGCAAGTTTTAATGAAAATATTTATCTTGTGTTATAGCCAAGATAACAACTTTGCGTACATTTTAACGAGCTAGCTACGAACTTAAAGGGGTTATTACATGATAATAACTAACGAACTTATATAAGACATAACACTCATGAGCGTAAAAAATAATTTTAAGATGTTTGAAAACATGCTTCAAACTCGATTTAAACTGTATAGCTGCAGAGATAAGTTTTTACAAAATTGCAGAGCGACCAACGTATTGACACAGTTTATTTAATTAAACAAGAAAGTCTTTACTATTTTAGTTCGTTTTCATCACTAGAATTTAAAAAAAGAACATCAATTATTAATATTAAATGTTAACATATATTGTCCCGAGTTAGCGAAAATGACAGGAGGTAACGGAAGCGCGCCCCTCCCAAACTTGGAGCAAAGCATAAAAAAACAATCACATGCCACTAGTGGGAAGAGAGACAAGATTTCGAGTACATGATTTCTAATTATTAGGTGGCAAACATTTTCATGCAAAATACAATTAACTTCAGCACCACGGTGCACCGCGTAACTTACAAACTAATAACAAAAAATAAACAGAATTCCAATATTGACAATAACATAATAAATAGAAACAATAACATAATAAATAAATAATATAATATAAACGACATAATAAATAGAAATTTGGTATATAAATAACATGATTTCAGGTACGGCAGTAGTAAATATAAAATTTTGAACTGGTAAATTTTTATGAACTGAGGGGAGGGAAAAGGTTGTATGGCTATTATACTGTATTGGATTACGTCACCAAGGTCTTTTAAATAAAAAAAGATAAAAATTATTATTTTCAGACATTTGAAATACTTTTCCATCTTTTTATGCTATCCAGTTTCATCCAAAACATTTTCTCTTGTATCGTAAACTGTATCAAAACACTGATGGTATTATTACTTCAATATATTTAACAATGTCAACGAAATATTTCTGTTTAAGTTAATTATTATTGGATATATACCTAAACTTAAAATATATATTATGTCTTGCATTATCATTTTGTATTGACTATTATATTTGTTTGTTTAGTATTTTATCAGACACTAGTTTTATTATTTTGTCCTAAAAGTGTGTAGGTAGATACTTTCTGAATTGAGGTAGTTAATGTGGATGAATTTGTTTCCGTAGATTCACAGTAAGTATAAATTTATTTAACAAACGCTATGATTTTATTGAAGTTTATTATTATAGTGCATAAACATGACATTAATGCATAATTCATTACAATAAAAAGTAATAAGATTTTAATATTAAATGGAGGCACTAGTAATATTAAAAAATAAGTACAAATAAAATACAGTAGTATGTTTAAAAAAGTAAGATACACATAAAGGAATGTTGGATCAATCGCAACGGTCGAAACAGACAGGAACATTTCAACATTCCACTGTTGGTCGGACGGCTGTCATTCCAGGAATGTCGGAATGCCATCAGCCAATCGTCCACGTTCTCCCCTGCTGTGTAGTGGTTGCTGTTCATTAGATTCCTACCATAGGAGATACCAATGGGATAATTGAAATTAAATACAATGTTTATTTGTGTCTTTCAATGCTTGTTGATAATTATTTGTACACTACTGGTAATTTTGTTTGTTATTAGTTCAATGACACTAATTTGTCTAGAAGTACAAAACTACATATGTACATTCTGCTGTTTTCCTCATGGTTAATTTGAGTCACAACAGCAAACAAACATATTAAATTTGTTTGAAAAACGTAACTTGGTGAAATTGTGTTGTAAATAAATAATACTTAATGGAAAATCTGTATTATTGACATAAAGTTATAAATAGGTTTGAATTAGGGAACGGAATCTACAATATAAAAAGGAAATATTTTTTAAGAGGATTCTTTTAAGATTCTTTTTAAGAGGTTACTGTTGGTTAGTTACATTGTGTGTTTAAAAATTTAATTTCTGATTTGATAAGGAGTATACTGCAACAGAAGAGTGCTCAGATGTGATATTTTGTCTTTTAATATTGTCATTACCTCTTTCTTTTATTTATTTTACTGTATAATTAATATAACATGGTTAATTTTTATAATTTACAAATCCCAATCGATCGTAATCAGCTTTAAAAAACTTTCTTTTGCCGTTTTACCGTTGCCGTTAGACAAGTAATGTAAAAATGTCAGCCAAACCTGGACGTACGTGCACCACTATCAAACGCAATGTTTAACCAATAATCACTATGATTATTTTTACACACATTTCTTTACATTACCACTGGATTTACGGAGAATTATGCATTCTACTCAAACCTGAAATTTTTACACATTAATTTGTCAACCAATATACATGAATGTTTAACTTTTGTTTTATTTATAGATTGAATGTTTTGTCTTAAATTTTTCTCAGATATAACTTTAAATTATTTATTTTCAAATGTTGGAGGCATACTTGACAGTTTAAAATGTAAAAAACTTCCAAAACAGAGTCATGTTAACAGTATTGGGAATTGTATTCTCATGGTGCATGACTCAGTCAATCTACTGACATAGCCAGAAACGGAAGATGCCCAAAGATAGATATCGGAAGAATACTATGGAACATTTTATTTTTGTTTAACGTGTAAAATCTACTTACTTCTTGACACAATTGTTATGTAATTTAATGAGTAATGGAATAAATTTTTAAGTTAAAAGGAACTCAGACCCGCATAAATGAAGGGAGTATAAGTCATTTGATTTAATATATCTAGTTTCTTGTTGTTGCGGTATTTCATATTTCCCCCTGATCTTTATCAGTGTAAATTATTAAATGAATTACTGAAATGCAATATGTAACTTTTCAGTATACGATCTCGTATTTTTTCTGATTGTTATATGTGTTTGAAAATTATTCCTTCTTTAAGTTTTAATATGAAGCCATATTAATATTTTAATACAAACTAATGAAACAAATTCTTTATAATAAGCAACCGATGTTATTTTTCATGCCGCATCGTTGTGTTTATCACATCTTTAATAGTAGGTAGGAGATACATTAATCTTTATGTTACTTTTAATATAACATATCTCCATATTTTGGGGTGGTATAAACTGGTTTAATTAAACATGTTTTAATAAAATAACTTACATCATTAAACCAACGACTCCAACATTATTTATGGACATAAAAGATACAACGAGATTTACTCTAGACTAGATCTATACTATACATGGAAGTAGTATACAATAGTATACAAATTTCTAATATAGCAGTAACTAAAAACTGTATTTACTTCTCAAAAATGTACTAAACATTTAATTTTGGGAATATACGTAGTAAGTAGTAATTATTCATAGTTTAAAGCACGTCAGACACTCAACAGTTGAATCACGTACATGCGGCATTAACGCGTAGAGGCATGTGCTCGCATACAAACATGCAATAAAAATTAAGTTTAAAATAAAGTCGAACGTCATATGGTGTTGCCATAAAAGGTTACTTATATGTTCGACAGGAAGAATAAATTGGATTTTTTATTATTTAAAAAGGTTTGCAATAATCTAGTAGCTTTTAAACTTTAACTAAAAATATAAAATAATAATTATAGTGTTATATCACTTATTTATACACTTATAACAGATCTTCAACACAAATCTACGCTGGCAGATTCAAGATGTTCAAAAAATTTGAAACTAGCAAAACTGAAAGTATTTTTAGAACTAAAACATCTGACAATTATTGTTTTAATAAATAAAATGTTTCGTAATTGTGGTCACAACGTATAATGGCATTCTAATAAAATATATATGGCGTACTCATAGGTAAAATATCTAGGTAATAGAATTGTTTGAAATTGCTTTCGTTCAGAGGTACAAGAAATCAGTAACACGTCTTTTCAAGATATAGAAATCAAAACAAAGATGTAACAAAATTAAATAAAGTAGATTAAAATGTGTGTAAAATTTACATCTGATTGAACAGCGTTGCCTGCAGGCAACCTTAATCAAACTTAAATTAATGAATTAAAAAAAAGAAGATAATAATGTTATGCGTACCACATTCTATATCACAAAATGAAGTTTAAACATTTTTAGGCTAGAGCATTAGCACATAAATCTTTTGAGATAGACAAACATGCATAAATATAGGAATGATAAATATGGGAGGTTTCCATCTTTTCATCATATATATATATATATATATATATATATATATATATATATATATATATATATATATATATATATATATATATATATTATGTATAGGATGTTAATGGACGGTTTTATCGCTCTTATCTACACAGCATTCTTGATCAATACAAACAGAATCTAAAAGATATGAAAAGGAAAATCCAAAAACAATTGCGATAACAGCAAGTTTTCCAAACAATTCCATTTCGTTGATGGTATCACATACGATATTGCTTAGAGAATACCTCGGTAGCAGCAGAAAGTTATTGTATCTAATTTATTTAAAGCTCTTGCAACCAGTATGTTAACATCATCTGATTTGTATAGTTTCATGTGTCTTTTAAATCCGACTTGCTCTTATTTTCAGGATTTCTTGACTATTTTCAAGAAACATTTCATATATTTTGGAAAACCAATTTAGTAAGCTTTCGAATTTTTTGAAACAATATTTGTTTGAAAAGCAAAGATGACCTTTCTAAAAGTTTGATCCTCTATTCATAATACGTGGGAAGTAAGTTTCAAATATAACAAACTAATTTATCGTCGGCCTCCTCAAATGTTAGAAGCAGCGTTTGAGTCACACTGGCATCTCACTAATCTCACACGTTTCTTTTCAGTTCCTTTAAGACACGTGCAACCGACATGCTCGCCAAAAGGTCATGGACTCTGTCATTATTTTTATTTTATATTGAGAATTTTACTGTCTCATTGGACAGAAAACCCATTTTAGGTAACATATTTCAAGAGTTTTGGAAGCCTAACAAGCAGCTTTTAGCGTATTAAGAGCGTACCAGGGAAGGAATTAATTAACCTAAGCATAAATTAGCATACTATTCGCATTCATTGGCTTCTGCAATATGTGAGCGCCGTGAAACAGGGTTCTCTTACTGGACAAGCGGGTCCCTTAGTTTATCTAACCTGTGCTATTAGAGAGTGGTGATGTTAGACAGTGATTGGTCGGGCCTTATGTGTAAGTATATAATAGATTAATTGAAAAAACTTAATTTACTAAAATTAAGGACCAAATGTACAGTATCGTAGCGAGACTTGCCTTTTTGCAACTGTTTGATAATAAATCACTAGAAACAATATACTGGTTTTGAAAAATTTTGTTTGGCGACAGAAAAGATATAATAGTTTATTATTACCGATAGTTTTAGGTTTTATGTTGTTCATAAATCGCAGATTTAATGTTTTTCTTAGTAATACATTTCTTAGTATGTAAAAGTTCATCTAAAGTGATGTTTTACCAAACAGATTGTATGATTAATCTACACATAATTGAAGTCGTCAGCCTATGAATTGAATAAAATTACATTATCTCACAAATTTAAGCTAAGGTGATAACCTACTAACCAAAACAAGATTAAAAACTCGTTATTTGTCGTCGAGAAAGATTTAAAATTGTTAGTGATGTTTATTGAGACGTAAGTCTATAAACAGTAACAGAACATTTCATCACAGGTTACAGTATTCTATCCTGCTAAAAGAATATATACATTTCCCGCAAACAATATGTTAAGCTATCAGAATATATCCTAATTATTATATTGAATAACTTAACATTTACCATTCATTGCACGGAATACTGTGATTTCTGGACTATATTTACTCACGTTTTCTTTGCTATTTACAACAAGACACTTTCCTTATTGGGAGCTATTGAAAAGATAAGCCTAATGTGGTAGTGTACGGTAATTTAAAGGCCTCGTTAATTTGCATTTGAAGCAAAAACAGATTTTTTTTATCTAGAACTAAGTGTAATCTATTATTTTCATTAGTGATTTTTTAATATAGATAATATTAAAGGAAAGTTTTGAAACGAATGATTTAGAACTAAATAGACTTAATTATGAATGACCTGGATATCTTGAGATTTAAATATATTCTTTAAACATTTTCAGTCAGATATGGATTATACTTAAACTAATATTAAAACAGTAAATATTAGTATAAAAGTGCGTCCCAACTTATTTTACGTAGCATTCTTTGCTGAGGTGGTATTTAAACTTCAAAAGTATAACTGAATTTCATACTATTAGACATCTAAAATATTATTTGATTGTACTCAAAGTATCTAAATGTCTATTTATTTTGATATTTTTAATTTTTTGTGGTTACCCATAAGACCAATTGGATAATGTTCCCGAACAATCAGGCAAAATCTACAGAGTGACATGCACCATCATTGAATTTGATGTTGCCCTTATAAATATAAAGCTTGACAAACAATCTTTTTTTATGTTATTTCGTTCTTGAGGTATCGCACAGAAAAAACAGACATATTTATATATATATTTGGCCTGAACCCTAAAGTGCTTTATTACCTTCACTTACACTCAGCCAATAAAGCACTCCGTTAAACACAAAAGCCATGAAGTGTTTATTTGGTTCGCAGTTAGGTGTTGTTGTAATCCACATAACTCTCGACGTGGGCCACTCTAACATGATATAAAGAGGGCAATGACGTCACAGATGTAATGTCGTAAATCCCTTTCTGCGTGATATCCATCATGCGATGAAAAATGCGCTATAGTTTTGACATCTCCATTAGGTTCACTGACAGTGACCCTCTCTACATACAGGGTGAGTGGCTCTTGGTGTGACAAAATTTTTTTGGGTTATAATGCAATGTAAATGTGATACAATGGCGGTTATAAAAAAGTCTAACTCCAAAAAATTAGGTCTGAAATGAATTATTTTCAGTTTTTCTAAAAAACCCGTGTTTTTGTACGTAGATCTGATATTTCTCAGCAACGTATAGACATATGTGAGCAAAACTACACAAATTTTAGATTCTCCATTAAAATTTTTGATTTGAAAAAGTTATCGGTTCAAACGGTAAGAAAAGAAAATTAAGTTTCAGGTCGATTTAAATGGCAAAGTTGCTAAGTTTGAGAAAAACTGAAATATCATTGAACCCCATTTTTTTTACCACACCATGTACACAAAAATATGTGAAGTGATATTAAAAACTTTGCAATTTAATAGGTTTTTAAAAATGGTATACCATATGAACCATAGTAAGTATTCGGTTATCTACTTTTAACGGTTTAAATATTACAAAACATGCAAAGCTACAAAAAAGATTAACACGATTTTAAACGATTTAATATAACAACTGTACATAATTTTTATATGTTTTATAAAACTGCCTCAAAAAAACAAGGAATTGAAGATTACAAAAAAAGTAAAAACAGTTTAACATAATTTTTTGGATGCTAGTTATGGATTAATGGTCGCATCCTTTATCAATGTTTTAATTCCTTATCTTTATCACTTTCACCAGTATTGTACATTCATTCCTTATCTTGTTTTTGTAAGACCAGTGTCCACATGAATTACTTCTACCTCCAATAAAGTATTTTCTGCTCAAATTTAGTCAAGTGTAGGCTGCCTTGGATTTCACTACTCGAGAATACGCTGATATCCACTTTATTTACGGGTTTTGTGATGGAAATGCGCGTGCTGCCCAAAGAGAGTATCAAGCTCGCTACACTGATCGGCCGACTTCCCAGTCATTCTGTGTTCTCAAGACTCCATCAACCGTCTTGTGGAGGGAGGTACAGTTCACAAAAGACCTAACGAAGTAGGACACGTTGTTCATGATGTAGGATTAGATGAAGTAGTTCTAAATTCAGTACGGAATGATCCAGAAGTTTGTAGTAGATAACTTGTTAGAGACCTAGGTTTTGGACATTTTGCATAAGAATAAGTTCCAATCCATACAATTTTACGCCTGTTCAAGGTCTGAAAGCAACTGATTATGCTCCTAGACTACAAATCTGTCGTTGGTTGCTAAACAGAGACATAGAGCAGCGTCATTTTTATCGCAAAAATCCTTTGGACTGATGAGTTATTGTTTACAAGAGCAGGAATTTTCAATTGTCATAATATGCACCACTGGGATCAACAAAAGCCACACCGGACAAGGGAACAATCCTTTTCAAACACGTTTTTAGTATTAATGTTTGGTGTGGAGTCTTAGGCGAGCCAACCTGATTGGCCCTCACATATTTGATGGAACTGTAAATGGAACAATCTACTTAGATTTTTTGTAAACATGACCTACCTAACCTTCTAGAACAATTTGAACAATGTTGAAAGAGATTAGCTTATATTCCAGCAGGATGGAGCCCCTCCACATTTTAATGCAACAGTACATCAATGGCTGACTGAAAAACTGTCCCGAGTGGATTGGACGTGGGGGAACTGTCGCATGGTCTGCCCGATCTCCCGACCTTACACCTATTTACTTTTTTTGTGTGGGGGGGGTTTTAAGGAGGAAGTTTATTCCACCCCAGTAAACTCAGAAAAAAATTACGAGGGAGAATTGGTTCTGGCTGCTCAAAGACTTCGAGGAATAACTGTCTTTTGAAATGACCGCAGGAGCAATGAGAAAGCGAGCAAGAGCTTGTGTGAGAAAAGAAGGTCGCCATTTTGAGAAATGAACTGCAATGATTTGACTTTTAATGTTTTAATGTATAAACTGCTTTACTTTTTTCAAGTCTTCAATTCCCTGTTTTATGAGGCAGTTTGATAAAACATAAAAATTAATTACAGTTGTTATTAAATTGTTTTAATCTTTTGTAGCTTGCATGTTTTTTAATATTCAAACCAATAAAGTAGGTAACCGAATACTTAACTATGGTCAATATGGCATACCATTTTAAAGCCTATTAAATGGCAAAGTTTTTAATATCACTTGACACATTCTTGTGTACAGAGTGGGGTAATAAAAGATGGGGTTCAATGATATTTCAGTTTTTCTCAAACTTTAGCAACTTTGCAATAATCGACCTGAAGCTTAATTTTCTCTTCTTACATTGAACTGATAAAACTTTTTCTAATCTAAAAATTTTGCTACAGATTTACGACGGGTTTTTTTATAATTCATTTCAGACCTGGAGTTAGACTTTATAAACATTGTATCACATACATAGCATTATAACCCAAAAAAAATTTTGTCACACCAAGAGCCACTCACCCTGTATACAATCGCGGAGGAATAATTAGCAAAACTAGTAATATTAAATTCCCCTATGCCTTTCAAATACTTTTAACTGTATTACAAGAAAGCTATTACACTTAAAAATGTTCAAAACTCATGCCATTGAATCGAGTTTACTAAGAACAATCAATAGTTAAATAAATAATCTTTCTCTTATGTAAAATCCTGAGTTCCATTATTTAACAGAACTGGAATAGCAGAGTCACGTAGACAAATAGTTAATAACTGGTTAACTTGATTTTAAAGAAGAAAGTCAGAAGTTAAAAAAATTACTTTAAAATATCCTTTTAGCAATTATGAAGTATGCAGTGTTTAGCGAGTACTGTAAAGCAGGTATTATCAAAGACAAAGTACTATCTAACTTAGGTTTATTACAATACCAGTCATAGATGTTTTTTGACAGAAGTAGACTTCTCAGACATGCTTATATGTATGTATCTTTACCGGAGCAACAAAGCAAACTCAATTGTCGCACTAACCATATCTTAGATTGATAGTGAACAACAATGGCCGAAAGGAGACGGTCTGTGAATGATGTAGGCTTTTCAGACCTATGAATATTTAAACATCTTCTTAATCAGGGCAACAATATATAATTAACTGTACCATAAAAATAATAAGTCATAAATAAATTAAAATTGATGTTACATGCACTTTTTTACATATTTTCATGATCGTGGTTTCAAAGCAACTATTTAGTCAGATATATAATTCACTTGAACTACAAGTGATCATACACCTAGAAAGCCTATAAAATCGCGTGTGGAGCGAGTAAATGTTAGTGTTTAAATATATTAGCGTATGTGTGTGTGTGTGTTTTTTTTCATAGATTTCCTTACTTTTTCAAAATATTGTATTACAGAAAATAGCAGCCATATTACACTCGAAAAACGCACTAGACTTAAATTCGCTTCGCAAAATTTTTAACAGAATCATTCATCAACGTAAATTTAACATTATTACAAGCTAGGAGTTTGTTTTATACGAGCTAGTTTTTATTTAAAACTGGTACGTACATGTTCCTGCTCAATAAGAGGGGTGTTAGAGGCATATACTTTTTTTTAAGTGGTAGACAAAACGGCCTGGATACAAAATAATGGCAACTGTATAGTATCCCAATATCCAGGACGATATCCAAATCATTTGACTTTAAGTTGGTAGAGCAGTTATTTGGGAGCTTGAATTTAGAGATTGAAAAAATTTTAAAATTTTCCCGCTAACTAAATAATAAATAATATTTCTTTCCATTTTACATAATTATTTGAATACCACCAACGATATAAATGATACTTGAATTATATGTAAAAAATGTGCAGGAATCGTAAAGCCGAAGTCTGTACCTTCCTTACCAAAATCCCTTTTAATGGCACGAGGGACTTAAAATGGATTTAGGAATTTATGCGATGGAAACTTATGAAATTTTAAGTAGGAATAAGTTATATGATCTATGGAGAGGAAATAAGCCTATAACAACTGCAAATGTGCAATTAAATTCAATTAAAACGCTTTAAAAACCATAAAAAATTACGGTTAAGCACATTATTTCATGTTCAGCCAAGTGTAAATACATGCCTGGCTGACGAACTGAAAACTTACTTCCTTTTTGTTAGTTACGTGTAACAGATCAAGTTTCGCATACTGAAAATGCATATTTATTACTACAATATAATGTTGTAAATTGAATGAAACTAATAGAAAAGTATACTACAGTATTCTAAAAATGAAGAAATAATATTTGCTTTACTAGTTTCGTATTACAAAAGAAATATAAAGCATAAAAGACGAAAGCTGCCCATATGCACAATATTTAGTATTATGGTTAATTAAAATTTATAGTAGATCTTTTTCAAGTTTTACCCTTTTAGGAGTAGTACTGGTTCGAAATAATTTTATTTCTGACGACAAAGTTGAGTTTGGTTTTTTCCAATTTTTCCAGATTCAAAGACAAATCACACCAGATATTTGTAAAATATTTGTGTCTACATAAACAAAAACAAAATTTTCTGGAATATTACATTTCCATTTCATACACTTTTCGTAATAAACCATGTTTGTGTAACTCGAATGGTTTAAAACATTATATTTGCAAGTAATTCCCATACTAAACACATCATTATTATTTCTATGACGACAAACATTTACCTAATTTTTCTGACTGAGCCGTAATAAAAAATTTTTATATTCTTCTTACTTCAGACTCCATAATATTAATATTAATAGATGTAATATGTATTTAATTATCTTCATGTCCTTTGTTTGTGTGTTGTAAGTCCACCGATTCGTTTAAACCCAAAATCTCAGTCTCATCCCTATAAAGGGTATCGATTGTATGGATCATTGAACTGTATAGTAAATAGAGCAAGATATTATAACTTAAGCAACATATAAGTAGAGGGAGTGAACTTATCGAAATCATGTTTATTGAAAGGGGCGTACAATCCCGGGTATGAAAGAGATTATTGGCTCCCAACTGTATAAAGCTGGAGCTGACTGTGGATTGCCGCACAAAGGGGTCGTATCGGATAACCCGAGCGTAACCGAATAACGTTGTAACATTGTTCCTGGAATCCAGACTAAACGGCTTGGTCGGTTCGGTGAGGCTTTCTACCATCATCTGTCCTGTTCTCATCTGAGGGGTCTATTCCATCAATTTTAATGCTCTCTTTATATTCTTTCTCTTTAATTTTAAACATCTTTAACTTTTAATCTGAAATGAGTGTATTTAAATAGGACAATAATTTCCAACTAGGCCAGATATGCCCGTTAACACAAGTAGTGTTAAAACCAATTTGACAAATACAAATTCACTTACAATAGCACTTGAAATATCAGTTGTAAGGATCGATACCCCAGAGAAAGTGTTGTTACGCAGTAGAAAACTTGATATGGGCGTGATCTTTAAAGCACCTGATAGTGGTTTTAAGGCATTTCTAGCAGGTCGCTCCATGTCCGCTCGAGTAAAACGAGAAGCTGTCGAAATAAAGGCCCTACAGACGTGAAAAGTGGTACATAATTTTCTACTCATTCAAAAAAGATTCTATTGATAAAACGTTAAGAAAATTATAAATAAACTAGGTACAGTTATACAATATTTTACCATGTTACTTGATAACACACGTTTAAAAATAACCTGTTATACTACATTTCTATTAAAAAAACTGATATAATTATGTTTAGTGAAATCCAAAACCTAAATATACTTATAACGAATAATAAATGTAAAAAATACATAACATTTTTTAAAATTATTTATTAATATTTATATAATTTAAATAATCATTTTATTATTATATAATATTATATATTATATCAATATAATATATAATATATATTAATATAATATTATATTAATATAATAATTTATAAGTTTTTCCAATTGCTCCAAGAGACTTCAATACTTATAACGATTAATTAATGCCTTTAATAGGAGTAATTTTATTGTTATATAGATAAGCTAACAATCTTGTTATTGCAGATATCAGACATAAACATGGTTAAATTACCTTGAATACACTGGTATTAATTCTTATGACTAACTGGGTCTAAACAGAGATTGTTTACATATAATACGACTTATATATGATTACAAAATGTTCAATACTTTCTTGGATGGAACGTATGGCTTTTAAAATTTCCACACGTATTCGCAATAAAGTTTTTCATGCCACTCTAACCTAGTCTTGAGGTTCAGGACCGCACACATTTTTAACACCATAACTGTTATATTTATGAGGTTGAATGCGAAAAGTAATTTCTATTTAGGACTGTGCTGTTAAATAATGCACAGCGATATATGGGTACACTAATAGAACAATGATTATTATATTCTATTTTTGTAAACTTGCATTCTGTAGAAGATCCACTAATTGTAATGTATGGGAAATCCAGTATCTGAGGGCTATTTACATATAGAATCTTCTACTATCTAAAGATTTGCATCTAAAAGTGGTCGTGTCCTGTGATCTTCTCCTATTTATAAGAATGTCCTTCTTTTATGACCTTTTGCATCTGAAAGGTACTAACTTCGGGTAATTGCTATTACCTAGAAGCTTGTAGTGTAATATAAATTTTTAACCTCAATAAAGTCTCAGATTAAAGAATACTTGAAACTTTAAATCAACTGTCTCTTGCTTCACAAATATTTGATCTCTAGACGTTCCCGAATTTCTGGTAACAAATCAATCACTTCCACTCTTTCCACTTCCTTAGATACTTTTTTCTTTAAGATATTTCAACATTTAGAACATCCTGATTTCTGGAAGCCTCACTCATCACATCTGGGAGGTCTAAGCTTTTTAAATGTTACCGTCTGTAGGTTTTCAATCTTCACAAGATTTTTACCTGTTAAAAGTCATAAAACTAAAAGTCTCCTTGCTGCTCAAAATAATTTAGCTCATAGCATTTTCAAGTTTATTTGGATTTCTTTCTATGCTAACATCCAACCATATATATTTCTACTTCAAAATCTCGTCAAGCATCTGGATCCTACGCTTGAACTTTTGATGTGACATCCTTCTTCCAACTAAAGGCGCTTATTAAATATGTTTTATTGATATATTGAGGACCACATATTATTTAAGTAAAGCCTTACTAAACCAAAAAATTTGCAAAAAGTCACAGTCTTGCCACAAAGAAATTTAAGACATTTCAATAAAATTAGTTTCTTTATATATATTTGTTTTTACACACATGTATGAAAACACTGCTAAAAACTTTAAAGGTTTAAGTAAGAAAGTTCATGGGGTAAAATGAACGTCACTGATCCACAATAAGTTTAGTAGATATGTAAAATCTCCTAACTTCATGACATATGGAATCCATGCCATACTACTAGATCCAGGTCTGCACCATTTGTTTTCCTAATGACTATAATTTAATTAGTACATACGACATATGTGTGGTTGAGCGAAGATGCAGCCACCGGTGCTTTTCATTGCTTCGCCAGACCATATTTGCCTATTACGCGTATTTTTACCCCTCATCAAAACTGTTCTATGCACAATTTGTGAATTAGTCAAGTTCTGAAAATCTATAAAGTGGTAATTGATTTGAAGTTTTGAATTTTATATCCCTAATAGTTTAACTGGAGGTAACGCCGATTCCAGTTGAAATTGTTAAAAGCAAATTTAGGTTTATAAAAGAGATAAATGATGTAAACGATTATTAGCTAAATCTAGAGTTGTCAATTCTCCAATGGATACAAATAATTATAATAATTCAGTAATATACCTATGTGGTAGCAAGTTGGCTGGGCATTTTCTGCGTGAGGTCAATCCATCTTCACTTTTCAGGTGAATCGTTTAGGTCAGAAATCCCGGCAACTCTAGCGGCTCGATGTTATGTCTTAATTGCATTTTATTTAATCAAAATCCATAATTAATAAATTTTTTATTCTTTCCATGCTGTTCAGATAATAATAAGAAGAAAGCTCGACAAAGTAGGCTCGTCGGGTCTTAACTACGTGTCCTTAGTAACAAAAAGAAACTTCGCCAATTTGTTTCTCTCAACTTTGTAAAGGCTACTGCTAGCATCTGGTTCCCGACTTTGGAAACTTAGTCGGATGGTCTTAGTTTGAGAACGAAAAGCACACTGTTGAATTATATATTTTTCTCAATAATATGTCTGACGTATTACATTTATATGATTTTATCCTCAGTTTTATTTTTTAGAGGACCCTACTTTTTCATTACATAATTATTTGATCAAATGTTATTTTGTCTTACGAATATCATATTCGGTTTATTTATCTACCTGTGATACTACCGATATAAGAAAAACAAATGAATTACATAAGAGTTTAAACAGAGGATAATATAACCTGCATGATGTGTCTGCCATTGGAATATGTAGTATTAATGTTATAAGTTTATTTACGAGGTCGACGGATTTATATTATTATTGGAAACATAATCTATAAGGAAATTACCAACAGAAGAAAGTTTCTAAATGTTGTATACATTTAAAATTTGCTAGAAAATATAGAGTGCGGATTTTAGAAGTTTTAAATTTAGCCTCCATAGTGGAATATACTAGAAAAGTTTATAATTTATGATTTTAAATCTCATCGAGTCTACTTCATCGTCACCCTGTAACACGTCCCTCCAGGTGGTACATATGTGTGCCAGGTGGTTGCTTTTTTCATTTAACCAGCATTAATAATATATATTAAGGTTCCAGCAATACTAGTTTAAGAGTTTGAATTGTTCACAAAACACGTAATATGTTGTTATACATTAATTTATATACATATATATTGAATAGGTGTAAGGGCACTGATATACGAGAAAACTAATATACATTTTCAGAAAAAAGGTGATATAAAAATTCAAGAGTTTTCTGTAAATTTTATATTGTCATACACTTACCTGAAATACATCTCATTCATAATTAAATTTAGGATTGAATATTTCCGTTGCTTTATAAATGAAGAACCTCGTTTAGTATGCATTGTTTAACTAACGCTATAATTTGGAACATGTTAGAGACATAAAAGTATAGCATTTAATTTATTTATAAATGTATTTCTTGACTGATAATGAATGTAGCAATTAAAATATGAATTTTTTCAAATTTTAATCGTAACATGCAGAAAAGTAAACTAATACAAGAACTTTCGGCTCACGAGAACCGTCTACAAACTCTGTGTTTTGGTGCAAAACTATTCAACTTAGTAAGTTAAAGTTTCAGTTCTCTTTGTGGGGGCTATTCATACCAGAGAATAGCTAAAGATTCTGAAACTTAAATGTACATGTTGGGTTCATTATTCATTCAGGTACTCAAATACAGTGCATACATAATGATTTACTTCCCATCAAGCTAAAACAAGTGCATGTGGTAATTAAGTAGGTGGGTGTGTAAAAACAGATTTAAAAAATATTACTACTTTTAATCTTTGTACAGTAGTTATTTTAATGTATTGGTGGCAATAATAATTGTAACCTTATAAGCCAAATTTTAGGTTTTAAAGCAGTTTTTTAGTTTTATACACTCTTATTTTTGGTTTAATTCTATGGAAGTTATCCTACTTAAGGAATCTAATATGTTAGAAAAAGTGATAGAAATATTATAGTTAATAATAACAACTAAGATATTTAATATTGATATTGGGCTCATATGTCCATCAATAATATTTAATATGTAAACACAATCAAATAGTTAGTAAATGTGTGTTTTTTTTGTCTTTTTAATTAATGTATACTATATTTTTCCCTATTAACGACTTTACGCGGTGGCTATACTGATATAATACTGTGAAGGAGGACTGCTACACTTATTTTAATAACGTGTAATTTGAACTGGGAAAGCTACAAAATATTAAATGAGTTTACTTTCTTGTATATAGATTATTATTTAGTCGTACATATTGCTTTTAATTAGCTAGAGTAGTACATCTGTTGGACGATATTCAAAAATATACAGAATAAAAAAGGTTGGAAAAAATGTAATAATACATTTTGAAGTTTTTATTGTGTTCTCTCTTGACAAGAAGCTTAGGAATTTCACTTTGTATTTAAACGATCTTAGTGCTGCTTCCGGAAGGGCAGGATGTTCTGGATGGGGTGGTTGGGGGTAGGGGCCAACCCCTGTCAAAATCCAGGAAGAAGGATTTTGGGTATTAATATCAGTCATGTCTTCTTGGAAGAAGGGGAGGCCATCTCTGTACCAGTCTCTCCAGTTAAAACGCGCATGGAGTGGCACACTTGCTCTTATATTTAGGCAATTCGCTTTAACACTTAGTGCGCCCTACCAACTCTGACAGTCATAAACCACAGAAATACGTACATACGTTTCAATTTAACATTGTTCCCCCATATCTCGATTTGAGCTTGGTAAAGAACCGCTCATTAACATGCATATGGTTACCAGATGTAATTGACACATTCGTTTTTGTGGTACCCAGTTTTTTTCAAGTGGAAAGTGTAACCAACCATAAGTGAATTCTCCTGGACTCTAAAGTTACTACAGTATTAATTTCAAACAATTCAGTGAAAAATTCACGGTGTACTTTGGTCTTAATTTGTATGGATTATTTTGTGGTAACCCAACAGGAATTTCAATGCCAAATTAAAGGAAGTAGAAGGCAAGAATATTGTTGTTCATCGGAAGTTGTATCGAAGTTTTGCTTACGAAAATTTTATGTAAGATCGTTGGATTGAGTTGTTTTAGAGAAGCCTGAGGTTTATATAACTTTACTTTCCTTGCGAGAACATCTCATTCTAGTAATCCTAAATAAGTTCAAGTGGAAGGTGTAACCAGCCATAAGTAAATTCTCCTCGACTCTAAAGTTACTACAGTATTAATTTCAAACAATTCAGTGAAAAATTCACGGTGTACTTTGTATGGATTATTTTGTGGTAACCCAACAGGAATTTCAATGCCATATTAAATGAAGTAGAAGGCAAGAACATTGTTGTTCATCGGAAGTTGTATCGAAGTTTTGCTTACAAAAAGTTTATATAAGATCGTTGGATTGAGTTGTTTTGGAGAAGCCTGAGGTATATATAACTTTACTTTCCTTGCGAGAACATCTCATTCTAGTAATCCTAAATAACGTCATAAGTATTACAGTATATGAAATCGATAGTATTACGTATCCTAAAGTGCATGAAAATTATTACCAAAACCATTAGTTATCAATGAACATAATCAAAGGCTATTTTAGCTATACGTAATATATTGATCTGCATCTGGGAAATAAAATCTTAAGTACTTGGGAATAGTGTTTAGTTAACTATCCGTACTACTCCACACTCGCCCCATCAACAATTATTCATAATAAATATTAAAATTGTTGTTAAATTTATTAAATATAATTAAAGACTAATAAACTTTGTGCTTGTTAAAATCCCTACGTGACATTTTTCCATAATCTTTGAAATTATTGACTAAACGTAAGCAAAGCCTGTCACTTATGGGAATGGAAAAGTACACTTTCTGTTCATCTGCCTATCCTCACGCTATTGCGAGAACAGTGTAACTACTAACCATAATATTATTACATAGATCCTTTGATTATTCATGGTGGTCTTCGAAAAAATCGAAGAGTAAATAAATTTTCTAAAACAAACTGATTAGAACCGTGTGAAGTTTTACCATGCGACATATTAGCACTTGTAGCCTATTGAAGGTGTCTGTGCGTGTACAAACAGGTGATGTACTTGAATGTGTGTAGCTTATAGTATGCTTTTCGTTACATATTTTAAAATTTTTCATTTACATTAAGTTGGAATTTTATCTATTTATCTTTGTGGCATTCTAGAATAATGATCTGTTTAAAAGTGTTTGTGTAAACAAATATTAATAAAATATATAATAATCATTTATTTGTGTGACCTTCTAGGACATAATTAGCTACTAACTGGTTTAAAACAAAGCGTAAACATAAAATTATACGCATAAGTCTGGAGTAGTTTAAAATTTTAATCATTTGGCGTTAAACAATTTTTATGATTTTTAAAGAATGTACATATCCATTGCTTTCGTATAACATTCACATTAATACAAAAGCAAACATATGCTCTATATTAATTAATGTATGTCAGTACGTATAACAGTAATTATCATACAAGTTCACAAATGCATAGTCAATTAGTAACTTGCATCAAATATAATACTCCAGTGGACTGCAATGTGTTTGTAATACGGTCCAAAGAGCTTCATGCAGAGCTCTATTCACTGGAGACCAGTCTCAACACTCCACACTTTCAATAAATATGAATCCATTATTTCGGGGTTTACAACAACTGCTGTAGTTAGATACATACCTCACTATTTTATTAAATAATATTGTTTTATTATTGTAGTATTTCCTATTAAAATTATTGTTTTTAATAAAACTATATAAACAAAATTATAGGTGACTAAAATTTAATTCCTTGTTCTTATCAATAAACTCACATAATGAGAGACTTCAGACTAGATGCCGTATATAAATTTGAAAAGTGTTGGATGATATTTATAACATTTTATACTATACGTAGAATACCATTGAATATCCCGTGTTTTTGGATCAATTATTAATCTCCACTGTCATTTGCAATCAGCCGATTCACCACCTCTAGGATAAGGGAATGAATGATTGACTCTTAATTCATTCAGATGGAGTATTGTTGGTCTCTACATTCATAATGGCCTATTAGAGCACCTGATATGTAAAATTTCCTTGTTAATGAAAACCGAGCTTTGAACTCGTCCATTTGGATCCACCGCAGGATTCTGTGCGTACTTGCAATCTATTTTTCAAGTTTCAGTGACTGACATTTTTGAGTTTTAAAAGCTTCAGATCATCATACATATGAAGGATTTTTAAAGGAGAAGTTACCATGCCATGTAAAAATCTTGATGTCATAAAGTGACTAATGAAATGCTGGTTTATACCTTCCAATTGAACCCACACTGGGTGCAGCAAAAACTTATGTGTCACGAAAATCTAAACAAACTGGATGTCCAAGAGCGACACATCACTAACAACGTTAAGACTGAAATTTACAAAATACCTATTTCCAAATACTCAAGAAAGCTCTGAAAAAAATAAAGCTTTTACATTTTAAAATAAATTCTGTTATAACGAACAAATGGAAGTTATATTAAATCGCTGTAATACCAGTTTAGTGTTGACGCAGTTGCAATAATGTATTGACTGCAAATAAATATAGGAATACCAAATTTTAAAATAACATTCATATTCATTTATTTACAAATTATAATTTTTTTCAAATTATAAACAATTTTTTGCCATAACGAAAAGGAAACTTAAAGAAAATAAGAGACTCATTTGGCTTCTTCGCACCAACCGTAAGATGATGAGTTGTGTTTTTAAGTTATAAAAGTTATAACAAAGCTAATTAACGAGGTAAAGTTTGAACATTGTAGAGTTTCAAGATTTCTTAAATTCTGTAAGATTCACCTCAATGTATTTTGCTACTTCCGAAACTGTGTTGATATAGTTGTATTGTTACAGAAAGGGGTATTATTCTATATTTATCACCTACTACTATTTTAGATAGGTTTCCTGCACAGGTATCATATACTTTCAATTTGTATTGAATGTAATAAATAATAATCATGGAATTCTACATAGATAAGTAGATTTTATCTTATTTATCTGTTTTGTACTGGTTTATATATACATAATACAGTTTAAAACAGACGTAAACAATAATGGACGTCTAAGGGATCGTTGAATTTCATACAAATTACATTATTAATTTAATATCCTGACAATTACAAAATAAAACTAAATATGAATATAAATCAACACTTAAGGGCATTCCAAGCGTTACGTAGTCCCATCAGATCTATGAAGGAAACAACCTGTATACTCTGAGAGGAAGTAACCTAGTAACAAACACAGAAGAGAGGAAGCAAGAAATTAATTTTGTACGAACAGTGCAGTACATCCAAGACATTTTATGTTGTGAAAGAGTAGGATACATGACAGACACGTGTTTCAGGACACTTCATCATAGCAAACAAGTTAGGCCAGAAAAGTTTCACATACTCATAAAAACTCCAGATGTTCCTGTAAATCTATTCTGTAACACGTTTTCAATGAAAATAAACGTTACCTAATAGGAAAATATCTGGTAGTAAAATGTAGTTAAATATATAGTTAAAGAGAATACACAGTATCCTACAAGTTATTAATTTACAATTACATACCATATCACCCGTTAACTGTTCGTTTAGGCCAAATGTCACCTAATCGGGTACTCTTGTATGCTGATTGTAGATCCTAAAGTAAATCCAGTATTTTCTCCACCCCTTGCCATTTTTCTAGGAATATAATGGGAAGCTATGAAGGAGTATTTGATGCTTTGGGCAAAGAGGGGTTGTTGGATTACTTGTAGTGTGCAGGACTATGACTACAGGGAATGGATCATGAGTCCTGCACACTTAATCGACTGTTCTTATGGCGGTCTACCAACTTGCTACGGAGCATAAACCTAGGAGACTGTCCACAACCTTGAGGATTGCCAGGGTGGTTAGCCTACTCCTACTCCTTCACAGGCATATTTAGGTTATGGCCATGATTACAATCCGTGTCGGTGAACTGCGTTCTTATTACGTCAGTCACAGCTGTAACTTAAACGCTTAACGGAAGTTATACAATGGCATATCCTTCGTTTTGTTCTATTTTCTGTTGTTAAGCGCGTGACCTTTTGTATCTTGGAATTACCCAGTCCTTCTTATCTGAAGCGACAATGGCGATTAAAAGTTATATTCTAGTGAAAAATGAAATGATTTAGTCCACTTACTTTCCTTCACAGGTGGAAATTCTTCGTAACATCTTATTGTTTTATTATAGGCACGCTACAATTCAAGATTGAACTTGACGACAGCTAACTGCTTTCATTCTATTCAGTGAAATACACACAAACACAGCAAGCAATATTTAAGAATCCCAAGCAATACCATACAATACCTCCGAGCAATACAGTAGTAGTTCATATACATATCTGTCTAGCTGAACAATCGTGGTGCAATAACAGCATGCCTGTCACTTTACAATGGAAGTTGCAGAATTGTCCAGCCTAGTATTTGTCCAGTTTTTAGACGCACCATTGTATTCCTACGGTCAGGAACCGTAGCATCGATTTAAAAATAAACGAGAGCAGAAAGTTTCATTTTCTTTTGCAAAACCACAAGACTATGTAGACAAATATTAATTATTAATTTTATGTGTCACCCCTTCGTGAAACGTGATGAGGTGAATTGCAATCGCGTTACAATGAAATTTAGCTTAAGCAAATTTTAGTGAAATCAAGGATCCGTTTGTGAATGTTCACGGTTTTATAAAAAATAACCTTTTGTTCCCTTTAACCGTAACCGTTAGCTCACAGTTAAGTAAAAGATTTTCTGTAAAAATACGTGTTCTCTTCAACAGAAGTTGCACTGATTATTGATGTATTCTAACCAATATCTTTTATATGTTAAGGGTAATGTGTTCATGAAAACAGTCCGCATTATATATTTATGAAACAATATTTATATCACAACATGTTTTATTTTTTTATTTTAAAATTAAGTGAACATGTTATTGTTGAATTGTTGGCACATTAAACTCTACTGTTAGAAAACTATTTTCGCATCCGGACCAAAAATAATATTTTACAAATATTTTTTTATACATCTACCACTAAAATGTTATAAAATTTGTTTTTATTTCTTATAATGTTAGAAATTGGAATTTAAATTTCTTTTTACATCCATCATTTATGAATACCGTACAATATTATTGAAGAAATATTTACGTTGGAAGATAATTTGTGTTAATTAACGTTTGCTTTGCTGGATAAAATCCCAAGAATTAAAAAAAAGTTCGTATGATGTACACTTTTTAGTATTTACTCATTGTTCCCTACAAATAAATAAATGTCATACCTACACTTCTAAGCTATATGCAGCATAAATGAGGCGAAGAGGTGAAGGAGTGACAATTTAAATAGTTCACTTCCACAGACTGCAATGTCCTTGCAAGATATCAAGGTAAACTGATGTAATTCGATTACAACGTCACTGTTGTCCCCATTACCACGTTAATTTTTATCAGGAAAGGTTGTGCATGGACACTACACAATAGGTTGACATACATTAATACATTCCAGGACTGATTATATGTACCCCGTAAAATCTGTACTGAATTTTATACAAAAATGGGCAATAAAACCATTTTAAAATATGTACCCTTAAATAATAAACGTGTTTCGGATTTTGGCTATTTAAAGTGCTCATTAACCTCTAATGCAAATAACAAACTCTTATATATATATATATATATATATATATATATATATATATATATATCTGTCCCACTTAAACATAAAATGAAATAGTTATAATGAATCCATTGTAATTTAGATCAATATTCCGTAATTAATGTTTTATTTTTCGAAACTGGGTTTGTATTATTTTTATAATGCTAATTAGAATAATTTAAGGGTTTGTATTAATACATTATACAATTATGCATGATAAATATGTAATTGTTTTTTGTGTATACTTTTTCTCCTTTCCTTTCTATTTCTTTAATTTCCATGTTCTTTTTAATATTTTTGTAGTTATAGTCATTTTCAAATGAAAGTCCAGCGAAATTGTATTTCACATCAATTTGACTTTTTTTCGTAAACATGTTATTTATATTTAAAAAAACTTATAATTTCTTTATACCTTTTTATGTTTGACCAATATAGTAGCTTTCAGAGTTTTTTTCACATAGCTATTTTATCTTTTTAAGTTTCAAAACTAAAAATAATACATAATTTAAAACTAATTAATGTTTGTTTTTGAAAGAGTTTGTTGAAAAGTCCTGATCATATGAAAATTACTTTGGAGTAAATTATGATGAAAATTTTAAAATTATTTGAACCTACTAGTACTTCAATACAATAAATAAAAGTTTGGGAAAAAACTTGTATCTCAATGAGACAAAATTTAATAGTTTGTATCATTATTTTTGTGATTAAGTTCACATATTCTAGAAAATATTTATATATTATTAGAAACCTTTAGAGAGTGTCATGAAAACTTGTTCGATTTTAAATACTGTAAATTGCATACTATTTTTAGTATTACTGTTATACTTTTTCAATATTTATAATAACTAGTTTTAACTATTTTATACTAGCAACTTTAAAATCCGTATAGGCCCACAGAGTACAGTAAGTTCTGTTCGTTATGTTTTTAGCACTGTAAATACTAATGGACTAGGGTATTCCAAGTCAATAGTCCAAATATGATACAACATCTAGTTTAAAATAGGTATACTAACTACTTTTAACAATTGACACAATAGCTAGTGGAAAGATACTCAAAATACGTGGCAAGGTTCGGTAGTTTAAATTAAGCTGATCAAAATAAATATATTCTTCTGTAGTACAAGCAAACGGGTAACGAAACATTCTCCAAGATATGCGCTATGTATTTTATCTTAATGACATAAGCCATTTTTGAGATATTAGGACGATATGTGTCTCCACGTATATACATTACGATATTATGAGATTTAATGTGATATTATAACGAGATCGATAATAATTATCAGCTTTTATTGTTTCAAAGAATATCAGATTAGAAATGTTTAGAGTGTTTTAACACTAACAATCATAACGAGCGATAGTTTTGTCAGCCCATGGTGATGTACAACAGAACTACACTCTATTAAATCAACCAAAAGATAATGGGTTGGTAGTAATTAGTTTCAACATTGTTAACTCTGCAAATTGAATTATAATGCTGGGACGGCCTTCCATCATAGAATATCATCAACAGATAATGTTAGCACACTACTGTTCCTGTTACTTGCATCATCACTACATAGTATAATTTAAAGTAGCTTTTTGTGTTAGTCTGTTTGTGCAACCATACTTTCTAAACTACTTGATGTATTTCGATATGGTTTCATTATCGGCTTCGTTATGAACTAGGGCAAGTTTTTAAGTATTATACATGAATATTGTAATAATATTATGTAGAGAAAAGTTTGTTTGATGCGAAAACTTTTATTCTTGTGCACTTTCATAGTGAATACTGGCTAAACATTACGACGTATGATAAAATAATGTACTACGTAACTGTGCATTACAAAAGTTTCGACAAAATAGTTCGCGGTGACACATATCTCCAAAGAATAACAAAAAATAACCATTATTATTTAAAATGTTTCTATTTTTATTACAATTTAGTAACATTATTTATTACATTAATTTCTTTTCTGCAACCTAAGTTCATCATAGAATAAGGAAAAAAGGAGGCTAAATAAACTATGGAACAAAGTATGCTAAGAACAGAGTGTTTTAAAATGGCCAAAAATATACACTTTTTTAAAGATTTTTTTGAACGTGGCAACAATGTAAACTTACTATTGGCGTTGGAAATATAATTCATTTGAACCAGAGTTCTCAAAAAGTGCCTACGACATTGCGGGCGAAGAAGTAGGTAAAACTTACTTACTTATAATATCATCAGCTTCTGTAATAACATCTGGCCAACATATTATCTAGAACAAATTGACAAATTTTATTGCTATATTTATTTGGTTCATTTGGAGGAATTTGATTCATGTTTATTTCTTTGCTCATAAATTTGATTCACTAAAATTATTATAATATTTTAAAGTTATTTTCTAATCAAACTTCCCCAACAAGGTGGGTATTATCTTTCAATTCATGTATAATGGCAAGTTACCTCCCTTTTTACCGTTCTCTGCACTTTAAGATATTCGTGTAACTCATCCTATGGGGTATGGGCAGAGGTATACAAAGTAAAAAACGCGTTATTTTAAAATATGCAGTATGAATTTTCACAAGCAATTTGTACATTCGGCACTAAGTTAGATTAAGATGTCCTTTTTGCAAACAGTAAGGTGTTTGCTGTGTATAAATAAACCATGTTTGTCTTATAAGGATTGGCGTGGAACAATTAATTATAGTCTATAGTCTAAAAACATTTCTTTGTGTGGGCGAAGTAACACTATTAGCATCATGTAGTAATTTAATTTCTACAAAACGTTTTAAAACATTTATGTTTTCACATTGAATTAAATAAAGTTCATTCAGGACGGTTCTAAAATAGCCACACTTTTAAAATATTGAAAATAAAGAAATTACTTTTATCATTGTAGATAGATATCATGCACAATTAATAGATGCTTTATAAAAATTTAAATTAAATTTTTTTAATAAAATATGTATAAAAGATCTCAGTCATAAATATTTGAATTACATATTTAACATACAGCCTATGATTTGAATTTAAGGCACAACCAATCAATTGTATTAAATATTGTTTAAGCGAACACGCGATTCTATCTTAATTCAATAAGAATGAAAGTTATTATTTCACTTTATTTTGTGTAGTACTTAGACGTTCAGTTTATATTTTTATAAAACTATTTATTTTGCAACGTAATTAAGAAATAATGTATATATTTGTTTAATAATATTCAAAAGTTTGAAATCATGTTATCAAAAGAACAAAATTAGTTTTAAATTAGTTATTTACAGTTACATAATTACTAACCCAAGTAAAATCACGAAACTATATTATTTTTATGAAATATGTGTAACCAAACAATGTTTGTGTTAGTAATAAAATTATACTTCCTTTAAAAATAGTAAAACTAAGGATTGTTTTAAATATTTTTACAGAAAGAGGTGTTTATGGAATCTTATATAAAAATAATAAACACGCTACTCTTTTTGGATATTTCAGTAAGTTTTACTTCTTTTCCAGTGATTCTTCTTTATAAGTCTAGAATATGTATAAAGTTTTAACATTACTGTTATGACAATTACTTACACAGACACTAAAATGTAAAAATAAAAACAGAACATAGACAGGAAAACAAGCGTTTTAAAACTTAGATTTTTGGGACGTTTTTCTTTAGTTAAGCTTTTTCATTAAGTATTTTTAACATTGCAACTCTTTTTTTTATTGCCCTTGCATATTCAAGAATGATATAATTCAAGCGATTAATAAAGTTTAAGTTTGTAATTAGTATAAAGTTCAGGTTATAAATATTTCGTTTAAAATCTGTTATAATAATTAGGTTAGTTAAATCCAAGAAAAGGCCTCAAAAAAGCTATTGTGTATAAATAATTTAAAAAGAGGAGGACCTAATTTTACAATCCCTTCATCCTGCTCACATCTGTAAAATCTGTTTTGCTATTTTATTGGCAATGTGTTAATAATGAATACCATACGTATTACGTTACACTTTATCAAACTCAGTCTTCATATACGGTGTAGGTTTTTGTTGTGATACGTACCCATTATTAATATAAGACGATGGCTATCCATAAGTGGGTTACTTATGATAGTCTACTGTCATGAGATTAAGACACTCACAAATGTAATAACTTTCTCTGAACAAACTAAAGTCAACTTCTTCAAGCTCTAAGTATTGTAGAAAAGCCACAAAAGAGGCTTTGGAGTACTTAATAGTTACATTTAATGTAGAATCAATAAAAAACTACAATTTATTGTGACTTTAAAGCTAAAAATTTATATTACCAATATATTGGTTTTATCTATGAAATATAATATAGATATTATACGTGGACATTTTTTCACATTCATAATTAAAATTTTTGATCATAAGTTGTTCAACGTATGATATTTATGATTATGATTATGAATACTATTCAGGATACATTTAAAGAATATGTTTATTCAAACCTATAAAATATAAATGTAGCTTAATTTCAAAGTATAATTTGGCTCGTAATTTGTACGGTTAACATTTGGTCTCATTAATAAAGTTCATACAATTTTACTCGTTACACGTATAGGCTATATCACTTTGATTATGATTCTGATAACGAAGGTGTCCACAGAAAATTTTAATAATTATATCTTTAAGCGATTGTCAAAATTAAGTCAAGAAAACAGGGATGCAAGGATTTTACTAGGAAGCTACACCTATTGGTTTCTGTTATTTTGATTAATCAATAAATGAACTAAAGAAATCTAGAGATTGAAGTAAATCACGAGTATTTGTCTAGTTGTGTATATAATTGGGATATTAAACTCATTTGATTAACGTTCCTTTCAAAAATACGTGTACAGTGTGCCAATAACTTCAATTATGTTTTTACATGATTTTACAAATACGATTATGTATATGATTACTAAGTAAACGCGTTCATTTAGTTTTAAATCAACTAAATGTGGACGTCAACAATAAAATTATATTGTGATTAAGATTGTCTTGCTATATACCAAGCATCATGTAAGTGACAATTTCTTGAATAATTAACTTTTGCGGAATAAACACCTAATTAAAGATACGCTGTTTTGAAAAACTACGCTGAATTGGATACAATATTAAAACAAATACAAACGTTTTCAACAAAAAAGTATTATTTAGCCTGTTAAGAGTTATCGTGTTGTTAAAATCGTTAGTTAATCAACAAAATATTTATGGCACCTGTCATTATTTATTGGAAATCTAATAGTGAATGCCTTCAAATGTTTTGAAATTAAATTCTTGAGAAAGGTTACTCATTAACATAGAATTTTCGATTACAGTAAAGATATTTAAAAATTGCTGGCTACAATCTTATTTAAAAGATTCGGTTTAGTAAAATTGTTGTTATCTTGTAGATATTTGAAATAATTTATTCCTATGATATGAGATTTACAAATGCACTTTAAACTATACATGGCAACGTAATTTCATTTCCATAGCATAAAATTTCAAAGCAGAATTATTATACATCAAACATAAAAAACCAAACAACGTTTGCTTTTCCAACAGTCTTTAATTATATAATATGGTTACAAAATATAAAAACCAAAATAATCGATAACTTACATTACATAATAAAAAAAGAAATAAATTAAGGAAATGAAACCATATACTCGTAGACAAATATACTCTCTTTTCTAAATGTAATTACTTTAAAATCCAAAGTGATCCATTTAAACACCTGGGAATGAAAAGTGTGGGTGAAACTGCTCTCCACTGACCACAGCTCCGTGTGAAACTTAGCGGAAAGTTACACAAGCAAATTGCAACACAGTGGAGTGTTATATTGCACCCATATTTAGTTACTTTAATCCGCCTGAGTGTTTCTACCTACCTCACAGTTACACTTCGGTTCCCTTATAAATTAGCTCATTCTAGGAAAAAAAAAAACTCTCACATACTAGGAGTTAACTCTTTTTTCATACTTTCAAAAGTACTAGATTTATTGCTTTTATTTCACCTCCAAATTCGTTACAATACCGTCAATATGTGTTACATAAAGAAAAATATCAGTTTTAAGATGTGTTGCAATAGAGTTCAAACACCGGAAATAGTTATTAAGAAAAATATTATTTCAATTGAAGTTCCTATGTGCAAGAATTGTATTACAAATACAACTTCATATAGGAATACATAATTCATTCCCCATGTTCTATCAAAATTAATATTACCGTATCTCAAAATTAAAAATTGGATGAAGGAATTATCAAATATCCTTTCCAATCCATATGGACATACATATTTAGAAATAAGAATCGAACTGAGCTTAATTATTTTACAATAATAGCATCAAGGAAAGAACAGAATTTATTTTTCCTTCATTTCGTGTGTCATTAACTTTGAACAGATTAAGAGGTAAAAATGTTAAAATAAATAGATTAGTGTCTGTTTTATAATACTGTTTCAAAAACGGAGTTTAACTATCTTCGTGCACAATAATTTGGAACATAGTACATGAATTCAATAGGGAGAGATTTTAATGTGTGTCACGTTATGGTTAAAATAAAATTACGATTATGGTTACCTGGATTTCCTTCTGTTGACATGATTATAAGGTAGAAGATGCCCTCATTAGCTGCGGGAAGTGAACAAAGTTTAATAGTTTAATCAAACAGTATGGGATCTCGTAATAAACTCTGTGTAGTGAATACCTAAAACATGTCTATTCTTCCTTTCAACAATGCAATGTATAATATAACGAATATTCGTTTTTTTCTATATATCACTAATTTATATAGGTAACTAATAGTCCTAACCATCTAAACAGAGAGTTGAATAAAATAAATAAATAAACAATTATCATTACTTCAAATATTATAGCGAGTCTGAAGAACAAAATAGTTAAGTCGGTTCCTTATCAGTAGAGTGTTGGCGTGTAAAGTTTTATAATATTCTGGTATTCAAAAAATTCGAGCTACATTATAAACTGTTATGATTGCTATAACTGACAAGATATATGAATAATAAAAATAAATTATTAATTTATGAAATATGTTGAAATGTTTTGGTATTATATTATTTGTGTATCTATGAATCAATTTTTTACATTAAGGTTACTTCATTATACATACACATATCTAATATTAACAATTAACAGTGTAGTCAGTACAGACAGTCTAATGCTATAACTGTGGCCTCGCAAACTGTAAAGACAAGGATGGAGAGGAATATATCACTTCCAAAGGCTAATTACTATTTTCCCTACTTGCTTAAATATTCAAAATATCAATATATCATTGACTATAACTAATGTTTTCTTTCCTTTTGTTCAGTTAAAGGATGCCTAAGTTATTTTTATTTATTTTTAAAAAGAAGGAAGGTGCAAGATTTTAGTACCGCCCGATAAATTGTTCAGTATGAAATTCGTGTATATTTTACAGCGGAACAGTATGTTGAAAGTAATTTTTTTTTTATTTACGTATAAAAGATGACCATATGGTTTATGGGATTCGTAACGTAGTTATGTTTAAAGTTTGCAGTTGGTGATGTATAGTTTGAAATGGTAACAGGAATTTGGAAATTTTTCGTTGCTATATGTTACAAAAGGTATAACGTAAGTTATAATAGATTTTGTAACATATAACGATGGCAAATGTATGAAATCCTATTTCAGTAACACTGCACAACTGGGGTTGTAATAAACTATTTACAGCCAGGACTGGACGTTCTGTGCATATTTCAGCACTATCTATCTCTAGTAAACTGGCTTTAGTTACTCAATAATCCGATTTCTTCCCCTTTGAATTTCAGCATAGTGTACACTCTACTTCATGTATTCGAACTTGAAGAAAGGGTCTGTGTATTGTAATAGAGCATATTGAAACCAGATCCAATTAATTTTTGATACAGTACTTTATAAATACTGCGTTTAAGATGAAAACTCAAAATTACCTTTCAGAATAAATACACTACAATTTAAACAATTGTAATTTAACATATAATGGTCTCTTAGTTTGTTATTATCTATTTAATTCCAAAGAAATAAAGCGTTTTAGTTCTGAAAAATAAAACAGAAGTTCAGGAACTTGTAGAAGAAAAGTACAAATATTGGGTTTTTACTCTTATTACGTAACAGGATAATGATAAGAAGCTGCTGTTATAAACTAACTATACTACCCACAGGGACTCATATTTTATAAGAGTAAGTGGACAGCGACCACGCGGTTACCCGAGCCAAGTTTGCCATTACTTACATTGGATTTTATTTTATTTCCTTTTTAAATGAGATTCCACATTTTTACATTAATGGCTACTCTAGGCTAACCTATTTTACTTCGGAGACTGGAAATTCCAGTGCTAGTCGCGCTTATTTTTTCCATATCTATCTGTTCTGTATATCAACCTCTCTTTTTCTCTTTACATCCCGTCTTTATCCTTTCTTCCGTATCTTCTACTTCGTAAGTGATTGTCTGGAGAGTAATCGGCACAGCTGAGGATGGCCAAGGGAGTGCACAACGTCTAGGGGATAACCTCGGACCTCTCATGGTTGGTGTGCTATGTCAATTTGTTCTGGGGACGGGTCACTTTAGTGGGGATCTGGAGCCAGTTACTCAGGTTCTTCATTAAGTCGTGTGACACGGACCGAGAGGACGGACTCTGCGTTGGCACAGGCAAAACGCTCTCTGTCCGGGACGGAAAAAACGAAGACTGGATACACCTGACCTGCACCTTGTCGTACGACGCAGAGTTAAATCTTACGGACACAATAAAAACTTCTTAGAAATAGTCTTATCCCTTCAGGAAGACTGGCTTTAATTAATCGCTTCGCTGAAGGTAAGATCACCAACCCACTATGGATCAAACCGATAGTACAGGGGAAGAGCACAGTATATAGGAGTAGATACAAATAAGATGTCAGGATCTATTTTATATTCATAGTACACAATTTGTGCATAGGTAAAATATTTCCACTAAAATGCTTGTAGCCCAAGTTCCTAAATACAAATGCAGGTTCTAAGATCTTTGAGTCTCTAGACACCGTTAGGATATTAGCGATGGACAGTCCTATGTCTTTAAAACTAAATAAATCCAAAATATAATATAACCCCAAAATATAATGTTATAAGAAACTGAAAATTGCAACTTAATATACTGTTTGGCGAGTGCATTGATTTACAAAATTGAAGTCCCGAAATTTCAAATTATTGCTTCTAACATATTTGAGGCAATAAGACTATAGTATAGTTTAAATCATAGATATTGCAGGTCATTTTGTTAAGAGGGAGGTTAGACAGGATGTAGAAAATACACATATATCAAATGATGTCAAACTATTGTAATCTAAGGTGGGGAAGCTACAGCTGGAATCTCTAAAAAGAATTCAATTATAAAAAACTACCTAACTCAGGCAATTTCCGCAATCAGTTTCCAGTGATTGAAAGAGGAATTGATGTGAATGGCCAAATTAACCTACCAAATCAATTCTCCTAATATTTTATTTTCCCATATAGATTAGCCTTAAAGTTGTTTTAAGTTATACGTTATAAAAGATGTTTATTTCTGAGAAAATATAGCCTAAAATACATTTTTTTGCTAAATTAAATGACAGAATTACTTTTATATTAAAATGCACTATAAAATGTTGGTTTTTACCATCAACAAAGCCATGACTCTTAATTATGAACTAGCTTTACATCCGAGATATCAATTTGCGCAACGTGGACATTTTTTCACATTCATAATTAAAATTTTTTATCATAAGTTGTTCAACGTATGATATTTATGATTATGATTATGAACTTAAACTTCAAATACAAATATTGAATGTGGAAAATACAAATAATTATAGAAGGCTCTAGAAAATTGCTATTCGTTCATAGCATTAATTAATATTGGACAATTATTGCTCAATTTCCGTTCTTTAATTAGTGTTTACTTATTAAACCTATTTTGAAAGAATATAACGCGTGATTGATACAAAGGCCAACATTTTTAAGTTTAAATTAATTTATAGAAGTAAAGTGAGTAATGCACTACAAAACAAGATAGCTTGCTTCAGTTTCCACCTGTTTGCACTCTATTTCAATGAATAACACTCCTTGTTTCCTTACCCTGTCGTAAGGTGCACCCTGAAACAATATAGTCATAGCACATTTAGAAATAAAATAAAATATTTTTTACTCAATGATCCCATATAGAGGAAAGATTTCATTTATTTTTTGTAAGTTTTTACGTCATTTTAAATATAGTTCAGTTAGATACATAGTTGATCTTTGTTCTGAATGGAAAAAAAACGTTTGGGAATTACATTATTATTATTATTATTAGCAACTATAATTATTAGAGTTTATACTTTCTAAGATAATGAATGGGAAAATAAATATCAAATAAGCTTCAATAAAAATAATTTTACTCTCAAAAACTTAAAAAAAGATATTCTATCAAGTATGACTAAATAATGTCTCCAACCAAAGGAGAACATTGTACGTATTAAACATATTGTATGGTATTGGTTGGGCTAAATATATGATAATACGCCTAATTATACTCTTAATCATCCTTATCATCTGCTCGGTAACTTGCTTAAACTAATTAGCAAGACTCTATGTGTCACAGTCTGATACCGGATAACAAACTTTGTCTAACTAGCTTAGTACATTTACTACACTCGTAGGGTTTCTTATATTACAAATCTCTTACTTTTGATTTTTAAAGCACTGAAAAAAATCTTAAAATCCAATGAATTCAAGACTGGACGTCTATAATACAAATATTTTAATATTTTTTAGCCAAAATAAATGTTACCCCAACATTTGTGAAAATGAATGAAACTGCGAAGTATTACAGGCCATTGAAAAAGATTTAACGTACTATTTAAATAATTAATAATAGTTATATTTTATTCTGAAAACTTTACAAATCCGAGGTTTTTAAACTCATTTCATAAACCGAACTTACTCAAAATCTCGAACTAAAAGCTGGTGATTATGTATCATTCCTAAATCATACGGTAAAGAAAAATTTTCATTTCTGAAATAAAATGGTATAAAGAAATGGTAATGGTAATTATTAGTAAAAATTATTAAAATAGGAAGTTTTAATGATCAAAATAAGTATTATACAATGAACGCCACAACACATAATTACTGAAGCCTTTAACAGTAATATTTTAGGAGGATAAAGTCAACTTCCAATATTTGACACCTGGGTTTTCGACGAAGAAATAAAAAAAAAACTTGCTCACAAAGAGGAATTAAGCATCAAAATTACTAGCCTTTCGTTGGTTTGAAAGAATGGCGCTGAACGGGTTGAAAAATAACTTAAACCTTTTTATTCTTATAATTATACCTTTTGCCTTCGTACACTTTTAAAGCCAGCCTTTACATATATTAATAATATCACCGTATACCAACGACATCAAAGAAATTTTCACTTTTAGTCTTTTGACAACAATGGATATTGTTTGTTTATCCGACGGCTAATTTAAGCGTGTCAAACTAAGATGTATGACTTTAATAAAACATTTATTCTATTTCCGCAAAATCAAATTATTTGCGGCTGAAATTGATCACTGCCCATAATAAATATCATTAAAACGGAATATAGAAGTGTATAGCTGACAAGTATAGTTGACTTTCTAGATTATGAACATGAATCTGATTAAATAACACCAAGTCTCACATAAAAATACATATACACTAGAAACAAAATATTTTTATGGTAGTAAACTATAACTTTACACTATAATGTCAAAATCACACTTTCACAATCACACAATGTACCAAATAAATTGTTGTTTAAGAGAAAACTAGAAATAACATACTTTTGTATTACATATAATTTTTAAGTAAGTAATATATTAAGAGACGTTAATCTATTTGGATGGTAATTAACATTAAGATCCATTTTTCCCACGACCTGTTGATATTCAAACAGAAATAACCGATATGCAATGAAGCAAAAGCAATGGAGATTGGTCGACAGTTATCGGTTCCAATAGGGTAATACTGCAAATGGAATTATATTACACGGAACGGGTATCTATACTTGAGTATAAACTGACAACGTTCACACGGCAAAATATTATTAAAACCGTTAATTATGACTTATTTAACTATGCCCAACAACGACTGGTCTCTATATTGCAGACCATTAATATGATCACACTTAATTAAGGAGATTAATTCGTTCATTTTAAAACGATTGTTTGAAGTGTCCCTTTTTGCTCCAAGTGTTTTTGAGTTCAAATGTTTGTTAATCAATTGTTACCATTACGAGTGAAGTATTGGTGTGTAAATTACTTCGTGATGTTATATCGAAAAGTCTTTATGTTTATAGCTACATGTGTTATTATTTTATGTGAAAATACATATCGTACTCATTTCGTATACACGAATACCTATTATATAATTATGTTTTTGTTATTGCAGTTATCTATAAAATCCATATAACTTTTTTAATGCTTAACCAAAATCTCATAGATTGACATCAAACTCGCTAATTAAAGGTGGATTTACTTTTCAATAAATAGCAGTTACACTCGAAATTGCAAGTGATTTCCTAATGCATTACAGATATATAAAAGGGCTATCTTTTATAATGGCACAACAAATATTTTTAAATATCAATGGAATACACAAATTTTCCAGCAAAATTCCTTATTGTTAGAAAAGATAGCTCTAACCTCAGTTACACTTATAATATTTACGTTGAGAGATAAGGAACGCTAACTTCGTACTAATTTTTAATTCATAATTTAAAACCCTGCCACTTCACTTATTTCACTATAAACGCTACTTTAGAAATTAGGTCAATTATAAACCGTATATTTTTGTGTTTAGTTACTACCTCATGGAAGTATCCACGAAAAATGGTTTTTAAATAATTGATCCGAATCCAAAATTTTGTCAGAAAAATTCAGTAATAATATACCTATTAGTTCTCACTGTGTTTATTAGTTTTACGTAGCGTACTTAATAAAAATAGATGATCAAACTCATTTGAGCATCTCGTTTTCACCAGCAGAAATAGCTTAAGGGTATAAAAGCATCAAACATTTACTTTACGTAAAGAAAATATAATGAAATACAGTAACAAAAATAGGGAATTAAAGCGAGGAGATAATGACTTTGAACTGCATAAAGGTGGAGCTGACTGTGAATTGCTACACAAAGGGTTCGTATCGGATAAACCGAACGTAACCGAATAGCGTTCCTGGATGATAAACCAAGTCAATAGTGTTTAGGGCAAATGACTTGGTTGGCTCTGCATCCATCATTATGTTCACCTCGTCGCTGTGGGAGCATCCAGTAATCGGTATCAATAAAACGAATTCACTATTTACGTTATTTCATTTAATACGTATATTGAACCTGAAACATTTTAAAATTGACGTAGTATACCATACGTAAACAATAAAAACCTCCCTCCACGATATTAGTTACAATATATTTAAAATAGATGGAAATATTCAATATGCAAGAGAGAATTAAAATATCATACTCACTTAAAATCTGTTTAAGAAAAAAAATTACGTTCTCCATAACTGTGCCCAGTGGCAACGAGCGTTGATTGTGAATGAAAACAGGATTTTTTCGGACATTTGCCATTTTAGTGATATAGAGAAAATCAGAAACATTACATTTAGAGATTTTCAATCTGATATCTTCACCATGAAAATAATTAACCTAACATATTTACAAACTAGGTTAAAAATAAACAAATCACACCAAAGCGCTGTGACACACATTAGTCGGAATTCACAACCACCACGTTGTGTGTCAACATCACTAACTCTAAAAAAATTAACTTAATAACAAACTAAACACAACACTAATTATTAAAATTGAACTACAGAATACAGGTCACAATAGGTCTGCTTATACCGATCAACCTACAGATCTCTAAATGTAATGATATTGATTTTTCGTTCCATCACTAAACGATGAAAAATACCCAGATAAAATCCTGTTTCCTTCACAATCCTGTCATCGTCAAAAATATTCAAGACATAATATTGTTAAACTAAAAGAATATTGTTATTACATATTTAAATTTGTGACACTAATATGTTATGAATAAATATGATATTAAGATAAATATCAAGAAATGATTTTATTTCATTTTAAAATATTGTGGTGGCGTTCATAATTTATACTATGTTTTTTTATTGTTAGTAGTGTATTTTTAGAAAGCAATTTATGAAAATATTTAAAATAGTTTATACAACAGCTTGTTTATAAATACGGTGTGTCAACATGCAGGAAACTGAAACTTAATCACTCTAACAAGATGAGAATAAACAATAATATAGGAAACTTACGATGTTACTGTAAAATATCAACGTACAATTAAATAGACTTTTTAAATACATTATTTTTAAAATTGTATTACTCTGGTGTTTAAAATTTTAGGTAGGTTTTGTATTAAAAACGACATGACCCCCGTGCTTTTCAAAACGTTAGCTGCCCCAAAAAGCCCAATCAGGTCTAAATTTATTACAAATATTATCTTATAAATATCTCCACTCAGTTATTTTGCCAGAATGGTACGTTATTTCATTTCAATAATGAGGGATGTAAACTATAAAATAATAACTGTGTCATTTATAAACCTAAAGAAAACATATAAAATGTTCAGAACTATCATGTCATGCGTTTACATGTTTTAAACTATGTTTTTGTATCTTGAACTGTTGGATAGATATTAACTACATGTAAATCCTAATTAAACTACCTTATTTATATTTTAGTTGCCACAAAATCCATAGATTTTTATGATTCATCCGGAAAGACTATTAACACATTTATAAACAGTGTTAACTCCTGACCATAAACGACTATTGTCAATCTGGCCTTTTATTTGTAATATATAAATATCCAGCGTTTAACAAAAAACAAGTCCTTTAAAGCAGCAAAACAAACTTTAAGGGGTTTTCAAGCTTTTGTACAAAAGAATTCAAATAGAACTCAGAACTTTTCACTGGTATAACTTTCTACCATTAATGAGTTTCGTTAAAAGTTAAAGCAAACCCTGCCTTCTTATGGATATTGAAAAAAAGAAACAAAAACTGGTCGAATTTACGTTAAGTGTTAACTGTCAGTAAGATACGCAAGTAATAGTTAGTAACGAAGTAGTCTTTTAAATGTTTATGATTGTGTTTTTATTCAGTCTTGTATTAAAACTCGATTTTTTATAACTAAAGAAAGAATACTGCCTTTGGTGTTTTAATTTGATGATTCAATATTAATATAATTCATAAATAACTTGTAATTTTTTTACTACACGTTCAATAGTGCTTGGAAAAGCTGAATATCAATATTTGCAACTTTAAACATGATATATTCTGAATTTATGATAAAAACATTTGCTTTTTCAAATAAAAAGTAACACAAATTTTGATAACTATGATACGGAAGAGTTGATTGAACTTGCTATTTGGCCCAAGAGGAGTTAAAACTTTGTGAATTTTAGGTAGTACACACAAATGTTTTGTCTTTAAATATTGAGAGCTTAATTTTTAAATGAGTGGTTTAACTAGTTCATTTTCATGATTTTTTGTGTGTGTTTTATTATTTTCTATGAGTGTAATATATTATACTTATTTATACAAGTATTTTCATCACAGTTAATTAATTTATTAATTGGACTATCATACTCTTACTTGTCTAAGATAACTGTAATTTACCTTTACCAGCAGGGAGAAATACTATGAGTTCACCATTTCTTACCATTTTAAAAGGAATAATCTTTGTAAATGTTAGGTTTCTTTTGGATCTGTCGGATTAAAGCACGTTTCTATAAGGTTTATTCAAGATAAAATATTTATTTAAAAGCAATAATACAAAAAGTATTCATGTATAAATTAGTGTTTTAATATTTTGAATAATTATTTGACGTATTAGAGTGTTCTGTAACATTGATAGATTGTATGACTTTCAATTAATTTTATTCGTGTTTCATTAGCTTGGTGGAGTTGGTCTCAGAAATATTACAATGAACGTAAAACATTTTACTCTTTGAGATAACCATAAATTTTTTATACAGAAAACAAAAAACTTACACATTTTATTTTATTTAAAAAACGTTATACTGAAAAAGAGAATACTGTCAAGTTGACTTATTAAATACATATGTTACTTAACTGTAATAAAATATAAAAAAATATTGTAATACAAAAATCACTTAAATGTGTACCTGTCGATTTTTTAGATGTTTATGATGTATTAGCAAAACATCACTTCCTGAACAAGCTGAATTACATTCAGTATTGTATTCATAGAAACAAATTAAGTTGCAGAATTGTAAATATGATTACAGTTATTTGAAAAATTCTTTTTATTTTGTGATAACTACTGTAATGAATAACTATTGTAGACATCTCCATATACAAGGATATTAGTAATATACTGTTCAATATTTATGCAACTATTCTATTAATTTGTAAAAAAAAACGTTTCTCAAAATGGAACAATGATAAACTATAGGATGTTTCACAGTCAAGCTTTTGTTTGGAAGAATTCAATTCAACTTTTCACTGTAAAACTTTAACTCATTATTGAATGTCGTTACAAGTTGCTAGAACTTCTCCTTCTTACTGGCTCTGACGACATATACTTTATAATTGAATTACTTATACGCAATGGTATTTTTCTGTTCAATGTGTTTACCGCTCGTAATACATAAAAAACTGTAATTGGGTACAAAATATATATAAACATAAAGACTGTATCAAATGAGGGACAAATACTTTATCACAGTTAATTGAAAACATATTGGCCAATGAAGTTTCATGCATTAAAGTTTCTGACCAATACTAAGAAACTAACTACATAACAATCTATAAACAATAATAGAGAGGTCAAAAATCAATTTAAACTCACAGTACAGTTATACAAGTTTTATAACGTGGTATAATTTTAGTGTGGTGAAATTGGATGGTCTGATGCCAAACTGAACCAACTCCAATTTCAATGTTTTTCCGGTATTGTCATTTCTTACTTTATAAAAATACAATACATTCACATGCCAGAGAGAACCATATTAAACAGCTGAGTTTGTGAGGGAAATTTTATTTTTCTGTTTTACCATACGGGGAATTTTGATTTTGTTTGTGTGGCAGACTGAACTAACTCCTGAAAAACATGGCTGACGCATTAGAGTTGGTTCATGGTGCATCCTCTTCTTTAATAAATAGTGAGTTAAACTCCAGTTTATCCGACTTATTTGAAGATTCTGGTGACGAGTACATCCCACCTCAACATGCTGAAGATAGTAGTGAAGGTAATATTTCACATTTACTAATTATCTAAGGTCATTTCAATTATATGCAAATAGGTTAGTGTACATTAGCATTTCATCTTATGCCAAAGTGAACTAACTATTCCCTCCATAATATCAGCTGTTGTGGTTGTGTTTTTTGTAAAACATATTAATGTTGTAGCCTTTCAATAGTGTTGTTAACAGATATCTGCAATGCACGATATACTATCTGTTGTCATAACTGGGATTTTGGAGTTAGTTCACTCTGGCATACAGTGTTCAGATATTTAAATGATGTTAGTTCATTCTGGCAGACGAGAATTGTAAAAATGCTGATTGTTTGTTTGCCCCTGGATTTTTTATAAAGCTTATAGACAATGATAATAGATTAATTAATATTCATTTTTTAATAAAACAAACCTTATTTTGTTTTTTGTGTGTGTATATATTGGTACATTATTACTACAGTAATCCTTTTACCACCATACTTTAATAAAATAGGACTATTTTATATTGTTGGCTTTGTACATGCTTTATATTGGCATTAATGTTTGCAGATGATGTCCCATGTGGTTCTAAGCAAAAAAGGAAAGGAAGAAGAAGAAGAAGAAGGATTGGAAAAGATGTTGGGGGCAGATGGATCAGAAATGAGACAGGAAACACTCGTAGCAACAGAAGAAAACCCACCCGAGAAGAAGAGAAGAAAGAGAAACTACGGAGATCCAGCTAAGTGGAAAAAAAATATTTAGAAAGATAAATCGAAACTCAGGAAAAGCTTATGAGAGTACTAGTGGTAATCCTGTTGCAAGTAAAAATATTTGAACCGTTTGACTGTAAATGTAGAATGAAATGCGCTGAAAAAGTTAATATTGATGAAAGGAAAAGTTTTTTGATCTCTTTTTGGAATTCAGGGGTCATTTGATACACAGACTGCTATTATTGGTAGGTCTGTTAAAGTTCGAAATGCTTTTGAAAAAAAGGGTTCTGATGATTCAAAGAGAGAATTCTCTCGTTACTATTATTTGCCATGTCAAAATATTGATGTCAGGATTTGTAAAAGTATGTTTATAAAAACACTTAAAATAGATAGCGCGAAGATTCATCGCTCACTGATGAAAGTTAGTCGTGGTGAGGTTGTAGACAAAAGAGGTAAACATACCGCCTCATAACAAACTATCAGATGAACGAATTAACTCTGTTAAAAATCATATATCATCTTTTCCTGCCTACACTAGCCATTACAGTCGCAAAGATAATCCAAACAAAAAAGTATTTAGGGGCTGAATTAAATTTAAGTCTAATGTATAGGTTATATGCCCAAAAAAATGGAAGCTGGTAATGTTAAAGATCAGACTGTGTCTCAGTCAATGTATGAAAAAATCTTTTACAAAGACTTCAAATTTAGGTTTTAAGACACCTCATAAGGACACCTGTAAAGTGTGCGATTCATATAATGTCCAGAAGAAAGCGATTGAGAGTGAACTAGACTCTGCAGAAAAAAAATTGAAACTCAAATCAAGTGTTGGCCAATACTGAGCTTCACCATAGAGAAAAGTAAATGCAGCAAGAGATGAAATGAAGCGGGACATGCAATTTGCTAAAAACGGCGAATGCACCGTTTTAACTTTTGATTTACAGAAGACATTCTCATTGCCAAAGGTTCCTACAGGAATAGCATATTATAAGAGGCAATTGTCCGTTTATAATTTAGGCGTTCATGACTGTGCCTCGTCAAAAGGAACAATGCACCTTTGGAATGAATGTCAAGGAGGAAGGGGACCAGATGAAATTGGATCCTGCCTTTTGAAATACATTTCTGACCATCCTACAAAAGAAAAGATTGTGTTGTGGTGCGACTCATGTGGTGGCCAGAATAGGAATTTCAAAATGGTATCCCTACTCATGCGACTAGTGCAAAACCCTTTAAACAACATTAAAGAAATTGAGCAAAAATTTCCCATACCAGGCCACAGTTTTTTGCCAAACGACACGGATTTTGGTCACATAGAAAAAAAGCATGAGAAGACACGAATACATTTATGTCCCACAACAGCTTGCTGAAATAATAAAGGGATGTAGGTCAAAGAAGCAAGCATTTGAAGTCATTACTATATAAAGGAAACAGATTTGATAACTACTGATCAAGTTTTGCGCAGCTCTTACAAACAGAAAAGAGTGTGACGGAGAGAAAGTTGAATGGTTAAAGATCAGAAGTTTATGTGTAAGACAAAGTCATCCTTATGTCATGTATTAATAAGTACACACACAATAGTGATGTTGAGTACCACTCAATCAGTCTCAGTAAACGGCTCCAAAAAAAAAAAATCAAAAACCCTTGAAACCAAGAGGTCTGAACCCAGTAAGACTCAAGTTCCTCTTCACCATCTTCCTTTAGTCACAAAGAATCCTAACGGCAAACCTCTTTCTTCTGAAAAAAAGGCTGACTTAAAATCAATGTTAGAACTTCTGCCACCGATTCACCATGGATTTTATGAAGACTTGTTCCAGAAACAGGAAATAACTACCAGTGAAATCAACGATGAAGAATTGGTTGATAATCTATAAGTTTTATTAAATTTGACCTGTTTTTAATTTTGTAATACTGTGTTTGTTTGGTCTTCTCACTTTTTAAATAATAAAATCAGAATGAAAAATCAGTAATGAACTTATTATTCCTCCCTAATTTAGAAGTAAAATCCACCTTAGAACATTTTAGATACAATTCAGTAATTTTAAAGATGAAAGAAAAATATTTTAAGTAACTTATTTTACATATAAAATATTGGTTCACTGAAGCACCCAGGGTGCAATGGTAAGTTTCATGAACCAGACTGAACCATGTCCAGTACAAAAAAATTTTGAAAAAATATTTTCATCCCTTGCTGAGTTTTATATTAATTTTTTTCAGTAATTATGAAGATACAATTAGTGTAACTTTTCAGATTATCACAAAACAACAATATGTTTTTCAATTTCAAAGTGCTATTTAGCATCAAACATTGAAAATCTATTATTGTTCGTACTGAAAAATTAAAAATATGGAGTTGGTTCACTTTGGTATCAGACCATCCAATTATGTTTTAATTATTAAATTTAGTAATAACTATTTAATTTTTTTATTTAATCATTTAAACACTATTGAATACATATTATATATTGAAAAAAATGTTTCGTTTATATGAAAATTCTGGAATAATACAGCGGTTTAGGTTGAGAAAGTTAATGGTGACAGAGCTCTATCAGAGACAGACCACCTAGTGAAAAGCGGAACTGGCAGCTCTTGTTGGCAGGACCAACCTGCGACGAACACTTCAAGTGACCGCTGCTGTGAGACGCGGCTATCTGAAGTAATATAAACAGCTCCTGCTCCTTGACAGCTCTATATTGTTGATAAGCTCGCGGGATCTAATTGGGGTTGAGACTGTATAGTATCGATCGATTCGATCTGTGGTAGAATGATACAGTAACTGATATAAGTAAGTAATATCATCTACTAAATAATAATCATAATTAATTAAAAACTTGTCTATTTAATTTCATGAAATATTATCTTATATTTCCCATGAACCAAAATAGGTAAATTAACTAGATCGGTTGATGGTTAGCTTGATGCGTGTTGGCACTGGTGTAATTTAAGAAAACATTAAATTCGAGTTCATATTATTAAATAAATTAATAAAAAAATCACCTCTGGTTAGATTTAGAATATTTTTTAGTGTAAGTTGCAATTATGTTTTATAAATTAATCTCAAACTACTATTGGTTGACTTAAGTTAGAACTGGTGTGACTTAATCATCCATTAAAAAAAAACTCCTCCCATTCTTGTTGTCGTGTCACAGAAAAAAAAAATTTGGAACTCATACGTCACATACAAAAGAAAAGTTCGAGTATGATATCCACGACAAAATTCGACGTCTATAGTAACAGAACATAAAAAAAAGATTTACAAACAGCTTTTAATTATTTCTTGTTTTCTGTTTTCATAACTTTCAAGCGTGCTGTGAGAGGTTGATTATGATCCAAACCTTGACTATTATAATATATCGCGTCTGAGTTTTAACATCACAACTCTACCCCGACCTTGCAGCCGAGGCAGATATTCCTCCCTTGAAGTATCTGGCAAACATCGGAGTGTACTTCTTCAAATAGAGAACCAAATTGGGTTCTATATCACAAACGTAGTGTTGACGGATTATTGTATCACTAAACGATGGAAAATATCCAAATACATTACTGTTCTAAATAGATTACTTATTTTTAAATATAAATATATTTTAAAACAAATACTCCCTGTATATGACAATTTCGCCGTAAAATAATTGTGGATATCTGAAAGTGATTGGAGGCAATTTTATATTTTATATTTTTTATATTATAAATCATTAATTCTTTAGATTTTTAAAATAATAATGGTATTTTTTGAAGATTATAGCGGTCATCTACAAAATAATGATATAAAAACAGAGGTCGAAAGTGACCCAGCTTGTCATTTCTACATATTATATGTATGTGCAATATTGGGATTTTAAGTAAGTTTGGACCGTTGCGTTTGGCCATCCTCCTGGAAGTTACATCGTGATATACATTTAATATAATAAAATCGATTTATTTTAATGCTTTGGTTTGTCTTTATAACAAACTTGGAGCTAAAACTTATGCTTGAATCAATAATGTTTATTGAGTGGTCTCAAATTCAAAAGTTTGATGTTTGTTGGTGGCTTTTGGTATTAAATTTAATGGAGACAAACAAAATACTAAGACAGGATTAAGTGTTTAGTTATTATTGTTTGTACTTATTTCTACAGTATATTTATAGAAACTGCTCCAAGGTCAGGGTATATATAAAGATTAAATTATATTATTGTTATAATTATTTGTAAATCAGTATACATTGGCAAGCTATATGGTATTAGCCGTATCTGGTTAGATTTAGAATTGTTTTCAGTCTAAGTTGCTATTATTTTTTATAAATTAACATCGGTTTGAGTTTAGCTTCATAGCAATAAAGATTTAGATTCCGGAATATTTGATTGAAGTTTCTAATAGAAATCAGTTTCTGAAATTGGTTTAGCGAAGTAAAACTTAAATAATTATATAAATACTAAATTGTAGAAATACTTGAACTATGTTTAATTTACATTGCGCACATTTATCGAAAAAAATATGGTAACAAAATATATTCCACATGTATTCTTTACTATATGGTGATTGTTGTATTAAATAGCTAAAGGCTAAATGTTAAACGGAGACACGCTGGCGATGAAGACCTCGGAGGGGAAGGGTTCTGTACAATCCAAGATATTTATTTTCCCTACATGCTCTTTAGAGTATGGATATTTAAATAACAATTTTCTATACATAAATTTAGTACATTGTATAATACGTTTATGTGTAACTCTTACTATCTTGGTATCATAACGACTTGATAAACGCAATAATATAAAATAAAAAAACAAAAACAAATAAAGAACCATTTTATATTTTACTATTTTTTGCTATTTTCTTCTATTAATCCACACATGGGAGGGTATTGATGATTTATAGTCAGTACTGAACGTGCGGTAAATCATTGATCTCTTGTACTCGGATCAGGGCTACTGGTCGCTTGTTTCGTCCTTCCTTTGAAATATGGCAGTTTATTTAGAACAGTTTATACATTTATAAAATCACATATCTCTACTTGTTTGGGTGAAAGGCCTATGTATTAGAGTAGTTAAAAAACTTACATTAAAATAAATGATAACCTAATATTACACAAATACTTTAACAGTACTAAACATCAACAATGCTATGCACATAATGACATGCAAGTCGATAGCTCTCTTTATCCTGTCTATGTTTTTAGTCCTATAAGTGTCCTAATTTGTTCTATAAGAATATGTCCTGTTGTTTCAAGGCCGGCAACAGGCTTAGCTGATGTACCGTTGCCGTAGATTGGTATATAGTGTATTTTTTAGTAACTTCTATCTGATGTTTGCCATACACTGAATGCTTTTTCACTTTTGTAATAGAAATATTCAGGTTTCAATCGTTCTCTTGTTGAAGGATTTAAATTCTACGAAGTTATAAAGTAGATTTTAATGATTTACAGCTATAATTGTAACATTTTGACACAACTGAATATTAGCTAAAGAAGTAAGCTATAATCTCTTTGCTACCTTTGACGACAAAAATTTACTATAATGTGATGGTGAATTATAACTCCATATTTTGAAATCATTCAATATTACCCCAATTTTGGCCCCTACAACAAAACATTCGTGGTACTTCAGTATTATTTCTTCCTATAAATCCCTCCTATGCTGTGTACTAATGCAACCCATATTTGGATATCAACTCATAAAATATTATAGGGTTTGCAATTTTTTGAAACAATAGGGTAAGATTTAAATTTATTTATAACAAAATTTATTGAAATATTATTACTATTTTATGGTAATGCTAATCAAAAGCATCAGATTAAAAAAACTATATTTTTTTCAGTAAAAACAGTATTCCGTAATACGTCGAGAATAAGAGTAAAGATATTTACTGTAAAGTTTTCTCTCAAAGAAATGAATATTCAACGTGACGTGCTGGATAACACAGATAAGAGATTACGGTATTCACGTTCGTTTTGATCCCAGGCAAGATTTATCCGTGTCATTCTCCTGGACATGACGTGGCAAAGTCTCTCCCTGTGTTCGATATGATATGGATCTAGCAAATTAGTTTTTTTTATTTACAAATAATATGAAAAAAATACCTCATACATTGTAAAAGAACTTTTAACCTGTAAATACTTTTTTTATTACCTAGTGTATTTTATAAAACGTTATCGAGGTAACAATAAATTGTAACACAACTATATATTGTACAAAATTTTCAAACAGCTTGGTTTGATTGAAAAAAGATCAATTTACACATCATATTATAAAATACTAACACGTGAACGACGCCCGTTTTGAGTTTGTTTTTATAATAAGTGTATATTTATGGTAATTTTAATTTACTCCAGTCTTAGTTTTTGTTGCAATTTTTACCCTTTTATTAGATTCCCTGACTAAAGGGAATATATTTAAATGGACACGTTTGAGAAGCCAGCTAGCGTCAAAATATAACTGAGATGGGTTCTATACAGTCTTTAATTTTATAATAAAATTTAGTAACTTTTTCTTTGATATATACATCAAAATACGGATCAAGGCCTGTATACTTAATATTGACTAAAAATATACTTTTTCATATCATTAGCATATTTTCTCCATTTGCGCACAACAGTAATTGCAGAAAAGTTTGAAATAAGTTCGTTATTATCATGTTTACCCTATCCTTTCAAGACTCATATATTTATGTAAATTAATTAAAAATAGTCGTTACATTCATTAAATATATGGATGTGTTTTCATAAAACAATGTTTTCATGGAAAGTAGATTGAATACATGATTATTTTTAATTATGGCCTTCATTACTAGTATTATTCATTATTTAATTTAGTTAATGCGTTGTTTTGTTTATACGACTATTTAGTAACCCCTAAAAAGTACACGAACATGTAGAACCTCATTAATGTTGCAAAAAAGAACTGTGCAAGTAAGGAGATCTCTCTTTCAAGAAAAACTGAGGCAGACATGTGTACTTTTTATTCACAGGTACATGAAAGAGAAGAAATATTGTCCTCACACTTCCAAAGGTTGAATAGAGGGTGGAAGGAGGATTCTGTGACAATATCAATACTGCGTCCCTAGAAACATTATGGCTCCTGTATCTTTCAGGGAGGTTTCTTGAATAATTATCAATGATATCATTATCATTTAAAATCTAATACCGTTGTTTACGTGTTTTGTGAGTTCTTTATAGACTGGTTGGTAACTGAGAGTTTATTTATAAATATTAAAACATTAGAGAGTGTGATTCATGGATGCTTTCAATATACATAAGAAAATGTTTATAGTCGCAAAAGACTATATGCGTTGCGGAATTTATCTATTTTTAAATTAAATAACAACTTCATTAAAGAAATTTTCTTTTGAAACAAACCAGTTAAGCTCTCGTCAAATATACTGAAATAAACATATTGGAGATTCCGTTTAGTTATAGAATCTTTAGTTATAGTAATCAATTCAGTGACACAATTGATTATATTGTACATTCCCCTCATGTTTTTGTGTTTGTCACCACTCAAAGACCAGAATGTAAGGTATATAATTTTTAAACAGAAAGATGACAGGACAAATGATGGCAAGGTGGGGAAACATCAGCAGCAGTGTCAGACCGAGACTAATGGAGCCAATATGTGGCGTACTACAAGCTCCGCTGACTTTACCAACTTTCTTGCTTTTCTCTAAGTAAGTAAGTTAATATCTGCTATCACCCATGTCCGGTTTGATATTTCCGAAAAAAATCCTGTACAATGCAAACTACATCTGCTTTTTGTAGCTTGTTATAAATAAAGATTGAGCTGTGATATAAATTATGCTAAAAGTAAATGTTTTTTTAATAATTAAACAAACCAAATATGACTAATCATCATACGAGTATTCCCTTTGGAGCAGCAAAGAAATATGGCACAGTTTTGGAGTTTGTTGCAGAGAAAATATATATAATGCAATAGTTAGTATATAAGTGTAGAAGTAAATAATGGACTAGTAACAATTTAATTTATTTCACGTTTACTCAGACCCAAAAAATCATACAAGACAAAAATGCATTCCTAAACTTTCCAAGATATATAACGTTTCGTTGGAAGAATGAGTAATGAGGATTCTTGTCTACCAAATAATATATAAAACATATTTCCAAATAGACTGCAATATTACATGTGAAGTCTATTTTGGTAGGTGGGTTCAAGATATACCATTAAATGTATTATTGTCACTACCAGTAATAAACTAGTTAAGAGACATTTTACGGCAAAGAAGCAGAGCACAACGTGCAATAATAACTTCAATGACCGTATATGGATGTTTTACTGTTATGTGGGGCGATGGAAACTCAACGTGGTGGCATAAAGAGGACATTAAAGTCGTATATTTAATGTGTATCTCGCACACTTCACAATACCATATATGGATAGAACTCAACCCTGTCAATATGAGTAACTACTGTGAGAAAATTGCGATAAAGAGGTTTCTAAACATACTGAGTACAATCACACTTCATTTTATCATACTGTAATACATGCAGGTCAATTAAATGAACTATAGGTTTGATATTTTTAAGGCCAACTCATCGAAGCCTAATACACGACACGTGGCCTGGGTACTCCCACCTCGTATTAACAACTGATTCAAATTATTATGAAAGCATAGGATTTAGTAGATTGTCACGCAATACATTTCCCATATTGGCGAATTCCTTGGCGAATATGGCGAATATCATTCGATGAGCTGTAAAAATGTACTTCATGTACATATTTTAAATGTACATGAGTTTTAATTTTTAAATAAATAATATAGAACCCAATAGCATGTACATCATATTAAAAAATATTTTTTTAATATTCTCAGTTTAACCTTACCGACACCGGGAAATCACACAGTCAAGAAACGTGAAATATTACATTATATATATATATATATATATATATATAATATATATATATATAATATATATATATATATATAAAGAAATTCTAATACGTGGTGGATGTTTTTATGAGACTTTTGTTACAGCCTACCAGGTTTTCGTTGACATCATTGCCTATAAGGCAAATGTAAAATGTAATGCACATCCAAATACCATGAAGGAACACGCACCATAATCAAACTCAATGTTTCTAATATATCAAAAGAAGATTCATGAATAGTTTTAATTTTTTAGGTTAGTTCGTTTCTCAAGATACCGTGTTGACTCACAGATAGACTGACATAAATTAAATGTTTTCCATCCGAGTGATAGGTTTCGCTAAAGTTTCGTCAGAATCAATTATAATAATATGTTCCTTTACTCCAAATTTTATGCGTTACAAATTCAAAATATATATTTATCGTTATATTTATTGAATTAAAATCGTGCTGTCTTAAATAAAAATGCCATTAAATACCCGTAGAGGTATTATTATTTGAGATACTTTGAATAAAAATAAGTTTAAATATAATTATTTCGCATATTGTTGTGTGTTTCATTACTGTTACAACACTGAAGTAATATCATATAGGTTCCTTCCAAATACTTAAATGAGGGAATTTATTTTCTTTATAAAATGGATGTGTAATTAACATAAAAACCGGGAGATAAAACATATAAAGACTATAAAAAGCAGGAGCTGACTGAGAATAACCGCACAAAGGTTTGTTATTGGATAATCTGAGCCTGCAAATAGCATCGTAATATTGTGTCTGGATTCCATCATAAACATCTTCTTTGTGTCCATGAACCTTTCTGGCATAACCGTATAACTAAAAAATCCACGCCAACAGTTGATGCGTCGTTGTTAATGTTGAGACAATTGAAGATTTTTTAAGCTCCTAAATGCACTTTTTCCGAATTAATTAATATTGAATTGACACACATTGCATTATAACACCTAAATAGGCACATTGGACTTGGGATTAAGAGGTAAATTTGATTAAACGCGGTTTCATTTTATATTACTTTATTACACATACATTGTTATTTTAAGTAACAGAAGTTATGTAACATAAAATTATTTACTTAAACATTGTCTCACATAATAAACGTGATGTAATAGAGGTATTAAAAGATATTATTAGATGCTATGCAATTAGTTTACTTTTTAGTTTTTAATATAAAATTACATTAATATAAGTTTTTAAAAGTAAATTTATAATCCTATTTTTAACTAGTCTAAGGTTCCAGTGGTTCCATTGAAAACATTTCCATTTTTTATGTGAGACTTTACAGATAAAGTACATAACATCCTACTTGTGACACGTATTACACTCTAAATCATGTATGACACAAGAAAAAATGTTAGTGAGCTCTCTCTAACAGTGTTTTCCTTAATTATGATTAACAGGTATTAATGTTCAAAAACTAAATTACTTGTCGTGTCTATTAACAAGGACGTTGTTAGATATTGTAATACCATATGAGTGTTCAGGAAGAGAATTAAAACTGATATAATAATAAATTTGACAGAATGATCTAAGAAAGAAGATTTAGGAATGAGTTAATGATAGCTATTTCAAGTTCTGTCTTTGGCCGTAGCACTTATCAGTACTATGTACCTTGAAATCGATATTTTGTTATAAGATCTACCGAAAGGTCAGTGTAAAATGAGGACGCATGTAACAAGGTTTTAAGGGAACCGATTTCACTGCATAACACTGAAAATTCAGTTTCGAGGGAAAAGCAAAAGCTTAGGTGTCTGGACCCTTGAATATTCATAATTCAGGTTAAAGCTGTTTAACAGTAATTTTATACACACTTCAAATGAATAGCAGGAGTCATTAACCCTAGAAAACGTTTTCATACGTAAAAAATCCCATTAAAAAAATAAATATCTTTTAAAATGTAAATTTATTTAATTAACATGATTTATGGACAGTTTTCCATCTGCCAGGAATAACAGAACTACAGTTTTAAATTCGCGTGGCTAAAACGTAGACATAACAATGCACTTACTGTAATTAAATTGTAGGCAAGCGTTTTCTCTGACAATCCACCCTCTCATTCTCATTCCGAGTTCCTGAAGTTTCCTATTTGACTGAGTGAAAAAGATAACATTGTCAGAGGAAATCAGGCATATCATCTGGTGAGGTTTAAATTTAAATATATAAAATGTGTAAAAAGTCGAACATGCTACTGTCTACTTCATAAAGTATCAACTTTATTTTACGAATCCTACTCTCGTAAAAAGATTATTAATGTCTTATCGCATATCATTGAATAAAAAAGCACCAAAATATTAAAATAGCTATAAAGTTTCTAACCGAATATACGTTATTATTGAACTTTCTTGGACACTTCTTTGCCCGCTTTTCACTATTTACATCATTGACGTAATTTCTATTTATTTTTGTAGTGAATTTATGAAAAACTAAATTGAATTATTAGCACAACGTGTACAACAAGTAATTAGCTCGTCCACTGCGACATGAGGCTCCGGTGTCAATACCGACCTTCGTTAAGAACCTTATTAGATTTTTATGGAAAAAAAGTTATATTTTATGGTAGTAATAGAGTAAAAAGATTATATACTTTTAACAGTTTGTACCTATTAGATGTTGAATTAGCTAACGTTATATTTTATAATTATAACAATAAAAATGTTTTATTACGTCACGTGACATATACACAAAATGATCAATTTGCTTATACAATAATCTCTCGAGTGTGCCACTAATCAATCGTGACCCATACGTACCCAGTTGTGTTCTTATTCGCACCGATTCTGCTGCTGTCAGTGTCTGCTACATTATTGCACCAGTCTTTTGCAGGTATATCTTTACGTTTGTAATCTTTGGGAGTTTTATTTTATAATTATTTATTGCTATTAGAATATAAAAATGTTGCGACATGAGTTACGGGTGACTTATGATGGTAAAATATTAAAAACCGTGTACGTTGACGCTACTTGTCAGAGCAAAATCTACTGTCAATTTAAAACGTATTATTATATATATATATATATATATATATATATATATATATATATATATAATGTTACTTTTATTCTTGGTTGTATGTACTGTACTATATAATGTTACACTACAATTTAAACCAATTATGCCACAACGGACAAATAACATATTGTATTGTGGTATTTTAAACAGTACAATATAATGTTTATTTTTAGCTACAGAAAATAATTGTAGAAAAATAAGTTAATATTTTATAAGTATTTTTCGTTTAGTATTCATTTAAGGGGGTTCGGTATGCCCTATCCTTCCCATGTTAATTTGGCCAATTTTATGTACCTTCTTCTCAGAAACCTTTAAAGCTATCATCATCAAACTTTAGGACACTACTATTTAGACCTTTGTTAACATTTAGAGCATTTAATTTGTTGTAAATAAAAAAATTATTAATTTTTTGTAAAATAATTTATAATTATAATTTTTTTAATAAAAATTTAAAATAGATTTTTATAATGTCTTCCGCTCTAAATGTGTGTACTGGTCTTAATTACATGTGTATTTTTTTAATGTTAATCTGATCAGTGAATCTTGAGAAAAAGGTACATAAGTGATAAAAAAGTTAATTTTCGGGAAATCGCAGCTAAAGACAACACACATCAAATAAGTGAATTCACTGACCTTTATTATAATATTAATGACATCCAGCTGCATAACTAGGGTTATCAGGATCCTCCAACTCTTCCCACTGATCTTCCAGCTTCCTCTTGGCACTTGAGCGAGCTTGCCTTGATTTTTTTTGCGACTTCGGTAGCCATGCGTTGAGCTTTTTGTAAGCGAGCTATGTCCAGCTTTTTCATTGCTTCACAAAAATTATGTCCAACAGTCATTCCAAGATGTTGTAAAACCATACATTCTGCCATATTTCCTTTATTGAAGGAACTTATGGCATCATACACTCCTAAGTGCAAGGTGTGTATGCCAAAAAAGAGAGTTTTTGGCAGGTGAGACCAGATTACTTGGTTTACGGACTCATTTGGGTTTTGTGACTTACCGTGGAGACATTTACGAAGCAAATCAGGTGCACTTAGGTCTGTAAAAATAGGCTTTATCTTGTTCATGATGACAGCAGGAAGAATACAACTGTGTTACTATAACAAATACTTCAGTTGCAATGGAAACACTAAATTGTTGGCATGTAGTATATTTTTCAAAATAAAAATAAAAATAGTTCCCATCATCGGATTTTAATAGTTTTTGCATTAAAATGTCAGGAATTAGTCATAGAATAATAAAATATTAAAACACGAAAATTTATAAAAATTTCATTTTTTTGGATACCGAACCCCCTTAAGTTTCAAGGAAAAAGCAGTTTTAAAAACAGAGAAACCAAAACCTAAAGCCTAGATTACCTTTAACATTTAAAAGAATACAAGTACAACAGCTCGGAACTTTTCACGGTTAAACCACCGTCTCATTATTGTGTTTTGTTAAAAGTTCAACAACTCTTTCTAATGGTTGGCGAGTAGAAGAAATATAAGTGCTCCTCTTGTTTTAACAAGTGAATTATTTCCTCATAGTAAGGAAGAGGGATACAAGTTTCTTTCCCTTATTTTCTTATACGTAACATGAGCATAGCAAAGTAATATTAAAAGACAGAGTATTGAAACACAGATTATTTTTATTACGATATATATCCATAATTATTTTAAAGAACACATGTTATTTTATTACAGAATACATAATTTTAATTTAGAGGTCCATTTTTAAAATATTTTAGCCTGTACACACAATAGCTTCCGTTAATTCAAAGTCAATTTTGAATATTCCATCCACACAATAAATTTTATCTCATAAAGTGCGCAATGCACAAATATAAAATAATATACCTGTAATTCGGTTATTTTCAATAACAGAATATTGATAGAAAAATTAACTTATATATGCAGGTTTTATATTTGATTTTGATAAAACAGAATTTTTAATGTTGGTCTAAATAGTAATTACCTAATAAAAAGAGTCGCTACCAACTCTCACTGAATAAACTAAATTTTACCTGCCGGCATGTTATCTTTAATACATTTTATACCACAGTATTCCAATGCAGCATTTTTAATTATGGGGGTTATAATTTTATAAAACACTGTAAAATACTAAACCGCAAGCATAAATGACGGATAAATATACGGAAAATGTTTAAATATTGTTACATTCTCAAGATTTTATATTTATTTTAGCTATTTATAATGTATTCTTTTACACAAATAAAGTACTGTATATTTCACGGTTCAAAAAAATTTATGTTTTAATAATTCAGTGCATCTGTAGAGAGCTATCAACAATAAATTAAGAGATTATGAACAGAAATGGACAAAATTATTGATGCAGGCAAGTGGAAATGGTGGGAGTTGCAGCTCAAATATTATTTCAAGAAGGTCAACCAATCATTCATTTATATGATTTATTTACCGTGTATAGTCTAACTATTGATAATGTAATGATGAATCTTTTGTTTAAAGTATTTTCTGGATTATTTCTAAGATTTTATTTAATATACATTTATAACTAAAAAAACTACAAAGTGCTTACACTAGTTTAAGGACTGTATTTTGTTTTTTTATTGTGAATTAGTTCTGGTTTGACCGAATTCCTTGCATCTTTGCATTACTGTGAGTTACCTGTTACAGTAGTATCGTTTTCCGAAAGTCGACTGAGTGGTTCGTACTGCGAGATTCGTAATTTCAGTTTCGTAACGTTGGTAACAGTTCCAAAAAATCTTTGATTGTAGCGGTGACCTTTTACGTTATTTCTGCACATAACTCTGTAACAGGAACGGTGGTCTCTGACCGAGTAAGGGCTTGTTACAATTTAATTAGTCTAAGTGCATTGCTCTATATCCTGTTTGGCCACGAAACATATTATACACAGTTATGTAAATGCCGTGATGTAACAGATCACATATCATTTTTATAATTAAACTATACTGTTTCTATTAATTGAAGTCAACTTATTTTCTATAAGGAGAAAACATAGTTTTTACGTGTTAAAAAATATCAAAATCATAAATACTAAATGCGATTAATTTTAAAATACAATAATTTCCACTAGCAATTATTTAATAAAGTTATCAGTAACAGAATTAATCTTCTTATATGCTGTTGTTTGCAATATTGCTGAATTTTAAACCAAATCAATGAAATAGTTCTAATATAAATATAATTTCCTATGAACCTAATACATTTTACATCAAATATAAAAAAATACTAAATTAACACATACAAATATAATATACAGTCCTTATTTTTATCACGGTATTTGCGTGTAAAACATTTTTGTATAAAAAAACACTATTAGGCCATTATACGATTACTCTCGTTTATTGTGTTTTATCTCTACTGCAATACAAATACTTAAACTAACTTCTTACTAACATGTTTCATGCAGTTCAATTTAGGATATTCCTTGTTATACCATGCGTATTGTCTTTTATTTAAGTAATACTTTTCATTTATAGTAGTGTTTAACTGTTCAAATTTCAAATAAGTTATATATTAGTTGTTTAATCCAAATAATGTAACTGTGTTAGTAAAAATTTTAAAGTTAAAAAAGTGCAAAAGTTATTTAGGTTAAAACTAAAGTTATTTTAAGTTAAACAATTTTACTATGTAAACGCTATTCGGATAATTGTACGTATCTCCAGATATAAAGAAATTGCTTAAAAACAAATCAATTAATTTGCGGTGGAGTATAAATAAATAAAATATACTTAGTATTTAAAATTGTATTACATTTCAATGTAACCGCAATATTAAACGTTTTTACTTTTAATATAGGTGACTACAAAAAGTAAATATTAGTTGTATAAGGAATACATAAATAAGCCAATACAACGAAATAACGAATAAACTAACAGAACTTAATACTATTGCTTGATATAAATGTGGTGGAATGAGGAATTCTTACTCTCCACACTTTAAATACAAAGATACCATTGGATTTTTTCTTTGGTAGTTTACATTTAATTGGTCTTAGGAAGTCAGGTATGCAAAACTATACTACCAAACAAATAATAACTTTATATATTTATTATTAAAAAAAGTTTAATAAAGTTTATATAAACTTTTATTTCTAATAAAAAGCTGTCTAAGCGTAAGGTCTCTAAAATTATAAAGTTTTACCACTGAAATACCCCAAATATTGTATGGTTGCACCAGACGTGATTTATGTAAAAGTCTGTAAAATAACATCGGGCCTATTCCTCAAAACATACAAATTAAACGATAAGGGCATTGAAAATAATGGATTCAGTACAGTAAGGCTACATAATGAAACAGAGGCCTGGCAGGGATGCAGTAACAGTGGGGGAGGAATGTACTTCTCTCTCTGACTCCAATTATTGATTCCTACTACCTGCTCATCGCACTAGAATGTGGATATTTCAGTTGCAATAATTAAATCTGTATTTCACATTATAATGATAAGGTACGTTTATTTTGCATACTTTACGATCTACACAACCATTTTAATAATTTAATAAACTAAAGATTTTACAATAACCTTGGTACAACTTGAACGAAGGTGATGCTATTAGCTGCAAGTCAGGTGTAACTTCTGGAAGACAACAATATTGGCTAAATCAATTAGGCTCATGTTTTATTCTTAATCTCGAGAATCTCTTATCTCTAACGATGATACACAGCCAGCAAGTGACATAAAACATTCACTTACACATGAATGATTTGTACAGGAAGAGCCTTTTTCATTTCTCCGTTGTATCTTCGAATATTCTATGTTTCATAAAATACCTCACGGAAGAAGATTGCAAATACGTTTGTTTTTCGTAGTTATGTTTTAGGATTTTCAAAAGGTTCCAAAAGAAACAAAACACAATATTAAGTTAATAGTTATACTTTGACTTCAGTTCTCTAAGCAAAACCAGCAGTCACCCTCGAAAAACTAAACACAGAAGATAACAGACTGTTTGTACTCTGCCTGAATCATCAATCTCCTTGATAAATTAAACTTTGCTACTTTGTCTTCCTTAACTTAGAAACTGTCAATTACACTTTATAATTATCTGCAACTTTTGCTTTTATAGAAACACGACGTTTGGTTCTTTAACCGTTAAACATATTAATTTGAAATAAATGGAGATAAGATTTATGCATTTGATAAACTGTACTTAAAATATCATTTACAACCGAGATAAAAAGCCTGATAAAATAAAAACTACTTTCATTATCGTTTCTTTAAATTTAAATTATTTTTTAATGTGTGAAAAGTGTCAAGATTTGATTAATTTAGATTATTTCTTGTGCAGTATTTTTAACCATTTACTTTGCATGTATCCATTTGAGCGAGCTTAACAATATGTTTTCATTTAAGTGACCGATTTCTTCTCAATTTGAATATTTACATTGCACTTACACGTTCCCTTAATAGGTTATACGGAAAATCATGCATATAAAATTAATCATATTGTAAGACAAACGTAATTACTAGTAAAATAAAATTCATAGAATCGATGTACAGATGATTGCTGGAAAGGAAGTCTTGTATTACAATTCGAGACAAACATCCTCCCGGATGTAAGTGGATACGCACATCCGCCCAGACACCGATGTTGAACAAACAGGAAATGCTTGTTTAAGCAGCGGAATTGCTTATTTCTAAAAAACCGTGCGAAGATGTAAGGGACAGCCACGATGATATGAAAAATTGGTACTCACCAATTATGATGCAGAGATTTGGCATAGACGTGGTCATAATGAGCTGGCGGGAGAACAACATCAAAACTAAAGAACAGGGAGGAGAGGAGGAAGTCGAGGACGGGAATTCGAAAAGCGACGTTCGGGAGTGCCAGTGCTTGTGTTCGTGTGCGGGAAAAATATCTTTAGGCGTAATAAGTGTCAAGTGCAATAAAATGTAAGTAATTTTAGGATCTTAGTATATATATATATATATATATATATATATATATATATATATATATATATATATATATATATATTTATATATATATCAGGGTTCATTAATCTTTTACAATTTCAAGGTACCTGTACCTAATATAATGAAAAGAAATGTTCACAATTTCGAAAATGTAAATTTATGTAAATGTTTAGATATTTTAAAGAAAGTTTCTCACGTTAGTCCATGAACTCATATTTATTGCAAAACTACAAAATTACTAGAAAATGTTATAGTGAATTAAATTAAAATAATTGTAATGAATAATTTAATATTAAACATTATTAATATCAAAGTATTAAGGTATTAAAATTTGTCCTAAATATGTCGGTTGACGTTATCAATTGTTAAATAAAATTTTTAATCAATTTAATGAGATGTTGTCACAAATAAAATATGTGTTGTTTCATTTGAGGGTGTTGTACTGCCAATGTAACCTATTATTAAATCCTCTCACAGCAACCCTTGCTCATAATATATTATAATATTTCACAACCTTAATCTAAACTAAACCAAACTTACAAAACCTTACAATATTGAAAGAGTAACACCACTCTTTACTTATATTAGACAAATAATTAATTTGATCATATCTTATACATTATTAAACATAAGTTGCCTGCAGTACATTATTTGACCTTTTGCTACACAATTTTGTTGCGTGTAAAAAGGAAACGTAAACGTAAAAGTAACATACTGTGATAAACTGTAAGTATACGAGTACTCGTCCTCTTGGGATTGAAACACTGTACTAAATTGGAGATTAATATTCACAAGTTCTCCATTTATTATCCAATTTTAGTCTCATTTTGAATTTCAACTACTTTATCTTAATAATATTTATTAATGCAAAATTGTGTAAGCAGTTTGGTGCTTTTTTACTCTTAAGCAGACTATGGCACTTGAAGTGTTTGTAATTATTTCTATATTCCTCAATAGTACAGCAGAATATGAAGAATTTTAACGCAGTTCTCAATATGATCACCTCCTACTCTATGTCTGTCAGTAAAATAAACATATCCTATAATTTGCCTAAACATTTCACCCACAATTTCTCCTTTATTATATAGGTGAAACGATTTAAAAAAACGATAAATGTATATTAATAGTTAAAAACCTGTGACTTGTGTTGAGCCAGACTTCACTTGTTTGAGTTAATTTATTTAATCAATAAATGCATTTCACATAATGAGGAAATGAAGCAAAAATCATTATCCTGTCAGCGTACTGTATTAAAACCTAAATAGTTGTGTGTGAGCGATAAAGACTAAATGCTAGTAAAGTTAACTTTGAACAAATTGTATATAGGCTTTTTTTAACATAGTCTTTGTTTTCAGTACCTATGGTGTATTTTGTTTGTCTCTGCTTTTCAAGTTCTGCACTGACGAAAGAAGCGTCAAATTAGTGTTGTTATAGTGAAGTTGAAAGACGGTGTTAAAAATAATTCAGCATGTTCTTCCAAGCAAAGAATGAAAACGCCACATCGTGTGTCGCGTAACAGTCTTGCCTAATGTTGCTTGTAATATTTCAAGTCTTAAGCTCATTTCATTGGGATAGATGTTACTTTCTCTTGTGATAAGACATCAAATGATTGTAAAAAATTGATACTTGCTTAATAAATAATTGTTAAGAGTGACTATGGTGTTATTCACCACCATAGTCACTCTTAACACAAACAGTTTGTATATTGTGTCGACATACATACAGGTACACATACAGAGATGGACATAAATGAAGTTTTTCCAAGCCCTTAAGTGATACGCTTCGCTGGCGCTCAGCTAAATAGGTAGTGTAGATCCCATTTATATAGGATATTACCATAGAAAAGTACAAAATATTAAACACTATTTTCTAATTAGAATACCTTAGTCACTAATACAAAATATTACTTGTGAATGTAACCATATGTATCGATGTTATTAAAATGTTATTCGGAACCATGCGAGCTTTCTCAGAGGAAAATATGCTTTTCGAATATGTATGTCCTCTCTGATACAAAATAAAAGAAGAAAAGTATTTATATTTTGAATTTTATTATATAAAAATGAACAGCCAACGTAGCGTTCTGGATAACACAGAGAAGAGATCACGGTATTCAGGTACATTTTGATTCCAGACAAGATTTATCCGTGTCATTCTCTTGGATTTAACGTGATGCGGCAGTCTTCTCCTACTTTTCGATAACCATTGTTGATGTAACTGTATTTTCATAGTAAAAATAATATAAATGTACGTTTCCTTTCACATTTAAAAATATATTTTACGTGTGTTTAATGAAATAATTAAGTTTATACGTCTATATAAATTCTTTTTATAAAGTTTCCTTACTACACAATACCAATTATAAATAGTTATTATCAATTTATTTAAACAATTTACTATTCGAAATAGTATAATTTTAAATTTTGAATAATATTAATCCCCATAAATCCCCATTTCGTAGTAAAATACATTTACAACTTGATATATACTAATTCATATGTTAACAAACACATAATTTCTGTATTTATTTCTGTACGTCTGTCTATCTGTCAGTTCGTTAAATTACTGTGTTAAATTTAACTTTAAAGTTTTGCATGAAGTTTTATTAGAACATGTCAGTCTCCATCAGACGGATGATTTTTACGACTAATTTTTACGGTGGTTTTATGGGCAATGTATAGTATTTACAATTACATTCGGATACAGTCAAGTTTAGGTGCGTTACTTCGATTTAGGTTAAATTGTATGATTTATAATATTTCGGTGCAGTCTTCTTTAAATTAATTAATGAACTGGTATGACTTAGACTTTACCCCTAAGCCCAAATCAGGAGATCGCTTCCTATTGTCCTGTTCATATGACGTGAAATGTTTAAAAAATCCAAAGTGGGCGCCACGAGATAAAATAAAGATCTAGACGCTATTACGTGGTCTGCTAAAAACATCTTGTGTTAACCATATAAAAATCTTTAATAAAATAAACGTTACCTGTTGTTTAGCCACAAATTTCGTTTGTTTAGTGTTGGAAGATATAATAACTTCAAATACATTAGTTTTGGTTTAAGGATTAATTAATTAATTTTTATTGTCCTCCTACTAACTAATTTAAAGGCATGTTTCATAAAATTATAAAATTAATCATACTCTAAGGTAATAAATTATATAAGTGAATACATACGTTAATGGAAAATGTTATATATAAAGGTAAACATATAACTGTTTCAAAAAGGATTCTAAATTAATATGATATCAATCATAAAAAAGTATGTAATGTTATAAAAAGTGCCATAGTAAGTAAAAAGTTATATTGCACGCTTCATTGTTGAAATTAAATTAAAAATTAAATTCTTATGGAAATGTATTACCCTTACTAAGATACATGATACTAATATTAAGAAATATATCTAACATAAACGCGTTGTTTGTAGTAAAAAACAAATTGCGTTTTAAACTTTGTCTAGTGAAGCTGGTGTAGTGCTATGGAATTTAAAGCATTGAATTCATTCGGTGTTTTTACCAATAAATGTAGGATGAGTTAAGGGAAATTTAAAAACAGAATTAGGAGTAGTATTCATAATATAGTGTTTTTGTTACTGCAGCGGAATGGTTATCAACTATTCCTATTCTACTATCCATACTGGGGTTAAATGACGTTATTACTTTCCATAATTTATAATGTGACATGCATTGTTAATTAATCCACATGGCGATAATCATACGCGGTACTATTTTGTATTAAAAATTTGTTTGTATTAATTACGTTTAGTTTGAATTTTATTTCATCACGATGGTGAGTTAGCTCTTTTAATAGTTTATGATTGACTTCATCGTTGAAATAATGTACTCAAATTTCACTAACAATGAAAAACTGTAAGTTAATAAATGAATCTAAACTTAGGAAATAACTTCACAATGTATAACTTGAATTGAGTATATGTATATCAGGATCTAATTTCTCAAACTATAGTCTACGTGTTTTATTTTTACCTTAAATAAACCTACGATATAGACATTGAGTAACGTAATGGCAAAAGGTTATCGGCTAAACAGAGATCCGTCGGAGATGTAGTCCCAGGAAGAGAAGGAATATAACTCTCTTAACAAATTCAATCTTTGATTTCCATTGCCGCTCGCCTCTTTCGATTGATGACATTTCTACACCTATTATATATAGACTTATCCAGACTACCAAAGATGGTGTAGCGCTCCCTCGCTATTGAACGACATTAAAATAGCATGTGTTCTCTTCCTGCTCGTCACACATTCTACAAAGCGGATCATCCCGAATAATCCCGACTCTGTGAAGATCTTCCTCAGGTAATTAGACCCATAACTCGAGAAGACACCGATAAACTGATTGAAAAAGGTCAGACTACACCACGGGAGAATGCGATTGTAGGACCATTCTGCTCTCTCACACCCGGATGCAGTGTTCTCTTTTGAGGAATAATATGATGATTAGATTTACCATAATGATTATAAAGGCATGTAATGTTCTGGCATATTAGAATATGAAAGGTTATTACAGTTCCTGCAATAAGGCATATTGTTTGTACGATTGTAGACTATATGAAGGATACTAATTGGTTGAAACGTTAAGTAACATGTACGGGTTTATAGGCTATTATTATTTTAAGGATATTATTGGTTAAGATTACAACTTTTAATATATTTCTCCCTTTTGAGGACGGTGATGTGCTTTATTTACATGTGTGACGGATCGTTTTAGGCTTTTAATCATAATAATGTATAGTTTGATGGTAAATTATAGATTTATATATTAACCCATCTGTACCAGCCTGTTTCAACAACAACACAAAAGTAGTGGTCTATCGGGTTTCTTTCTTCAAAGAAACTCTTTTTATTCATAAAGAATTGTGTGTGTGTGTGTGTGTGTGTGTGTGTGTGTGTGTGTGTGTGTGTGTGTGTGTGTGTGTGTGTGTGTGTGTGTGTGTGTGTGTGTAAACAATGCAAATTAGTGAAGTGAAAACATCATTTTGTAATACGACGAGAAAGAAGAATAAATATGTATTTACCGTCAAATTTTATTTCAAATAAATAAATATTCAACGTAGGGTCCTGGACAAGTCGGGATAGAGATTGTAGTATTCAGATCCGTTTTGAATCCGCACAAGTTTATCCGTGTCGTTCTGGATTTGACATGAAACGGCAAATTTGCCTTTTGTATTTCATTTAATACTAGTCTTACAAGTTTTTTTTTGTTAGTTTTAAGGTAAATCTAATAACGTTTTAACAGTGGTTTTCTTGTAAGTATTTATTTTAAATTCTGTCTTAATTTATTCAAACTTATTTAAAAAAGCAGTGAACCCCAAATAGATCAAAAATAGGAAAATCAGATTGTGTTTGTAAACATAGATACATTTGCACATAATATAATCCATGATTGTATCATTTTGATCATATTTAACTTGTTCGTCCATTGCCACATTCATATGTATAATTACGGTTTCTAACTACAACCAATTACTGGATAAACATGAATATTCTGTTAAAATACAAAATAAGTAATCCTGTACCTCCGTATTCAGTTTTGTTGTGGATTATTATTTAAAAATATATACCGCATACACATAAAGAAATTATTAAACAAATGGTGTAATATTCACCAGAACAAAACTCTCATATTGCAATATTTAATCTCCTATTCTTTAGATGTTTGAGTGAAGTTATTGTCTAGAGCAATACATTTTATGTGCCAACATCAGTAATTGTGTTCTAATAATATTTATGTTTTACACATTTAGATCGAACATAAATATTATTAGAACACTTTTAAGTTTTAGTTAGAACTATTTATCTTATTTTAGTAAAAAAAATATACAAAATATAATGGTCAAAGCTGTGCCATAGTGACAAAATGAAATACATAGTCACATACACATATATACAAACATGCATGCATATATGTGTGTGTGTGTATATATATATATATATATATACATATATACATTGTACATTTCCAACATAAAATATAAATATAATCGTTAAAATCAAATGACATAATTTAAAATTATAATAACCAATGCATAATCTAAAAGTGGAATAATAATAATTTACTTAATACTTATAACAATTTACTTCAGATCTACCCTAACTAAAAATCCATAGTCTACGTTAAAACACGTTTTTCACAGATTACATAAGAAGATTTAAATGCGGTTTTAAAATAAAAACTGTGTTACTGATCAAATCATAATTTTTATAATAACATGTATTTTACCTTCAAAGTGTTCTAATTTTGTTTCTAGTATTTGAACATATGCATACTTAGCAATTGTACTATAATTTTGGTTAAAATAAATATTCAGATAATACTTTATACAATCTTTTTCATGTTCAACTCAAAAATATATTATAATGCTACTAGTAATGTTGTATAAGAAATTTCCTTCATCATTTTAAAACGTTGGTGAAGTTAAGGTGATTGAATAATATAGAATCTAACAACACAAATCTAACACAAATTTTACACTCCGTATTTTTCTGTCATTAGGTTTTATACTGATTACTTATTTTCTACTATCAGGGAACAGATGTTAGAGTAAAGTTAAGCGGAACAAATTGGAAAAGTTTCAGTTGTGGTTAAGGATATAGTTGGCTACGATCCCTCTTTATCGCCACATTTCCTTTAATGATAGCGTTTGTGAAAACATTATATTATAAATAAATCCATAGTGCAGCCAGCCTCATTTTGTCCAAAATGGCAGTTTTAATTTCAGACTCGTCGTGTTCAATTTATTATCTGCTATATTGGTAATACACACACTTATTGGAATTATTGGTAAATTTATTGGTTATTTATTTATTATTGGTTAATTTATTGGTAAATCTATAATTACAGTAAGTGTAACTTTATAAATTTTGATGTGCTTGAATCTTGTTTAATACACCATATTAATGGTTATACTGGTTGAATAAAATGAATTCAAAAGATTATTATACAAAAATAAAACTTAAAAAAAAAAAACGAATTAATAACTTCCATAACTTTCGATCAAAACAGGTATTTATATTCTTAGTATTCAATTATGTATTTATTGTATTATTGACACAATAGTATTATAGTAACATAAAATGAGATAAAAAATTTAAATTATTTCCTGGATGCAAAATAGTTTTAAAACAGTCAATATATCCATAAACTTTACAAGAAAGGTTTGATTGTTAATACTCCAGCTCGTTAAAACATTCACTTAGGGTTATTATTTCTCTCATCACAGAACTCTTTTAATGGTCTTGAGAATATCTTTCTATTTATAATGGGTTTTACGTTTATGACCTATTTAAAGGATAAGATCCAACAAATGCATCTGAACAGTATAGTTTTTGGACTGCAGTAAAAATAACATTTTTAATATTTTATATTAACAGACATATTTTGTTACGTAGGAGTTAGATATGCTTAATAAAATGTACGGGATTGATTCCTTAATGCTTAAATTATGCTTTATTTTATTCAAACTAGTATTTGAAAACCCTCCGAGAGTGCACGTACATGTAAACCTCAATGTATATTCCAAATAATATGTGTAAGTAAGAATATTGTTATTATAAGAATACTTAGGCAGACTTGAGTCCTTTTAAATCACAGGCGTGAAAGAGAAGAAATATTGTCCTCACGCTTCTAAAGGTTGAATAGAGGGTGGAAGGAGGATTCTGTGACAATATCAATACTGCGCCCCTAGAAACATTATGGCGCATGTTGCTTTCATGGACGCTTCTTGAGTAGTTAATAATTATATCATAATAAGTTTAAATAGAATACTATACGCTTGTTTTTTTTGTGTGTTCTTAAGAGACTAATTGACAAGTGAGAGTTTATATATAAAGACTTACAGGTAGGTAAGGGTGATTAATGCATGTTTACTATATACAGCTGAAAAAGGAAATAATCGCGTAGTAATAATTTCATTTACAGATTGTGTAATATTTATGTGCAATACGAATTGTTACAATTTTTATCATATACTAACAGTTTTTTTTTTTTTGTTAATTTTAGACTCGTTAAATACACTTTTAGAATGCGAAATTGTGGATTTTTCAGTTATAGATTATATTTATTGTGAGGTAACTTTAAATTAGACATAGGGCTCATTTTTATGTGTTTGTCAACGAGGTAAATATTTAATTACATACGACCATATACTTTTCTCATTTTGGAAGCTTGTTCTGTATTTTTACTGAATATAACAATTATTTCGAATACATTTTCTTTAACACTTGGGTCGGATTTAAAACTTAAAAGTTACCTATAACAATATTTAGTAAAAGAGCATTATAAATGTTTTATTTATGAAAACTGATGTGTGATGGGTTCTAAGAAAGATGACCCTATTTTTTGTTAAAGAGATTGACTTTGCAATTGAGAATTAGTAGCCATAATCCGTTTATGCAACACTCCACTAACTCGCCGCAATGAAGATACTGTGGAACCATTAGTAGGATAAGATATACGTAATAAAACCCTTCTGTAAGCTGATAGAGCATATATATTTTACTAAATGAAGTGATCATCGGTTTCAAAAGTTGTGTAAGGTAATTTGTTGCTGGTGAAGTTCCTATAACTCCGAGTTTGGTTTATAACGAACAATCCTCTCCAAAAGAAGTCCTGTTCGTAATAAACTGTTTCAGGAAAGTAACAATCCTAAGGATCTTTTAACAAAAGTATACCACTACACTGTAAATGTTTTCTTGATTCAGAATGAACCAGTTAGGAACTGTTCTCATAGTAATTCATATGGGCATACACTCAGACTTTGCAAGATTTTGTTGAAAAGTTTATCACTGCTATAGAATAAGACAGTAACAGAATAAGTAGTTAAATTAACTAGAACATACAATGAATTTCTTGATATTATTGTGACCCACCGTCATTTTGCTTTTATAGTACACTTTTGTTTAAAGACATATTATCACAGTTATGTCTCACTTATTCAACAATTTATACATAGTCAATGAGGATGGAGAGTGATTTCACACTCAGAACTGAGCAAGCTTCTTGGAGTGTGATTATTGATGAGAGAACCTAGAGAACATCCTCGTGGACTTTGAGAATTTCTATAATTTTGGCACCGAACCACAATCATTCACTCTCGCCTTTATCTTGTCACGAAAAAAAATAATCCGCGACATAGTGGAAGAGATGGACATTTGTTCAGTAACTAACTTCAAACTAATTTTGGTAAATAACAAAACACTCTTATATGTACCATCAGTTGAGACAGCACTCATAGTAACCACATGTGATTTGGAGAGTCCCGATGTTACAGCAGTGTTTTGCAATGAATCCAGTATATATACATAAAGATTTAAGCAATTATCAATATTACCAATGAATCCAACATTCAACCCGATTCAACCTAACCTTTAACATTACTTGGCTTATACAGTTGTGTGTTTGGTTGTGTTCTAATTTATATTCAACATGTTTTGTAATGTCAAAGACTCATACAAACTAAGTTTCCCAAAGTCGGGCAACACATGTTCGCCGTAACCGCTGCAAGAACAAATTTGGGAAGTTTCATTTTGTATTTAGGGCAATATTAGCTACGAGCTTTCTTTATAAAATCTTTTATCCTTTCCCTGAATTTATAAAACAAAATACTAAAAACTAATTATTTTTATCTGAAAAGAATGATTGATGCAAAATCTCACAGTAAATTAAATAAAAAATGTAGCTCCTGTAATCTACTAAAAGATTAAACTTGAGTTTATACGACTATAAATTTGGAAATGGTGATGAATGGATACATTTATGGAAAACACAAAATTGTAGAAAAATATTTAATATGAATTCTAGGGTTTAGGTGTATTTTATGTCTTTTAACTATATTTTGCATTAATTTTAACTTTCCTTAACTCCTAACTTCATTTTTACATTTAAATATGGCCATGTTTCAAAAATTTAGATGCTAGACGTAACGTAAGAATTGTCAAAACTTTAGTATTTCTAATATTGTGAAAGGACTCCGGAGATCCACCAAAATCCGAGAGCATACGACAGCAATAGATAAATAAAGATATATAGGTCTTAAAAGAGTCTATTCCGTAAAGTGGCTAAAACATATGCCATTCATTTATCCATCTATATATCTATGAATGTAACACATGATAATAATGTGAACTAATGTATTGTTCGAAATATAATTTAAAATAAGTGATTCGGTATTTGTTTTTGTGACTGAAGAGTGTTAAATTCAAATTCAGTGTTTAAATAAAAATTAAGTTTATACTCCGCGTTGATAGAATCTATGCTGTTTTTAGAAATATCCTATGATTAAATCTGTGCAACACAGTAGATGTCCATTTCAGGTGTAATTTTAACCGCACATTTCGAGATATTAAAGTAAAAAGGTCTGGTGGATTGTTCTTGTTTAGAACGGAATTTGAGATGGCGTTGGAGGTATTTTTCAATTGTAAAGGCGTTTTAAAGCGAGGTATTTTCCCCCTCGCTTTCCCTAGATGAAGCTTGAACAGAGCTAGCCTAGCCCTCTCAAAAGATGTCATGATCAAGATAGTCCCCGCTACCCCTTCTCAATGGCTCCATCCCTAAAATGAATATCATGGTACAATCAGAGCAGTGCAAAGGTCGATCAATGACAATGTTAAATTCTATCACTTGACGACGAGGTATAAATAACTAATCTAGCAGGCAGTAACACTCATAAGATTCTATTGTACTGTACAACCCGAAATTATATTTATTACAATAATATAAAAATGTAATTTTTAAACCTATAGTTTATGATTTGTACGACGAACCGATTTGGTCGTTTGGTTTTGTTGATTACTGACCGACAATTTTATTCCATGAATAGTAACATTTAACACAGAGGGACACAAAATCCAATCAACCACAAGCGATGGAGATGGGTCTGAAGTAATTGGATTCAACAGCGTTAACCCTGCAAATTGAGTTATAATACTCGAAACGGGCTTCAATAATGGAATATCAACTGGCCATGTTTACGCAGAAGGTACTCTCATTACTACCATAACTTACACGAGTTTTAGGGCCAGTAAAAACGTTAGGGTTACTTAGCTGGGAATTTCATTATGATTTCATTTTACATGCAGACATATTTGGTTTATCTTCATCAGGATAATTTCTAGTTAAAATTCTACTCAGAGTTCTTATGTTTCCTTCTTTGTGTTTTCTTTTATTACAGTTTATTTCAGTTAAGCAGTTCTTATTTTTTTACTAAAATAAACAATATACCCGTTACTAAATGTTTCGCAAAGACATTTGAATGAGTAACACAAACAAAGAAATATAATATATATATATATATATAATTTTGTGGGACAATGGCGCATCTGGCCATTGTATACTTTTGTCCATACATGTCTTTACATCTTCAACTTAAAGACTTACATTTCATCAAGTATTTTTTCTATATAATACCCGTACATTTATGACATAAACAATACAAAAGACGTACATATTATTGTAAAAACACTGTAAGAATAAGTTCGAGAATCATAATTTTTTATTTTGTTTGAGATTTAAATACTTAGTTATGACTTTGCCAAAATGTATTGCTGTACACTTAGGATATGTATGTTTAACACATGTAATAATTACTAAAAACTGGAAAAAAATTAGATTGTCCATCAGAAAAATTTCTGGTTAAAATTAAACTCAGTTTTCTTTTTTCCCACTGCCTGAGATTTAATTTTAATTTTAGTTAATAAGTTATTACTGTGAGACTTACATAAACAATATAAAAATTACTAAATATTTCTGAAAAGACAGTTAATAAGAACTAAATGAGTCATTGGGTTTGGTTGATCACTAACCAATTTTCTTCCACTAATGGTAACATTAAACTCATGAAGACACAAAATCTCAGCAAGCCAAAGCAATGGAGATGGGTCGGTAGAAGTAGGTTTAAACAGCATTAACCCTGCAAATTGAGATAAAATACTCGAAAGGAGCTTCAATAATGGAAAATCAACTGGCTATATTTACGCAAGAGGTACTTGTTACTTCCATTACTTACATGAGTTTCGGCTCCTGTAATATCGTCTTGCCTTCTTATCTGGGCGTTTCATGATGACTTCATTTTTCTTGCAGACATATTTGCCTTTTCCTTCATCAGTGTACTTTCCAGTTAACAATATATTCAGGATTCTTCTGTTTCCTTATTTGTGTATTCTTTATGTTACCGTTTATTTCAGTAAAGCAGTTCATATATTTCACTAAAATAAACAATATAACTGTTACTTAATATTGCGTAAAGACAGTTTAAATGAGTGACATATACAATGCGATACAAAAATTTATAACTTTGCGATACAATGGACGCATCTGTTCAGTGTGTACATTTGTGCATGCATATATCTATGTATTTAATTATAGACGTATATATACATATTACGACGTCATATTTGATTCAGTAACCCGTAAATTTCATGGAAAATTACGTACATAGTATTGTAGAAACACTGTACATGTTGGTTCACGAATAATATTGTTCTGAATTTGTTTGTGATTTAAAAAAACTTTTATCACATTGCCAAAGTAAATAGCTGTACACTTAATCATTGTATTATTGATTCTGGAAATATACTTTCGCTAGAGTCATTTTCCTATTGAATCGACTCATCCCTTAAAGAATTTATACTTGTTAATAAATTCTTGGTTGGATTTATAACATGAACAGGAAAAACGAAGAAAATAAAAAGTGAAAAAGGCTTACCTTTTCGTTTTAACAACTATTAATTACTGAAATTTTATTCCCATTATTCCTTTTTTGATAAATTGAAATAAAATATTTCAATATATTAGATATTATAAAAAGCGGTCATGACACAATAAGCAGGTTTTTAATATTCTTTTCTCGTAATTTTGAGCTGCACTTAATTGTACTTTGTTAGTAGTATAGAAAATAAAATTTTACGAAATTGTATGTTATATTATTCCCAAATAATGGTCTTCCTAAAGCCAAGCTATTTTTTTCTCATTGTCCACAACATACAGGTAGATATTCGTAAACAAGCCAATAAGACTGAACATTAAAAATTACGTAACAAAATAACCTAGTTCCGAAAACGCCACAATAAAAAAGATAAAACTAACTAAAAAAATACGCTTCTGGGAGTTTGCCGTTTCTGTCGCATCTCTATTTTTAGGGCTCTGAGAACTCTCTGCCTCTATTACCCTGGTCACTGGCACATGACGTCTTTAGGATCTCTCATAGTCAATGTCCTCCCTCCCCAGGAAAAACTCGAACATCGGAAGCCCATAATCTCTGACACCACCCACTTTTCGCAGTTCCAGATCTTTGATGGACATTAGCGTATACATTAAAAGTAACTTATCGTAATCGTAATAATCCAATTGATATTTGTATTGTTTTGTAAAATGTAAGTTTATAAGTGGATTAAATAGATCCATCACATACCATATAATATCACCACCAATAATAAAATAGCTTATAACAGACATCAAATGGCAAAGAATCAGAGAATAACGTTCAACAATACATTCCATATCCCTATATGGATATGTTTTACTATCGTGTGTGACGATGGATACTGAACGTGGTGGCATAAAGAGGACAATAAAGTAAGATATATAGTGTTTATCTCGTTTACTTCAAGAAATCCATTAAGGGATGAGAAACGTGCAATAAATTTTATTTTGCACTGAGTCACTAGTGAGTACATTAATGTACATAACTCTTATTCAAACTTAGAATTACCATTTATGTCTGGCTGTAATCTATCTTGTGAATGAAATGGCGGATAGGCTTGAATCTTTGCAGGAAGATTAGTCTCTAAGTAAAAGAAATCGAGTTCGATAGTCGTGCATTTTACTCCATGGTATTTGACTGACCGTTAGCTAACATTTTTACCATGGTCATATTATTAACTATTGTTACAAAGAGGAAATGGCGCGATGAATAAGTTTCTAAACATGATGAAAACAATCATATGGCATTTTACTATTCTGTAATAAATGTAGTCAATTAAATAAAGTACAGGCTTAAAATGAGTAGGCAAACTGAGCGAAGCCTGTTACGCGAAACGTGGTGTGGCGTACTTTTAATTTGCGGTAAAAAACTTGAACTAGTTCCAAACTATAATGAATTGATATGGATTTATTAGTTTGTTACTCCAATAAAATACAAATATTGGCCGATCGTTAGCCAATCCCAACACTCATCGAGGTGGAAAAATTAAATTTATTTCTCTCATTCTATCCGTCCATTTTTTGCAAGAGACTTAAAGTTTCACTGAATATTCATTTATATAAATAGAATACTAAACATTGTATGTATTCCACTTAGTGTTGCAGAAAATTGTTCTATATTAACTATAATAGCAACATAAAATCACAAGAAAAGAATGTGTAAACTGACTGATTACAAACATGTAATATTTTAATAATTGGTGGAACGGTTGGTATGACTTTCGTTAGATTCTTTATAGTCTATCGATTATAAATTGAGTCAGTTTTTTTATATAAAGAAGATCGTGTTCTATTATGGTATATATTCCACCATAGGGCTTAGGCGTCAGTTAGCAAAGCCTATAGCATATGGTAACATTTTAAAGGTAAATTCATCAATACACAACATTGTGTATAATTTATGTATATATCTCTAAATAAGGGTTCTGTAAAACTTCGATTTACGTGTGTAATACTGAATATGTAAATAATAAATTAAAAATTGTAGGGCTACATTAGTTTTAATTTTAAAATTTTGTGGATTTAATAAAAAAATAAAGGGGTTTGCGTATTAAGAAGAATTGTCAGTCGGTAGGTTATGATATCGAAATGTACTACTTTGGCTACTCTGCTCCTGTTACTTAGTAAGATAGTAGTTCGATGATGAGTTAAACCTTTGTTGTACTGGATCTTCTATCCCAATGTTTCTGGGTTTTGGTTGTTCCAGATCAGGAAAGCTGTAGGCTAATTTGTTGGTACGGCTGGGCCATAGCTCGGTGATGTCATCATTTCCGATTTACTTTAGTTTTCTTAGTCTGTACCTAATTTTAAAGTAAAAAGTTTTGCATAGAAAATTTTAAACTCGTAGTTGCGCAAGACTAGATTGCAACTTTATTAAAGTAATGTAGTAAAAATGCAATCAGTTAGAAGAAATAACAGTTTCTTGTATAATACTTGTTATTTTCGATTTTACTAAATAAATGATAAATTTCAAATTAAAATTTGAATTATTTTTGGCTGATTTGTGTAATTTTGGATTTTAATAAACATTCACTTCGCAGCAAATTGTATTTGAATTTCAAAAATTAACTGATTCACCAAGATCTGGATCAAATCCCACAGTTTAATTTTAGCACGAGGTGCACAATAGAACTTTGAAAAATATTTTTATTTAGGTGTGATTGATTTTTTATTTTAAGGTGAGAGGAAGCTTAAAATTAATTTGATTTCAATTTTTTTAAATTAAGGAGCTGATTTTCTTTTTACTAAAACAAATCATTTTATTTTAGGTTTGAATATTAATATTCATGCGAAAAGATTCTTTGAATTACAAATTATGAAAAACTGTTCTAATTTTTATGGTAATATAATGATTTAAAATTCAATAGCAAAGAGTTTTAATACATAATATTCCAACTGAAATTAGTTCTTTTTTTATTGACTTTTAAATCTGAGTTTAACGTTAAAACACCCCGATAAATGTTCCATTGTCGGTGTTCACCGGTTAAGCACTTCCAAGCATTATTAATACAAAATATTTTTATACTGACTTAAAGGGTTGATTATAGTTTAACCCTTGTGACCGATAACCCAAATTACTATAACTACTTATTATAATATCCCATGTACGCTTTACATAGTCAACGACTTCTGTAAAATCATGTAATGTTACTGTTTAGGCAATGCTAGTATATTTTATAGTAAATAATTTTTCAGTCTTGATGTTACTGTGTTAGTATAAATCTAAATTTAAAATTATTACTACGTTTATATGAGGCTAAAAGTATCAAGCTGCTCTAAATATAAATTTCATTTATACCCAAATTGTACTGTTATTCGTAATAATTTGATTAAAACTAAGTAGGTACTATTATAATTATTTCGCCTATTGCTGTGTCAATATGTTATTGAAAGTAATGCCATTACAATCTCTTCCAAATACTTAAAGGAGGTGATATTGAGGTTAATAACATAACTCGTACATTTAGTAAGACATCACGTAAGAAAATATAGTAGTGAGGAAATTAATTTTCTTGATAAAATGGATGTTTAAGTAACAGAAAAAAACTGGGAGATAAATCATATAATGACTTCAAACTATAAAAAGCAGGAGCTGACTGAGAATAGCCGCACAAAGGTTTCTTATCGGATAACCTGAGCCTGCAAATAGCACCGTAATATTGTTTCCAGATTACTTCATAAACAGCTTCTTTGTGTCCAAGTACCTTTCTGGTATCATCGTATAACTAACAAAGCTATGTCAACAGTTGGTGCTGTATTCTTAATGTTATGAGCATTTAGGTGTATTATTTAAAAACCTTGTTAATCGTAAATAGAAGCAGAAGTAATGGAATGTATTTAAGTGTGTTAAAATAGAGATATTAAAAACGTTGTTACATGCGACGAAATTATTGCACTCTTTTAAGTAAAAATAAAACGTACAACTACTTACTTTTTTGTGTATAAAATAGTAATGTACAGTATTTAAAAAATGTTTTAAAAAGTTACTTTTTTATCCCTATTAACAGTGATTTGTTACAAAATTTTTGATAATTCGTGTAAAAATTTCAATATTGTATAAGAAAATTTTTAGATAATGTATGTAACATCCTATTTAAATACGTATTACACTCTGATTTGTGTATAAAATAAGTGCAAACTTTACTAGGCTATAACGCTATTGAAGATAGTTTTGTTAATTCATCAGCATTTAGAATAAGTTATTAAAATTATTTTACTTATTGTGTCTAATACCAAAGGTGCAATAAAATATTCTAATACGATATAATTTTTTTGAATGGGTATCAGCAACTTCAGATATTGCAATTTAAAAAACGTTTTAGGATACAGTAACAATAATATGATCAATAACCCATAATAACTATTATATTAATAACAATACAAATTTAATGTACCATTTGATAAAAACATTGAACATACAATTTTAAACTAGTGGAAGATATATGGCAGCACGATGTAAGAATCAAGACTTTGGATGTGAGTTTGAGAAATCGTACGTTCAAACCTTGTCTATAAACGTTGTATTTTGTATCAGCCTGTAACGACTCCCCTCCATATTTTGTTTGATAATACCTGTATACTCTCACAAGTCAGTGGACATAAAAACATGCATAGTAAGAATTGCAAGGGCATCGGACTTTCTCTAAAATATAACTCTATGAATTTAGCTGTTATGGACAAACTAAGCTCAGGTCTATAGGTATTCACCTGTACATGTTTCAGGTTTACATTTTTTAATGTTACATTATGGCTGCTTAAAAAAAGCAGTAGTTATAAACCGTAGACAATCATAAGCTAATACACGATTTTATTACCTAAATAAAATAACATTAATTATAAATATGAAGTTAATTACATAAATGATGTATGAAGATTGCTCCATACACCACGATTACTGTAAATAAAAATTTAAATTTATGTAGGCAATCTAGTTTTATAAACACTGCACTTGGTCCAATTTTATTGTATGCAAACATTTGCTCCTACACTCTACCCCCTCATTCTGATCTCTAGTTTCTGAATATCCCTGGTTTACGCAGTAAATAAGAGAACATCATAAGTGGAAGTCAGGTATAGTCATCTGGTGAGGTTTAGATCTAAATATAACAAGCAATCAAATTCTATAATATCGAACATGCTGCTGTCTACTTCTTTCCTTATTTAATGTTAGATATTATTTTCAACTATTTATAATATGCTCTGACCACATATACTGTATATATAAGCTACATTCTGCGGCACATTATTTATAAAATTGTGCTAAAGGAATACATATTTTTTTATATATTTTGTCTAGCTGTGAAAAGCAATCAAAAGATTTTAAACCGAAACTGACAGAGCCAGCGATGCATGTATGTTGAAATGTGGGGTGATGGTTGAGGTCAACCATAACTGAATGTAAGATTTACCAATCACTGATCATTAAAATTTATTTACCTTATGCAGTTCAATTACGGTATTGCGAATGTAATGCTGAATTCTTGATTTAAGGTATTTCCTAAATTATGATTAAGGTTATTTTTATTATCCATTGATAAATTACAATTTCAAAGAGCTTAGAATACTGTAAAGACCCTATGTTGCATTTTACTTGTAAATTTCTTCTGGTAAAACAAATCCTTTACACCTTTGTGTTCCTGCGCATTAACTGTTGAACTGGTGTACATATTAGTTTAGTTTTCCAAAGTCGACTACGCAATTATTATAGCAAGTATCATAATTTAAAAAAATAGAATCATGTCTTTATCGGTTCCAAAAATTATTAGATATTTTCGCGTTTTTTACGGTGGTTTTGTAGATAACTCTGATCAGAAACAGTGGGCTCTGACGGAATAAGAAATTGCCTAAATTTCTTACTTTAATTAGTCTAAGTACATTACTTTACCTTGAGTATAGCCATGACGATGTATTCTTCTTTTATTGAGGGATATTTTCCTTTTTTAACTTAGCATAAAGAATTATAATGCAAGTGTTACGGAACATATCCAAATTCTAAATACTAAAGCCGTCTAATTTTACGGTACAATAATTGAGTTATGACTCATTTAATACAAAGTAAGTATTAGTGATCAGTAACAAATTATCATAAAAACAGTCGTCTGTAGTATTTAGTTAGTTTTAACTTAAACCAATTGAATATTTATACTTAAAATAGAATATTCCTGAATTCTTTTGAGTTATAGAATTAATTTTTAACAAAAACTTTACTTTTGACTTATAAACTATATCTAATTTTTAAAATTAAATACACACGCCTTATTTATGTCAACGGACTTAGGACAACGAATGTTTAAAGTAAAATGTTGTATTATAAATAATATTAGAAAAATTTACGATTATATTAATGAGTTTGATTTATTTCTAAAACAATGTAACTACTTAAAATAACTTTATACAGACGGATTTCATAAAGTTCTATTTCAGATCCTCCATATTATGAAACGTTTTTAATTTTTTTAAGTAATATTTATCTTTATTAATTGTTTTCAAATTTTAAATAAACACTTCATTAAAATTATACAATATTTTAATCACAGATCACAATTATGCTTCGTTCCTGTACAGATAACAAGGAAAGCGGCATTCAGATATCACGTGTATCGTACATGTCGTACTCCCCATACTCGCCACAGACCGCAAGCTACGTCATAACGCTGGATCTGACACGCTAGTTGTGGCTGTGTCCAATGCTGGGTGAACTGTAGCTAGACACAAAAAAGGAAACGCTAATTATGATATAGTGTGCAAATGAGGCGTGGTTTCTCGGTTACTATGCGTTGTTGTAATGACATTGTATGTAGGTCATATTTGGTTGGATTGCACCCCTATAAAGGTTTCCAGATGTCTAGGTAATTTTTATTTAGACTGGCTAGGCTTACAAATCCCGGGCTTAGTTTTCAATTTGCGCGAAATATTTTCATGGGTTATTTATCATTATAGTTAATATGTTTAATATGTGAACTTCGCTATTTGGATAAATAGATGGTAGATAATTAACAAAACTGGGGAAAAAGCTTAAAATCGAACTTATTAATTTGTGAAGAAATTCAACACAGCAAATACATTCAATATGTTTTATTTTACGTCACTTCGATACAACCATTGTATTCAACGTTTTACTTATGGTCTAGGTAATTACAAAACTTAACGTATCTATATAACGAACAAGTAAATAAACCGATACAACGGAGTATTAAAAAATTTAAAAGAACTTAATAATGTTACTGAATAAGAAAGGAAATGAAAGGAGATCTTCTTACAATCACAATTACTCTGAAATGAAAGATACCATTGAAAATTTAATTAAAAGTTTTTTTATTGGTAGTAGTAAAATAGTTATATTGATATAATACCAACAACCAACTTTTCAACATTTATAACATTTAACAATATAACATTTAAGTAAACTTCTATGTTAAAAAAATGAAATTTGAGTTAATTAACTACAGTGTATTTGTGATAGGACATTTTAAGAAATTTGGAGTATAACAATCTGTCTAAGCCTACGGTCTCTAAAATCGTAGATTGAATAAATTTTAAATACCTAAAAGATTGTATGGTTTTATCATACTTGTTATGATTCATCCAAAATTCAATCTAAATAACACTGTATCTGTTTCGTAAAATACAAATATAACGTTGTTGGGGCAGCGGAAATAATGTATCCAGTACAGTAATACTACATAATGAAACAGAGGCCTGGCAGGGATGCAGTATCAGTGGGGGAGGAATGTACTTCTCTCTCTGACTCCAATTATTGATTCTCAATACCTGCTCATCTCACTAGAATGTGGATATTTCCGTTGCAATAATTACTCTATTTTCTGGTACTGTGTTCAGGTACGTTTTATTTGCTGATGTTGAAAATAACATTTTAAAGAATGTAATAAAATAAAGTTTTAACAACTTAGGTACAACGTGAACGAGGGTGATGCTATTATTCATGCAAGGTAGTTGAAACTTTTGTTTCAGACATAATATACAATAAGGTTGATATCACTTGGGCTCATAGTTTTTTCTTATCTTTCTTCTCTGATATGGATGATCAACAGCCAGCACGAGATAAAACATTCATGTATATTTGTTTGATTTGTACAGATAGAAATTTTTCTTTTTTATTGTATAATATTTTTACCCTTATGACATAATCTAATTTTTGAAGTACAAAAGATGTACAAAAATATGTAACAAAATTTTTCAAAAGATGTAATAGATCAAAAATAACCTAAAGTTCAACATCAATTTTGTAATCATTCCTAACAGCCACCCTCACAAACTAAACGCCCTCTCGGAAGATAACAGACTGTTTGTACTCACTCTGGATCATCAATCTCTTTGATAAATTAAACTTTGCTACTTTGTCTTCCTTAACTTGGAACTGTCAATTACAATTTATAATTATTTGTACATAGTTATTACGCACAATGCCGATAGAGATCAATTTCTTCATACAAATTTAAATTTTAATTAAGAATTACACTACTATGGATAACCTTTCCACATATTTTTTCATTAATTGTGTTTATGTAATGCTCAACATTTCGATAAAGGTAAAATATACATTTTCCATTTTGGTACTTATAATAAAGATATGCGTATATACACAATACTTTTACTCTGATAGGTATCTAAATAGGTACAAGAATAAAATAACTAGAGCATCACTTTGCACTATATTAAAATAAACGAGCGTATGTTATTTGTTTTTTTCCTTATGAAATACTCAGCCAGGTCATATAATGCAGGACGATGGCCAACGAACATATAAAGTGGTCAATAAAGCGGACAGTGAACTCAGTCATATAATACACTTTATTATATCCACTAGGCGATAAATAATACAGTAAAGGCGATGATTTGAAAACATCTTATGTGAGTACACGAAAAGAACATTTCTATTTTCAGAAAGACTATAAATGTGTTTGCAATATACAATATGCAATATACTTGAATCTGTTTCTAATTTACCTGACTAATAAAAAATGTAAAATTTAAATAACCTGGCATGGAATATTAATAACAAATTACAGAAGTTCTAATAATACCATCATAGGATTAGGACTGACGCTGTTCGACGCTGCGAGACCACGGAAAGTACCTGGTACATGTATAAGCATATATATACATATATACATATATATATGTATATATATTTATCGTTAACTGTGAATCCTTTTTCAAAAATTATATCATATACTTTTTCAAAGTTAGATTGAAATAGTCTAATCGTCATTCAGTAAATAATAAGGGGTGTAGTTGTTTATGTTGTTTAAGATATTTTCCTTCTTTAAAGAAGAGTTTTTAAAAACGGCTGAAGGTGAAACCATTTTCCAGATTTTTTTCACAATGAGAACTTTATTTACTGATAAAATTAGTTCTAAATGCCGCTAATCAAATTTTAATAAGTGCTGTAAAATTTTTATTCGTAATAGATGTGTAAAATAATACATTAATAAATAAAACAATGGGGAAACAAATAAAAAAATTACTTCGGAATGTATTGCACAGGAATTGATCGTGGAATTCAGTACATATGAGATGTGTCGGATAACCTATCGTAAACCGACATCCCTCGAACATTTTTTCCTGGAACCAGGAAAAACAGGTTTGACAAGACTGCACGATAATCTTTTGTTCAGTTTACACGTGAAATAGTAAAAGTAACAGTTAGTCCATTAATGTTGATGAATGTTAATCGTGACTTTTCAAGTCTTAGAATGGTAGATTTATCTATAGATAAAGTTTAAAATATTTCACCCTAAATTAATAATTGTGGACTAGGAACATGTTATAAATGAAGGTAACAGGATTTTTCCGGACATTTGCCATCGTTAAGTGAAACAAGAAAACAGTAACACTACGTTTCGAGATCTGCAATCTGATCTCTTCTTCAGGTAAAGAACTAACCTAATACATAATTACAAACTAGGTTAAAATAAACAAATCTTACTAAAGCGTTGTGGCACGCCTGAGTCAGGAATCACAACCTACATGTTGTATGTCAACTTCACTAACACTAAAGACATGCACTTAATAAAAAAACTATACAAAACACCAATCATTAAACTGAACTACGGAATACAGGTCACAATATGTCTTCACTCGTCTACTAACCATTTACGACTGACCAGAGGGTAGCCAATGGTAATCGTGACGGCCGGCTAAAACAAGATGGCGGAAATACAAGGGAAGGGGAACAGGAATGGGCCCTTTCGTTATTATTGGTTCATGCGAGATGAACTTCTTAAAACCATATTGTGACTCCGCATTGGTTTATTGCAAATATCCGATCCGTTTGATACTTTTGGTATTCTCTTTAGTTCATTTTTTAGAATTGGCAACCAAAGCGGCCTAATCTCGACTGATGGTTGACTGATTGGTTGGTCTGCCAATTTAATGTATGTTGCCTCAATTAATTTCCTTTTGAAGAAATGTGGTTCCCGATGTATTATGTGGGCTTCATCCCAATTCATATGATGGTCTTCGGACCAACAATGGTGTGCAATTTTTGACTTTTCTGTGAAACCCTTTCTCGTGTTTTCTTTGTGTTCTTTTATCCTTATGTTTAGTGGTCTTTTTGTCTCGCCTATGTATTCCCTATTGCAGCTACATTTTATACTGTAAACACAGTTTTTGGAACACTTGTTTCACTTAACGATGGCAAAATGTCCGGAAAAAATCCTGTTTCCTTCACAATCCTTCCATCGTCAAAAATAACCTTCAAACAAAGAAATGTTATAAATAATATTAATATTAATATTTACGCTATGAGTTGTTTGTCCTTGTGTTTTTAATGATACACAAAATAGTATTATCTAATAATACGAGTATTCTGTGTGTTATAATAAAGTCTAATAATTTTAATTTTAACATAGTTCTTTTCAATGTAATAGTAAAAATGTACATATACATGTGTGTGTGTTTGTGTATATATATATATGTGAGTATATGTGTGTGTATATATATATATATATATATATACTGTCCCGAGTTAGCGAAAATGGACAGGAGGTCTCGGAAGCGCGCCCCTCCCAAACTCGGAGCAAAGCATAAAAAAACAACCACGTGCCACTAGTTGGAAGAGAGACAAAGAGACACAACAATTTCCAGTACATGATTTATAATTAATTAGATGGCAAACATTTTTATACAACATACAATTAACTGCAGCACCACGTAACTTACAAACTAAATAACAACAATAGATAAAATTCCAATATTGACAATAAAATCATAAATAGAAATTTTACAAATAAATAACATAATAAAATATAGAAATTTGATATATAAATAACTTAATAAATAGAAATTTAACATAAATAACATAATAGAATATAGAAATTTGACATATAAATAACATAATAAATAGCAATTTGGTATATAAATAACACAATTTCAGGTACGGCAGTAGTAAATATAAAATTTTTAACTGGTAATTTTTTAAGAACTGAGGGGAGGGAAAAGGTTGTAGAATTTCTAGGCCCACTATTTTTAAAAAGTAATTTTGTTTAAAGCTTGTAGCCGAAAATTTAAAAAAAATATTTAAAACCGATTTTCGAAGGAGACGTTGCCTCCACGATTCCGAATTAACGGTGAAATCCTCCCCTACAGATCATGTCCCTAAACTAAATAAATACTAGGTAGCTTAACACTGGCCCTCCTCCAGATATAATATCTGGCAGCGCTCCATACAACCCAATCCTCTCAAGTTCAGTACAAGAAGAAGGAAAAACATTTTGGATCCAACCTTGTTCAAGACGAATAGGAGCACAGACACTCCAGTTGGATGCCGGTACAGTAGCGCTGGCAGGGCGCGTGCATTCAATTTTGGTATACCACTGTTGTTATATATATAAAATATTTAAATTTAACAATTAAAAATAACCATCTGTAACTAACAGTACCTTTTAAGTATCATTAGACTATTTCCCAAAAATAACTCAAGACACCAAGTATTATAAGATACACTACTAGGTGACAATATTAAATATTACATACAAAACAAATTTTCAAATATTTAAACAATTACTTATAGGCTAGAGCAGCCATACTAAATTATTCTGCTTGGTAACATTTACTTGTAACAATAAGTCACAGTATCTTAATCATTCTAGAATGTTAATTGTAAGGTAGGCCTAATAATAATTATGTAATTTACAAATAATAACAATACATTATTTCCCAAATAACAATAATTAAATTATAATCCGTTCACGCTACTATAAAGCTAATAATTAAACAATAAAATTGAAATTATGAATGTTGCCACAAAATTTTGCACGCAACACAAAACACGAGGTAACAAAATTTACAAAGTCTGTACCGTCTCGCTTACACTAAATAAAGACAAAGGTGACTTAATAGGCATAGTTAAGTAAAGTAACAAATTTAGAACGCACGAAAGACAGGATAGAACACTTAGCGACACGAAAACGTACACAATGAACACAATTTACAAAATAATAAATAAGCTACATTTAACTAAACAACGAAAATATGTGTCTGGGTAGGAGAGAAAAACCGCCAACTATATTAAGTTAAGAGAGTGAGAGAGAAAAAATTTACCTGCCGAAAGTAGAAGAATTAGGCAGCCATGGGCATCAGGACGAGCAGTGAACAGCCAGAGAATCAAGTCGCTTCTGCCGAACGTGTTCGACCGCTCCGAACAGTAGCCGCTGCCGGTAAACAGCTGGTCCGTAATCAGTCAAGGTCAACCACCTGACCTCGACCAATCATTCCATCCAGGCAGTAAATAATCAATACTTTGACGGAGTGACTCCCCCACCGACTGACAAGAGTGGCCGAGGTGGGAAAGGTAAAAGACAAAAAAAGTCCAAACTGAGCCCCGGCTCAATACACACACACACACACATATACTCATTACCACTGTAAATCTTTATAAATCTAATAATTTATTAGATGTATTGCACTCTCAATATTACATTGGTAACTTTTCTACATATTATGAAAATATTTTTTTTTAGCGTAGTGAAATGGGTTAGTGAATATTATGATAGACGTGAAAATAAACAATTCCTCTTTGTTGTGAATAACAATTTTATCATACAGAAAGCAAAACTTTTCATATCTTATTTAATATGTCTTACATAAAAATTACGTGTTATATAGTCAAGTTTCGTTTTCAAATACATGTGTTACTTACCTGTATTTAAATAATAAAAGAATTCTGTTACGCAAGCAAATACTTAAATTTGTTCCTGCATATTTTTAAGATCCCTGAAAATGTTAAAAAGCTTACTTCTTGGAGAAAGATTACGAAATTTAGATATTATTTTGTCAGTATGTTAAAAATATTTGTAGTTATTCTAGCAATTCCTCTTCTTCTGTTTTAATTTTCTCATAATAAATAACTATCACAGAAATCTGGTTATAAACAAATATTGTGAATGTATTGTTGAATATTTATACTACTATCCAATTTAAATATAGATAAAACGTTTCTGAAAATATAACACTGCTAAACTAGAGGAAGGTTCATCGTCAATCTTTTATTTCAAAGATTTAAATTAAGCTTGAAACTCTTCACTGTTAAAACTTTACCTCATTAGTGAATGTTGTTTAAAACCCACCACTTTTCCTTGTTATTGTTTAGGAGGAGAAAAAAATAAGGATTTCTCTAGTTGTTTTATAAGCGATGAAACATTTCCCTAAAACCTTCCCCTTTTCGTCTTGTTTTCCGTATTCCTGTTTTCTCCTCACGGAGTGAGTGATGGTGACTTAATAGATAATGGAATAATCTAACATTCGACTACTACATATTGCTTCTGAGCTCTTTACACAACAGCCCTTCTCTAATCTTCCATTCTAGGCAGATATTCCTCCTTTGAATTAGCGAACATCGTGGTAATATTTTTTGACACAAAACTGAATATACTGTTACAATTTCATACATGTTGAACCAATAATATGAAAGGTACGCTCCACATCGTTTGACATCTTATTTCTTTGGAACGAGAGTAACACTTTTCTATTGGCCAATTGTCGGATATCAGTTATTTTAAGAAGAAGTGATGTGGCCTAAATCAAAAACTTTGTGTTAATGTTAATTTAATCTATCACTAAAGGATGAGGTATTTTTTAAATGTTGCAATGTTGTATGCCATGTTCCTCATCAAATACGAGTATGCTTGACCTAAATTATGTAAGTCTAAAAGTGAGTAGATGTAATAGGAAATCTTTTTGTCTTTTATATTTCTTTTATTATACACGGTTTCATTTATTTTCATTCGTAAAACCTTGAAATATTGGCCATAGCCTCGACTGGAAACTTTAATCATCTACTAAATAATTGTATAGAAATTTAAGGTCACAGCCGGTCCATCTTGTTCTTGTAAGTATTGTATATCACAATTTGAGCTGTTGGCCATCTTCCTGGTAGTTATATTTTTTATAACATTTAGCACAATATCATGGTTTTTACTAACGTTTTGGTTATAAGGAAAGCTTTATTAGAGCATATTGATTCTTCGAAATTCATTATCTTGTTTTGTAATATGATTTTTCAACAATAAAATGTAGAGCTAGCTAAAGTATATCTTAGAAAAAATTAAGCATTTAATTGTTATTGTTTGTATGTATTCGGAAGGTAAGGTTAATCAGGCTGTTCTATAGGACATTATCCATGTATGGATAGAATGAATATTTGTCATAATTTATAAATTGACATGTACACGGTGATATTCATACCTGTTTGGATTCCGAATGTATTATACTAAACAATTACAGGTAATTTGTACTAATTAAGTTCGTTTTCAATTTAATTCCATACCGATAAAGTAAAGTATTACCTGTCGGTATAGGTAATGGATATTTGTATCATGGAAATTACTACAGGTTGATCTAACAAATAAATCTTCAAAAGAATGAATCTAAAAACTGTGGAGATACCTTTAAAATGTATAACTTTAATTATGCATACGCAACTAAGAACTTGTGTTAACAAACTGTAGTCCACATATTTTATTGTTCACTGAAATAACCTAGGCTCTTTTGTAATGTATTGAACAGCAGAAGGCTAAATGCTAAATAGGGATCTGCCGGAAAAGTAATCTCGGAAAGGGAACGAATAAAACTGTCCACAAATCCAACCATTCACTTTCACTATCTGTTTGCCTATTTAAAATATGGATAATGCAATAGGAAATATATATATATATATATATATATATATATATATATATATATTATATATATATATATATATATATATATATATATATATATATATATATATTGAATTGAATTGAATTGCGTTTTATTCAAGAAATTATACATTTCTGAGGCCCCGCTAAGTACAATACTTGTCAGCGGGAAACCTATATAACTATATTTTAACTACAGTTGAGGTACATAATTACATTTAATTATCTTTCAGGTCACCTTAACGTAGTATTTTTAATTTAATTGTGGTGAACATTGGTATATAATATACATACAACAGTGAAATTATTAATTTGGAGTGATTAAAAAATATTGTCTGATTATTACTATAAGTTTAATACAATACATCATTCCCATAACACTATTAAATATTTAGAACTTTCTGTTGATTAAGCTTTTAGATAAACTGAAAAAGTTGAAGAAAAGTAAATAAATTGGGTGAATGTGAATAGGTCGATGGTATTGACCATGGCGAATAGTCAAAAGACTCGGTCAACTAAGTAACTCATTAGTCTTATCAGTTTATTACCCATTCCTATCCATTTGTGTATATAACCTTTAAAGATATTGGGTTATCGGAAGAGGTAGACAAATATTACGTACAATTCAAACATGTTTTCAAAAACGATTAATTTCCGTGCATTGGGCAAGAAACAACAGTCATGTCGTGTAGCCTACATACAGACGGATCGAGGTGAATTAATATGATATAAATGTGGTTCTTACAACTGTTACAGCTATTCTAATTTATTTATTTTATAGAAATTAATGTATATCAAATTTATTCATTCTTACTTAATAACTTTTCTTCGCATACAAGTATTTGAACATATGCTGGCGTACTGTGTGTCGGTTATGTCTTTGTTTAAATGTTTGTGTAAAGTGTGATTGAAATTATTCAACTATGTAAGTGTGGAAATTTGGATATTCTATTTTTCCAGGTAAATAACATTATCTTGATAACTATGATAATGTGCCCCTAATAACTTACATTTAATACTAGATATATATAAATTATTTTGTTATATATTAAAGCTACACTCTTAGTTTATATTTTACATTCAGTGCATAGAATAAATAAAAATTAAATAAAAATTCAAGCAACTCTCAATCTGGCAGGTCTTAGCAAACTTTCTATATTAGTCGTTTATAACAACAGATAGTAACCGAGTACATAAATTCGTTTCCTAATATAAGCTCAAATAATTAAACACAACTAGTAATTGTTATATCCTTTAGTAGACATAGTGTACCAGAAAACACTACATACAGCACAATGGAGATTACCTCTAGAACCATTAAAATATGCATTCCTTATTAAATTGGTAAGCACCGGTTGAGTACTTTTACCGGTTGATTTACTTGATGTATTATCAAAGTGCTATAACTGTGCAGTATTAATGGAACATCAGTAGCAAATTGCAATCATCAGTTTTACGTAAAGTTCAGATTACCTTATACCTAGTCGATTATTCATTATGTTCATTAAAGTGTGAAATAAGCAAAAATATATTATTTAAGTTTTAAACAGAAAAAAAACAATAAATAAAAATCCATCCCTGAGGATAACAGAAGTCTAGAGAGATATACTTGAATTAATTAGTAAACAAATAAAGATATCTTATTAAACTGTACACATAAAAATAAAAGAAAGCAAAACATTTCTCTGACAGATATATTAATCAAACACTTGTAGATAGGTCTTGTCTTTTATAGATATTATTTGTAATGAGTAAAATTATATATAAATAATACTTAGTAAACATGGCAATAATAAATAACAACAGTGATCTAAACTAATGAACATAGATAAAACATCAATACAACTACAGGAATACATCTTTGGCATTAACAGTTCTTAAAAAATATGAAATATAAAACAATATTATAGTGAAACAAAACAACAACAAGGTCCATAAAGTATCATGAAATGTTCAGCCTTACCATTAATATGTGTGAACTAACCAATTATATACAGATTTTTTAAATTTTGCAAAATTATTTTCACTGTAAATGTGGTTAGGCAAGTTATTGTAAAGAGTAGGCACAATAAATTCCACCAGTCTCTTCCCAAAATCCGTTTTTTATGTAAGGAACAATTAGTTTTTTTGTGTTTCTTTAAATTTGCAGATGTAGTATTAGAGTTTACCATCATGTATTCGTCATTACCAAAGTACCTCACGTATATCGTATATTTATAAAAATCTTTGAGGGGTTAATGTATTCGCCCTACGTAGATTGCTAATATTTATATCATCTGGGCTGCGTGTAAACATCAGCTGTAGACTCCTGTTTTGAAGTTGGCAAATGGTATTCAAATGGAAATTCGCAGCTGACCCATACAGTTGTATTCCATATCTAATAATAGACTCAATTAATGCTTTATATATGGATATTTTACATTCTAAATTAATGGTGTTTTTCAATCTATAAAAACGCAGTAATACACGACAACATTTTCTTTTGAATTTTTTTCAGTATGTTTTTTCCAAGTAAGACCACTGTCAATTATTATTCCTAAATAACTGCAATCTTCTACTAGTTCTATTTCTTTGCAACTGCATACTGTTACTATTCCATTTGTTGAATTTCTAAAATTTGGACAGGAACACTTGTGATATTTTATTACTGGATTTATTGCTACATTTTTATTTCTCAAGTGAATGTGCATCATAACCGTCTTCTCCGAGTTCACGATCAGTTTCCATGTCATATGAAACCATTCCACAAACCCGGCCAAAGTCGGCCTGCAACATGGATTGAGCTGTCGGCAAGCAATGATGACTTGCTACTAGTAGCAAATCATCAGCATAGGCCCATAATTTTTACATGTTTTACAGTTTCAGAACACTTTATTAAGGTAAATATTAAAAAGTACTGGACCCAAGATTGCTACCTTGGGGCACCCCACAAGTATTTGTTTTGTAAGTGCTAAATATGTTGGAAATTTTAACTGTAAACATCCGATTTTTCAAATAGGACTGGAACCATTGCAGCTGCAAACCAACCACCCCCAATGCTTTTCAGTGTCTCAGCCATTTTGCAATAATCAATTGTGTCAAATGCCTTTGACAAGTCAATAAATAAGGCACAGTACGTGACATCCTTTATATAATTGTTTATTAATATATGTACCGAATACATGTAAGAGATCTTCCGCTCCTTTGCCTTTTTGAAATGCAAATTGGTTTTCATTAATTAAACTACATTCATTAAGATATTTATTTAATTTTTCCGACAATGAACATCTCAGTTATTTTTTTCTATGCTTGAAAGCAAGGCAATCGGACGGTAATTAATATAGGCCTCTCTGGGCCCCTTTTTGTATATTGGTCTAACTATGGAAGTTTTTAAATTTTCTGGAAATACCCCCGTCGAAATCGATATATTTATATCTTTGGCTAGAACAGGAGCCAAGGATGCAGATATACTATTTCAGATCTTTATACCTAATCCCGTCTATTCCTGGAGCTTTGTGCTCATTACAGTTATCAATAATACGTTTAATCTCTGTTGCAGTTGCCTTAGGTATATAGAAACTATGTTTTGCATTGTTACACGTACCAGTAAATTCTTTATTAGCACAGTGATGTTTAATTTTCATCACCCCTGTATCAAACTGGTTGGCAAATCCGTTAGTTATATTTTGTACAGAGTCTGATATGGAACCCATTATTTGGTTATCGGAATTTTTTAATCTTTCAATCTGCCCAATAGTTTTATTTACTCCATTCCATAGTTTCCTAGGGTCACTTTTAGTGTTCTGAAAATAATGTTTATAGCACTCATTTTTTCTTTTTGAAATTTCACTATTTACTCTATTTCGAAAGCAATTGTAGTTCCTCCTATAAACTAGATTTGTAGGATTCGCCCTTCGATTTCTAAATAGCCTATCTCTTTGGTTGACAATGAATATATATATAGTCGTAATTTAGTCCATCGTCTTACCAAATATATATTCTACAATAACATAGAATAATTGTAAGGTATTGCTATTGGATTCTCCGTTGTCATCTAATATTCCATACTATGGGTTGGTCTCAATGATTTATAATAAATACTGAACGTGCCATAAATCATTGCCACAATTTTGTATACACAGTGCAGAAGTCGGGATAACAACGAGTATAGAAGCTGTAGGTTTTCTAGTGATATTTCGTATATTTAAAGTGTTTTTGGACGTGTTAATGATTTTTTAATCACTTAACACAGTGTATTATAATCATTTGATACATTGTTTTGTAAATAAGTAAATGACATTTAAATGCCACTGGTCAAAGCAAGAAACATTACAAAGGTATGACCACTGTATTATACCACTGGTATGACCACTGACCTTAACGGAAATTATAAGGCTCAAGCTACAGTTTTAAGGACCTTATCGTACAGCCCATAGTCCACAAAGATAGATCCTTATGTCAGGACTACTATTTAGAATGCTGCGGATATAGCATCTCCAATGAATCTATTGCCTCAATGTTTTGCTGACTTAATCATCAAGGATATACGAATCTATCAAGGAACAGATTAGCACTTCATTACAACGCATTTTAGACCGGGTTCACGATTTGGAGTCCGAAATAGAAATTTTTAAAAGCAAACGTTTTAAAAAGGTTATTAACGATATGCAGATGGTCTTGAAAAATATTCAAGACGAAATTCTCTGCGTTTTTATATTGTACCGGAAGACCTTGATGAAAATACAGAGGGCTTATAATTGATATTTTAAAAATAAACTAAATGATGAAATATCTCATAAATACATTGAACGCTAGTATCGTGTGGGTACAGCTAACAGTGCAGAGAAATCTAAAATGGGACCGTGGCCTATTGTTGTTACTTGAAAGCTAACAGACGCGTCGAGTAGTTTTGATAAAGAATCTTAGGGTAAAATCTCAGTCAAGGAATAACTAACAGTGCATCGCTTAAGACTGTTCAAAAAATTTGCTGCACTACATGGTTTGAAAAATGTGTGGTTCCTTGATGGAACAATAAACTGGATTGAAAAACACAATGTTAAGGGCAAAAACCTTCTACTCTCTAAGCATAGACTGCATTGTACAACATGTACCGTGTTATGTTGTTATTTTTATTTATTTTCCTGCCTGAAAGCATGAACTTTTAATTTTAATAATTACATTCCTTTTTCAAAAGGTTCTTATTCTTAAAATAAATTGCAACCTTAGTTGTGCAGTATAGAGAATAATGTTCCAATTGGACCTGACTGTGCATAAGTGTGATAATTTGTATATTTATTTTATTATAGTTTTAAAATACGTTAAGCTCTGAATGTAGTTTTTTAATAGGTCTAAACTAAACTACTGAGTGGCAGGATTAGTTTTTTTACAATAATTTATTGTAATGTATTTCATAAACCAGTAGTATAGTCTCTAAGAATTAGTTATGTTTAAATGTTGTTTTTAGTTTAGTACCAAATAGTATGCATGAATATTATTTAAAATTTTTAACGATATGATATTTTTATAAATTTTTCGTTATATGAGGGAAATATTGTGTAGTCTTGCTCTGCAAATTTTCAGTAAAGTTCTTGTTCTATGGAGCTGGAAGATATGTTTGTATTTAAAATTCACTATTTTATTTCACCATTTATTCTCCAGAACAATCACTTTTACTGACAATTGATTGTGTGTTACTTCTTTGGGCATCCAACATTGTTGCATATTGTGATTGTAACAAGAAGAATTTTATATTTATTTATAATTTAGATAAAATTTAATTGCGTTTTCTAACTGTGAGAATATGTTACATTTTCACAAAATCACATTTGTGAGATGATCATCCTTGCCACTTCACTCTCTGTTAAATATTATTTAAGATTTGAAAACGCTATATTTTTCTTTATTGCTTTGTTTAGTATAGTTTCAGTTTTTAACTTATGTTGTAAGACATTGCTAAATTCACTTATGTTTTACGTATTTGAAACATTATATTTTTTGTAACTGTTGATGTTGTTTTGAGGTTAAGTGGTAGAAGATGACTCATTAGTTCTAACTCTACCTCTGCAATCAAAATACATGTTATTCATTCATATATCAGCCTGGGTTACTGGGCCAACGTGACGTTTTACTATGAATTTTGAATTTTAGTTCATTTTGAAAAGTTATACATCCTTAGAATTTAATATCTCGTCGTATTTTGGCGAAAGATCAATATTTCAAAGTAGGATTTATGACTGCCATTTAATGTTTTTAAATCTTTTCAACAGATGCTTTTTAAGTCTTGTATTATAAAAAACGTAATATGATGGTAAATTTAATTTTAACTCTTTCGACAACAGTTCATCTCGATCCCTTAGAAATATAAAGTGGTGGGCATTCGGTGTTATTTAATAAACAAAATACTCCCGTTAATATCATTAAAACTCATTTGTTTTTATAAAATGTGATTTAGATATCGGATCCTGAATTATTATGGGTTTTTTAATACAGTACATATAAAATGGTTGTTAGAACACAGTATAATGTGTTTTTGTTGTTATAAATGATGACTATTTTGTAACAATGCCGATTAGAATCCTGTACACTTTTTAAAGTATGTTTTTGTAAATAAATAAAACTGTATTCTGTAGTACGACGAGATATAACAGTAGAGGTAGATACCAACAAATTGTATTTGAAAGAAATGAATATTCAACGTAGCGTCATGGATAACACAGAGAAGAGATTTCAGTATTCAGGTTCGTTTTGATTCCTGAAGATTTATCCGTGTCGTTCTCCTGGGTTTGACATGAAGCGGAAAGTCTCATCTTATCTTCGATTTTATACGAGTCGTGCAAGTTAGTGTTTTCCGACTTTAAAAATAATTTAAAAATAAACATATTATTTTATTCATGGTTTTACTTGTAAACGATTTTAAAAATAATTTATCACTTTATCCAAATGTAATTTTTAAATAGATATAACATAAAGTACTACTGCTATGGAAAATATTATAAAACACTTTTGTACAAAAGATTATTTAAAACATTTTGATTTTATTGAATAGGGCTCAATTTACTCCTATTGGTGGAATATTGTAAAATTAGATCATAAATAATTATTTGTCAATCCATCGCCAATTTCAGTCGCGAAAGTACAGTTTCTAACAAAAGCAAACTAGGAATAATTGAGAACATGCTGATGACGTAACATACAAGATAATTAGTTCTTTATATACGTATTCATAGACCAATCACGGGTTTATTTTTTTCTCTATATGTTTTTGCTGCGGCTTATAAGGTTTTTAAAATATCTACTACACACAAAGAAAAACATTATTTTTAAAATTCACACAATACTTGAAAAACAAATCCCATATAATGCAATATTCTAATTTTTTATCCTCAGATATTGTAGTAATATTATTGTCTCTACATTTATATATTTTTTTTAATTTCAACAGTAATTTTTCCTGTTAATATTTATATGTTTTTTTTATATTTAAATATAAGTATTTGTACTTGTTAACACACCCATCTGTTCGGATACAACATGACTATGTTTTGTTACAGAATGGTCAGGTTTTTGATACTTTATTTTAGCCTTAATAATTAAGAGCTCTAAAAATGCATTTTTCTCAAGTGTTTAGCACATTGAATTGTTATATTTAATATATCAATATTTTAGGCTCTGGATAAACTCTACCTACTCACAGCTTTAGAGTAGTAAATATTCTTTTCAATTAATTTTCGTAATTTTGCAATGACATAATTATTTTATAAATGATATTTTAATTAAATTTAATTGATTGTAAATACATTTCATACAACATGTATAACATAACTTAAATTCGATCGTTGAATAGTAATTTGTATTGACCAAACATTTATAAGATTTGTATTCGAATAAGCCTACGCTTATCATTAATACTTGAATATATTTATTCACCATTAATTTAAGATAATTATGATGTAATAGACATTTCATTATTTTGTGTTTTTTACCAATATATCTGTAGACTCTTTAACTTATGATTAAAAGAAAAACTTTCAAGATTCAATTGCTTTTTGTTATAGAAATTTTATTCACGTTAATCTGTTGTAATGATAAATGAATAAGTAATTGTTAATTACATTCTCACACTTGACATTACAATCTCCTTATTCTTTTTCCATATGATGTCATACTCATTGCTTGTTTGCAGTAATTTAAGGCAAAACACATTGGAAAAGATACATTTTACCAGCTTCTTCTTATTGGAAACTAAATGCTTAATATATGATCAAACACTCCAATAAATGAAAAATTTTTATTTTGTGAGGCCTTTCGTGCTCAAAGAACACATCGTCAGACCCACATAACTGAAATAAAAGTAAAGTAATAATACAAACAATTTATATTTAAATAAAAACATATGTCTTGAAAAATACAAAGAGATAAGATTTTAAAGGCCAGGAAGTATGTCTACTGTATATATAAAAAAATTAATATTTAATTAGATTAAAGGCAGTAACGGTGAATTTTGTAGAGGTCCAGGCTCATTATTTACTAAATAATTTTGGTTCCTCTGCATAAAAATAGTTTCGTAAGCATCGAGGAATTTGTTGTTTTTTATTTCTTTTAATAATTTGACTTGTGAAAAGCAGTGTCCAGTATGAAGTGCATGTTTCGCCATGGCCGATCTTTCCTCTTGTTGATACTTCAGACATGCTTTATGTTCCTTTACTCTCTTTTTTATTTTCCTTTTTGTTTGGCCAATATATTTTAAATCACAGTTATCACAATTAATTTGATAGATTCCAGATTTTTCATCATCGTCTATTTTATTCTTTGGATTTCCTAATGGAAAAGTTTCATTTGTAGTTAAGTATGTAATTGTCTACAATCATTTTTGATCCAAACAATCTCTTCAAAAATTACTTACGCGAGAGTAAATTTATTATTATAAAATCCTTCATACTCAAAACAACATATGGTTTTAGGTACGAATGTATTAAAAAAATAAAATTTAAATTGAAGTATGTTTTTTGTGTGTTAAAGTAGAAAAAAAAACAAAAAAACGAAATAAAATTATTATTTATTTGTTTACATATTTTTCAAAATGTATTATTTTTAATTTTCTTACATATATTATACTACAAAACAAAACATAAATCAATGAAATAGGTTAAAATTAGAGCAAATTATGATTTTTTTTAGTAAAACTCTACAAATTCACCATTTATTATGCTTTATTTAATAAGAGCATTCGGTGTTAACAAAACAACAAAAAGTACACGAATATGTTGAACCTCATTTTAGCTTTAAATAAAGTGTGTTAGTAAGAAGATTTCTCTTTCAATGAAACTAAGAAAAAAATGTTTACTTTTTATTCTCAGGTATATGACAGGGAAGAAATATTGTCCTCACGCTTCTAAGGGTTAAAAAGAGTGGATGTAGGACTCTGTTACAATAACAATACTGCGTCCATAGAAACTGTAATGAATCCGGCTGCTCTCAGTGAGGGTTCTTTATTGATTATTAATAAAATCATGATAATTTTAAATTAAAAGTCATTGTGGATGTGTTTATTGGTGCGTTCCTATCGGGCAGATTTACCCGTTCATCTGATTTATAGACGTTCATAATACTCAAAATAAAAATACAACTGTCACGGAACACTATTTCTTTATAGAATGCAGATTTTAAATTCATTGTGAAACCAGACAATAGGCTATATTAAAACAGTTTTGTAGAAAGTTATTTAATATGGTCATTTTGTGATACGATTAAATTATACATAGTCCTCATGGTTCTGCGTTTGTCAACACTCATACACAAAAGGTAAAAAATACATCATTTGTAATGTTGACTTTATTTAAATGTTGGACACCGGAAACATGTCAAAAAAATTATGAAATTGTTGGGAAATTACAGCAGCAGTGTCAGCCCAAGACAAATAAAGCCAAGGTGTGGCGTAGTAAGCAAATATTTAAAAAACATGTGTATTTGTAAAACACAACGATTTCGAATATAATTTTTAAAACACTTTAGGCAATATTAATTATAAACTCAATATAACACATACAAAATATATAATAAAACTAAAATTTGTGTGTTTGTTACGATGGAAAATAATACTGATGAGCTCTTAAAATGATGATACTTCTTTGTGTTTAAAGAAAAATTTACAGTTGACGACTAGTAACCATAAACTTTCAATGTAACAATCCATTTACTACATACTGAAGATATAGTGAAAGCTTTAGTAGTAGAAAACAATAATAATAATTCACTACTCTAGTTCACTATTGTATGAAGTAAGGAGCCAGTAATATTTATAAAAGCTCCAAGGTTGGTTTGGAATGGACAGTACTCCTCATAAGTGCTCTATTCGCAATAAAAACGTCTTCAGGATTTTTGCAAACATCTACCAAATGTTTTCTTGATACAGAATGAACCGGTTATGAATTATAATCTACTCAGACTTTCCAGGATTTTATTTAAAAAGCTTGTCAAATACTAAACAGTTATACAACCTAACAGAAAAATATTATAATGTAACTAACAAAATAAATATTTAAATTGGCTGAATTTCTTCCTATGATTTTACTTTCCGTCATTTTGTTTTAGTATTAAGTTTAAGTGTGGAGGATCACAGATATTTCCAAAGTTTGACAAGTACTGTACTATACCAATTCAGGGGAGAGTGATGTCACACTCACAGTTCAGTGGGCTTATTGGATGATGATGAATTGAGAGAGAAATCAGGGAACATCAATGTGGAATTAACGAATTCCCAGAATTTTTGCACACCGAATTCACAATCATCCACTCTCACCTTTATATATGTCCGGAAATCCATCCTTTTCGGTTGAGGTGGCACTCTTATTGAATAAATTTAATTTTGACTATTACGACGTCTGGACAGTTTTGTGTGGAGAATCTATTGCACATAAATTTTAATCACATATTAAAAGCATGGTTTTATTTTTGTATAAAATTAAAATAACCTTTACGGTTTCATGGTATATAATTAAATTTATAAAATAAATTTGTGTAGTTAATAGTGTTTTAATGTATATACAGCCTGTTTTGTACCAACATAGACTCATACAAATAAGTTTCCTAAAGTCGGGAAACAGATGCTCGTAGTATCCGTTGCAAAGTTGAGGAGAACAAATTTGGGAAGTTTCATTTTGTAGTTAAGGGCAACTTCGGCTACGAGATTTGTTTATCCAACATCGTGTCTTTTGTCTAGATCTATTGAGACCAAAATAATAAAAGAAAATGATTTCCACTTGAAACAAAGAATGCATACTAAATTGAATTTAAATTTAAGCAACAATATCATGTAATCCACTGCTTAAGTGACTGTAAGTGACATTAACTTTGAGAATCCTTACGAATAGATTAATCCTGAAACTTGATGGAACACCCACTATCGTGGAGAGTAATTTCATTGGAATTTAGAGTATGCAGATGGATTTAGTATTTTAACTATTTTTTAAATTGGCTTTCAAATTTCCATTCCTTAAATTTGAGTTTTTGAGACAATGCAAATAAAACATGTTATTCTTTTGAGTATTGGAACTTATAAACATAGTTTTTAATTGAATTTGTTAAAGAAAAACAAATAATATATTTGAATTTACAGTACATAATACTCATTAGAAAACCCTATCTACAGTATTATATCTGCAGTATGATTATAGAGTACTCTTTACATGTTAAATAAATACATATGTCCTTGTAAAGTTAGGGTTGTAAATATAAAATTATTAATTTTTATTACCAATCATTTGTTTGAAATATATTAATAATCAGCTGTGTAAAAGCTTTTTAACACAAACTGTTTTTCTGAAAATTATTTTACAATAATCACAAAAACTTACAACTTAATACGAATTACTATCAATAATATATTTTGCTATTAAACAGGTATACCATTCCTATGAATTTGCATAGATCCTCAGACTTAGAAAGAGGCCCCTGCATTACTTTTGTCTTAAAAGTTAAGTATATAGATCCGTAAGAGGTATTTCAATACCAAAGCTGTAACACTTATTATAAATGAGACGAACTAAAATGAATCAAATTTCAGGCTCTGGTTGCCAACAATCCATACGCCAGAAGTTACATGAGAATTTCCCCATTTTTAGGACCACCATTGTATCTCCAAGAAACACGGCCAGTATTCCTCGTGTATTTCAAAAGATAGATTTTATCTTTATACGATTTGATTGGTCAAGTATATTTTTAACCAATGTATTATGTTATATCTGATAAAAAAGTGATTAAATTTTACTAAAAAGTACAATTTACTTCACTTCTGGTTATTAAAACTCCAATACTGGACTTATCAAATACCAATGTTTTATTTAATTTTGGCAACCAAATGGATGTGCATAAGTGGCACATCACTAACCGTGACTGTTAGGGTATTGGAGTAAAGACGGATGGATGATTTATAGATTACGAAAAGAAGACTGTTGGAGAAGATAGGGCTACCTTAATTTTTAAGTTATTTTAAAGCTAAAACATAAGTGAGTACGGTTTTTCCTTCCCACTTTGCCTAGAAGAGTTAGGAACAAAGTTAGGCCTCCCTTATCCTAAAGGATACATGATTGAGAAAGGGCCCGATACCTTCTTATGGACTCCAAGAGCAGTGACATGGTCCACTTTAACCTAATTATATTATTGATTTTCTCATAACTTTATATATCACACATACTTAATACTTAGATAGCGCATTACATTAAACACTAATTATAAAAGCAAAGTATATCAGTAAACACCGAAAGGTAAAGCACTCACTCTCGCAAGCAGTATTATACCCTGAAAAATACGAGTATATTTAAAATGTGTCTACTCCAATATCACAATACTCGTACTTTCCCATAATATGTATTAGAATGAAGTACAAATAAACGTAAAACCTATTACTTATCATTGGAAGAACCAATTAGGTCGTTCGTTGAGTATAGTTGATTATTATCCTTCATCACCACCAATTTTCTTACACTGATGGTAACATTAAACACATTGAGATAAAAGATCCAACTAACTGAAATCAACAGAGATGGGTAGTACTAATTAATTGGTTTTAAAATGCGTTAACTCTGCAAATTGATTTATAATAATCGAGAAACTAGCTTCAATAATGAAATATCAACTGGCCATGTTTACGCAAGAGGTACTCGTTACTTCCATTACTTACATGAGTTTCGGCTCCTGTAATATCGTCTGGCCTTCTTATCTAGGAATTTCATTACGATTTCATTTTTCTTAAAAACATAATTGCTTTATCTTGATCATGATAATTTTTAGATTAAATTATTCAACTCAGATTTCATATGTTTACTTCTGTGTGTTTTCTTCTATTACGATTTATTTCAGTAATTCAATTCTTATTTTTTCGATCACATAAACAATATAACTGTTACAAAATATTTTTTAAAGAGAGTTAAATGAGTGACATATACAATGAAAAGAAAATTTTATATACACACAGTCAAACACAAACACACACACGAGCGCGCGCGCGCGCGTGTGTGTAAAACTTTGTGGTAAAATGGCGCATGTGGCCATTGTGTACCATTGAGTCCATACACATATTTTTTTCATTTTGAAAACTGATATAGACATCTAACCAAGCCATTTTAAATAAAATAACCCGTAATTATTATGAGATAAAAAATACAAATACGTACATATTATCGCAGAAACACTAAGCATAAATTCGAGAACCATAATGTTTGATTTTGTTTGATATTTAAAAACTGAGTTACCGTTTTGCCAAAATATATAGCTGTAAACTTCGGTATGTTTTAACACATGTAAAAATGATCTAAGAACTGGAAAACATATTTTCGGTAGATTCATATTCACGTTGAACCGATTCTGATTACTTACATACATTATCCATGTTAATACATTCCTGGTTTGTTTTATAATATGAAAGGAATAACAAAGCAAATGAAACGGTGAAATGCCTTCCCATAATTTTAGAAAATAGTTATATCCATTTAACGATCATCAACTGTAACAAAGCATGGCCTACTCAGCTAGTAGTTTAATTATGATTTAATTTGACTTATAGACGTAATTGGTGTACCTTCATAAGGATAATTTCTAGTTAAGAATTATTCTAAGTTTTGTTTTCTTATATGTGTTTATTGTATTCCAGTTTATTTCATTAGGGAAGTTCTTACTTTTTAACTGAAATAAACAGTAAAACTATTTATTAATGACATATAAATATGTAATATATAAATCTATCGATTGTCAAGCTATAATATAAACAAACACTCAGATATATATATATATATACATAACAACAATATATATATATATATATATATATATATATATATATATTGAATCACAGAAGAATGTGCTCCGCAGAGAATCGAACCCGGGATCTCTGTCTTGCGCGCGTGCACGAATGTGTGTCTTTAATTATATAGACATTTTACAATCTCATACTTTACTTTTGTTTATTTCAATTTACTCATGTAATACCGTTACATTTTATTTGTAGGTACCTGTGAGCATGAAGACGTATATTTTCTCCGCCATCCGCACTAGTATAAAAATGGCGACTAATGAACAGAAGGCTTTTTGTGTTCTGCAGTTTGCAAAGAACGAATCTGCAGTAAATGTGCAACGTGAGTTACGTATAAAGTTCGATTGTGATCTTCCAACTGATCATAATTTCCGTAGATGGTATCATCAGTTTGAATATACTATCTGCCATTTCAAAGTGAAGAGTACAGTACGACCAACGGTTAGTGAAGAGTGTTGAGCAAGTAAGAGAGACTTTCACGTGTAGACAACAGAAATCAATCCGGAAGGCTTATCGTGAATTATCAAATCCAATGAAGATTGTTAACAAGAAGTTTTACGGAAACGCTTAGAACTACGTCCTTTTTTGAAATTTGAACAGGCTCTAATGCCTTAGCAGACTATGTTTTACGTACCAAATTTCCAATCGCTCAACACTCTCTTCACCTTTGGTCATACTGTAATATTCCCTTTGCATAGGCAGTCGGTATGTTTAAACTGATGTTACTATTTATGGATGTTATTATCACTAAGAGGATCACAGCCGAATTTTTTACGGAACGCACGTTGCACATTTACTGCAGATTCAGTAGGTTCACGATTATTACTCGATAAGTAATAAACATGTGACACCAGTTTACTTTCAATATTTTTGTCTATTTGCAATATATCTCGAGAACGGCCTGACCAACAGATTTAAAATTTTACTCGCATCTTTATATATATATATATATATATATATATATATATATAATATATATATATATATATATATACATTGAATTTGATGGTATGCTAGTCTACTTTATAAGTGTTACATAACAGTTTTACATTTTTATTATTAGTTACTATGATGGGGACGAGAAAATCACAAGATATAAGAGTGAAGTTATTTTCCGACGAATTTTATTTTAAAGAAATGAATATTCAACGAAGCGGTCTGGATAACACGGGTTAGAGATTTTCTGTATTCAGGTTCATTTTGATTCCGGACAAGATTTATCCGTGTCGTGCTCCTGGATTTGACATGAACCGGCAAAGTCTCCTCTTAATTGCAATTTGGAACGAGTCGTGCAAGTCTTTTTTTCTTTATAAATAATTTTAAAACTGAACATGTTAATATTTAATTTTTAAATAATTCATTTAAACATTTATTAAATTTATCTAAAGGTTTTTATAAAATAGAAAAAAGTAAAATGATAATATATCGAAAAAAATTATAAAAACGTTTAAATACAAAAGATTAAGTAAAACGCATGGTTTTCTTGAATAGTAATAAGTTTATATATAACATTCAGTTACAAATACAATTCCCTCATAATTAATTTGATTATCCATTGTCTTTTCCAGTCGTAAATGTATGGTTTATAACTACAGCCATAACATGATTAATTCTGATAACGTAACATACAAGATCAGCTGTTCTTTACTATATGTTTTTTCTGTGGTTTGTAAAGTTAAAAAACTACTAAAGAAAGAACTGATTAAAACAATTTTATATTACTCAATAACATACGTTCCATACAATGAAATACTCCAACTTTTAGTCTTCAAATGTTGGAGTAATTTTATTATCTACACTAGTACATTTTCTGTTTCAACAGCAATTTGTCGGTCAATATTTATATGTTTTACATATTTAAATAGAATACCTTGTACTTGTTTTCCTGTCCATGTTTTCAGATCGCAATACGACTATGTTTGTTATAGAATGGTCGTAGGTTTATAATTTATTTTATATGTAATCATGAAGGGCTCTAAAACTTATTTTTTACCTTAGGTATTAAAAACTTTATATTGTATTACATTTTATTGAACTATTATTTTAAGGATCTAAAGAAACTTTCCACCACTGAAAATATTATCTTCAAGCAATGTTTGTAATCATTGAATTACTTATTATTATTGTATAAATTATGTTTAGAAGTATAACAGAACTTAAGTAAAATTTATCAAAAAGTTAACGAAATACCTTTTATTTTATATTTGAATACTTCTACATCGAGATATATTTGACTAGGATTTTAATGCATGAGAATGAGTAAGTACTGGTTCCCTATTCCTCTTTGACTATATGAGGCAGGAACACAACTATCCTCCCGTTCTCCCAAAGTGACATGTTTGAGACGCCCGTTACCTCCTCAAGGGCTCCAATAGGAAACGGCCTCCACCCCTAACATGACCCATCCTGAAATGGTCCATTTATGTTTAAAATAAATTATGGTTTTCTCTTTCACATCTACATACATCGTTATGTATAACACACATGTAACACCGACTCAACACATTATACTGAAATCTTGGTATAAGAGTAAAGTATATCAGTTAACGCCGAGGGATGAATCATTCTCTTTTATACAATGTTAAAATCCTCGTACATTATCATACTATGTTTTACAAGAAATTACAAATAAACTTTTAAACCCATTGTTTATCATTGATAATAAGAACCGATTAGGTCGTTCGTTGAGTGTGGTTGATTTCTAACCAACATTACGACCAATTTTCTTCCACTAATGGTAACATTAAACACAGTAAGACACAAAATCCAATCAACCGAAAGTAACGGAGGTCAGTCGGTAGTAATTGATTACTACAGCGTCAACCCTGCAAATTGAGTTATAATACTCGAAACGAGTTTCAATAATGGAATATCAACTGGACATGTTCACGCAGGAGGTAATCATTACTACCATCACTTACGCGAGTTTAAGCTCCTGTTACAACATCTGGGTTACTTAGCTGGAAACTTTATTGTGAGTTCATTTTAGTTGCAGACATAATTGGATTACCTTCATCAGGATAATTTCTAGTTATATCTTTAGTGTGTTCTGTTTTCTTATTAGGTTTTATTTTATTCCTCTTTATTTCAATAAGGCATCTCTTATTGTTTGACTAAATTGAACATTATACCTGTTACTCTAGATTTTGTAAGGACTTATTAATAAGTAACATGTTATGATTAATGTAAACATTTTCTGCAGTATATTGACGCATCTATTGATTGTGCACTTAAGTCTATAAATAAACACATACATACATAGTTGTGTATCTTTATATATCTAATCTTTATATATCTAAATACTTATACAGCCGCATGTGAAACTGACTGAATGACTGAATCACTGATAATATATAGATACAAATTCTAACATAGTTCTAGAAGTGCTGGAAACTTGAAATTTGGCACGCAGGTACTTCTTGCAATATGACCCACAGGAAAAGTCGGAAAACCAGACATTTTTACTTTATAACCCTCCAAAAAAATTCGCAAAATAACGCTCATTTTTTAACTTTGCAGGCCTTTTTTGTCAGTCCGATAGCGGGCGAACTGTTGGGGCTAGCTCGAATCTGACGGAAAATCATCAGTCAGGAATGAATTGAACTACAATAAAGGTCAAGTGACTTTTTGTCCTATCTCTTGTGGTTAAGCAACAAAACGCTCAAATATTTGACATTCCGGAGATTTTTTCGCAAAAAATAATGTTTCGAGCCCAATAGCGGCCGAACAGTTGGTCGTGGCTCAAATCTGATATATCAATTAAATTAGAAAATTTTGCGATCTACAGAAATGGTCAAGTGACTTTTTGCTCTACCTCCAGTAGTTTGGCCGAAAAACGTGATTATGTGCAATTTTTTTTGTAATTTTCACGTGGAAATTTAGATTTTGGGGTTAATAGCGGGGAAACCATTGGTCGGAAGTCAACATATAACAAATGTTGGATTTAGGAAATGAAGTGATCTACAAAAAAGGTCCTGTGACTTTTTACTCTATCTCCATCGGTTTGGCCGCAAAACGCGATTAAGTGAAACTATTTGGAAATTTTCGTTTAAAGGTTTACCTTTCGGACTTGATAGCGGCTAAATGGTTGGTCGTAGCTCAAAACACGTATTTTAATAAGTTTTAGTAAATGACGTGTTCTACAAAATATCCAGTAACTTTTTTCCTATCCTAAATGGTCTGGCCGATAAACCTGTTTAAATGGAAATATTTTATAATTTTTACGTGAGAATTTTGTTTCTGGAGGCGGTAGCAGCCAAACCATTGGTCATAACTTAAATCCTAAATTTTCAACAACTAGACAATCTAGAGATCTAAAACAAAGGTTAGGTAACTTTTTGTCGTATATCCTTACGTAAGCCCTAAAATCTCTCTTAATGGAAAAGTCGTAATTAGCAATTTAAGGAGTTGTAAATATGATTCAACTATAATTTGTGCAATCCGTTCTAGTTCCGGATTTAACTTGTGTCATTACGTTAACGAGTGACTACAACCCCACAACGTCAATTGGCTGAGCGTTAGCGAAGTGTCAATAATGGATAGAGACAGAGCACTTTTTAATTAATTTAATGAAATTGTGATTCATTGTCAACACTCTGGTATTGAATGACAATTTACGGAGTAATATAAACCCCCAAATCAACGTTTTATTTTGGATAAAACTTACTGTACACATATTCTCGTAGCACAGACACAACATTTCCCCGAAAAGAAGTTCGCGTACTTATAACCCCCCCTCATATCATAAACCCACCTCTCGGGAATTTCCTGGTAGATGAACTCCTGATTAAGTTAAATCCTCTGATCAACTTAATAATCTATCAATACAAAATAATGCGATCTACAAAAAAGGTCTAGTGATTTTTTGCCGTATCTCCATCTGTTTGGCTAACATATGTTAATATTTTGTATTGTAAAATGTTTTATTGGAGTCGATAGCGGTTGCCCCGATTGTGGTAGCTTGAATCTCAAAACATTTATAAATTGATAGGATCTACAAAAAGGCTTCACTAGCTTTTTGGTGTATATCTCTCCGTAAGCTTGTTATATACGCTCTCAATGGCAAAATCTTTTTTGTGTATTGGCAATTTCAGGGATTTTTGATTTTTTTCCAACTAAAAATTGTGCAATTCATAACAGTTCCGGATTTAGTTTTTATTACCAAGTAAACGGCTGACTAGTATACGTCTACTAGAGCACATTGCGAATTGACTGAGCGTTAGTATTGTCAATAGTAGTTAGGGACAGAGTGAATTTTATTTATGCTCAAGTACAACACCCTCCAAAAGAGGCCCACGTGTGTCTTAACAACCCCCGGTAACATTACCCCCCCTGGAACTTCCTGGTATGACCAGATAATATCCTGAGTAAATTTAATCCCCTGATCTCTTAACCCTCGGTAAAATTAAACACCCCCCCCCCGTAATTTCCTTGCATAACAACTTGAAAATACTGACATAGGGTGGGTTTTTATAATATTTACAATAAATAACTCACAAAAGCTGACCAGTGCAAACTTTTCTTGCAAGCTCTGTGCCGGCTAAACCAAGGGTCCTACATCAAATCTAACGGCAGAATGGAAAACACAAAATTAAATTTCGACTAAAAAGTACCAGTCAATTTTTGTCGTAACTCCTACGGTTAAGACACAAAACGACATCAAACTCAAAACTCTGGTTAAAATTAAACACTCAACTTACCACTTACTGGCGAACCTAATCTCAGACTTTAGTTATTTCCCCAATTCTCTTGTCTCCTAAATTAGCTAACACGTCACTTAATTTTTTGATGAAATCCATTGTTTATTTTTATATACCACACGCAATTTGGCTGACCGTTAACGAAGCATTATCACCCGTAAGATTCTCCGAATCGGATGCAGCAGGGAACATGAAATCTCATATCCGAATTTAACCACTCACCAAATCTATCTAATCCCCGAATTTTTAAGCACTCATTTTGGGGGCCTCGAGGCGTAATTTTCACGTGAAATGTTAGACTCCGGGCTCCATAGCGGCCAAACCGTTGACCGTAGTACTGGAATTGGAAAATCACGTGATCTACAAAAAGACTTCAGTCACTTTTTGCCCTAACGTCAATGATTTTGCTGCAAAACTCGTTTATATTCAAATATTTCCTAATTTTTACATGAGATTTCTGTTTCTGAAGGCAGTAGCAGTAGCGGTCACACCATTGGTTGTAACTTAAAAATTAAATTTTTTATAACTAGACAATGATTAGATTAACAAAAAAGGTCAAGCACTTTTTTCGTATATACTTGCATAAGCCAGATAAACGCCCTCAGTGGTAAAATGTTTGTCGTGAATTGGCTATTTTAGGTGGTTTTAAGATCTATGCGACCACAATTTGTAGAAATTGCTCCAGTTTGGGATTATGTGGTCGATAAATTTCCCCAGAAAAAAACCACGTATTCTGATAACCCCTGATAACACTAACCCCCCTCCTGGGAATTATTCCTGAGTAAATGAAAGCCCCGGATCAACTTAATAATCAGATAAAGACTAAAAATGTGTGCAATTCATACCGGTTCCAGATTGGGTTTGTATTACTATGTAAACGAATGACTAGTACAAGTTTACTAGCCCACATCGCGAATTGGCTGAGCGTAAGCGAAGAGTAAAAAGTAGATAGGGACAGAGTGAATTTTAATTATTTTCACAGACACAACACCCTCTACAAGAGGCCCACGTGTGTCATTAACCCCCGGTAACATTTACCCCCCCACCCCAAAATTTCCTGGTATGAACAAATAATTTCCTGAGGAAATTAAACCCCCTGATGTCTTAACCCCCGGTAACGTTAACCCCCCACAGGGAATTTCCTGTGATGAATAATTAAACTCCTGAGCAAATTATACTCCCTTAAAATTTTAAAATTCTAACTTAGAATCGGTTTTTATTATAATTACACTAAACAATTCACAATAGCTGACCAGTGCAAACTTTTCTTCCATGCTGTGTATTGGCTAAACCGAAACTCGGAAGCTAAAATCCTAGGTCAGAATCGAAAGATAAAATTAAATTTCTGACAAGAAAGGTCCTGTCACTTTTTCTCGTATCTCTAATGGTTAAGCTACAAAACGCCCCCAAAGTCCAAAGTTTGGTTAAATCCTGAACGAATCAATAAAATAGGTCTACTTTAACTTCCAGATCCCTAATCTAATGCTCGGACTTAACCTGTCTCCGAATTTCGCTTATACCCGCATTTAGCCAACCCTTCAAGCGAGCCCCCAGCGAGCCGAAGGCGAGTTTATATATTTATAGGCCTATATGCATTCAATTATATTCATATTTTACAAACTCGTATTATAGTATGTTCACTGGAAGTTTACTTCTTATTGTTACCCGTCAATTTAATACCATATACAATACAATAACGTACTTAGTATTGTAGAAATACTTTAAAATCGATACTAAAACGATGTTATTGTTATTTTGTTCGAGATCTTAAATCCTCCCTATATCTTACTGATTCCCTTGTTATTACTGTGACATTACGTAAACTATTCACCGCGATTGGAGAGTGAAGTCGTGCTCACAGCTTGGAGATATTCTCGAATTGTGATATAATATTAAGAGAAACCAGGGAACATCCACTTAAATTTTCGACTTCCCAGAATGTTTGCGCACTCAACAGTCATACACTATCACCATTATCTTGGTGAAAGCGGCCTATAGACTGATAAGAAATATACCACTACGTCAGTAAAAATTAACACGATATTTAAACGTTAACTTACAATATACTCGTAAATATCTAGTCTGGTAAGGTGGATTACTTGTCTTGTGGACTGTCATGGCATCTCGGCAGTTCTAGCTGGTGAATTCAATATACATAATTGTTTCTAAAAGTAAGGATTAATCAATGCTACCAATGAAATACAGAATTGGTGTTAAAGCCAAATTAATCTAACCTTTGGGTTTTTTGGGTTAAGAATTGAATTTACAAATTACATTAGTGAGTTTGGTAGTGTATTAATATTTATATACAGCAAGTGTTATACTGACAAAGGCTCATACAAACTCAGTTTCCTAAAGTCGAAAACAGATGCTCGCAGTACCCGATTCAAAGTTGAGCAGAACAAATTGGGAAAGTTTCATTTTGTAGTTAAGAGCAACGTTGGTTGAGCGCTTTCTCTGTCAAGCCTTGTATCTTTTGTCTAGATTTATCCAAACCAAAAGTTAATATAAAAATATTGTTTTTGAAATGTTCTAGAAAGAATTCACGAAGTCCAAAGTGAAATTTAACCAGGAATATGTTGTAATCAATTGATAAAGTGACCAGCATGTACCATTAACTTTAAGAATCCTCACGAATAGATTAATTCTGAAAATGTATCGAAGACCCATATTCATAGAAAATAATGTGTTTAAATATTCATAGGGTATGTTTGGATATTTTATTCTTTTACATACATTTTACATTGTGTTTTACTTTTCTTTTTTACATTTCAAATTTTTCTAAACTATTGCTAATCAGTTATTACTATTTGTACGCCAACATGTTGTCTTAAACGTACTAAACAAAATCCAGAAAAGTTCCTATTTAGTACACACTCCTATTTAACCTATTTAGTGTTTTAGATTTACTAACACTAATAAAATATAATATTTACTCTGCATGTGATTGCAATAAATAGATGCTGGAAATTCTAGAGCATTGGTTAGAAGTGTGGTTTAATGTAAAGTTGAAAAACTGAAGCTGTAGTAGGATGACTTGTGACATCTGAGTATTTTACATAGCTGAAGATATGAAATTATATCAAAAGTAATTTCTGTAATGAGTGAAAACATAGCAGTTATCTCACTGCTGATGTATTTTTTATCCATGAACGCAATTCCACCATTAGGGTCAAAGAATAATTCCATCATATATAGCCAGTTGGCTATTGATTGTTTGACCGCCTTCCTACACGTGACATGTTCAATTACTGTATAGTTGTTTGAAGCAACTAGAAGAATGTGGGTATACCAATCATCTGTACACAGCCTTTTCTTGTAGTACGGGCTTTCGAGCCACATTTTATTTCAGAGCCTATACTCTCCTAACACTTACGCTATCCGAAAGGATCCAAGAGTGGAGAGAGAGCATACAATATTAGGCTCGTAGTCCCATCAGGTGCGCCATTAAGTGGTCGAAAATGTGGTGACTGATCTCATATTGCGACGTGCATCCGCAATTTCTAGAAATAGAAGCTGAAAATTCTATCTTCAAGGAACTTTAACTGATAAATAGATTTGTATTTAACTAAATATATGTATTTTAAATCTATTTGTTATATCAAAAACATGCAATAATAAAAATTAGACATCCATTTTAAGGCTTGCATGTCTGGTTTATAGCAGTAGGTTTTATAGGTTTTCTGGGTTTATTCAAAATAAATGACGTATTAAATCTTGCCAGCGCAATATATTTACAGGAGCAGTACATCACAAGACGGAAATTTGAAGATATTTTGAGATAAAGTGGATCGTTAATTTTATTTTACTACGGAATACTACTGTTTGAGTGGGTGGGGAAAAACTATGAGGGAGCAGTCCTTCCCCTGCCCACTTTGACTGGAAGAGGCTGGTATAGAGCTAGCCTCCCCGTCCCTCAAGGTGATATAATTGAGATAACGCCCGCTAATTAGTTTCAACAGCATTAACTCTGCAAATTGAGTTATAATACTCGAAACGAGCTTCAATAATGCAATATCAACTGGCCATGTTTCAGCAGCAGGATCTCACTACCACCATCACTTACACGAGTTTCAGCACCTGTAACAACGTCTGGTCTACTTAGCTTGGAATATCATTATTACTTCGTTTTACCTACAGAAATAATTGGTGTTCCTTCTTCTTCATACATTTTAGTTAATATTATACTCTGAGTTCTTCTGTTTCCTTAATTGAGTCTTCTTGTGGTTCTGGCTATTTAAGTAAAGCAGTTTTTGTTACTGCAATAAACAATAAAACTGTTATTCAAGATTTAGAAAAGACAGTCTAATAAGTATCATATAATGACGAATATAAGTATAATAATTTGCTTAATTTACAATGACGTGTCAAGCGATTTTTTGCTTATATACTTAAATATATTAACGTTTCAACTAATAAAAATTTTAAATCTAATATATGAATTTATTTTCTAGAAATTTTGATATATTAACCCACAGTTTTATGACGTATGCTATAAAATTATAAATGTATTTTATAGTAAATTAGCTCTAAGTATTGAGTCTTGAATTAAATTATTATGATTACATTGGAGATTTTTACAAAATTAGTTACTACCTTAATTATATTCATTGCTGTATACTTGTGTTATGTACTATAGAACATTTGTTTAAATCATCCATAAATTGTAAAACTGTTTTTGGTAGTGTCAATATCCCGTTGTCCCGACTATCTACCCTTAATGATTTTATTCTGATCACTACATTCTTAATCAGTTTTATAATCCATACAGATTGAACGTGGATAACATAAATTTGAAAATACCTCTCCTAAGTTTAGGAAATAGGTACAAAAATTATAAACAAATAATAGATAAATATCTTTAATACTTCTTCAAGATATATTGTATATGTTTTTCACAGTGAAATGATTCCTAGCTAAACAAGTATGACTTATGGACCAGAAATCTTATATCGTATTCTAATAAAGAAAAAGAGAACATTTACATATTTTAGTCTTAAATTATCCTTTAAAAAATAATGATATTTATTAAACATGCGGTATTACTATATGCTATACATTTCGTACATTTCGTTCAAAAGTATATATGTTGATCGATTGGAAAGAATTTCATTCAAAAAAGGTTTGGTTATTATCAGTATCAAGTAATTGTAGCTAGTTGGTAGTATGAAAAAGTAAATGTCAATTAAAATGTAAGTTATATTTCGAAATAGTGTTCACTTCATTAGAAAACCTACTTTTTCATGCTTTCTAAAATCAAGCTATTTTTGCTAACTGTCCACAAGAATTAGGACGGATATGCTGTTAACTTACGTCACTGAATCACCAGGTTCTGTAAAAGCGACAAAGAATAATAAAATAACTTTATAGATCCAAAAAGTCCCCTTCAATACATGTTCATGCTTTGTATTACAAGAATATAAAAATACACTTATAAACTTTTTGGCGTTTAGGTTGTTTAGTTTTGTTGAGAACTTACCTACATCACGACCAATATTTGTCCATTAAAGATGGCATTTAACGCAGAGACACAACATCCAATCAACCAAAAGTGGTAGAGATGGGTCTCTAGTAATAGGATTCAATATTTCTATTGTTAAGCCAGCAAATTAGTTCAAGTTATCGGATTATAATACTCAAAACAAGTTTCAATAACTGACAATTAATTGGTCATGTTTTTGCAAGAGATACTAATTATTATCATCATAGATAAATATCTTTAATACTTGTTCGAGATCCATTTTACATTTTATTTAACAGTAAAATGATTACTAGCTAAACAAGTATGAGTTACTTTAACTAAACATCTTATATCGTATTTTAATAAAGAAAAATAAAGTTTTTTTACATATTTTACATATTTTAGCCATACAAATATCTATGTCTTCAGTTGAAGGCTTGTATAACAATATAAAAAGTTATGTATGATATAAAACCCCTAAATTTCATGACATATACAATAAAAGTGACGAACATAGTACTGTAGAACTACTAATTATCGCTTCGAAATCACGTTTTTATGGATATGTTTAATGTTAAAAAAGTTTGTTACTACATTGACAAATGTATAGCTGTATGATAAGATTATGTACTATTTAACACGTGTAAAAACATTTATAAACAAGAAACATATTTTGGGTGGTGTCAATTTTTTAGTTGAACCAACTCTTATCCTTGTTAATAAATTCCCGGTTCGATTTATTATATGTACAGGAAGAACATAAAAAAATAAAAAGTGAAAAGGCCCCACCTAATTTTAGGAAATATGTATTACCATTCTACGCACTAAGCGGTATATTCCTTATTGTACTTACCGAGGTTTAAATGTATATTTAATGAAAAGTAAGATAATTATTTGCTCAACAAAGATTATTTCCAAAGACTATTAAATCCTACTTTTTGAAGGGAAATAAAATTTGTTTATAAATTAGCCGTTAATTATTAGTAGTAATGACGCAATATGCAGTATTTTAATATTCTATACTCTTTGTTACGAAGGAAAGGAGCTGATCAATTGGAAATAAACTATATTTCATATTTTTTTGTCATTTCCAGCTACACTTAATTTGAATTTGTTAGTAGTATCAAAAATGCATTGTTAAAAATATTATATATTGTATTATTCTCAGAGAGAGATCATTATCTTAAGAGTACTCTTTATTTAAGTCTTACTAAAAACAAGCTGTTTCAGCTCACGGTCTACTTTAGGTAGATATCAGTTAAATTTAACAAGGATGGTCCATTGAAAATGTCCTCACTGAATCATATTGTTCTGTAAAAGATGCAAAGAAGATTAAACTTACTCTGAAACACCCTTCTGGGAGGTCTCGTTACTGAAAGATCCCTGATTTTGGGACTCTATCAGCTATCCTTCTTTGTTTCACCTAGTTAATGGAACATCTTACTTTTATGATCTATCAAATTCTAGATCTTCCAGGCACATGGAAAATTCCGAACTTAATGCAACACAGTGCAATTAATATATTTGTATAACTTTATAAAATCTTTTAAAAGAGGATTCAAGTGATGTCAAAAAATTACCTATTGACACCAACATTAATAAAATACATTATAAGAGACATTTAATGGCAAAGAAGCACAGCATAATGTGCAATAATAAATTCAATGGCAGTATATAAATATGTTTTACTGTCATGTGTGGCGATGGATACTCAAAATGGTGTAATAAAGAAGACAGTAAAGTCAGACATGTAGTGTCATAAATCGCTCACTTCACGATATCCATCAACGGATGAAACACGCGCAATAAATTTGATTCTTGCACTACATCACTACTGGGCATTCTAACAGAGTAGAACTATATTGGCTAAGTGTTAGCGAATTCATTTACTTGAGAGACTAAAACAATTTCATCTATGTCAGTTTATTAGTACGTCTGTCAGCATAGTATCTAGAACGTGCATAGGCTTGACGTTTAGCATGATGTTTCGTTTCTATATGAAGAAATCAAGTTCGATGGTCATGCGTTGTACTCCATGGTATTTGGCTGACCATTAGCAAATATTTTTACCCTATATGATTTTATATTGTGGCAATAAGAAATTGGAACCATAAATAAGTTTATAATCATGCCGAATATAAAGATACGGCTTTTTAGATTGTGAGTAATACATGGGGTCCGATTAAATGAGCTACAGGGTTAAGATTTTCTTGGCAAACTCAGCGAAGCCTGACACGCGAGACGAAATGTGGCGTACTTTTACCTTGTATTAGCGAAGTTGAACTGATATTGTCTAGAGAAACTCAGCGAAGCCTGACACGCGGGACGAAATGTGGCGTACTTCTACCTTGTATTAGCGAAGTTTAACTGATAATTTCTAGGCCAACTCAGCGAAGCCTGACACGCGAGACGAAATGTGGCGTACTTTTACCTTGTATTAGCGAAGTTGAACTGATATTGTCTAGAGAAACTCAGCGAAGCCTGACACGCGGGACGAAATGTGGCGTACTTCTACCTTGTATTAGCGAAGTTTAACTGATAATTTCTAGGCCAACTCAGCGAAGCCTGACACGCGAGACGAAATGTGGCGTACTTCTACCTTGTATTAGCGAAGTTTAACTGATAATTTCTAGGCCAACTCAGCGAAGCCTGACACGCGGGACAAAATGTGGCGTACTTCTACCTTGTATTAGCGAAGTTGAACTAATATTTCTTAGGCAAACTCAGCAAATTCTGATGCGCGAGATGTCGTGTGGCGTATTCCTAAATTACATTAGCAAGGTTTGTCAGGTTCCGAACTATAATGAAAGCATTTGAATTCAGTAGATACTCACCCTAATATTGTTTAAATATGGGCTGAGCTTTAGGGATTCCCTTAATTTGATTTGGTATAAAAATGTAATACCGGGTGTTTATAGATGAATATAGTAGTTTAACACATTTTAGTATTTTTAGATATAACTGACATGATAATTTATACTTTAAATTGATTAGCAACTTAAACATTTTGGTTTTGTTGTTACATATGAGCATGCTGACGCAATATTTCCTCAGCCATCCGTTAGAAAGCGCTAGTAGAAAAATGGCGACTCGTGAACAGAAGAATTGTTGTGTTCTGCAGTTTGCACAGACAGAAACTGCAGTAAACGTGCGACGTGCGTTTCGTATAAAGTTCGGTTGTGATCCTCCAACTGATAATAACATCCGTAGATTGTATCATCAGTTTTAAGGTACTGTTTGCCTTTTCAATGGGAAGAGTACGGTATGACCAACAGTTAGTGAAGACAGTACACTGACCAATTGTAAACTCGGCATTAAACCACAGTCTGCGGGCTTTAGAACCTGTAACAACTGCAAACGATAAAGACCTAGTTGTAAGCGTTTCCGTAAAACTTTCCAAACAGTCGTAACTGGAATTTTTAATTCAAGACTAGCCTTTCGAACCGATTTCTGTTAGCTACGCATGAAAATCTCTCTCACTTACTCAGCACTGTGTCATACCGTACTCTTCCCTTAGTACAGGTAGCCAGCATCATCAAACTGATGAAACCATCTAAGGATATTATTATTACTTTTAGGATCACAACAGAAATTTATGCGAAATTCATAAAAATTTACTGCAGATTCGACATATTCACAAGTCACCATTTTAGCATGTAACTTTGTAATACATGTGGTCTTATTACATGAGCTATAAGCTAAATATTTTGCAGGCCAGCTCAGCGAAGTCATCAACGTGACTATTAGTGTGGCATAATCCTATCTTTATGTACCTGCGATTATTGTCTTGAAAATTAAGTAATATCATACAAGTTTCCTCCAAATACTTAAAGGAATTATAATTCTTAATAGATTTGCTACTTTTTTACCTTTAACAATAAACCTATTGGTAAAATATAGCAGTGAAGAAATTTATTTAGTTTTTTTACAGAATAAAAGAATATCTAATAGATATATGAGAAAATAATTTAAAACAATATAAAGCAGGAGCTGACTGAGAATAGACGCAGAAATATTTCTTATAGAATAACCGGAACACTGCAAATAGCATCGTTATATTGTTTCTGGATTCAATCATAAACACCTTCTTTGTGTACATGAACCTGTCTGGCATCATCCTAAAACTAACAAAGCGACGTCAACAATTGACTATCACTGTAAAAGTTGAGGCAATTTAAGTATTTTATTTAAATAGGTTTTATATCATAAATTTACGTACACTAAAACTGAAATGGGCTGGAATGCATTGAATGGACGTTTAATTATTAACTAATTGACACACTACCCGTTAAGACATCTAAATAAACACAATTGTCTTGTGCTTAGAAAAAGAGGATTGTATTATACACGTTTTAAAATCACACAAAGAAGTTTCAAACGAGCAGAAATATTTAAATATATCAAAATGTACTTGGAATTTGGCTCACATTAAGCAACTGTAGAGACATATATAAATAATGTTACAAGCTACGCAATTACTGTTACAAGCATAATTATATTTATTATACGGTAAAATTTGTAAAGTAAAATAGTTTTGCTATGTTTTTTTCTTGTATCTGTTACTAAAATTGGGGCAAGTATTATTTGAAAAATTAACACACTAAATATTGTAATTGAGGATATGTTTATTCCTTATTCAGGATTTACAATAAGCTTTAGGAAATTAAACTACTTTTTGTGTCTACTTCAAAATATGTAATCCAATACTCTGAGATGATAATGTTTTTTCAGAATGGATACGAATCGCATTGGATATTTCATGAGCTTTTAGAATAATAACTTTTGGGATACAGAAATAATGATATGATCACATACGCCATATTAACTTCATATTTTGGTAAAAATTAAAAATAAATTAAACATTTGTTAAATACTCCGTACATTTGATTTAAGCTGTGATAGGCAAGATCTAAGACGTAAGACTGTATGCGAGTTAAATTGGCGTAAGTTTAAGTCCTGTCTGTGAACGTAGCACTTTGTATCAGTACCATTGACCTTGTTCTGTATCGACTCTCCTTGAATGTGATAAGATCCCCGCGCAGTGAAGAATTAGGTCGTGCATAATAAGGTTTGTAAGCGTATCATACTATGCTTGAAAACTAAAATTACAAATCCAACAACAAGTGTAAAGCGAAGCGTTGGTCCCCGGTTGTTTACCTTTGTATATAGTTCAGGTTAAAATATTAAAATATTTATTTTAACACCCTAACACCTTTGGTAACAGAGTTTTTTCAAATGAAATAGCCTCAAATAAAGATTTTTACTATATAACGTGATTTTATAAATTTTACTATCTGCCGCTATTACTGTAAAATAAGTTTTAAATTGCGTGACTAGCCTATAATAATAACTTTGCGTTTTGTTACATTCATTACATTTGTCACATTGCATTTGTTTTGTTTTAAATTCTAGGCAAACGTTTACCCTTACACTCCTAACAACCATTCTGATTCCTAGTTCCTGAAGATCCCAATTTTATTTAGCAAAAAAGAGAACATCGTTAGTAGAATTCAGGTATACCTTCGACATTAGGTGAAGTATTCATCAAAATATAGAGAACAAATTGTGATATCGACCGTGCTACGGGTTATGTTTTACAATATCAATTTCATTCTGCGACTTTAATTAACGTCAATTATAAAAGTCTTACAACATGACAAGGAATAATGAATTAAATAGAGACAATTCTTAACTATAAAGTACAAATCATGTTAGACAATATCCTAGTTGGTGGGATAGCCACTGTAATTTACTTACTCTAGAACACTCATGCTTCTAAGTTGCAAGAAAAAGTATATGGATATCTAAGGGAAAGTATCGAAATCAGAACTTTCTCAAGGATCTTTTTTAAATCTCATATGCAATTTATTTTTGTGTTTATGAAATAAATACCAGGACGGGGTTCGCTGTCTGATCAGCAATAACAGATGTTCAATCATTAGTCTACTAACCAGTTCTTATTATTATAAAAATAATAATTATTTTAAATAAATTGCTTTATCTGACCTTCTTTTAGAACTATTTCTCTTCTTTTACATAGAAGATATTTCATAACTCGTAGAGTGTGTTGCAGTAAGTCGAGCATTGCCACTAACCTTAATTCTTTCTTTTCTTTTAATATAACGTGAATATTTAAATTATGTTATGAAATAATAGTTATATTGATAGTTCATTATGTTATAGAGTAATAGCTACAGTATATTTCTAACCTAATAGCATTCAATTATTAGTATTGAACTTCTAGAGAGCTTGCCAGTCCCCTTTCCACAATTTATATCAGTGATATTACTTTTATATGTTTTAATTATTAATTTGATAAAATAGTAGATGTATAAACGAATAACTTAAATTAAAAACACGTTGTGTAAAAGAAGGCAATACCACTTTTAGTGTGACATTAGTCACCGGTGTCAGTACACTTATAGTTTGGAATCTTATCGAATTGTCATCAAACTTAACCTTTTTTAGGGAAGTATTATAGTAAAAAGATTATATATTTTTAAAAGTTTTGTACCAAATGGGTATTGATGTGTCGAAAGATATATTCTATATTTATAGTAACAACGCAACGAATGAGTTAAATAAACTCTCCACCTTAGTTCTACCAAAATTATAATATTAAAAGCTCTAAGACAAATTAAATGATTTTTACGTCAGATATTTATGGCTGTACTTGCATATAAAATATTTAAGTATATATATGAAAAATATCTACAGTACAATATAATGTTCCTCTTCAGTGTTATAAAACTATTGTAGACGTATACGTCATTATTGTATAATTATTCTGTGTAGAAAATCCATACAAGCGTAAAATAGAAAACAGTTTTGAGAACAGAAAACAATACACTGAAGGCTTTTTTGCCTTAATTCAGCTATTTTAAATAATGCAAGTACAACAGCCTGGAAATTTACACGGGCAAAAAACTATCTCAGTAATGTGTTTTGTTACAAGTTCAACAACTCTTTCTTATAGCCAGCGAGCTGAAAAAAGAGAGCGAGAGTTGTGTTAAGAGAGATAACAGTTTCCTTTCCTTACTTTTTATACATATATAATTTTAATGAAATGAATATTAAAATACGCATTATTGAAATACAGAATACTTTTGTTACAATATAGATTCATAACATTAGGAACACGTGTAATTCTATTGCCCATTATATACATTTCATTTATATGTCGAAATTACAAAATTGTAACATGTACACGCAATAACTGCGGTTAATTACAATTCCGTTTTATATACTCCTTCCACAACACTGGTTTCTCTTCATATAGTGTGCAATAGGACAATATAAAATGTATCGTAGTTAAACACCACAACAATTGGAAATATTAATTAACAGGTTCAGGTTTAACATTTGTTTTGGAAAAACATCAGAATTTACAATATTACTATACATAGTTATTGCCTGATAAAAAACTTAGATAATCAACTATTAAATCAGGTGTACTAAATTAAATATTGCCTGACTCCTATTAACTTTAGATTCGTTTTGGCTAGAATGTTATATTACGGCATTTTTATTATGAGGATAATAAATTCAAAGTAACACTTTACTAAAGGAAACCACATGGAAATGTGAGATCAAGTAAAATGTATTTAAGATTTATAGTAATTAGAGCAAAACTTGAATTTGGTAAACAAACGTGTATAACAATTTTACGTATTTAAGATTTTATATTATTATTAACTACATATAATGTACTTGTGTACACATGAAATGTTATAATATGCTATTAATTGCTTGTAAAATATTGCTAACAAAACTCAAATTTTTTTAAATTTTAGTCTAGCTGTGGATAGCTATCAATAAATAAAATGTTTTTGAACTGTATGTGAAGCGACGCATGTAAGTGGTAACGGAAGTAGGGGGAAGGGGTTGAAGCTGGTTCTTATTTCATGAAAGTTAACCAACCAGTAATCAAGATAATTAATTTACCGTTTTCAGTTTAATTATACATAATGTCATGCTTAATTCCACGTTTAATGTATTTCTTGTATAATATGTCTATGATTTTTTCCATCCATTTGTAATTAAAAAAATTACGAAGCACACGCAGTTGTAAAGATTATGCTATATTTTGTTTTATCATTTTATTTTGGTATAAACAATTTATTTGCATATTTTTGATCCTTTACATTAACTGTTACACTAGTACAGACATTAGATTTCGATTCTCAAAATCAAGTATCGTAATTTCAAAAACGGGGTCATGTCGTTATCAGTTCCAACAGTTCTTAGATTGTAGCGGTGACCTTTTACGGTGGTTTTGCACATAACTCTCTCTGTAACAGGAACAGTGGTCTCAGAGCGGGCATGGGCTTGCTTACAATTTAATTAGTCTAAGTGCATTACTCTATCTCATATTTGACTACGAAAAGTGATGTTAGTGCCGTGATGAAACAGTTCACATATAATTTTGTCTAATTAAAATAATATTTTTTTATTTAAATGGGTTGTTTTTTATTTCTAAGTTCCAGTTTCTGGAAAGCAAAAGCTTAGCTTGCGCGTGTTGAACTTAATAATAAAAGGAAAAATACTAAAGATGACAGAATACTAATTTTATACAGACTAATTCAACTACCAATCTTTAAACATAAAGTAAGTAATGGATGATCAGTAACAGAATTATTCTTCTTAATAGCTGTCATCTGCAGTACTGCTACATTTTAACATAACCCAATAAAATTGTTCTTATTGAAATAGTATATAATTTGACCTTTAAAATGTTTTGAATAAAAACACTACAACAAACAAATTAAATTTTATTTTATTACTTATTAAAAACATGACATACACACTCTATATGTATGTGAAAGGTCTTGGTTTGTTAAAAATAAAACTCTTCAAATTTTAAATAATATATATACATATTCAAAATACTGTTATTACATTTGTACAAATTTATAAATTCTTAAAGTGTCAAAATTCTTTCCCCACGTGGTTAGAATGTACGACAATTGAATTTCAAACCGCAATTATGCTCAGTTTCCGTAAAATAATAATATTACAAGAAAAGTGACATTCAGATATCACGCGTTTCGTAGATGTACGCCACATACTCGCCACAGACCGCAAGCTATGTCATAACGCTGGATCTGACACGCTGGTTGTGGCTGTGTCCAACGCTGGCTGAACTGTGGCTCGTGATTGGTTATTCGACATGAAAGAGGGATCGCGAAACGTGATATGATGTGTTAATGAGGCGTCGGTTTTTTCTGTTACTATGCATTGTTGCAACGTTTTTGCATGGCGGTCATATTTGGATAAACTGTACCTCACTAAAGTTTTCCAGATTTCTAGGTAGTTTCTATTGAGACAGTCTAGGTTTCCTGGGCCTACTTTGTTGCATTGTGCATTTTATTTATCATTAGAATTAAACTTGAAATTCGATATTTGGATATATATATATATATATATTTAGATAATCACCACAACTGGGTAAATCACGTATAAGTAATAAGGCCAAAACATACTAGTAGGTATCGAAGAACCTAAAAGTACAGATATAATTATAAAGAAACGACACGGGACAAAGAATTCTTACAAGCCTTACGTTGAAAAGAAAGATAATATTACGTGATTTCATTGAGGCTTTTTTAATTGGTGGTTGTAAGTCAGGTATACAGCATACTGTAAAACATCAAATTCCAGTACATTTCTAGTAAAAAAGAAAGTTTAATACAATGATGTAGGGTATTCATAATAGGAATGTTCTAGTACTTAGAAGTCTCCAAGGCTGGATAAAACGTAATGTATATAAAATTCATAAACTTAATGTATTTTAAACACCTCAAAGATTCTTTGGTTCTTCTAAATTGCATCCATTCCGATTCAGAAAAGTCTGCGTAAATGATATTATTTGTTTATGAAACAAAACAATTACTCACCAGGGGCAGTGAGAAAAATGTATTCAGTACAGTAAGGCTGTATAACGAAACAGAGGCCTGGCAGGGATGCAGTGGGGGAGGAATGTATTTCTCACTCTAACTCCAATTATTGATTCTTACTACCTGTTCGCTCCCTAGAATACGGATATTTCTATTGCAATAAATATGCATTTCACGGTACCGGTATTGTGTTAAGTACGTGCCATTTGAAAGCTTCACAAACTAACTAATCTTTGAAAGAATATACGAGTATGTAACTAAAGTTTTAGCAATATATTTGGTACAAAGTGAACGATGATGATGCTATTATTTCCGTGAGACTGATAAACTGTATATGTAAAGACTAAAAAACGTGGTCTAGATCAATTTGGCTCATAGTTTATTCTTAATATGAAGAATCTCAGGTTACTATCGATCATCCACAGCTGTCACGCGATATAAAACATTCACTTAAATCTGAATGGTTCGTACAGACAGGTTTTTTTCTTTTTATCTTTAAATCTTTTATGTTGTTGGATGAAGATTTAAAAAAGTTTTATTTTCTTATTTATATTTTAAGATTTATACATACTGTATTGGAAGCAAAAAAAACTCTAAATTTAGTCAATAATTATATTGCAACATCAAACATTGTAAGTATACCAAGTAGACAGCCTCTCAAACTAAACGCAGGAGATAACAGACTGTTTGTACTCTGTCTGGATCATCAATCTCCTTGATAGATTAAACTTTGCTACTTTGTCTTCCTTAACTTGGAAACTGTCAATTACACTTTTTAATTATTTGAAACTTTTTATTTCTTCAAAGCGTCGTTTGGTTTTTTAACCATTAACCATATTATTTGGAACTAAATGGGTATAAGATTTGTGTATTTGATAAACCCTACTTAAAATAACATATACAACCAAGTGTCTAGATATTAGTAAGAATAAACACTCTATTTCTTTTTCCTTTCAAAAAGTAATTAGGTTTTAATCATTCTATATAATTCTGTGTGTGGTATTTTTAATTGTTTACTTGGCAATTATTCATTTACAGCGAACTTAGCATTATGTACTACGTGTAACTGATTTCATCTCACTGAATAATTTACATTGTTTCATTGCGTGTATATAATTTACGATCCTTTACCTGAAATCGGATGTAAGATTTATTATGTTCAAAGTGTAACATCACTCTTCGTAAATTTGTGTGTAAATAATTCAAAATGTTTTACTTGTTAAACAACGTGACACGATTAAAAAATCTAGCTGCATATATGCGATAAAACTTCCCTTTTTCCTTTAATACTTTGTTACGAGTAAAAGGAAAAATTGGGCAGACGCTTAACATGCCGTTATACATACAACATGTTCCCATCCGGTTGGAAACTAATCACTTTACGAGATTTCAGATTAATACTCACAAGTTATTAATTAATTATTATGTGATATTTTCTATTATTCTTTTAACTACTTTATTCTAATAATTTTTAATAATTCAGTAATTAATTCTTTTATATTGCTTGGATTTGGATTTTTATTTATGACTTTTGTACTCTTTAACAAAATATTCCCATGATGGTTTTGTAATTTTTTTAAATACTTGCAATATTAGAGATAAATTTGAGATTTTAAGTATGATTCTTATATTATTATCTACTTCACAAAACACATAATATAATGGGATAAAAATTTATAAATTTTCAACACTACTTATGCAACTGTAATCTTTGAGTAAAACTATAAAAACAACTATAAATACACATAAATAGTTCAAATTCATTAACTGCTGGTGAGTCAGAAAATTGTTTGCCATCAGTTAAATGATAATTTTGTAGTAAATTAATTTAACTTAGTAAGGAAATTTTGAAAAAACTTCATTCTGTCATTGTACATCAATAGTTGTCATAATAGATTTACTTATTAATGCCTTTTTACAAAATTGTACCAGAACAGCTAAGTACATAATTTATATAAGTTAAATTGTTATTATACAATCTTTAGTTTAATAACTTTTAACTAATAATAACTTGTGAAATTGTAAGCAGGGGTTGTATATAACTGCATCTTCTCCTGAGACTTAAAAGGAAAGGAAATGCCATATCAAGTGTAACAGGCTTGAACGATGTTGCATGCAAAATTTTAAGCTCAATATAGAAGGATGTATGTTACATTGTCACGTGTTAACACATCATATTTTATGCAATATTTTACCTATTTTATAATTTGTTTTATTTTGCATTGTCCTCTAAAATCATGATAACTCCTAATAACAATGTAAAAGTGTTTACAAACGTTTATTATAATCCCAAGAAGTGATATTCAAAATCATCAAATTCGATGTCGAATATAAAGAAATGAAACTTAAAAAAAATGTTCAGTGTAGATGTAACTTTATTCTTGACAGTCAATGCAGAGGATCAGTCGTTTAGAAATACCAAAAGAAAATACATTTTCGAAGTCCTAAAGCAATAGGCTTTGATAGTACTCAGCCAAGTAGGTAATTTAGTAACCTGTTTGGATATTATCATATACATGTAGAAAACCATATTTCGTCCAGGGTAAAACTTTCAAAAGACAATCTTATTTATCCATAACAAAAAGAATTGAACTATTAGTAATATATACAATTTTAATATGATTATTTAGGATCAGGAATTGAAATTCTTAAAATGTAAATCGAAACAATGGCAGTATTTCACATGTAAAATGCTTTTCTAAAATAACGGTTCTAAAAGTGAGGAAAAGAGTATTTCATGTCGTATTAAATTATATAGAAATGAATATTCAACGTAACGTCCTGGGTGAAACAGAGAAGAGATTACGCTATTCAGGCTTGAGTTGATTCTAGAAAAGATTTAATCGTGTCGTTCTTTTGGATTTGGTAAGAGGCGACAGAATCTCTTCTTATATTTGGTTTCGCAAGTTTAGTTTTCAAAGTAGAACAAATATAAGTTTATGTTATTGTTTCACATAAAAAATAAAGAGTATTAATTTTATGAAATAAATTAACTAATTTTTTACAAAAATAATATAAAATACTTCTAATGAATTGATTTCATCAATTTACTGTACTATATAATGTAGTTTAAAATCTAAAAAAATATTGATATTTCCGTCAATAATTTTCTTAAAGACAATATGTTTCACTCGTATTGTATTAATTCTTACTTACACTCATTATACAGATCTTTAAGGATCTCGTGGATTCATGTACACTAAACTTCAAACGTTAATAGTAAAACAGGTTTTATAATATCTGTGTTCAATGAATTGTCTACTGATATTAAAAATAACCTAGTTTTAAAATATGTAATATATAATAGAAGAAGAAGAGGAGGTTAAATTAGGTTCATCTTAATAAGTAAAAAGTTTAAATTAGGTAGATGTATAGAAACAAAAATACTCTGTTACTTTTGGTAAAATAATGGAAATTTAATCCAGTCGAAATATTAATTGTTAATTAATATAACAATATTATATTAATTAACATTCCACTGGTATCGACACATTTCAACATATATTCCCACAAAATGGTCTGCAGCCAGATATGATCTGATATTGATTACCAGTTTTATCGTTTGATGGAACCGTATATCGGAGTTGTAAAGTCGAGCGGAACAAATTGGAAAAGTTTCATTTGTAGTTAAGAACATTGTTTGTGACAAGGCTATATCGAGATCTTTTATTGAAGACAAGAAATAGTTTCTCGCGGTTTCGAACAATATTCTCGAAAACTAAGGACGTAGAATTCTTATTGAAAGCATTTATGATGTAATAAGAAGAAGCGCTATCCTATTTTTCAAACAAATTTAGACGTAAATCAGGTTAATGATGTTTCAATTTCCATTGAAATAAAACGTTTGCTTGTTCCAAATTAGGTTTTAGAGTAATAAAAGTAATATGGCTCAGAAAACCAACTTAGTCAAAAAGCTGACACTTCGACCTGCTTAAATTCACCTTCTGTCTAAGTTATTTCTATTTTTGAATGTATTAGATTTAAAAATCATCATCTAGATAAAATATCTAGAAAAAATTACAGAGCAAATTTGTCTTTTCAGTGTGAAATTATATTCTGATCAAGCAATGTTTACTGTTGAAGATTGAGCTTGTATTGGCATTTCTTTATTTATACACTATATTAAAAAAAAACCAACCAATACTATTTAATTTTTATTTTTGTGAGGTATTTCGATAGGAAGGATATGCTTATCAGACACATTACAAAAGTAAATATAAAATGTAAATGGGTTTCTAATAATAGTTAGTTAGACATAAGTTATTTTAATATAAATTTTTGCTGTGTGGCGTAGTATGTAAAATAAAATAAAATCATTACTGGAATTGTACTAAATAATGTTGAAAACGAATTGCTTATAATACTCAGGAAATGCAGTGATATCAGTGTTCATGGATAAGAGGATCAGAGTTTATGGTACTGACTATAATAACAGGGGTTTGATGTGTAGGAGAATTTCTCCTTCCAAATAATTTTATTTTGATACAGCTTAGTATGCCTTGTTGCCGTAACAAAAAATATAAATACATACGTAGGTCAATTTTTTATTCTTGTTATATAATTCCGGTTTGAGACATTTCCGGTTCTATATTAGAGTTTGTCTTCTTGTCCCAACAAAGGAAATACGAAGAAGGTACCTCTCATATGTACATATATAGGTAAGTTTAACCTACTTCGTTTAAAGAGTGGCTACCTCCAATCGTATAAAATTATTACAGTACTACAGTAAATTTTGCCTTATTTTCCAGACCATACATAATACTATATATATATATATATATATATATATATATTATATATATATATATATATATGTATATATATATATATATTTATATATATATATATTATATGTATATATATATATATATATATATATATGTATATATATTATATTATGAAATCCACATTATAGGGTTATCTTTATGTTAGAATAATAAATCGTAAACTAACATTAAAAGGGTTTTAGTTTACGATTTATTATTCTAATATGTATATATATATATATATATATATATATATATATATATATGTATATGTATATATATATATGTATATGTATGTGTGTGTGTGTGTGTGTGTGTGTGTGTGTGTGTGTGTGTGTGTGTGTGTGTGTGTGTGTGTGTGTGTGTGTGTGTGTGTGTGTGTGTGTGTGTGTGTGTGTGTGTGTGTGTGTGTGTGTGTGTGTGTGTGTGTGTGTGTGTGTGTGTGTGTGTGTGTGTGTGTGTGTGTGTGTGTGTGTGTGTGTGTGTGTGTGTGTGTGAATAATTCTCATCAGTCTAAAAGCAACTACTTCTTGCTGTTGTAGAAATGCTGTAATCTACTTTTAATTTCAGTATTTAAGTGACATAAATGAATTTACCTTGTTGTCCTGACGAAGAAAATAGATTCGCACCTTTGTTCATTTCATATTAAAAAAAGTTATTTCCGATTCATTAGATGTTCTTTTATTCCTTAAGAGAGTAATCTGGAACAAAATTTATTGGAAAAATTGGTTTCTATTAGGCATCCAACTACTTATGTACTTAATATTTGATAAAAATAAAACTTAAGTTTGAAGTTAGTCAAGTCAGTTATGGTAATTTAAATTTACTTCCGGTTTAATTTAATTACAGTTGCAGAGTTGATTTTAACCTGATCAAAAATAACAAAAAACAAAAAAAATATATATGTACATGTTGGTATGCAATATTTACTTGGGTTAAAAAGCGTCTACTACCAGGACTTGTTATCCACCTCCGGTCTTAAGTATTTCTCTTGCCATAATTAGATTTTACCTTTTTCTCCCAATGAATATATTATATCGTTAGACTAAAACATTACTGAGGTCAAACTTTTCAGTTCCGACCATTTACATTCAGTCTAGTTTAATTTGTGGATCCACAGTTGAGTTTATATTTCTGTATTAACCAAGAAAATAAATAGAAATTTATGATTTGAGATCAACCTTAAAATAATAAGACTATTTTCATCAAAAATAGTCTACTTCTGTAGTTAGTGTTCTACTTTCGGTTTAATTAGAATAATGTGCTACAACTTTGATTCTCTTTAAGCTACAGTAAAAATGCTATACACAACGTCAAGGGAACCAACCAGTTTCGAATACCTTACGAATATTCTCAACTTTGATTAATAATGTGAGTTTTATACCAGCTGTTTCATTCGTCACTGGTAAAATAAAGTAAACATTAGATAGTAACTTCGTCTTTGCAGTGGGCATACAGTACAGATTAAGCACTGTACTTCTAAAATTTTCTAAAATTGCAATGAAAACATTTGTTTATGCGTCTTTAATGAACTTCACCTGAAGGTGAATGGTTGTTAGGTTTCGGTTCACTTTTGATTACGTGTAGCAATTATTTTAATAATTTTCCTAGTTTATGAAATATTATGGAGAAATTTTCAAAATATTCTTTCGTTGTAAACTTTCCTCAATTCAACGAATATAAAAAAACATTATTGACCGACTTAGTCTCGCTATACTCTAGATTAGCGTTTAGCGACAAATTTGGTGATTCATTTTTTATAGTAGAAGTATCAGTGATTCATAATAACCTTAGTTAACCTGAATTATGAAGGTAAAAAATACATTTTTATCTTAATATGCATCTTCTTTTGAAATAGTAATTAGCTTTTTTCCACTGCTATATTACATTTAAATCCAATAGCCAATATTGATTGAAATGCTTTAGATTTGTATATATATATCTCACATTACGAGTAAGCATACTATCACTAAACCACAGTGCTTTTACTTTTTAAAATTTACTCAAATTGTATATGACCATTTCTATCGCCTAAGTTATCATAATTAAAATGCGTGAAAGTTTAGATTGGTATATACTTATACACTGTTTATAAGATGATATATTGTAATTACTTATACGTACATGAAGGGAGGAAATATATTACTATCACTTACATATTATGAAGCATAATTAGAAAGTTTTTGAAGGGAGATGATTCAGTATAAATGTCAATACTGTGTCCCTACACTGCAGAGAATATCGGAATCACTAATAGCTGCTATTTCCTCTGTATTGTTATTGGAGTTGTATGGTATAAATAGCAAGTAACTATAATATTGTTCTCATTCGAATGTGTTGATTAACTGTTTCGTAAACTGTCTACTCGTCTCGAATTTCAAAGTGCATATTGAAAATTCTGATTAACAACAATTGCAGTGTATGTAAAAAGAGAAAGATAATAAATGCAACTTTTTACCCAAGTTATTGTTTGTTCCTTATATTTTCATTCAGTGTCAAACATATAATTTCACACACACACACACACACACACACACACACACACACACACACACACACACACACACACACACACACACACACACACACACACACACACACACACACACACACACACACACACACACACACACACACACACACACACACACACACACACACACACACACACACACACACACACACACACCACACACACACACACACACACACACACACACACACACACACACACACACACACACACACACACACACACACACACACACACACACACACACACACACATATATACAATATATATATTGATAAATATAGTTGGATATCTATACAGCCAGTAAATTTCATAAAAATGTTTCTTTGATTATGATATTAATCAAAACACTTTTAACTTAACTTACTCAATATTTAATAATTATTAACAATAATATAACTATATAATTTATATTTATGTATAAAAATAATTGTTATTATTTTTTATCACAATATACAATATTAATATGTAAAATATTAATATAATTGAATTTTAATATTTACCTGAAAATCAAATCAAATAATTCTAAATTTATTTACAATAGCATAAAGAAGATATGAGGTTCTTAATAGAAGTTAGGAATACGTTATATCACGTGCCGCGTAGAAGGCTTAATTGAGGTTCAGTGCAAATTTTCAAGTAAATAGATCATTTTATTATTAAAAGAAATAATAAAATGACATATATGCGTTCGGCAAAGGAATTTTATTATACCCGGCCAGATAAAAGAGATATTGTGTCAGTCTACTCAGTGATAGGTTTCACCGACGCTAATATAAATGTTTAAATAATCACAGTCTACTCATAAATTATAACATTGTGTTGGATTTGAAGCAATAATTAGGCTATTTGTGTTAATATAAAACATATTAAGACCGTTTGTAACTAATTCGAGTTTGATTAGTAGTGTAAGGAATTTATGGTATTCAAGTTCCCATTTTGGTTATCTATGATATTAATGTACATATATATATATCTTGTTGTGTAGATTTTATTATTATTATATTTTTTTTTATTTCATCTGTAATAATAGTTTATTTTGTTATTGTTGTACAGTTACTTTTTTGAAGGGATAAATTTAGTTGTGTAATTTAAAGCACAGAGTTATTAAACAGAGATTATTTTTTGAGTAAAATAAATTTTTTTTCCTAATACGAGTTGCGTGTCGCTACTAGCCGATTTTATTTTGCTTTAGTTAAGTGATGGAGATCCCAATACTGGTTTTACCTATGGGGTTCCTATTTTGTCTTGTCTTAAATACAGTTTTTTTTTTTAAGTTATATTATCTTTTATTGAGACCGTTTTTGCATCTTAAAATGAACATATTGTAGTTACTTATTGTAAGAACATTTGTTTTGATTTATACTATGTAAATGTATGTATGTATTTTATTATGCATGAGTATGTATATGCAAAATGTATATTCTGTGTTTTTGACCAAATAAAGAATTATTATTATTATTATTATTATATATTCTCCAACTTTAAAAAACATTGCGTGGAGTGATATGCACTATCATCGAAATCAGTGTTTCTCGTATAGAATAAAGCTTCTTGTGTTATTTAAAACCTGTAGGCTGGTTCGTCTTAGAGATATCGTGGGAACAGAAAAACAGGAATTCGGAAATGAGAATTTTCCAAACTCACAAGTGATACGCTTTGCTAAAAGTGAACGAAAAATTTGAACCTTAAAAATAATATTCTAAAAACTTATAAGAGGATGGTTCAGTTCTGGCTTGTTCATAGTTTCCTACATTAGGCAATGCCAACACCTCTTCGTCACTTATATCTAACCAACTCTATTGACGTGCAGGAGAGGCACATCGCTTATCGCAAATGTCATAAAATCTGTGTGAATGGATCATTCTAGTCCAGCGTTTACCAAAATTTTTCGATTTCACTTACCCCTAAAAAAACTTTGCAACGTAAAACACACCTTATTCTTTGACGTTGATGGGTGATTTATTTTTAGTTTTACCACATTTACGAATAACACTTATAATGTTAATGTAAAATATGTTTTGATATTTAATTATGTAATTAAATATTAAGCTTCTAAGGTACAAATTAAACACACAAAATAAAAACCACAAGTTTATGAGTAAGTCATAAAACAATAGTTAATACACTGCATATAACAATAAAATTTCAATTCATATAACTAAAACAAAAGTAAAAGACATTTTTGTATTGACAGTAAAAAATACATTTCATCCGCCTTTGAGACAATCTGTTTTATTCTTAATGATAGATATACTTGAGCTTGATGTTGAAGCTTAGATTTTGGATGAAAAGTTGGAAGGTAGAGCCATAAATATGGAGCTGCATCATATATATTAATCTGTTTGTTTTTAATGAAGTCATATGATGATAATGCTGTCTCAACAAGCACTGAGCTTGTGAAGAGAACACATATTTCAGAGCTTTATAACTGATACTTTCATATTCTTTCCTCATATTCCGCCTTCAACAAAATGAGATTTGCATGTTTTAACTCTGAAAACAGAAAGAATATTTTGAAATTTCAGTTCATAAATTTTTCCGAGACTTTCAAGTAGGATGTTTGCTCAAAATATTTGAGACCAAAGGGAATGAAATCCATTTGCTTTACGTTATTTCGTTCAATAAAATAATTCCCGAATTATGTAAGAAGTCGTTTTAAGAGAGATGCAATGTCATATTTTACTTCCACAGATTATTCTCCGTCAAGAAACTTTGAAGTGTGTCTAAACTTTACACTGGTTCTGATAAGGCAAGGTTCTCCAAAATATATTTCCTGTATCATACAGATTGGTCCGATACTTTTAGGCTGTTAATAGAACTGTTCTGCAATTATACATTAAGTGTATTAATCTTTGAAAAAATATAACTTAAGTATGCAAGCTGCTAAATCCATTCACAATCATGGACTTTGAAAGTCTACTGAAAAGAGTGATCTTAAAAAAGACTTGTTGTTGATTTCTCAATTCAAATTATCTTGGGATTGCCTTTTCGTTAAGATAATCTTATTGATTTTATATATATATATATATATATATATATATATATAGTTCATCCAAAATATATTAAATATAAAGACAACAGTCAAAATTTCAAACATAAATGCCATCCATGCAATAAACCACGCTGTGGAATATGCAAATGATGCAATCTACAAACTGATACAAAAGCTGCGTTACGCAAAAAAATATTCTATTGCAGAAGATATCACATGTAACAGTGAAAATGTAGTCTATAAATTATCCTGTCAAAATTGCCCCAAAGACTACATTGGAGAAAAATCTACGTCGCTTAGGCTGAGGATAAACAATCATCGTGCCGATGTTCGTTCAACATCGAAAATTTACTTAGACTCGTATCTTCACACGATGTCGAACACAATAAAACCTTTGTAAATTCTTTCTCTCTAATTGGCATCAAGAAGTTTCAAAATTATGACAATAAAGAATACACAAAATTATTACTAAGAAGATATGAACAAGCAAACATAATGGTTCTTTAATCAAAATCACCAGTTGGATTAAATTTGAGACACAGCTAATTTAAATTTATTATTCAAACATTTTATCTATCCCTGTGTTTAGGAAAGGTTACATGTTTAATTTTCTTGTTTTAATACCATAAGTTTTTGTTGTTTCCAATGTTTTTATAACCTTCATTCTTATATTTCTTTATATTTTATTGTATACATGCTTTTGATAATGTTACTGAAAAGTAACGAAATATTAAGCATTTAAATTTTTCTGGAGGGTAATCTTATTTATCTTACATATTCGTTGAAGACCAAAATATGCTGAATATATCTGATTTCTGATTACATTAAGATGCTGTTAGATGTATGATAGGTTAAGAATTTGTGAAAAAGTAAGAAGATTATCTTAAAAACAACACCGTTCCTTGTATGACGAAACGTTTGTCAGACAATATTGAATCTTGTTTGTTAAAAAAGCACATATGTTATGATTCAGTAATTTTTGTTGTTTTTTCAAGATATTTTAATAACAATACCCTAGAGATAAAGCTTATTTAATGCTATATTCTATCAGAGAAATGTATAAGTGGGTAAACATTTAATATAATTCGAGAACGTTTCAACAAGTTTGAAGTTAGTTAAAGAAATTGTTATTTTATTTGTACTGATGAAGGAAAATCTATATATATATATATATATATATATATATATATATATATATAAGTGAGGCATAAGATTTTGCATAACCCAGTGTAGGAAACTATAAACCAGGTAAAACCAAACGGTATTGAGTTATTTACAGGTTATTATGCAGATTTATATAAAGCTGAACTACTTTTTCCAATAAGCGTACCATAGACATTTAAGAAACGCCACAAAGACTTTCTACGTATCTGGTGTACTGCTGCGGTTCTTCAATAAAATGTGCAAACTTAAAACTATTTGTCTTAGCCTATTTTTGACAGAACTGAGTGTGAAACATTTGGAATAGATCAAGTTACTCTAAACTTATTTCCTTAAGTGAAAACTGCTAAATTCCTAAGTATATCCTTTTCGCAGGTCTATGAGGATGTGCAATATTAAACTGCAATTCTGCCTCATGATAATTGTTATTCGAAGCTCCGAAAATAAATGAGGAGGTAACTTTCAAAAGGAATCTTGTAACAAAAAATAAACAAATTAGATAATGATGCAGTATTATTGGTTACGGTCATTTACACTACACGTGGTAGGTTGTTTGGTTCAAATAAAATCCTTTCGCATTTAAAATTATTAGAAAAAACAGGGTTTAAAACAAAAAGAATCTTTTCCATACCCTGTTTCAAATTAAAGAGAATCTTCTCCATTCAACCAAACAGAGCGCTTGATTTGAGAACAGCTGACTGGACAGAATGTGGTGTTTCGTTGTTGTTTTGAGGTTATCCTCTACTGTGAATTCTTCTTAATGCTAGTGCATAGTATTTTAAAGTGGAAAGTGGTTAATTATTATTAACTATTAATGCTTATTTTATCCTAATATTATTGACGTGGAAAAAGTATATGGTAGTGTTAGTGTTGATGAATGTAATAGTGGTAGCAGGAAGAAAAAAAATAAGATTCTTTGAGGCAACAGAGGAAAACGTTAAGGTATTCAGAGGATAGAGGAGCTCTTCTTTTTCTCCCTTGAGGTCACAACACTAAAATGTTTTTATGTGTTCGCTTTAAGGCTAATCATCTATAATGCTTTAACAGTGATTTTTACAGTAATCCTGATAAAACAAGACAACATTAATGGTAATCTAATTCAGACACACACAATAAAACGCCGCCGTCCTAGGCCTGTTGATTTAAACAAAAGAAAGAAGAAAGGGGGGGACGTGCTTTTAATGATGAATGACATAAAATGGTTGTACGATACCAGTTTGTAAAAGGTTTTTTCGGTCTATTACAAAAGTTAGTGGAAAGAGACTAGGGACTATTTTACACAGAGTTAATTCTGGCCAGGCAATCGAAGAAAGGAGGGGAGGGGACAGAAAAATTATGAAGAACACACTGAAAAAGGAAAGTGTTAGAGATTTTATTAGAAAGTTAAGAGGGACAGAGTCCCACTACAATAGAAAAAAGTCAAAACGAATATACTTGAGTTCAGAACTAAGTAGTAGAAAACTAGATTCTATCTGCAATGACAAGGCTAGTGAAGATCAATGTTATGTGTTCAATGTTTACAAAAATATTTGTGACAGAATACAATATTGGATTTAAATCCCCAGCGTCAGATATCTGCAGCACATGCTGTTTGTTAAAAGAAAAAATCAAGAATGCTCCTTTAGGTTCGCAGGAAAAATGAAACTGATGGTAGAAAAAAGTGTACATACTCAAAGGGCGAAAGCTTTTTATGATCACATGAGAGAAAACATTCCAAACTCTTTTACCTATTGCTTTGATTTGCAACAGATCAAACATCTTCCAAAATGTTCTATTCAGGAAACCTTTTATGCCAGACAAATTAATTTTTATAATCTGTCTGTAACTGATCTGGCCACTAAAAGTCCTATATTTTACACATGGACAGAGGAGCAGGCTGGTAAGGGAAGCGTTGAAATATCCTCAGCACTCCTTCATCATCTTATGACAGTAGACTTTGTTGGTAGCAGTACTCTCCGACTGTTTAGTGATGGATGTATATCCCAAAAAAAAAAAACCATTGTTTAAAGACACTAATCCGCTTTCTTCAAAACACCAACACCTCTATAATGAAAATTCTTGTGTTTTTCCCTATTCGAGGTCACAGTTTTCTTCCAGCAGATAGGGTATTTGGAAGGTCAGAAAAAATAATCTGGAAAAAACCAGTTTTGTTTTAACAAAAGAAGAGTATTAAAAATGTTATCACAACGTAGGCGAAGTGAAAGATTTAGGCCAAGATTGGAAACTGTATGATGAAAAAAGCCTAAGTTCATTTTACAAAGATATGGAAAACATCAGTGAAGTCAAAAGAATTGTGATAAAAGTAAAAGAAGATGGAGACTTCACAGAAGAAAGGGAAAGAAAATCTAAAAAGAATAACAGATCACAACTAATAGATACAGAGTCGAAGCACATTATTGTAAAGGTTTTGATAAACTACAGATTCGAAGGAGACAAAGAGAAATTTTGTTCATTGAGAAAAAAAGGTAGACAAAAAATAGTTAAATCTAGATTTTTGACTAATAAAATTTTACTTTATTAGAGCCTAATAACATTTTTAACAAATTTAATTTTAAAAGCGATCTAAAGCTTAAAAATAATACCAAACCTATTTTTAAATTCAAATATTTTTTATTTTAATATAAATTGCTTGTTTATTTTAATACAAGGTTACTTCTATTGTAGGTAATGTGAATGTTCAAAACGTGGAATTGCATCCTTTGCCCCTAAGTCACCCCATTACCCAAGAGAAAAAAAACGATGTAGATAAACTATGAAATATAGTGTTTGGCAACGACTGGGCTACTACTACCAATGACGATCAGCCTTAGCAATGGTACAAAAAAGTCTTGTTTGAGATTCCAGTAGTAGGTGGAGATAACCAAGAAGAAAAGGAATGTAATTGTTTGGATCATGAAACTTGCGAGTTCCACATTTAAGTAACAATGTTATAGCTGATTAAAAGTAAAATGTAGTATTTAAGGAAATAAAACTAAGTTTTCTTTTCACGTTCATAAGGGTTCTTTTCCATAGCATTTCCATTCAAAAGGAATCTTTTCCATCCAGTTTTTTCAAAAAGAATCTTGTCCAAAATTTTAATGCTTATAACTCAATTGTATGATAATAGCCTATATATTTTCAGAACCTGTATTAAACCCATTCTGGAGCCCGTAAAAGAAGAAAAAAACTAAGTGTAATGAAGAAAGTACTGTAGTTACTAAGGTACACGTTTTTTGAGCCTACCGAAAAATGGGATTACTGTGACAAGATCCCCTTTGAAAATTAACTCCTCAAATGACATCTCTTATTATTATCGTCGTGACTATAGGGCATTATTACTCTTTTGACAGTAATAATTTGAGAATATTATTTTAAAATAATAATGACAAAACGATTTAAAATCAATAACCGTAATAACAGTTGAATACAGAAATATGTCCCAAAACACTTGAAAAAACATTAAATAGGAAGTAATAATACCACTTAAAAATAATGATCCACTGCATAATATCAATTCCAATGGTATGACCTGTTCTGAAGAGATTCCAACAAAGCAGGAACTTATTTTTATTATACAGTAGTTTGAACCAGGAAATTCCAGCCATTTTTGGAAATACACTTCTTATCAATGTATTTTATAATCTTAATTTGATTCTTTGTAATTGAATTAATAATTATTGATTTCTATTTAAACTGTTGGTCTTCTCTACTACGGACGAAGATTTCTGAAGTAGGTGGAGCTGTCTTGGTGATTGCATAAACATGAGTGATCTTCTCAACCCGTTTTTACTGAAATAGTTTGAATCAGAGCTAGCCGCAATTCTTCCGAGATGACATGACTGAGATTTACAGACCACTAACCCTTCTCATGGGATGACAACATGGGGCCCCTGCACCCCTTCCAGCCTTCCTTACCCATGCTAAAAATTCTTCACTCCATGAAATAATACAGAGATCCTTTTCGAACTAAGGATATTCGTCTTATTTTTGTCCCGTGAGAACAAAAAATATGATTTAATTTACATACATGAAATTTAATTCTTAAATATGAATATTATTTTTGATTCATGTGATTATATATTTTTAAGGCAACTTATTAGAGTGATATATAAGAGTAAAATATGCTTAGAACAGTTTAGTCTCTTATCGTTTCCCAAAATATAATCAGTGCTCGTGAAATATATAGTAGACTTTTGAGACAGGAAACATGTCAGAACAAATGATGGCAAGGTAGGAAAACATCAGCAGCAGTGTCAGACCGAGACTAATGGAGCCAATATGTGGCGTACTACAAGCTCCGCTGACTTTACCAACTTTCTTGCTTCCTCAAATGTGCAGTAAATACTTCAACATTTGACGTCACATGATCTTTGCAGTATTTTTTTTCTATTGATTAAAATTATAATAATTTTTTCTGAATGCAACCAACTATGATTTTTAATACAAATATTTTTGAGAAATTTAAACTACTGCGATACAAATATCCCTTTATTTTAATATAAACACGTATTTATGTGACTAAAACAATAATTTGCAATCCCTTATTTCTAATTTATAAAAAGAATATAATCTTCAAGGGTGTAATGGAATACTAATCTAACAATTAACTTTATTTTTATTTTCATAAACACAATGATAAATACATAAAATGAATCATGACCATTACATGCGTTATTACTTACAAGTATGAACATTATTTATATAATATTGGACCTTCTTGAAAGCAAATTTATTCTCGCGGAAAGCACTTACTCCAGCGGAACCCCCAATGTTGTGTTTGACGTTTGCAAGAATACAAACCATTTCTCTACCTAGAGACGCTTTCCTTTCAAGAACCTTTATAATTTATCTTAAAAAATTATCATGTATTTTACGCTTCCTTTTAATAATTTGTTTTAAATAGACGAATACCTAATAATACGTTTTGTCGAGCAAATGTCTATAACATATGTAATTTTAAATTTTGTTTCGTATTCGGCAAATCTGTTTTGTAAATGTTAGTAAATGTTTATCGGTTAATGGCCATTATTATATTAATCATTCTCTTTTAATGTTTTTTGTGGGATTGGTAAGTAATATGCACAACTGTATAAAACAATAAAATAATAAACTTTTTTAAATAATTGTATAAGGAAAAATGTATTCATATCAAGACATTTTAAACGATTCTAAATGGTGTAGATGTCCGCTTATGGTTTGAAAACTAATTCTTTATTGTAAGATGATTAGTCAATTTATGGTTATTCTTAGATTTTACTCTTTACTGCCCCGTGTGGGGGGCACTGTTACATTTTCTCATCCATCTGGAGACGTGAATTATGTTTAAAAACATGTAATGAATATGTTCTAGTTCCATAAATAGTTTCGTGGTTATTACGATCAGTTTGAAGTGGAATATTCCAGATTTATAATCAATATTGAAAATATATTTTATTTTGAAACATATTTGTATACGGTAAATTCTGATAATTTATATTTACACACATGTAGTCAATTCAATTAACTTTACTTAATTATAAATCATATCTTATCATCCATATTGACGATGGAATGATTGAAATCAACGTAATCATTATAAGGCCGATGTTAATTGGCTGAGTATGAACATAGACAGGCTCTCAAGGAAATTTTATTTTTGCCAAACCGTTTGCTGGATATCTCGATATTGAACTGGCCTATAACGCTTACAATTTTACAAGCTACAAGCTTTATTTTCATATAAGCAAATTTGATTCAGATGAGGGTTAGATCACCTGATAGGATTTAGCTGAGCGTTATTAAATATTTTTACATGGATCTTAATGGTGATCATAGTGGCGACGAAAACAAGCTCAGGATACTCGTAAATACGATTTTAAGCAAAATGAGTACATTATTTTGACATTTAGTGTCACATATACTAACACATGTACCCAAAGGCTTTAAACTTGTTATATAATCTCAGTAAAGCAAGTTGGTTGACTCCATGGTAAAGCGTAATTCCTAAATTTTTACAAACGAATGTCTTAAAACATATTTTGGCCTAAATAGGTGTAAATGAACAAAACAATTGTGTCTAATAACTATAGTCCTTTCCACTTAGGATAGAAAACATGGAATAAATTTGTGTTTACAACACTAAAGTGCAATCCACTTCAGTCAAAGTAGTACAAGGTCTCCTTGTTAGAGCTATTTATTACGTCGTTCATCATCAGTAAACATTCTTTAATCGTCTTTTAGTCACAACTTTTTTTATTAAGAATAACGAGATACATGCGAAGTGAAATATACCATTGTTTTGAAGAATTTTTCCTTAATTTTACTATTTTATTTCCTTCCAGCATTATTTCCAACATTATCTAAACACATTTTATTGCCCCAATGTGTAATTTTCCTTTTATACTGTTTTGCTAAAATATCTTACTCTGATATATCTACAAAACATCATCTAGATCTCTTTAAAACAATGTTTTTTACCAACGAAATCGTTATTTTAATCAGAAAAGTATTTTACAAATACATATATTATATTAAACTAACCCTGACTGTAACTGTCAGAATTTTTATTTTGCGTAATAAAATGTCAACGTGCATCTAAACATTCTATGAACACCTTTAACTACACTAATGGTTTGTCACACACACCACAGTCATACTACCAACTAACATACCACTAGACCTGGTAGTTATCTGTACAATATTTTAGGAATATTTTCTGCACCAGCAGATCCAGTCAGCTTCTAGATTCACTAAAGCAGTGGAGTTGGTGATAATTACGGATGGTGCGTTTTGAAACCTCATCCCGAGTTTAATATTTGCAAAGATATCTCACCCAGACATTTGACAATATTGAGTTATCCGTACGTAACTTTATCAAAATCTAAGTTATTAACTGATTTTTCACTTATTGACAAATCGGTTTCGTATATTTAAACACAAATTTATTACAAAATGATCAGTAATTATTGAAATAAATCAGTTTATAAAGTTTTGTAGGATTTCTAATTTACATATACAAGAAAATTAAAAAACAGCCTAATAAACTATTTTAAATAATTCAATAAAAACAAATTTATTTGTAATGTGCCACTTAAATCGATTCCAAATGATTGGGGCATCGTTAAGGGTTTCCGAAAAAATGTTTCATTGTAATATGATTAATAAGTTTATGGTTAATCTAAGAGATTATTATTATTTACAGAAAATGTGGGCGATATTATATTTTATTAATCATCTAATAATGTAACATATGTTCGAAAATATTTAATAGACATATATTTTGTACGTTAAATATTGTCATAGGTATATACAATAATTTCAATTCAAATAAAGTTTAAGTACTAAACCAGTGTCAATAAAACACATTTTGGTGTATTTTAAGTATACTGGGCTACACACTCATACACTACCTACTAATATAATTCAATATATCAATAAATATTTTCGTACATAAAGACTTGCTGAACGTAATGTTTTGTGCTATAAATATTTTACATTATTATTTTTATTTTGAAATACAGAAACTTTTTACGTTAAGTAATATTAACAAATGTATTACTCTTTGTTTAAATTTAATTAAGTTTAATCATCTCGTGCGATAAACAAGGACAAACAAGTCTCCACCGAGTTTAATGTCCATTGTTTCATTTTCTCAATTTGTCAACTCAAAATTAAAAGTTCTGCAAATATACGTTTTAATCCGTACTATACTTCAAAGGTATTTTTATTTAAGTTTAACTATCGATAAAGTACAAGTTTAAGAGCTGGCTCTTTTGAAACGTTGTTTAGATTCCCTCCATAATATAAATGCGAAATATAACACAAGATTGAGCCCTTTTTATCGCAGCGTAGTTATTGTCTGATTTACTATAAATAAATACGCATTCAAACGCTTAAATTTGTTAAAGAATATATCATTTGACAAACTAATATCATTCAACTAAATTAAACAACTTTATTTGCAATCGCGGTTATTTTAAAGTTTATAAACATACTAGCACTTTCCCGAGGCTTAGCATGCAATTTAGTAGGTTTTGCACCTCTATGAGTATTCCTGATTCGAGTGATTTATATTTACGACACCAATGTTGAGGTTCTTTCTTGCCACGATCAAAAAATATGTTAAAAGTATGAAGTTATTATGGACACTATAGGTTTAAATCCGGTTAGTAATTTTTCCATAGATGATTTTGCTTTGTTTATCCGATCAATAAAGTATACACGCATAACCAGATCTAAGGGCCCTACTTTTATCATAAGGCTACTAAAATGGGTTTTAAAACTGTCTTTAAATTTATATTAAAAGTTTAATAGTAACATTGTCTTTTACATGTGATACTTAAAAGTTGTTAAATATTAACAGTTAAAAATAAATTAACATTGGCACTACGCGTTTGCTTTTTTATAAACTGAACAATATTGTATATATTTTCTTGTTCTTTGGAACTGGTACATTAGTTCTAAAGAACAGTGCAGCGAAATTTCATCTAAGATAGTTCTGCCGACTCCTTCAACGAGAGTCTTTGATGTCAAATTTAGATCATCTTATGTTTTAGGACATTTTATTATGTAGAGAGGTACTTAATGAAACGCTAAAATATATAACGTCGTTAAAATTATCGTTATTCATTCGAAAATCTACTATCTGTAAATGTAAACAAATTGAAAATAATAAACTATTTTTACACGTAACAGTTTATATCATTTTATAGGCTCATTAAATTAATATTTCACAACCTTAAATGCCAAGATGGGATCTTTTGTTACTTTAAAAACCAGTGGAGCGTATACCGATCGGATTTTCGAAACAAGAATAGGCCTCTGTTAATCCCAGAGACCTTAAGAATATTCATGTAAAATTTCAGTTGAATAGTTTACGCGTGAAAGAAAAACAAACAAACAAAGGCACTTTCGGACTTTTAATGTTATTAAGATGTTGGCGCACTGTCTTCTTTTGTAGTAGTTAGTTTTTATTTTCATTTAATAATGCATCATTATTTTATAAATAATCTATTTATTAATTTTGTTTCAGAACATACACTATGCCGGAAAACATTAGTAATTTACCGGTAAGTATTAAATAATGTTTTTTTCATAAGCTACAAAATATTTATATTCTATTTATCACATTCTTGAACCATTTTCTATTTTTGTATTTATGCTGACTTTACGAGAGGAATACATTTTCAATCCTTGAAATAACATATGTTATATTGTACGTCAAAGTTGTTGAAAATAGTAAATTACTTAAATAACGTACTAAAAAATACATTGAAATGTTATCTCACTTTAATACATGTAATTAATTTGTCGTTTAAGGGGTTTGCTTACAAATTAAAAATGGTAAAACTATAATTAAATTAAAACGAAAATTGTGTTAATATTTGTATAAAATCCTCCCTAAGACGTATAATGTTATGCTTCATAATGAGATACCAAAGCTAAATATAAACCAACTCATTCATTACAACTAAAAACGAGTTGAATATCCTCTCCGTGTCGGTGCTTAAGAAAAGATTTAGACCAAGTAAAACAATGGAAGCCAATTCACGCAACAGTCACAATGAGTATATCTACAGCTATTCCCCAAAACTATAAATATTGTTGTTTGTAATAAATATTATTTTTAAAATCTATATTGTTAACTGTATAATTTTTAGTGTCTCTTAAATATTGTTGGAGTCCAAATATAAGTGCCTTGTTTTAGATACTTTTTTTGGAGACTAAAAAGTCTCGTGAATTGTAGATCTTACGTGACGGTAGTCCCGGTCTGAAGTCGTGATTTAAATAATCACTGAAATGGCATTGGTTGTGAAGTTTTACACTAACCAAAAAAATATAAGTTAAACAAACCACAATCCATCCCAGACCTCTCACTGAGGAAACTAGGTGGTTATTAAATAGAATTAGCTAGTATTGAGCTCTGTTCTACCAATCATCTTAGGTCTTATCGTCAGATAGAGTTGTAAACTGTGTTCTAATGAGACATCTGCATACTGCGTTTTGCGTGACTGAAATATTAGAACCAATGGTTTTGAATTAGTGTAAATCAAATAAACATTTTTTTTAATTGTCTTAACGCACAAAGTAATTAATGGAGTTTTCATCTGATACTTTACACTGATTATTATTCTAGTAATTTCACACCCAATATCGTAACGAACATTGCCGCTACCGTAGGTGACATCTACAACATAAATACACGAAAGCAATGGAGATGGGCCGGCGGTAATTGGTTTCAGCAGTGTTAACATTGCAAATTGAAATATAAGCCTCGGAACGGTCTGCAATAATGGAATATCAACGATCAATGTTTGCACAAAACAGTTTCAACTATTAGCGTTATCTACGTCTGTAACGACTGGCCTATTTCTCTCCATCTCTGATTTGGTGTTTACATTTTGTATATAAACTAGAACATTTTAACCTGGAGAACAAATTCAAAACAGTTTGTAAATACTGTCTGATATTTTTAATTTACACGTGAATAGATTGGATAGATAGATACCTAGAATAGATACCTATTACACGCTATCTTTCAAATTATTATAAGAAACGAAAGTAATTAGGCAACGCAATGCACGCAAATAAGTATCGCGATTACTATTTTAAAGGCTACTTCTTTGTTTGCATGTACAACTGAAGCTGATGTTAGTCTTAAAAAGAACTTTTCTTATTCACTAGCAGTTACCCTCCTCTTCACACGCATTTTTCAACGTCGAAGGGCATCGTAGGAAACTTCAGCTGAAAGTAGTGTCTGCATCTGTTTAGAATGAATTGGATTAACATGTCGTAAAAATTATAATTATGTTTTAGAATTTTTAAATAATTTCTCTACTTTCTATTACTAAAATGTTGATTTACCGTACTAAGCAACCCCAGTTCATAACGTAGTCGATAGTGAAAACAATATCAAAATCCTTTTAGTATTTTATAAAATATCGATGCAGAAACATACTAACAAAAAAGCGATTTTAATATATTATATGTATAGATTAACACATGTGAAAATCAAAAGGGTACAAATTAAAATTAATAATAGTCAAACATTACCCAAAAATGAAAAGAAATATATATTACTATTCTTTTACTACGCATATATTATTAACGAACTTTTCAATAATACTTCAATGTTACTCATTTTTACTGTTTTTAAAATTTCATACGCATGTTAGCAAATATTTTTACCATTATTATTGTCTCAATAATATTCTAATGAGGAGTAACAGAATCTTTAGGCTTTCTGATATAATATTAGTCCTGTTTAATATTTATTTATGTACAATGATTGTCAAATATTATCAATTTCGGTATTGTGTTTTATAAAAGAATGATGTATAAATTAACACACTACATCCATTATTAAAAATTTTTAGTATAATTCATTACGATATATTCTATAGTTATGAGCGCATGGAAATAATAAAATTAGAATTTTACAAGTTTAACAATTATACAAGGATAACAATGGCTTAACTTGACATATTTTGTTTTGACAGTGAAAATCCTTTGTAAATGTACACAACATAGTTTTTCCAGTTTTAGTTAGGTGTAAATAAGTCTTGCAGTCTTCATGTATATGTTCTTAAAATTAGGTTGTAAAGGAATATAATCATAAAAATAACTTAATTTTCTAAAATATTTGAAAAGCTTAAAGTACCAAATCTTTTTTATAAAAGATCTTTTGATTTCGGTCACAGTATTTTCACTGCAAGTTATTATTGGAAATACTCCAAGTTTGAAGTACTAAGCGAATATTTACTTGTATTGTCGTACTCTACAGAAATTGCTGTTTAAAACTGGAAACTTATGGAAATAAGCAATACTTATTTTATAACATTACATTAATAAACACAAACATGAAACATTTAATAATAAAAACCAAAAACTATGCTTTCAATCCCTGTGTAGGTAAAAACTGTTTCCATTACGAAGATAAATTAATTTTGTAAATACAACCTTTATGAGCTTTAGTTAGAAGATAAATCTTCAAGAACAGATAGCTGGAAGTGAAGGCCGTTGTTGGTTACTACTTGTTATAATTTATAAACTACTTAAGGTTAAAGAAGGAGTTAAAATTTTTTATATAACAGTTAAGTATATGCATTTGGCAGTATAAGTATTTGGGGGGGTGGCAGACCTGGTCTGCAGAAGAATGACATGTGTGTTACTTGTGCCTCTTTTTAAAGTCGTAACATCGTTATACAAACTTGTTGTTGTACAAACTTTGTTGACCAAATTGTTTTATTGACTTGCATGGGGCCACTGCAATCGTCCGGTGGTATCAGACAACTGTAAGTAGCTGAATGTGGGAATCACTAACCAAGCTGAACGAACACGCTGGCAGTGGTGGAAGACTCGGCTTGAACATTCTCGTCTACAGCGCAGGTGCTGTGCGCCGTTGCCAACCCAAGCGGCTGCGGCAGAACTTGTCCCTACTCGCATCGTGACTAACCGCTGTACGCTCTGACCGCCTTGGCTCTACCTACCCGCTGCGAGTGATATCAGCTGCGCCTTCAGTTTCTTCGCTGCAATCTATCTGCTTGCCCGTCTCGCGGCTTGCAGAACTGTCTACGCCGGCGTCGCTTCAAAACTAAAACTGTATTTCAATTTCTGTATATAGGACTATTCTAAAAAAAGATGGTGTTGACGCGTGGTATGTCAAACGTTGCAATAAATGTGATTGAAGAAATGTTTACTAACTCAGAGAATCTTGACGGTGACACAGAAACTTTAGTTACAAGCATTTGTGTTAATTTAAAAAAACTAGAGGCTAACAATCCTCATTTCAATGTTTCTGACTTTGAGTCGGACATATTCAATTTACTCAAGTTTTTGGACAAAGCTCTGACTACCACAAAAACATTTGAGGACGTTATTGAAAATTTAAAGTGTGACATTTTAACTCTTGAAACCAGACTGGTGCGTGAGAAACAACGAAGACACTCTGACCTAAATGCATCATACAGCGAATTAGACATTGTCCGAGAAGAAAAAGACGTTATAATTAAGGAGAATAATGTTGTCTCTTCTAGCTTAATAAAAGTTAGGGATGATTTTAAAAAAATGTCTGATGAATGTTTATCTTTAAAAAAAGTTGTTAATGAGAAGGATATAATCATAGCTAAGTTAAGTACAGATTTAGAAACTAATGATAAGCAGAAACTAGAGTTATCAAATCGTGTAAATGAATTGAAGTCGTCAATTAAGGAGGTAGAAGAAAAATCTTGGCTCAATAATAGATGGGTTGATGACAAAATTCTAGATTCTTACTTTAAAACGTTTAATAGTAAGGATAGTAAAAATACAAGTAAGGTAATTTTCATTGGCCCCTCTGTATCTCAAATGGTAAAGCATGGTAGTGATACTGATGTAAATGTTCTTTTAGGTAACTTAGAATTGTTTAAGTCTGACTATGCGTTCTTATGCATCAGCGATAGTGTAGCGGCACTAAAGGCGGATACTGGCTCTCACTGGAGTTTATTGTTTGTTGATGTTTGTGGGCAGTCAGTATACCACCTTGATTCAATTAAAGGCGCTAATATGGAGGCTGCTAAGCTAGTAACTAGTAAACTTGGATTCACGAAGGATAGCCTCTGTGATTTGAGTGGTGCTCAACAAAATAACAGCTACGAATGTGGTCTAAGTGTGCTGGTTAATGCTAAATTTATAAAAGAGGGTTTTGCAATATTCATAAAAATGGTCTTACTTTTTGTGATTGGTATTCACTGTTTAAGGACGGGAATCAAAGCACTGTGTCTGTAGACGAGTGTGTCTTGACTATGACAGACACAACTGTAGGAGATCCGATTGATTTGGCAGCCACTGTTGCAACTGTTGCCATTAAGATGGCCTCTAATTCTGATACCAATGTAGATTTAGTCAGAACGAGGGATGTTTCTAATGAATGGAAAACTGTAAAATTCAATAAAAAACAACGTAGTTTTAAGGTTAATAAAACTGTAAATTTTTTGACAGATGGTGCTACTGTGAAATGTATAAATCGTTTTGAGTCCGTTTCTGAGGGGGATAATAGTGTAAATTACACAACAGTATGCAATGCATCAGGGAAATGGTATCAGAAGTCAGTAAACAAACCTAAATTGGCAGTTAAGTTAACTAAGAATAGTAACTTTAAAGGAGGTAAAGAAACCTTTGCTCGTGGAAATGTTTCCTTGCCTTTTGTAAGAGAAAAGGTTTCTAGTGGCAAAGTCAGTGCTGAGTCTAGAGAGGAATTAAATTTAACATATCAGGAAAAGACCATGTCCAATGTTTTGCTGATCGGTGATTCTCTTTTACGTTATTCGGGGAAAAAATGTGAAGAGAGAGGGGCTATTGTGGATATAAATCCAGGGGCTAGAATATCTCACATTAGAGATAAGATCAGTAAGTATAAATCAGCACAACCTGAGATAATATACATTTTTGTTGGAACTAATATCCTAGTTCGCGGATACAACGGTGGCCCTGGCTACAATGGGGGCTGTGGCAAGAGAGCGGTGCTCCACGCATTCGCGGACCTGTTGAGTACTGCCAAACGAACTTTTCCTAATGCTACTGTTATTTTAAATAGTATTATTACAAGGAGGGATATCAAAACGCAAGCACTTTTCCACTTAAATGAATGCTCATGTGCAATAACTTCAATGTTGAGTTTCTCAACAACAGCGATGTTATCCGAAACTATCATCTTTCCCGTGACGTGAGACACCTCAATCGAAACGGGAATAATCGTATGGGGGAGTTGATTTTTCAGTCACTGAAAATAGTCTATGAGGCCTGTCACGCCCGGTGTGGAAGTGAGATTGCTCCAGATGTCATCTGTCCCAGTCCTCAGGTGTCTCCTGTTAATGATTGTGCCCCGGTGAGTATAATCCAGTCAGGAAACGAGATCGAACGACTGCCACTTGTTGTAGAGTAGCGCATGTAAATTTTAGATCGCTTAACACAGGTTTTGCAGAGTTGTGTTCGGTTGTTGATGATTTTCAATTTGACTTGTTGGGGGTCTCTGAGTCATGGCTGTCCGCTGATGTTCCCTCGTATGTGTTCGATGTGCCGGGCTACACACTTCATCGTTGCGATAGGCCGTCTCTGATGGGTCGTGGAGGAGGTGTAGTTCTGTATGTAAGGTGCATTATTAAGTTTACTCCTGTTAGACTTCTCAACGTGGATACTGACATTGAATGTATATTTGGCTTGGTTTGTCTGAGGGGTCAGAAGCTATGTGTCTGTATTGCATATAGACCACCAGCTGCGCCATATTCTTGCATAAGTTCTTTGATTCATGCTTTGTTTATTGACATGTCACCCGAGGTAGACTCAGTGATTTTGTTGGGTGACTTGAATGTGAATTTCCTGGACAGGAGAAGAGCAGATGTGAAATATCTCGAGAAAATTATTCAATCTTTGGGTCTCGTCCAAATAGTTAGGGAACCCACTCGCATCACTGAGAGTACATCGTCTCTTATTGACGTCATAATTGTAGATAAGAATTTTAATCCAGATGTAGGAATAGTCGACACCTCCAATATCTTGGAGCACAATGGTAAACGTATCACCGACCACAAGCTGATATACTGTGACGTGTTATGTGAGAAACCGAAATCCAAGGCTAAGTTCATATCATATCGCAATTTTAGAGATTTTGATTACGAGAAGTTTATTGAGATTGCTTCTAGTTTTTGTTGGGAAGACATAATAACCCAGGAAGACGTAGATGACATCACTAATAATTTAACTTCAAATATTATTCAAATCTTTGACGTGTGTGCCCCTATGGTGCGAAAGAGAATAACCAGGAAAAAAGCTCCTTGGAGGGACTCCAACCTGATTGACCTTACACAAAAGAAGAATATGTGTAAAAATGTCTATCTTTCCCTAAAAACCCAAGAATCGAGACTCGAATACTGTAAGGCTCGTAACGCACTCAATGTGGCTGTAAGATTGGCGAAAAAGAAGTTTTTCGCCGATAATTTAAACATAAAAAACACAAAGAAGTTTTGGGCTACGTTGCGGGCTGGTGGAGTTCTGAATGCAAATTAAGAAAAACCTCATCAATTTTCACCTAAAGAGCTGAATGACTATTTTTCAACCATGGGTTGTGGACGAAACATAAGCATGGATAAACTGAGTTTCTTTAGCCAAAATATGTGTGCAGGTGTAAATTCCCCTTTCACCTTTATGCGCGTGTCTGAGCAAAAGGTGAGGGAGCTTATGAACACCATTTTAAGTACTGCTTTTGGCGTGGACGGAATATCCATCGCTATGGTCAGAGGCTTAAGCCCTTTTTGTATTGGAGCAATCACCCATCTAATCAATGTGTCTCTAACTACTGGGAAATGTCCTTCCTGCTGGAAGGAGAGTGTAGTTATCCCTCTTCCGAAAACTAACAATCCTACTTCGATTTCTCAGTTTCGACCAATATCGATCCTCCCGGTCGTCTCTAAAATACTGGAGAGGGTTGTGTCAGAGCAGATGGTCAGCTACTTGGAATTTGAGGATTTACTGCCTGAAGCACAATCAGGTTTTAGACAGGGTTTTAGCACCTGCTCCGCTCTTCTCAATGTCACTGATGACCTGCTTTCTGCTAGGGATAGGGGTTTTCAGAGCTTGATTACGGGATTAGACTTTTCGCAAGCTTTCGATTCGGTTAATTTCGATTTGTTATTAGCTAAGCTTAAATTCTATCATTTTGACGAAAATTCAGTCCGATGGTTCTCGTCGTATTTATTGGGGAGAACCCAGCGAACAAAAATTGATGGTCGGCTGTCTCCTGCGTTGCCCCGTTTTGTTAGTGTCCCGCAAAGTAGTTGCCTGGGGCCAATACTCTTTCTTGTATACACTGCAGACTTGAAAGACCAGCTGGAGTTCTGCTCTCTTCATTGTTATGCAGATGACTCACAGCTATTATTGTCTTACAATCCTTTGGAGAGAGCAGAGGCTGTAGGGAAGATAAATTCAGATTTGGATAGGGTAAAGTCGTGGTCGGATGATCATGGGTTTCTGCTTAACTCGGACAAATGTGCTGTTTTGCAGGTGGGATCATCTCTGAACTGTCTGCCACATGGTTGCATTAGTCAGTTAGTCACTTTGGATGGCAAACCTTTAGTTATGAACAGTTCTCTAATCCTTGGAGTTACTTTGGATTCCAATCTTGATTTTGCGAACCATGTAAAATCCATATGTAACAGCGTTGTGACCAAACTGAAAACCCTTTATAGATGTGTAAAAGTACTGCCTGTGTCTTCTAAGCTAGAAATTGTCCGCTCAATAATTTTTCCCACTATATATTAGGCCTACGCTCTTCCATCTTTTGCTCGTTGTTTGTCTGAGGATTTGTTTATAATCTCAAGAAATTTGATCACATCAGTGAATTTAGATTAAGCTCTAAGGTATTATCAATTGGAAATTGCTGTGACTTACAGACTGCCCAACTAATCCACAGGGTTCTTCAGACTGGCAAACCTAAATATCTCAGGAAAAAACTTATTTTTAGGCATGAAATAAATTCTCGCAGTACTCGGCAGGACAGCCTACTTCATTTGCCTAGGGTCCGCCTAGAAATTGGCAAGAAAGGTTTTAGCTACTTTGGACCTGAAATATATAATGCTTTGCCCCCTGTTTTAAAGACCCTTAGTTATAGTACATTTAAAAATCATGTTAAAGAGATTTTTATATAATTTTATAAGTTAGAATAATTATGTAATTTTATATCATTTAGAATAACTATTATTACCTGTAATTTATGTAATAATTACCTGTAAGTTATGACAAAAGTTGTCTTGTAAACCAGAGTCTTACTTTGAAGAACGCTTGCTAAATAAAGACGTTATTATTATTATTATTTGACCGGGTATCGCAGAACTACCTATTAACAATTAATTACCATTTATATCACTTAGTGTATGTAAAATTACTTTAGTATTCGGCTTTGAATAAGAAAAATATTTCCCTTATTTATCAATATATTTTTTTTATTGTTTTAGTTTATATTGTTACTTACATTTTTAAGTATTGTAACATTTAAAATTAACTATATAAAAATAGATTAGATATAGCTAGTCTGGTTTTGATATATTTATATTTCTTGTTTGGAAATAGTAGGCATTTTGATACTATAGCTTGAAATGGTAAATCTTATGTGTTATTGGTCCTGTAGATTTTAAATATTTATACCAAATTGCTACTACTGAAACTTATTATACACAATTTAAAAATAAGCTAAGTAATAATTGAGTTTTCATAAATTTCAATATGATAATTTTAAATAGAATTACATTCGTTTGTGCTGCACTTGACATATTTTATCCCTTTTGAACTTTTCTAGTATATCTCTTTTAATAGGATTTGACATTAGAAAGGTGTCACACCTAGTCTTTTTTTCTTTGTTTGAATTTTATTTTTCACGATGGAAGGATTGTGAAGGAAACAGGATTTTTCCGGACATTTGCCATTGTTCAGTGAAACAAAAAAAACCTATTCTCCCATTGTATGTGTGTGTATGCATGTATGTGAGTGAGTGCGCGCGTGTGTGCGTGCGCTCGTGTGTAAATTATATACACACACACCCGGGTGTGTGTGTGTTAACTGTCATTATATTGTCAGTACTCCAAATGTAAATGAGAATTATGATCCATTGTTATCCACGTCTCAACTGCCACAACTGTAGAGCGTAATTCTGCATTTTTAAATAAACAATTTCAAAATGTTAATTTAGAAAAGTATTCTTACATGTTTTGTGTTATTTCGATGTTTGAAAAAAGAATTATCTTTTTAGTGTCTTACTCTTTAGTATTATCTTACTCTTATCTTAGTAATATCTTACTTTTAGTTTATTCATCGTATTCTTTAGTTGAACGGAAGGAGAAAAGGGTGGATATAAGTGTTGGCCATTTGTATTTCACATGTACACTCACGAGCTGAATGTTTTACTAGTCTCCCTAATGCAGTATTCCGTTTCCTTTTATCCAAACTGATGTGTGCAGTTTTCTTGACAAATTTGTGTATATATCACTCAATATACGCTTTAGATAAGGCAGTCGTGTAATTTAGCTTTTGGAACTTTTACAAAACTGGTAATTAAAAATTGCTTTGATATGACCTCTTATTTTTTTATTTAAGCTATTTTCCTACAGTAAGTATAAATTGGGTTTTGATTTGCACCGAAATTTTACGGCCCCGTACAATGTGTTGGATTTGACAATAAAATGCATCGTTTGGTAAGTTATGAAGTCTTAACGCTTATTAGAAGCAAATTTATAAACTAAATTTATAAGCACATAAACTAGGTATTCTATAAATTAATAGAAAATGTTAAATAAAGATATACAACGTTAGCCGCGCTAAAGCTACAACGAAATAATAAACAATGTTTATAGTTATAATTTTATTTCACATAATATTTTTATATCTTTGAGATCATTAAAACAAACCATCAGATACGTTAATAAATATAATTTCGATGACTGGCAACACCATAAAAACCTTAAATTTTCTACTATAAGCCTATTGTTTTAATGTTTTTCCACTTCGCCTGGTAAAATAAGACATTTTTACTTTACTTTATTTCTCTTGTCGTCTGACGGTAATAACATGATTAACTGTCTGTCTACCTGTCGGTTTTAAGCGTATCAGGCTAGGAACGACACAATCTGAAAAAGGTTATGATGTCATATTGTTACCCCTTTTGATACCCTAACGTTATGACCTCCACTAAAGTTAGTGCGGCCAAATATCTTTGGAAACATTCTTCTGTCTATTTCCAGGAAATCTGGTTGTCTGCCTATGAGGCGTAATTTAACTCTAGGCTCCTGGATTAAGAAAGGTATAGGTTTTTGCCTTACAAAAACATTACACCATCTTTTCAATTGCATTGTGAAATAATCTGTATTGCAACTTTTTTACTTACAAGTGCACTTAACATAATCATTAATTACTATTGCTGTAGCCACATTTATCCACTAATGCAATTCACTCAATGTTCTGTTGTAAAATACAGTGCACCTGGTCTACGCGTTTTGAATAAACATTGCTGACAGCATACCCCATTACAGCGATGCACCGTCACCATGTTGTTATCATGTCGCTAATAGCTATACACAATGAGGGAACTCTATTGTTATTTCAATGTGGAACACAACAAACCTAATGGTGGCTTTCCTCTTCTAACTATCGTTTTATAAACTTCTAATACGAATAAAATCTATCAAAACTACCTTACTGTTGAAACAGTACCTCTCTTAGACATGCTTTTCAATAATGTCTTCAACATACATAACTACTATATTAAAACATATTAAATAATTCATAATGATATTTATAATAGCTTGAATGCCAATTAGCTGATTACAATATTGTTAGTTGACGAAAAAACAGCAAAAACACATGTGTATTAGTAACAAATTTATAAAATAGGATGAGTTTAAGATTTAAATTTTGGAGGGCTTTAGACAGAGCACTTGTAGTCAGATATATTTCCAATCCCAAAAATACACGCTTAAATATGTGAGCATTTGATGGATAATAAACATGTGTCCAAGTGATCTATATTAAAAAATCAAGACATTCGTTTAGTAATACAAATATATGAACTGACGTGATGCATATAGCACGTAAGGAATATATCCATTTACTCTAAACTGTTTACTTTAGTTGATATGACAAAATTCCTAAGTACTTCCTTAACGTAGGTCTATCATGATGTAAAACATTAAACCATATCTCTAATGATATTTTCCTTCGAAGCAATGAATATAAATATCATCTCTACATTATCGTCGAAACTACAGGGCATTATTACTCTTAGGCAGTAATAATTTGAGAATATTATTTAAAAGTACTAATGACAAGGAGATTCCAAATCATTAACTGGTATAACAGGAGAATACACAATAATGTCTCAAAACACTTCACAAAACAGTAATGATACCACTGAAAAATAATGATCCACTGAATAATATACAATTTAAAAGTATGAACTGTTCTGGCTAGATTGAAACAAAGAAGGAACTGGTTTGTATTAAACATTAGTTCGAAGCTGGAAAGTCCATCCATTATTTGTAAATAAACGTCTTATCTGTGTACTTTCTAATCTTCATTGGGTCCTTTGTATATTGCATGAATAATTATTTTATGTTGTAACTCCTAGTCTGTCTACTACGGATGATGATTGCTGAAGTAAGTAGAGCTGTCTTAGTGATTGCATAAACATGATTGATTTCTTCAACCCGCTTTGACTGGAATAGGTTGGATCAGAGCTAGCCTTATTCTTCCGAGATGACATGACTAAGATGCAAAGTCCACTAACCTTTCTCATGGGATTAAGACAGTAGGTGGCTCCTACCACCAACTTTACCAATGTTACAAATGATTCACTCCATAAACAAACGCAAAGATACTTTCAGAACTGAGGATTTTCCTCAGCTTTTTTTAATATGAGAAAAAAATAACTAAAATTACATACATGAATTTTATTTTTTAAATATGAGTATTAGCATGTGTTTTTATCATTCTAAGGCAACTTATAAAAGCGATATTTTAACATTAAAAATAGGCTCAGAAAAGTTTGGCTGTTCTGTCGTTGCTCAAAATGCCAACAGTATACGTGAAATTTAGGAGAGACTTAGGAGACCGGATATATGTCAGAACAAATTATAGCAAGGTGGGGAAACATCAGCAGCAGTGTCAGACCGAGACTAATGGAGCCAATATGTGGCGCACTACAAGCTCTGCTGACTTTTCCAACTTCCGTGCTTTCTCAAATGTGCAGTAAATACTTCAACGTTTGGCGTCACATAATTTTTGCAGTACTTATTTGTGAATGGATTAAAAGTAAAATTAATTTTTTCGGAGTGCAACTATGATTTTCAATAAAGATATATTTCAGTGATTTTGATAACTGTGATACAAATATCTATTCGATTTAATATAAACACGCATGTTTAGGACCAAACAATGTTTTCGTATTTTTTTATTCTAATTTATAAAGCAATATACTCTTCCATAGTGTAATGGATTACTGTTATAGTAATTAACTTTCTTTGTTGTGTTTACGTAAACACACCGATAAGTACATAACATGAACCACGACTTTTAAAGGCGTTATTATTTAATATACCTAAACATTATTTACATAAAATTAGACCTTCTTGAAACCAAATTTATTCTCGGAGAAAGCAATCACTCCAATGGAAGCCTTAATGTTGGGTTTGATGTTTACAAGAATTAAAACCATTACTCTACCTAGAGTCGGGTTTTTCAAGAATCGGTATAATTCATCTTCAACCAATATCTTGCATTCTACGCATTTTTAAAAGTATTTTATAAGCAAATGATTACGTAATTATACATTTTGCCTAGCGAATATGCATAATCAGATCTAATTATAATAAAGCTGTTGTTAATCAGTTGAGTATCATCATAGACAGGCACTCTAGGAACTTTTATTTCAGCCAACCCGTCCGATCTATATCTTGATATTGACAGGCGAATGATTAAAATCAATGCAATTGTTATAAGGCTGGTGCTAATTCGTAGAGTATCATCATAGACAGGCAATCTAGGATCTTTTATTTCAGCCAACCCGTCCGACCTATATCTTGATATTGACAGGCGAATGATTAAAATCAATGCAATTGTTATAAGGCTGGTGCTAATTCGTAGAGTATCATCATAGACAGGCAATCTAGGAACTTTTATTTCAGCCAACCCGTCCGACCTATATCTTGATATTGACAGGCGAATGATTAAAATCAATGCAATTGTTATACGGCTGGTGCTAATTCGTAGAGTATCATCATAGACAGGCAATCTAGGAACTTTTATTTCAGCCAACCCGTCCGACCTATATCTTGATATTGACAGGCGAATGATTAAAATCAATGCAATTGTTATAAGGCTGGTGCTAATTCGTAGAGTATCATCATAGACAGGCAATCTAGGAACTTTTATTTCAGCCAACCCGTCCGTCCGATCTATATCTTGATATTGACAGGCGAATGATTAAAATCAATGCAATTGTTATAAGGCTGGTGTTAATTCGTAGAGTATCATCATAGACAGGCAATCTAGGAACTTTTATTTCAGCCAACCCGTCCGACCTATATCTTGATATTGACAGGCGAATGATTAAAATCAATGCAATTGTTATAAGGCTGGTGTTAGTTCGCAGAGTATCATCATAGACAGGCACTCTAGGAACTTTTATTTCAGCCAACCCGTCCGATCTATATCTTGATATTGACAGGCGAATGATTAAAATCAATGCAATTGTTATAAGGCTGGTGTTAGTTCGCAGAGTATCATCATAGACAGGCAATCTAGGAACTTTTATTACAGCCAACCCGTCCGATCTATATCTTGATATTAACAGGCGAATGATTAAAATCAACGTAATTTTCATGAGGCTGGTGTTAATTAGCTGAGTATAAGCACATACAGGCACTCCAAGAAACTGCATTTTTGTCAATCCGTTCGTTCGGTATCTGGATATTGATCTGGATTGCAGGCTTTGAAATTTCTCATGCTACATGCTTTATTTCCATACAAGCATATTCCACTTTGATGATGGTTTAGATCATCCCATAGTATTTTACTGAGTGTTAGTAACTATTTTTGCATTGTTCTAAAGAGTAACAATGGTGGCATGGATAAACTCGAAATAAATAAGATTTTAAACAAACCGAGTAATATATTTTGACATTTTCTGTGAAATATAGTTACGCACGTTACTTTAAACGTTTCATACAACCTCAGAAAAGCCAGTTGCGTTACACGTGGTGAAGAGCAATTCCTACATTGTTATATACAGAATGTCTCAACACATATTTAGGCTTAAATAGATACAAATTCATAACGGAATTACCCCTAATAAATATGGTCGATTCCACTTGCGTGCATCGGCGAGAAGAGGAAACTTGGAATATAAGTGCGTTTACACTACTCAAGTGTAATCCACTTTAATCAGAATAGTACAAGGCCTGCTAGTTGCAGCCATTTATTGCGTCGTTTATAATCCGTTAATAAAAATAATGTAATAAAATTTCGCCTTTTTATGTTTCTTAACATTTTTTTTTCAGTGTTGTTTCTTGTTTATGCTCTGATCGGTCTTCGTGAAATTTTAATTCACAAAGCGTGTAGTATATATTTTATCTTTCATAAGAGCAAATTTATCGATTCACAAATCAGTATATAAAAACCGTTTCTAAGTCACAAATATGTTTATTAGGAATAACGAGATACATATAAGTGTTAGCGAATTAAAATACACCGGTTTAGGTCTTATTTTTTAGTTTTTTATAGACTTTTTAAAAAAAATCTACAATTTTGTTTATTTAAGGCATTATTTTTCCACATGTAAACAAATTTTAATCTTTCTTTTCTTAATTTTCCTCTTGTAATGTGTTTTTTAATATGAGAAAAGCTCTCGTATGTAAATAAATATAGTACCTGTTGAGTAAATTTAGGTAATTTGCATTCATTCTTGTGTTTTATACAATTAGACAGCCATTAAACTAACCATGACTGAAAAGACATCGAAGATTGTCAATTCCAAATTGATCTCCTGTGTTATTTCTCATGTATTATACATAATACGCTTTACCAATTTTTGAAATTGTTTAAAATCCCATAAAATCTGTTGATTTATAATTTTTATTCAGATATCTGTTCAGGATTGTAAATATTTAACAACTTTAGATACATATAATTTTTACCTTTATGGTAGTAAGTGTCAACCTGAAGTACATTGCAATAGAGTATTACATCACGTAAATATTAGTTCAATCATGCGTATAACAATTTCGACTGAACCGAAATGGAATTTTCAATCCACCGATATTAAAGATTAAACATTTAGAGTGATAAAATGTCAACGTGCATCCAAACCTTCTATGGACATGTTTAACTCTACTAATGGTTTGTCACAAACACCTCACTTCTGTTACGAAGGTAATTAGGCCTAATAGAACCTCATAGTGAAATAATTCTATAAGGAAATATTTATTTATACCATGACATGGACCAGAACTATTTTAAATGCTGTAGATGTAAACTCAAGGTTTCGAGACTAATTGTAATATGATTAGTAAATGTATGCTTATTCTTAGATTTCACTCTTTCACTCTTGTAAGGGCACTGTCAAACTTTCTCATCCATCTGGTGATGTCACTTACGTTATTAAACATGTAATAACGTTTTTTTAGTTCTATAAATAGTTTCGTGGTTATATAAGATTAATTTGAAGTGAAGTATAGCTAAAAACCAGTATCAAAATAAAGGTTTTATGTATTTTAAGTACACTACGCACACAATAACCAGGAATAAAATTCAATACACGGAATAAATCAGTTAGTACATTAAGACTTTAAGACTTGCTGAACATAAAGGTTTTGCGCTAAAAATATTCTAAATAATAATTTTTATTTTGAAACCCAGTCGTTTGTTTACAGTGAAACACGGTCAATAATTATTAACAAATGTATTTTACTTCGTTTAACTTTAATTAAGTTTAATCAACTCGTGCAACAAACAAAAGCGAAATTAATAAGTCCGGACAGAGTTTAATCTCCATTGTTCTATTTTCTCAATTTGTCATCTTACTTAAAATTAAAAGCTCTGAATGCATAATTTATTAATCCATGCAATGTTTCAAGATGTAAATTTTCATATCTTTGTTTAAGCCCAACTATCCACTGTGTTAACTCCAATAAAGTCATGTAATATTTCAAAATGTAAAATTGCACTACAAGTATTAAAGGTTAGTTGTTGTACAACGTTGTATAGATTTTCTCTCAAATAAATTGGTATCAATTAACCTAACAGTTGTGTTAATAGTATAGTTTGGTGAAGAATATTTTTAGTTTTAAGTTTTACGTGACCATTCACATAATCATTTTTTATACTTAACGTTACAAAATGTTATTATATAAATTTCTACGATTGCAACACCTACAAATGAATAATTTTTATTAATAAGTTATATATAAATAATTATAAATATCAGTTTTCATAATATCTTTTAACTAGGCCACAGGCGTGGAATACACCAATATTTACCTAATTGAGTGCACCTTATGAGACAATTATATTACCTCGTCAGCTATATTACACTGTCTTGAGGTCTAGGTGTCTCACATGTAAAAACAATGTAACGTGTTCCTTTTGAGCTTCTTCGTCGCCGAATTTTGTTTGGATCTGTTCCGACAAACATGACTCTAGATTCCAGAAGTCAAGTCTGTAACAGTGTCATATCCGAGACGCTGCACTAAAACGAAGGTGAATCGGAACTTGACTCAACATTCACACGTCAATATTTGTCATCTGAATGTGAATTAATCATTCAAAGTGCCATGTGGTTTAATTAATGTCTGACTGGCCTGACTTTGATGTCAGGAGCATGTTTGAGCGTTTGGCGTAGCAATGATAAACCTATATAATAAACGTAAATATGCAAAATCAGACATCATTATGATCTCGAATATTATTTACACTTAATCCTTATTTTAATACTGCTAATCTTAAACTACATCTAGTGGTTTTTTACAATGATTGTGTTTAAAAACGCATTGCATTAGATTAAATCTTTTGTAAAATATTTGAGCATTGTCTAGGGCTAATCTTCCATCAGGACCTAAGTAATAAATACAAAATTACACAAACTAATTAGAACTATTTTAAACAACATTTATTAGAAAATATGGTTATTTTGAAGTTAATAAGCATATGTTGGCCAACTTGTTCCTTTTATTGTAGTTAATTTAATTTTTTTTTAATAACCAATCATTATTTTATTAATAATATATTTGTTATTTTGTTTCAGAACAGACAGACACTATGCCGGAAAACATTAGTTTTTTACTAGTGAGTATTAATTAAATCCATTTACAAAAATTAAAAATATATTCCTTCTTTTTATTAAACTCTTGAACCTTTTTCCAGATTTATACTCTGGCTAATTCTACTGGAAAAATAAATTCTCAATCCATGATACAACATAATGGAATATCTCGGATCTCGAAATGGTTAACAATCCTAATTTAAATAATTAAAGTATTAAAATATACATAGGAATGTTATCTAATTTTAATGCATTTAAATTAATTTATTGAATAAATGTTATGTTTAAAAGTTGAAGCAAGAAGACCTTTGAAAATAGATTATAACAGACCATTGATTACAATTAAAAACGAGTTATATGTCCCCTTTGTGTCGGTGCGTAAGAATAGGTTTGAAAAAAAAAATGAGGAATTGGCCAGGAAAAATTAAAAAATCTTTCCAAGTATTTCTATATGACATTACAATGTAGGTACTTTATTGAATTTGAAGTAAATCTCATGACTTTAAGCTCAAAATAAACAGAATTTGTAACAGTAAATTGACAAACGTTTCCACATGTGACTTACGAGAATGAATTTTATGAGTACATCTTGAAATTCAATAAAACATATTAACTATTTTTGGTTGAATTAGCTATAATTAATTATAATATAATTGACTACCAATTACGATGTATGCTTCAATCTATAGTGCACATATTGTTAGTGACAGCTTTGAAGATAATAAACAGTAAGAGCGTCTTACAATGTAGCTATGCTACCAGTTATGCAGAGAGAGAGAGAGAGAGAGAGAGAGAGAGAGAGAGAGAGGGAGATAATTTTATAATTTCTTTATTTTTCTTGCCCTGGTTTAGCCCAACGGTCCACTCATCCACCAGGACAGGCTCCAGAATTTATACAAAGTTTTAACAACAATATTCAGTTGTGGCTTAAACTATATGTTACAGAAATCATGTTTACATTTACTCAATAACTAATAACAATTACATTCATATCAGATATTACAATTCAACATCTATAAATATCTTTCTATACTATGTTTAGTACTACGTATATTGAACAAGAAAAATTTTATTTATCGTTATACTATTAGTTTAACATGCTTTCCGAACGTTTAGACTTACACACTTCTCTTTTTTTACTTCAACTAATATTGGTAACATTATATCGGACTTCCAGGCTGTCTAGATTTATTATACAATAAGCTTCCAATATGCATTGAGTACATTTAAGCAAATACATATAAAATTTTTTTATTTCATTTTAAACTTATATATTTTACTACAATAAACTTTGAAGTTAAACATCATTAAACTATAAAAATTCAACATAAATAAACTATAAAAATAAACAACAATCTGAGCAACAAACTAATACACTTTTTTTGTTTTACTTAAACTAGTATTGGTAACATTTCCTTTTTTTTCATCGTACTTCCAAACTGTCTAAAGATCTACCATACAATAAGATTTAAATATGGCTTTAGTACATTTAAGCAAATTTATATATAATTTTACCCATTTTTTTATTTTTCTTTATATATATATATATATATTTTTTTTTAATACAATACACTTTGAAAATTAAACATCATTAAACTATAAAAATTAAACAACAATCTCAGTTTACAAACTAATACAATCCAACCACAATAACAATACAATAATTTTATTACAATCTAACATAATATTTTCATTAAATATAACAACCACGACACAAACCATTAACAACATTACAAGCAAAAACAACATTACTCATATATTTTCAATAAATCAGTTTTTAACCGTTTTTTAAATAAATTTATACTTGGTGCATGTTTAATTGTGTTATGAAGGCCATTTAACAATCTTATACTCTTCACATGAAATGATTTATTGTATATAACTGTTCTATGTAGTGGAAATTGTAAGGTCACATTACCAAACCTTGTTTCCCTTGCATGTACATGGTTCATCATGATATATTGATTAAATAAGTAATCAGGTTGTCCAAACATAATAATCTTGTGCATTTGTAATACAATATTATATTCCATTCTTTCATTAATTTTTAACCAACCTAACTCTTTATAATATCTGGTAATGTGTGCATCTATTGGTACATTAAAAATATATCTTATACATGCATTTTGTGCCCTTTGCAATTTTTGCAACAATTCATCATTAATATCACAATATACAGCATTTGCATAATCAAAAAAAGGAAAAATAAGCGTAGATACTAACAATTTTGTTATATATACATTAAGTTTAAAACAAAGCCTTTTAAGTCGATATAAACTTTGGTAAACCTTTCTATGGATGTAATTGACTTGTTCTGTCCATGTCATTGTACTACACATTCTTATATCTAAATTAACAACTGATTGCTCATAATCAAGTACCATACCAATTATTGTTACAGGTAAAATAACATTCAAATTCACATTAGATAACATCCTTGATGTTCCTAATACTATTGGTTTGCATTTATCTGGTTCACAGCGTTATCAATAGTATCTAAGGAGCAGTGAATGTACATTTGCATGTCATGGGCATAGAGCATTGTCCTAGAAAAATTTACAGGTTCATCAATTCGGTTGATATACAGGGTAAACAACAAAGATGACATATTTGACCCCTGAGGCACCCCAACAGGGTTATGTTGCCATTCAGATAGCCCTCCACTGCAAGTTTTTACTTGTTGAAGTCTATTAGTCAAATAAGATCTAAACCAACTGATTACAATGTCTCCAAAGTTATAAAATTCGAGTACATATAATAAGAGTTTATGGTTTACACACTCAAAAGCTCTACTAAAATCCAAGAGCATCAATATTGTTAATTTTCTCTGGTCTATGGCGTGTCTAATATCATCTGTTACTGTCAACAAGGCAGTCTGAGTACTGAAATAGGGCCTGTAACCTGATTGGAATTTATACAAAATATTATTTGCACCAACATATGCACTGACCTGCTTATAAACTATCTTATCAAGTACTGTTGCTAAAACGCACAAAATATTTATGGACCTGTAGTGTTTACATTCTAAAGGATTTTGAATCTTAGGCAAAGGTAAAATCAATGATCTCTTCCAACGACTCGGATATATACCACTGGTGAGTGAGAAATTAAAAACAAAACATAGAACATGATTTATTTCATTATAAACTAATTAAAAAAATTTTAAAGGAATTCCATCATTGCCCATTGCATTGGAGGAGATATCGTTGATTTCCTTACAGATCATATCTACATTAATATTAGTGAAAACAAATGAATTCTGAAACTCCCCTAGTCCTTTCTTACTCCTATAATAGTCAATTAAGTTATCATCTATGCCATGATTAATAGCACAAAAATAATTGTTCAATTCATTTATATCTATAGTGGGATCTGATACATTCTTCTGTTCTTTACCAGCGCCTTGGTTATTCAAAACTCTCCATACATTTTTACCAGATTTGTGTTCCTCTAAGTATACAGTGAAGTGTCGATTCCTAGCATCTCTAAGCAGTCTCTTAACTCTATTTCTTAATTGTCTATACTCCTCCCAGACTACATTATTTTTTGTCCTTATATAATGCCTATACTTAGAGTCTCTTTGTATCATTAATGCCTTTAGTTCATTAGTTATCCAAGGGCATGGCGTTCTTTTCTTGTGAATGACTCTTTCAGATACAAATTTATTAAATAAATATAAAAATCTCTTCTCCAACATGTTAACCATATCATCTACAGAGTTACTACTATATACATCATTCCAATTCGTGTATAAACATTCATTTTGCAAATCCTTGTTATTTACATTTTTAAAATCCGTAACGACTATTCTATTTTTATTTACATGTAACTTAACCCTTAAATTTAATTCCAAATAAATTAAATCGTGGTATGAAATACCAGATAAGGGATATTCTCCATGCCGCTTCACTCGGTTTAGATTATATACAATAATTAGGTCCAACAAAGTATCACTATTTGGTAAATAGTAAGTTGTATCCAATGGTAAAACATTTAAATTTAGAGTTTCAACAGAATTTAATAACGTAATTTTGTCAGCAAACATTCTATTAGTACTAAGATCTATATTGAGATCCCCTAATAATACAAAGTTCTCATACATAGGTAATAGGTTTGCCAAAACATCGAACAACTCTACAAGCCCTCCTGCTTTGGGGGGGTCGATAGACTGCACACAATAATAGTTTCCATACACATGTCACCTCTAATATTATATATTCAACTCTGTTACTATATCTATGATTGGATGATGTTATTATTTTACAGTTTAGACTATTTCTAAAGTATACAGCTATACCTCCCCCCTCATTTCCTTCCCTATCATGCTTTATGATACAATAACCATCAATCATATATGGTACAGATTGCTAAGCTGGGTCCAAAAAGGTTTCAGTTACTACTATAACATCAAAAATACCATCACTGAATACTTTAAGAAAGGCATCTCTGTGTCCTCTTAAATTTTCAACGTTCACATGTGATATTTTTAAAGTTTTTTTTTACTAAGAAAATATTTTTTTTAGTTCACTTAAAGGGCCCCAATTTCCACGTATTATAATATTATTTGTTTCCATAAATAACAAAAACACTTACATCACAATGAAAACATGTATTCATCTTATGATAATTGTACAAATAAAGTATTTTACATGTATTTAAACGGTGTGACAATTGGATTGTATTGATAAAAAACAATTTTAGAGCATACAACTCGACAATGAACATATAACAAATAAACAGTGTAATGTAGTATAAGGACTGTCAGATTAATTTATCAAGGTCAGCCTCACAGTTGATTACGACACAACGATCCCCTTGAGTATTCCTCATAAATATTCGGCCGTTCTTCACCCACAGGAAAGCGTAATGTCTGACTGTTTTTACTTGACGCGCAGCATTCAATAGTAGTCTTTTGGCCTTAGTAAGACACTCATTGACGTATATCTGCGAGGATTCTCCGCCCATGTAACCCAGGTCCCGTGAATTAGCGTTTCTCTTTTGCCTTCTCAAGTCCATAAACGCCTCCATATCCAATTTGCGGACAAATTTAACAAAAATCGCGCCAATACGTCCTGACGATGACTTGAAACGATAACAGTTATCTATCATATTTTGGTTAAAATTGAAACCAATAACCTCCGATAATTTGCTTATAATGTCAAACAGACTTTCTAGTTGTTTAAATGGGACACCAGAGATCTCAACAATGTTTTCTTTATTGGCCTGCTCTAGGGCGTTAAGTTTTGCGGTAAGTTCAGAGTTAGATTTTTTTAAATTGTTGTTTTCCTGCTGCAAATGTTCAATGTCTGCTGCAGTTTTAATTAACACATTACTCAATTCCTCCATTCTTTTACCGTTCTCAACAATCCATTCCCCATATTTATTCATTTACGTAGTTATCTCAGAGTTAGACTGCTTAATCTCACTCCGTAAATTAGAAATTTCAATAAACAGCTGTTGCATTGTTACATCATCCAGTCCCAGACCGAGCGCCGGTGGAGGGACCGCCGATATCTTATCTGCAGTTCCAGAGTGATTCATTTTTGCTTGAAACTCTACTATCTTATCTACCGTTCTAGTATCTAGACTGCTTCATTGTTGCATGACTTTCAGCACCCGCCATTATCTTATCAACATTATCAGATAAGCCAAGCGGACTGAGCTTTTTGGACTGATTGGGACTATCACAAACGTTCCTGTCAATGCAGGAAAAACAAACCCACTGAGATTGCTGTTTTAAATAATCATCTTTGGTGATATTGGCACACTTAAAATGATAATTCCCTTCACATTTGCAACAAATCGCTCTATGAGAGTTATATGAGACACCCTTTGTGCACTTAAAACAGACTATTTTGGAGTTGTTACTTCTGTTTGTGTCGGAATCGGAATCATTATTTTTAGACCTAATTTGATCAATGGATGGTTTTATGGGGTTGTTGTCACCTCCGGTAGACTTCTTCTTACTACAAGTATCACACTTATAATTAGAATTAGTTGATACAAATAAATTTACATTCATCGACTGTCATACTTGATATGCAGATAAAATGTAAATGATGACAGCACTCAGAGCAAGTAATAAAATCGTTCTGAAATCGCTCTACTTATTCGGAATAGCTTTGACAGTTCATATTGCTTCTAACGCAAACAGTAGAACAAAAAAGAGTACTAATTACTAACAATTCCTAAACTATAACGAAACTGTAAAAACGGCGGAAAATGTATTAAACAAAGTTCAGTCAAAGTAACAAGATATAGGTTATGTTACCAATACACAGCAAGGATCGTCTGCTCCGCACGCCACCGCAGCTCATGCACAACTGAGAGAGAGAGAGAGAGAGAGAGAGAGAGAGAGATTTTCCTTATTTACTCAAATTGTAGTACTAGTGTAACCTATACGATATTTTATTGGTGTTTGCATTGTATTTGAGTCAACCCAACAATCATTTATCGTAAAAGTGTGTCACGCGTGAAGTTATCACTAAAGTTTTCATCCGTTATTTGAAACTTATCGGTTAGTCATTCTAGTCGGTTCACACCCAATATCGTAACGAACATTGCCGCCAATGGATGGTGACATCTACAACATAAACACACGAAAGCGATGGAGATGGGTCGGCGGTAATTGGTTTCAGCAGTGTTAACATTGCAAATTGAATTATAATCCTCGAAACGGGCTGCAATAATGGAATATCAACGATCAATGTTTGCGCAAAACAGTTTCCACTACTGGCGGTATCTGCGTCTTCGACGTCTGTAACAACTGGACGACTTCACTCCATCTCTGATGTGGTGTTTTATACATTTGGAATATAAATTAGAAAGGTTTAACCTGGGGATTAATTTCAACACGGCTTTTAGATTTGTATACTATTTGTCATTTACATGTGACTAGATACCTAGTACACGCTATCTGGCAAATTATTATAAGAAACTAATAATAATTAGGCAACGCAATATACGTAAATAAGTATATCGATTACAATTTAATATTATTTCTTCGTTTGCATTAACAACTAGAACACATTCGGTATTTTCTCTTACAAATAACTTTTCTTATTCACATCAGTTACCCTCCGCTCCATCTCTGATGCGGTTTGTTTACATTTGAAATATAAAATAAAACGGTTTATCCTGGAGAATACTTTCAACACAGTTTGTAGATTTTTATGCAATGTTTTATTTAAATGTCACCAGATAACTAGAACTGTTGCTTTGTGGGAAATTAGTTGTAAAAGTAATTGGGCAACTGTTCAAAGATACACCTAGGTGGAAAATGCAGCTATTACGACTTTTTGCGGTTATTTCTTCGTTTGAATTTACAACCAACACTTATGTTAGTCTTTCAAATAGCTTTTATTATTCATTAAAAACTTAGAAAAGTTCAAGAGTAAAAGTAAAAATGAATCGTTACCCAAAAATTAAATAAAATGTTGGTAATAATGATTCTTAAAAAAAACTGGTAACTAACTACCTTTATTTTAATATCCAGGTTACTAAAGATTTTTGGGATTTCATGCACTGACCAGTAAGTTTCTAACCCAATATTGCCATAATAATATTCTTATAAGAGGCAAAAATATCTGTAGGTGTTCTGAGAAAATATTAGACCTTTTTAATATTTATTTCCATACAATAATAGGCAAGCATGTCATTTTTATACCTGCTATTGTACTTAACTAAAGAATGGTGTGATAACTAATAACCTAAATTCGTTATTAAGATTTTTAGTCAAATTCATTATTGTATATTCAATAGTTATTATGCATGCATGCATGTACACAATAAAATCAGTATTTTCCAAGTTTGATAGTACTGACTTGCCTTGTCGTTGTTTTACCAGCGAAAATCAATTTAAACTTACACAATATAATATTTAAAGGTTTAGTTACGGGTAATAACGTCCTTAAGACCTGTTATGTTCTTAAAAACAGGTCTCGAAGGAACGTAATCACGAAAATAACTTATTTCCTTTCAAATGGTTGATAATCAGAAAGTAATAATTAAGTTCTTTATAGTTCTTTTGATTTCGGCTCAGTCCGTTATAAACAACAGGTTTATTCCCAGTTATTAGTCCTTTGTGTTTGAAGTAACAAGCCAATATTTACTTGTCTATACGTGCTGTAAAGAAATAATTGTTTAAAATCGAAACTTACGGAATCTATTAACACTTATTTTAATATATGACATTAAACAACACAAACGTAAAACGATTAGTAATAAAAATCTAATATTATATTTGAAATGTCTTAGAGAAGATAAAATTAATTTTTAATTACAACCTTTTTGAGATTTGTCTGGTAAATAAATCCCCAAGTACAGATATCTAGAAGTGAAGGGCTGTTACTAGTTAATATTTCTTAACTGCTCAGGCTATAGAAGTAGTTTATATGTTTAATTTAACAGGTTAACTATGGATTGAATGTAATTTCAATGACATGAATTGCTTTTACTAAAGACATAATACATTATTGAGCCCTCGCTAAGTAACTTATATCGTTATAACTATACTCCACTACTGTTCCACTCAATTATCTTTCAAATTTTTAATGCAGTATTTTACATTATGTCGTGATGAACACTGATATATCATATACATATAACATTATACTAATTGAGTTTTAAGATAAACCTGAAAATTATATATATATATATATATATATATATATATATATATATAAATTAGGCAATAGGTCAGTTGTACTGACCAGAGCGAACAGTCAGAGGACTCGGTCACCTAAATGACTCATTACTCTTGTCAATAATTACCCATCCTTATTCATCTGTGTAGTAATCAATAAAGTTTTTGGGCTGTTGGAAAAGGTAGAAAAACATGATGTAGAGTTCAAATAAGTTTTGAAGAAATTTCCGTGCAATATGATTGGGCAATAACCAACAGTTATTTTGTGCACATTAAGACGGATCGAGGTTAATTGGAAATGTATCAATTAGTTATGTGTCTATTACAGTTGTTGTAACTATTGTGATTTACTAATTTTCCAGAAACTGTGTATATCATTACATTCTTATTTATCGCGTACACAAATTTGATCATATGCTGGTGAATTGTGTGTCTTTTTATATCAGTGATAAATTTAATTTGCTATTGAAACTGTTTATGTGGAAATTTGTATTTTCGATCTTCCAGACAGATGACATTATCTTGATAATTTATAACAGTATTGCCTTTAATAGGAGATAATTAGTAATTAAAATATACATTATTTTATTTTATTTTTAAGCTATACTCTTAGTTATATTTGTATTGAGAGCAGTGGGTAAAAGATAGAAATATAAATAACTCACAATCTAACAGTTATTTACAAATTATCTGTATTAGTCGTGTATAAGTACATATATTATCGACTCTAATGATTGAACATTTATTTCTTTTCTTTAGTAGATATAGTATGGAAAAATATTACATTATTGTTGGTATTTCATCAATTGTTTTTATCTTATCTATACTCCTATACTCTGTAGTATTATGATACAATAATAATGTAAAACCAGTAGTAAGATTGTAATAATTGGTTTGTGTAAATTTTAGGTTACAATAAACCAATTTAATTACTTAATATGTAACTTAAAGTGTAAAATAAGTAAAATTATTTTATTAAAGGAGTTTTAAACTAAAAAAAATAATAATTTATCTCTTAGGATAATAAAAGTTTAGAGAAGGAAAGAAGCTTGATTTAATTAGTAAATTAATAACGATATTTTAAGAATCTGTACACATAACAATAAATAAACGAGTAATATTTTTTCAGAAATATAAACAAACGCCACTTTTATGTAGATATTTTATGCAATTAATAAAATTAAGCATCAATAATACCTAGTAAATAAAACAATAATAGTTAAAAACAATGTGATAAATTAATCAACATGGATAAACTGGAAATAAAACCACTACAGAAATTACATCTTTACTATTAACATTTTGTAAGATGGTAAAATATAACAAATATTATTAGTAAGTATAGTGCAACAAAATAACAATAGGATCCATACATTTTTAGGGATAGTTTAGCTTAATACGTGAGCACTAAACACAATTATTCTATTAAGATTGATTATCTTCTGCTTCATAATCGGTTCAACCACTCTGTACTCAAATGTTCCCTAAAAGTATAAAATTGTTTTAAATGCCAAACATTATGCCTAACAAAAAGCCGAGTATAATGTGTGATCACTGCTATTATGAAATGCAAAAAGCCATGCTGAGCAACATAATTTTTGCAGTACTTATTTATGAATGGACTAAAAGTAAAATTATTTTTTTTGGAGTGCAACTATGATTTTCAATACAGATATATTTCAGTGATTTTGATAAATGTGATACAAATATCTATTCGATTTAATATAAACACGCATGTTAAGGACCAAACAATGTTTTCGTATTTTTTTATTCTAATTTATAAAGCAATATAATCTTCGATAGTGTAATGGATTACTGTTATAGTAATTAACTTTATTTGTTGTGTTTAGGTAAACACACCGATAAATACATAACATGAATCACGACTTTTAAAGGCGTTATTATTTAATATACCTAAACATTATTTACATAAAATTAGAACTTCTTGAAACCAAATTTATTCTCGGAGAAAGCAATCACTCCAATGGAAGCCTTAATGTTGGGTTTGATGTTTGCAAGAATTCAAACCATTAATCTACCGTCTCTACGGGTTTTTCAATAATCGGTATAATTTTTCTTCAACCAATATGCATTCCACGCATTTTTTAAAGTATGTTATAAACAAATAATTACGTAATTATACATTTTGCCTAGCGAATATGCATAATCAGATCTAATCATAATAAAGCTGTTGTTAATCAGTACAGTATCATCATAGTCAGGCACTCTAGGAACTTTTATTACAGCCAACCCGTCCGATCAATACCTTGATATTGACAGGCGAATTATTAAAATCAACGTATTTGTTATTAGGCTGGTGTTAGTTTGCAGAGCATCATCATAGTCAGGCACTCTAGGAACTTTTATTACAGCCAACCCGTCCGATCAATACCTTGATATTGACAGGCGAATGATTAAAATCAACGTTTTTGTTATGAGGCTGGTGTTAGTTCGCAGAGTATCATCATAGTCAGGCACTCTAGGAACTTTTATTACAGCCAACCCGTCCGATCTATATCTTGATATTGACAGGCGAATGATGAAATCAATGCAATTGCTTATAAGGCTGGTGCTAGTTCGTATAGTATCATCATAGACAGGCACTCTAGGAACTTTTATTTCAGCCAACCCGTCCGATCTATAACTTGATATTGACAGGCGAATGATTAAAATCAACGTAATTGTTATGTTTGCAGAGTATCATCATAGTCAGGCACTCTAGGTACTTTTATTTCAGCCAACCCGTCCGATCAATATCTTGATATTGACAGGCGAATGATTAAAATCAATGCAATTGTTATAAGGCTGGTGCTAATTCGTAGAGTATCGTCATAGACAGGGACTCTAATAACTTTTATTTCAGCCAACCCGTCCGATCAATATCTTGATATTGACAGGCGAATGATTAAAATCAATGCAATTGTTATAAGGCTGGTGCTAATTCGTAGAGTATCGTCATAGACAGGGACTCTAATAACTTTTATTTCAGCCAACCCGTCCGATCAATATCTTGATATTGACAGGCGAATGATTAAAATCAATGCAATTGTTATAAGGCTGGTGCTAATTCGTAGAGTATCGTCATAGACAGGGACTCTAATAACTTTTATTTCAGCCAACCCGTCCGATCAATATCTTGATATTGACAGGCGAATGATTAACATCAATGCAATTGTTATAAGGCTGGTGCTAATTCGTAGAGTATCTTCATAGACAGGCACTCTAGGAACTTTTATTTCAGCCAACCCGTCCGACCTATATCTTGATATTGACAGGCGATTGATTAAAATCAACGTAATTTTTTGAGGCTGGTGTTAATTCGCTGAGTATAAGCACGTGCATGCACTCCAAGAAATTGCATTTTTGTCAATCCGTTCGTTCGGTATCTGGATATTGATCTGGCCTGTAGGCCTTGAAATTTCTCATGCTACAATCTTTATTTCCATGTAAGCAAAATCCACTTGGATGATGGTTTAGATCATCCCATAGGATTTTACTGAGCGTTAGTAACTATTTTTGCATTGCTCTTAATGGTAAAAATGGTGGCATTGATAAACTCAGAATAAATAAGATTTTAAACAAACAAAGTACAATATTTTGACTTTTAATGTGAAATATAGTTACGCATGTTACTTAAAACGTTTCATAAAACCTCAGCAAAGCCAGTTGCGTTACACGTGGTGAAGAGCAATTCCTACATTGTTATATACAGAATGTCTCAACACATATTTTGGCTTAAAAGATAAAAATATACATCCGAATTACCTCTAATAAATATGGTCCATTCCTCTTGCGTGCATCGACGAGAAGAGGAAACTTGGAATAAAAGTGTGTTTACACCACTCAAGTGCAATCCACTTTAGTCAGATTAGTACACGGCCTCCTAGTTGCAGCCACTTATTACGTCGTCTATAATCCGTTAGTAAAATAATGTAATACTATTTCGCCTTATATATGTTTCTTGAAATTGTTTTTCAGTGTTGTTTCTTGTTTATGCTCTGATCGGTCTTCGAGAAATGGTCATTCACAAAGCGTCAAGTATGCATTTCATCTTCCATAAAACCAAATTTATCGATTCACAAAGCCATATATAACAACAGTTTCTAAGTCACAAATATTTTTATTAGGAATAACGAGATATATATAAGTTTTAAGCGAAATAAATGAAATACCGGTTTTTAGCTCTAAATTTTTAGTTTTTTATAGACTTTGTTAAAAAATTATACCATTTTTTTTTATTTACGACCTTATGTTTACTCATGTGGAAAAATTTTAATGTTTAATTCCTTACTTTCACTTTTGTAATGTTTTTTAATATGAGAAAAGCTCTCGTATGTAAATAAATAACCTGTTGAGCAAATTTAGGCAATTTGCATTCATTCTTGTATTTTGTACAATTAGACAGCCATTAAACTAACCATGACCGAAAAGGCATCGGAGATTGTCAATTCCAAATTGATCTCCTGTGTTATTCCTCATGTATTATATATAATCCGCTTTACCAATATTTGAAATTGTTTAAACCTCCATAAAAACTTTTGATTTATAATAATTTTTATTCAGATGTCTGTTCAGGATTGTAGATATTTAACAACTTTTGATACATTTAATTTTTACCTTTATGGTAGTAAGTGTCAACCTGAAGTACATTGCAACAGAAAATTACATCACGTAAATATTAGTTCAATCATGCGTATAAAAATTTCGACTGAACCGAAATGGAATTTTCAATTCACCGATATTAAAGATTAAACATTTAGAGTGATAAAATGTCAACGTGCATCCAAACATTCTATGAAGATGTTTAACTCCACTTATAGTTTGTCACAAACACCTCATTTCTGTTACGAATATAATTACTAAAACCTCGTAGTGAAATAATTCTACAAGGAAATATTTATTTATACCATGACATGTTAAACGATTCTAAATGCTGTACATGTCCACTTAAGGTTTCGGAACTAATTCTTTATTGTAAGATTATTAGTAAATTTATGCTTATTCTTAGATTTCACTCTTTCACTCTTGTAAGGGCACTGTCAAACTTTCTCATCCATCTGGTGATGTCACTTATGTTATTAAACATGTAATAACGTTTTTTTTAGTTCTATAAATAGTTTCGTGGTTATATAAGACTAATTTGAAGTGAAGTATAGCTAAAAACCAGTATCAAAATAAAGGTTTTATGTATTTTAAGTACACTACGCATACAATAACCAAGAATAAAATTCAATACACGGAATAAATCAGTTCGTACATTAAGAATTGCTGAACATAAAGGTTTTGCGCTAAAAATATTCTAAATAATAATTTTCATTTTGAAACGCAGTCGTTTTTTACAGTGAAACACGGTCAATAATTATTAACAAATGTAGTTTACTTCGTTTAACTTTAATTAAGTTTAATCAACTCGTGCAACAAACAAAAGCGAAATTAATAAGTCCGGACAGAGTTTAATCTCCATTGTTCTATTTTCTCAATTTGTCATCTTACTTAAAATTAAAAGCTCTGAATGCATAATTTATTAATCCATGCAATGTTTCAAGATGTAAATTTTCATATCTTTGTTTAAGCCCAACTATCCACTGTGTTAACTCCAATAAAGTCATGTAATATTTCAAAATGTAAAATTGCACTACAAGTATTAAAGGTTAGTTGTTGTACAACGTTGTATAGATTTTCTCTCAAATAAATTGGTATCAATTAACCTAACAGTTGTGTTAATAGTATAGTTTGGTGAAGAATATTTTTAGTTTTAAGTTTTACGTGACCATTCACATAATCATTTTTTATACTTAACGTTACAAAATGTTATTATATAAATTTCTACGATTGCAACACCTACAAATGAATAATTTTTATTAATAAGTTATATATAAATAATTATAAATATCAGTTTTCATAATATCTTTTAACTAGGCCACAGGCGTGGAATACACCAATATTTACCTAATTGAGTGCACCTTATGAGACAATTATATTACCTCGTCAGCTATATTACACTGTCTTGAGGTCTAGGTGTCTCACATGTAAAAACAATGTAACGTGTTCCTTTTGAGCTTCTTCGTCGCCGAATTTTGTTTGGATCTGTTCCGACAAACATGACTCTAGATTCCAGAAGTCAAGTCTGTAACAGTGTCATATCCGAGACGCTGCACTAAAACGAAGGTGAATCGGAACTTGACTCAACATTCACACGTCAATATTTGTCATCTGAATGTGAATTAATCATTCAAAGTGCCATGTGGTTTAATTAATGTCTGACTGGCCTGACTTTGATGTCAGGAGATGTTTGAGCGTTTGGCGTGGCAATGATAAACCTATATAATAAACGTAAATATGCAAAATCAGACATCATTATGATCTAGAATATTATTTACACTTAATCCTTATTTTAATACTGCTAATCTTAAACTACATCTAGTGGTTTTTTACAATGATTGTGTTTAAAAACGCATTGCATTAGATTAAATCTTATGTAAAATATTTGAGCATTGTCTAGGGCTACTCTTCCATCAGGACCTAAGTAATAAATACAAAATTACACAAACTAATTAGAACTATTTTAAACAACATTTATTAGAAAATATGATTATTTTGAAGTTAATAAGCATATGTTGGCCAACTTGTTCCTTTTATTGTAGTTAATTTAATTTTTTTTTAATAACCAATCATTATTTTATTAATAATATATTTGTTATTTTGTTTCAGAACAGACAGACACTATGCCGGAAAACATTAGTTTTTTACTAGTGAGTATTAATTAAATCCATTTACAAAAATTAAAAATATATTCCTTCTTTTTATTAAACTCTTGAACCTTTTTCCAGATTTATACTCTGGCTAATTCTACGGGAAAAATAAATTCTCAATCCATGATACAACATAATGGAATATCTCGGATCTCGAAATGGTTAACAATCCTAATTTAAATAATTAAAGTATTAAAATATACATAGGAATGTTATCTAATTTTAATGCATTTAAATTAATTTATTGAATAAATGTTATGTTTAAAAGTTGAAGCAAGAAGACCTTTGAAAATAGATTATAACAGACCATTGATTACAATTAAAAACGAGTTATATGTCCCCTTTGTGTCGGTGCGTAAGAATAGGTTTGAAAAAAAATGAGGAATTGGCCAGGAAAAATTAAAAAATCTTTCCAAGTATTTCTATATGACATTACAATGTAGGTACTTTATTGAATTTGAAGTAAATCTCATGACTTTAAGCTCAAAATAAACAGAATTTGTAACAGTAAATTGACAAACGTTTCCACATGTGACTTACGAGAATGAATTTTATGAGTACATCTTGAAATTCAATAAAACATATGAACTATTTTTGGTTGAATTAGGTATAATTAATTATAATATAATTGACTACCAATTACGATGTATGCTTCAATCTATAGTGCACATATTGTTAGTGACAGCTTTGAAGATAATAAACAGTAAGAGCGTCTTACAATGTAGCTATGCTACCAGTTATGCAGAGAGAGAGAGAGAGAGAGAGAGAGAGAGAGAGAGAGAGAGAGAGAGAGAGGAGAGAGAGAGAGAGAGAGAGAGAGAGAGGAGAGAGGAGAGAGAGAGAGAGAGAGAGAGAGAGAGAAGAGAGAGAGAGAGAGAGAGAGAGGAGAGAGAGAGAGAGAGAGAGAGAGAGAGAGAGAGAGAGAGAGAGAGAGAGAGAGAGAGGAGAGAGAGGAGAGAGAGAGAGAGAGAGAGGAGGAGAGAGGAGAGAGAGAGAGAGAGGAGAGAGAGAGAGAGAGAGAGAGAGAGAGAGAGAGAGAGAGAGAGAGAGAGAGAGAGAGAGAGGAGAGAGAGAGAGAGAGAGAGGAGAGAGAGAGAGAGGAGAGAGAGAGAGAGAGAGAGAGAGAGAGAGAGAGAGAGAGAGAGAGAGAGAGAGAGAGAGAGAGAGAGAGAGAGAGAGAGAGAGAGAGAGAGAGAGAGAGAGAGAGAGAGAGAGAGAGAGAGAGAGAGAGAGAGAGAGAGAGAGGGAGGGAGATAATTTTATAATTTCTTTATTTTTCTTGCCCTGGTTTAGCCCAACGGTCCACTCATCCACCAGGACAGGCTCCAGAATTTATACAAAGTTTTAACAACAATATTCAGTTGTGGCTTAAACTATATGTTACAGAAATCATGTTTACATTTACTCAATAACTAATAACTATTACATTCATATCAGATATTACAATTCAACATCTATAAATATCTTTCTATACTATGTTTAGTACTACGTATATTGAACAAGAAAAATTTTATTTATCGTTATACTATTAGTTTAACATGCTTTCCGAACGTTTAGACTTACACACTTCTCTTTTTTTACTTCAACTAATATTGGTAACATTATATCGGACTTCCAGTCTGTCTAGATTTATTATACAATAAGCTTCCAATATGCATTGAGTACATTTAAGCAAATACATATAAAATTTTTTTATTTCATTTTAAACTTATATATTTTACTACAATAAACTTTGAAGTAAACATCATTAAACTATAAAAATTCAACATAAATAAACTATAAAAATAAACAACAATCTGAGCAACAAACTAATACACTTTTTTGTTTTACTTAAACTAGTATTGGTAACATTTTATTTTTTTTCATCGTACTTCCAAACTGTCTAAAGATCTACCATACAATAAGATTTAAATATGGCTTTAGTACATTTAAGCAAATTTATATATAATTTTACCCATTTTTTTATTTTTCTTTATATATATATATATATTTTTTTTTAATACAATACACTTTGAAAATTAAACATCATTAAACTATAAAAATTAAACAACAATCTCAGTTTACAAACTAATACAATCCAACCAAAATAACAATACAATAATTTTATTACAATCTAACATAATATTTTCATTAAATATAACAACCACGACACAAACCATTAACAACATTACAAGCAAAAACAACATTACTCATATATTTTCAATAATTTAGTTTTTAACCGTTTTTTAAATAAATTTATACTTGGTGCATGTTTAATTGTGTTATGAAGGCCATTTAACAATCTTATACTCTTCACATGAAATTATTTATTGTATATAACTGTTCTATGTAGTGGAAATTGTAAGGTCACATTACCAAACCTTGTTTCCCTTGCATGTACATGGTTCATCATGATATATTGATTAAATAAGTAATCAGGTTGTCCAAACATAATAATCTTGTGCATTTGTAATACAATATTATAATCCATTCTTTCATTAATTTTTAACCAACCTAACTCTTTATAATATCTGGTAATGTGTGCATCTATTGGTACATTAAAAATATATCTTATACATGCATTTTGTGCCCTTTGCAATTTTTGCAACAATTCATCATTAATATCACAATATACAGCATTTGCATAATCAAAAAAAGGAAAAACAAGCGTAGATACTAACAATTTTGTTATATATATACATTAAGTTTAAAACAAAGCCTTTTAAGTCGATATAAACTTTGGTAAACCTTTCTATGGATGTAATTGACTTGTTCTGTCCATGTCATTGTACTACACATTCTTATATCTAAATTAACAACTGATTGCTCATAATCAAGTACCATACCAATTATTGTTACAGGTAAAATAACATTCAAATTCACATTAGATAACATCCTTGATGTTCCTAATACTATTGGTTTGCATTTATCTGGTTCACAGCGTTATCAATAGTATCTAAGGAGCAGTGAATGTACATTTGCATGTCATGGGCATAGAGCATTGTCCTAGAAAAATTTACAGGTTCATAAATTCGGTTGATATACAGGGTAAACAACAAAGATGACATATTTGACCCCTGAGGCACCCCAACAGGGTGTTGTTGCCATTCAGATAGCCCTCCACTGCAAGTTTTTACTTGTTGAAGTCTATTAGTCAAATAAGATCTAAACCAACTGATTACAATGTCTCCAAAGTTATAAAATTCGAGTACATTTAATAAGAGTTTATGGTTTACACACTCAAAAGCTCTACTAAAATCCAAGAGCATCAATATTGTTAATTTTCTCTGGTCTATGGCGTGTCTAATATCATCTGTTACTGTCAACAAGGCAGTCTGAGTACTGAAATAGGGTCTGTAACCTGATTGGAATTTATACAAAATATTATTTGCACCAACATATACACTGACCTGCTTATAAACTATCTTATCAAGTACTGTTGCTAAAACGCACAAAATATTTATGGACCTGTAGTGTTTACATTCTAAAGGATTTTGAATCTTAGGCAAAGGTAAAATCAATGATCTCTTCCAACGACTCGGATATATACCACTGGTGAGTGAGAAATTAAAAACAAAACATAGAACATGATTTATTTCATTATAAACTAATTTAAAAAATTTTAAAGGAATTCCATCATTGCCCATTGCATTGGAGGAGATATCGTTGATTTCCTTACAGATCATATCTACATTAATATTAGTGAAAACAAATGAATTCTGAAACTCCCCTAGTCCTTTCTTACTCCTATAATAGTCAATTAAGTTATCATCTATGCCATGATTAATAGCACAAAAATAATTGTTCAATTCATTTATATCTATAGTGGGATCAGATACATTCTTCTGTTCTTTACCAGCGCCTTGGTTATTCAAAACTCTCCATACATTTTCACCAGATTTGTGTTCCTCTAAGTATACAGTGAAGTGTCGATTCCTAGCATCTCTAAGCAGTCTCTTAACTCTATTTCTTAATTGTCTATACTCCTCCCAGACTACATTATTTTTTGTCCTTATATAATGCCTATACTTAGAGTCTCTTTGTATCATTAATGCCTTTAGTTCATTAGTTATCCAAGGGCATGGCGTTCTTTTCTTGTGAATGACTCTTTCAGGTACAAATTTATTAAATAAATATAAAAATCTCTTCTCCAACATGTTAACCATATCATCTACAGAGTTACTACTATATACATCATTCCAATTCGTGTATAAACATTCATTTTGCAAATCCTTGTTATTTACATTTTTAAAATCCGTAACGACTATTCTATTTTTATTTACATGTAACTTAACCCTTAAATTTAATTCCAAATAAATTAAATCGTGGTATGAAATACCAGATAAGGGATATTCTCCATGCCGCTTCACTCGGTTTAGATTATATACAATAATTAGGTCCAACAAAGTATCACTATTTGGTAAATAGTAAGTTGTATCCAATGGTAAAACATTTAAATTTAGAGTTTCAACAGAATTTAATAATGTAATTTTGTCAGCAAACATTCTATTAGTACTAAGATCTATATTGAGATCCCCTAATAATACAAAGTTCTCATACATAGGTAATAGGTTTGCCAAAACATCGAACAACTCTACAAGCCCTCCTGCTTTGGGGGGTCGATAGACTGCACACAATAATAGTTTCCATACACATGTCACCTCTAATATTATATATTCAACTCTGTTACTATATCTATGATTGGATGATGTTATTATTTTACAGTTTAGACTATTTCTAAAGTATAAAGCTATAACTCCCCCCTCCTTTCCTTCCCTATCATGCTTTATAATACAATAACCATCAATCATATATGGTACAGATTGCTAAGCTGGGTCCAAAAAGGTTTCAGTTACTACTATAACATAAAAAATACCATCACTGATTACTTTAAGAAAGGCATCTCAGTGTCCTCTTAAATTTTCAACGTTCACATGTGATATTTTTAAAGTCTTTTTTACTAAGAAAATATTTTTTTAGTTCACTTAAAGGGCCCCAATTTTCACGTATTATAATATTATTTGTTTCCATAAATAACAAAGACACTTACATCACAATGAAAACATGTATTCATCTTATGATATTTGTACAAATAAAGTATTTTACATGTATTTAAACGGTGTGTGACAATTGGATTGTATTGATAAAAAACAATTTTACAGCATACAACTCTACAATGAACATATAACAAATAAACAGTGTAATGTAGTATAAGGACTATCAGATTAATTTGCCAAGGTCAGCCTCACAGTTGATTACGACACAACGATCCCCTTGAGTATTCCTCATAAATATTCGGCCGTTCTTCACCCACAGGAAATAGTAGTCTTTTGGCGTTAGTAAGACACTCATTGACGTATATCTGTGAGGATTCTCCGTCCATGTAACCCAGGTCCCGTGAATTAGCGTTTCTCTTTTGCCTTCTCAAGTCCATAAACGCCTCCATATCCAGTTTGCGGACAAATTTAACAACAATCGGGCCAATACGTCCTGACGATGACTTGAAACGATAACAGTTATCTATCATATTTTGGTTAAAATTTAAACCAATAACCTCCGATAATTTGCTTATAATGTCAAGCAGACTTTCTAGTTGTTTAAATGGGACACCAGAGATCTCAACAATATTTTCTTTATTGGCCTGCTCTAGGGCGTTAAGTTTTGCGGTAAGTTCAGAGTTAGATTTTTTTAAATTGTTGTTTTCCTGCTGCAAATGTTCAATATCTGCTGCAGTTTTAATTAACACATTACTCAATTCCTCGATTCTTTTACCGTTCTCAACAATCCATTCCCCATATTTATTCATTTACGTAGTTATCTCAGAGTTAGACTGCTTATCTCACTCCGTAAATTAGAAATTTCAATAAACAGCTGTTGCATTGTTACATCATCCAGTCCCATACCGAGCGCCGGTGGAGGGACCGCCGATATCTTATCTGCAGTTCCAGAGTGATTCATTTTTGCTTGAAACTCTACTATCTTATCTACCGTTCTAGTATCTAGACTGCTTCATTGTTGCATGACTTTCAGCACCCGCCATTATCTTATCAACATTATCAGATAAGCCAAGCGGACTGAGCTTTTTGGACTGATTGGGACTATCACAAACGTTCCTGTCAATGCAGGAAAAACAAACCCACTGAGATTGCTGTTTTAAATAATCATCTTTGGTGATATTGGCACACTTAAAATGATAATTCCCTTCACATTTGCAACAAATCGCTATGAGAGTTATATGAGACACCCTTTGTGCACTTAAAACAGACTATTTTGGAGGTGTTACTTCTGTTTGTGTCGGAATCAGAATCATTATTTTTAGACCTAATTTGATCAATGGATGGTTTTATGGGGGTGTTGTCACCTCCGGTAGACTTCTTCTTACTACAAGTATCACACTTATAATTAGAATTAGTTGATACAAATAAATTTACATTCATCGACTGTCATACTTGATATGCAGATAAAATGAAAATGATGACAGCACTCAGAGCAAGTAATAAAATCGTTCTGAAATCGCTCTACTTATTCGGAATAGCTTTGACAGTTCATATTGCTTCTAACGCAAACAGTAGAACAAAAAAGAGTACTAATTACTAACAATTCCTAAACTATAACAAAACTGTAAAAACGGCGGAAAATGTATTAAACAAAGTTCAGTCAAAGTAACAAGATATAGCTTATGTTACCAATACACAGCAAGGATCGTCTGCTCCGCACGCCACCGCAGCTCAAGCACAACTGAGAGAGAGAGAGAGAGAGAGAGATTTTCCTTATTTACTCAAATTGTAGTACTAGTGTAACCTATACGATATTTTATTGGTGTTTGCATTGTATTTGAGTCAACCCAACAATCATTTATCGTAAAAGTGTGTCAAGCGTGAAGTTATCACTAAAGTTTTCATCCGTTATTTGAAACTTATCGGTTAGTCATTCTAGTCTGTTCACACCCAATATCGTAACGAACATTGCCGCCAATGGATGGTGACATCTACAACATAAACACACGAAAGCGATGGTGATGGGTCGGCGGTAATTGGTTTCAGCAGTGTTAACATTGCAAATTGAATTATAATCCTCGGAACGGGCTGCAATAATGGAATATCAACGATCAATGTTTGCGCAAAACAGTTCCCACTACTAGCGTTATCTGCGTCTTCGACGTTTGTAACAACTAGACGACTTCACTCCATCTCTGATGTGGGGTTCTATACATTTGCAATATAAACTAGAAAGGGTTATCCTGGGGAATATTTTCAACACGGTTTGTAGATTTTTTACTATTTGTTATTTACATGTGACTAGATACGTAGTACATGCTATCTGGAAAATTATTATAAGAAACAAAAAAATTAGGTAACGCAATACACGTAAATAAGTATATCTATTACTATTCGTAGGGTTATTTCTTCGTTTGCATTAACAACTAAATTTCATTCGGTCTTTTCTGTTACAAATAACTTTTATTATTCACTATCAGTTACCCTCCGCTCCATCTCTGATGCGGTGTTGTTTACATTTGAAATATAAAACAAAAAGGTTTATCCTGGAGAATACTTTCAACACAGTTTGTAGATTTTTATGCAATGTTTTATTTAAATGTCACCAGATAATTAGAACTGTTGCATCGTGGGAAATTAGTTGTAAAAATAATTGGGCAACTGTTCACAGATACACCTAGGTGAAAAATGCAGCTATTACGACTTTTTGCGGTTATTTCTTCGTTTGAATTTACAACCAACACTTATGTTAGTCTTTCAAATAGCTGTTATTATTCATTAAAATCTGAGAAAAGTCCAAGAGTAAAAGTAAAAATGAATCGTTACCCAAAAATTTAATAAAATGTTGGTAAAAATGATTCTTAAAAAAACTGGTAACTAACTACCTTTATTTTAATATCCAGGTTACTAAAGATTTTTGGGATTTCATGCACTGACCAGTAAGTTTCTAACCCAATATTGCCATAATAATATTCTTATAAGAGGCAAAAATATCTGTAGGCGTTCTGAGAAATATTAGACCTTTTTAATATTTATTTCCATACAATAATAGGCAAACATGTCATTTTTATACCTGCTATTGTACTTAACTAAAGAATGGTGTGATAACTAATAACCTAAATTCGTTATTAAGATTTTTAGTCAAATTCATTATCGTATATTCAATAGTTATTATGCATGCATGCATGTACACAATAAAATCAGTATTTTCCAAGTTTGATAGTACTGACTTGCCTTGTCGTTGTTTTACCAGCGAAAATCAATTTAAACTTACACAATATAATATTTAAAGGGTTAGTTACGGGTAATAACGTCCTTAAGACCTGTTATGTTCTTAAAAACAGGTCTCGAAGGAACGTAATCACGAAAATAACTTATTTCCTTTCAAATGGTTGATAATCAGAAAGTAATAATTAAGTTCTGTATAGTTCTTTTGATTTCGGCTCAGTCCGTTATAAACAACAGGTTTATTCCCAGTTATTATTCCTTTGTGTTTGATGTAACAAGCCAATATTTACTTGTCTATACGTGCTGTAAAGAAATAATTGTTTAAAATCGAAACTTACGGAATCTATTAACACTTATTTTAATATATGACATTAAACAACACAAACGTAAAACGATTAGTAATAAAAATCTAATATTATATTTGAAATGTCTTAGAGAAGGTAAAATTAATTTTTAATTACAACCTATAGAAGTTCAGGCTATAGAAGTAGTTAATATGTTTAATTTAACAGGTTAACTATGGATTGAATGTAATTTCAATGACATGAATTGCTTTTACTAAAGACATAATACATTATTGAGGCCTCGCTAAGTAACTGATATCGTTATAACTATACTCCACTACTGTTAAAACCTAATTCCACTCAATTATCTTTCAAATTTTTAATGCAGTATTTTACATTATGTCGTGATAAAAACTGATATATCATATACATATAACATTATACTAATTGAGTTTTAAGATAAACCTGAAAATTTATATATATATATATATATATATATATATATATATATATATATATATATATATAAATTAGGCAATAGGTCAGTTGTACTGACCAGAGCGAACAGTCAGAGGACTCGGTCACCTAAATGACTCATTAGTCTTGTCAATAATTACCCATCCTTATTCATCTGTGAAGTAATCAATAAAGTTTTTGGGCTGTTGGAAAAGGTAGAAAAACATGATGTAGAGTTCAAATAAGTTTTGAAGAAATTTCCGTGCAATATGGTTGGGCAATAACCAACAGTTATGTTGTGCACATTAAGACGGATCGAGGTTAATTGGAAATGTATCAATTAGTTATGTGTGTATTACAGTTGTTGTAATTATTGTGATTTACTAATTTTCCAGAAACTGTGTATATCATTACATTCTTATTTATCGCGTACACAAATTTGATCATATGCTGGTGAATTGTGTGTCTTTTTATATCAGTGATAAATTTAATTTGCTATTGAAACTGTTTAGCTGTTTATGTGGAAATTTGTATTTTCGATCTTCTAGACAGATGACATTATCTTGATAATTTATAACAGTATTGCCTTTAATAGGAGATAATTAGTAATTAAAATATACATTATTTTATTTTATTTTTAAGCTATACTCTTAGTTATATTTGTATTGAGAGCAGTGGGTAAAAGATAGAAATATAAATAACTCACAATCTAACAGTTATTTACAAATTATCTGTATTAGTCGTGTATAAGTACATATATTATCGACTCTAATGATTGAACATTTATTTCTTTTCTTTAGTAGATATAGTATGGAAAAATACTACATTATTGTTGGTATTTCATCAATTGTTTTTATCTTATCTATACTCCTATACTCTGTAGTATTATGATACAATAATAATGTAAAACCAGTAGTAAGATTGTAATAATTGGTTTGTGTAAATTTTAGGTTACAATAAACCAATTTAATTACTTAATATGTAACTTAAAGTGTAAAATAAGTAAAATTATTTTATTAAAGGAGTTTTAAACTAAAAAAAATAATAATTTATCTCTTAGGATAATAAAAGTTTAGAGAAGGAAAGAAGCTTGATTTAATTAGTAAATTAATAACGATATTTTAAGAATCTGTACACATAAACAATAAATAAACGAGTAATATTTTTTCAGAAATATAAACAAACGCCACTTTTATGTAGATATTTTATGCAATTAATAAAATTAAGCATCAATAATACCTAGTAAATAAAACAATAATAGTTAAAAACAATGTGATAAATTAATCAACATGGATAAACTGGAAATAAAACCACTACAGAAATTACATCTTTACTATTAACATTTTGTAAGATGGTAAAATATAACAAATATTATTAGTAAGTATAGTGCAACAAAATAACAATAGGATCCATACATTTTTAGGGATAGTTTAGCTTAATACGTGAGCACTAAACACAATTATTCTATTAAGATTGATTATCTTCTGCTTCATAATCGGTTCAACCACTCTGTACTCAAATGTTCCCTAAAAGTATAAAATTGTTTTAAATGCCAAACATTATGCCTAACAAAAAGCCGAGTATAATGTGTGATCACTGCTATTATGAAATGCAAAAAGCCATGCTGAGCGACATCTCGCTATAAGTAAAATTGTGATTCATTTTGGCTTAGATACATGTTATGTTTTTTACTGTATTATTATCTAGTATATGATTTATCGACCTAATCGTTGTAGTATCAGAATCAAATTTATAAATTAAATTTAGTCCTACATATTAATTTCTACATTAATTGACCAAGACTTATGACTTTTTTCAAGATTTCCTTACAAAATTGATGCAAAACACTCATTAGGCTTGTTGTGCTGCACGTTTTGATAAACTGTATTCCATTAAAACTTTTCAAGTTTATAATTTGTCTCTTATAATAGTAGATGACAACATTTTAATTTACATTGAACTGTACTTAAGTATAGTACATCTCGGTATTGTGATTTTAGTCATTATAGTCTCAATACTCTACAAGTAAATATGAATCCATTTCATTCACGTACGATGTTCTTATATCATTACACGACAGTATATAGTAATTCGGTATTCGCATATCACTATAAAACATAGTTCATTTTAGAAAAGGTTTCTTGCATTTTGTATGCTATTTCGATGTTTTATGACAAAGAGTTACAAATAAAAGTATATTCTTAAAAAAGACCAAATATTTTATTACTGTTAAATATATTTCAGGTGATCTGACCGTATGCTCTGGTTGAAGGGGAGGAGATAAGGGTGGATATAAGTGTTGTCCATTTGTATTTCACATATAAACCCTCTGAGTTAAATGTTTTTACGAGAAACCTAAATGGAGTATTCCTTTACTCTTTTCCAAGCTGATTTTTACAGTTTTGTAACATATTATATAAATATGTCACTCAATATTTGCTTTAAATGAGAGACTAGTATAACTATTCTTTTACAAAAAAAGGGAATTAAAATTTGTTGAAAACCCCAATTTCTAACCTAACAGTGTTTTATTACCCACAGTAGGTACACATTGGGTTTTTATGTCTTTTGTTAACGGTGCAGTTGATGATACAATTTATTTTTAGTAATTTGACAAAGTCTGTATACCAATGGAATATAAATTTCCGAGGCTGAAATCAAGTTTACATTGCATAAGCTTACATATTCCCCATATTCACCAAGTTTACCTTAATAATATAACTGATCGTTAGCCATGATAGAAGAAAGGCGTAATTTAACTCTAGGCTCCTGCATTAGTAAAGATATCGATTGGTTTTAATGCCTCAGATTTATTAGGAAATCTTTTATAGAATTGTATAAATAACATCAAAGAATATTGGGAAGTTTTCTTAGTGTAAGAGAGATTCGGGTCTCTTAAAGCAATACTGATTTCTTTTACACGGTTTTTCTTTGTTGTCAACAATCCAAATGAATTCTTTACATCCTTTCTGAATCTTAAAATGCTTTCATGCTTATGGATTATTTTTTAATTTGTTGTAATTTTTCTTAAACAGTTTCCTAAAAAGTTAGCCGTGCACGGCAATCTTTTACAACACGTCAAATGATCTGTTGCATTGTACTTTTCAATGCTTAGTACACAAAATAAGGTATTTATTTTCATGTTTACCATCAAATCAATTCTTGGACATTTTATTCTGATTACACAACCTGTATGGGCAAAACAAAACATAAAACTACATTGTACTTCCAAAGTCTAGTAAGAAATCGAAATATAATGTCAATTCCTAAAAAAACAAAAACATTACACAATCGTTTCTATTAGATTGCGATATAATCTGTATTATAGTTTTTATACTTTAGAAGTGTACTTACGAGAACCATTAATCACTACTGCTGTAGCCACGTTTATCCACTAATGCAATTCACTCAATGTTCTATAGCACAATACACCACACCTGGTCCACGCGTTTTGAATAAACATTGCTGACAGCATACCCCATTACAGCGATGCACCGTCACCATGTTGTTATCATGTCGCTAATAGCTATACACAATGAGGGAACTCGATTGTTGTTTTAGCGTGGAATACTAGTAGCGTTTTACCATTGAAGGAAAAGATATAACCAATTGAATTAGTCACACGGACAGTTTTCCATAAATATAAAACAATGAGTAAGACATATAACTAGTTAATAAATAATGAACTAATCAATATAATCCCTCTTTTACATTTTATTTTCGAGAGACGTGATCGAAATTAAGCCATATTCATTGTACATTTGTATCACCTCCAAAACAAATAAGTAAATATTCCACAAATATGAAATGAATCGGTTAACTATAAAGATAGGGTTATTGTGAAGTTAATAATATAACAAAATACAGAATATTAAATATTTTTATAAAATTGCTTTGATAAACATTAATAATTTAATATAATAATTTCCAGAATGTCGTTTCACTTATGAAAAAGTAAATCCTTATTAATAATTGTTTAAGATTTTTACATCTCATGAAATAAAGTCGAAGGATTTCATTTTTACAGGACTGTTTCAACAAGTTAATTTATTTTGATTGAATTGGTTATTTGAAATAATTATCATACGCTTACCATTCCTTATGTAAGAAATGTGAATTTAAAAAGAATTATAAAATTCTATCTCTATACTTTTGTTTCATTTGTTAAAGCCTTTAGTTTTTATTAATGTATTTTTGATCTATACCAATCTTTGTCAATGGCATTGCATAAAAATGTAACGCTATAAATATTTATTACGAAAACTTTTTATTACTTTTTTACTATCTGTAAGTATGCTTATTTTTAAAAGTTTCTTAAGAAACCAGTAAATGTATAATACTGAATTTATTAAATTTATATTTGTTGCAGTCTAAAATTGATATTGATATATTATATTATCCCCATGTAATATAATAAACGATCTTCCTAATACTTTAGTTTTGCGGCTTTCGCGGGTTTTCACTCACCTTTATCCTTTAGTTGTTTAAAAATGGTTTCCCAAAAATATTGTTATTGTACTCGTGCCTACAAAATGTTACAATGATCAGTGATTAATGATTTTATTTTCCTGAATAATAAATAAAATATATCTAAAATTATACTATTGAATAATCTTTCATTTTTAGCTATATCCAAGCTTAAAAAACTTTGGTTTTATATAATAGATTACTACTGCTAATTTTCAACATCTGAATATTCATAATGTGTTAGTTTAAATATACAGTTTGAAACTATTCATCACAAATCTGTAGTTTAACTTAGAAATATCAACAGTTTTTGTTAAATTATTAAAAAGTCAAATCCTTAAAGACAATTTTTAATACGTTGTAATCTTTTAAATTTAATTCGAAAATTTAATTTTATGAGGTTTGTTTGAAAGGCTCTTGAATTAGAAACTAATTGTGGATAATGGTAATTATGTGATTAGGAATGAAACTTGATTTAGCTAGTTTTCAGTGAATGTAAATTTAGCAAAATATGAACTTACATTCATTAAAGTTACTTAAAAATTTTTTGGTTAAATAATTATAAGTATTAAAATATTTGCAAAACTGAATTTATTACTATGATTTACTTTTAAACTGTAAATTCCAATGCTTATCATGTGATATTTTGAGGTTTCGTAAATAAATATATATATAATTATATATATATATATATAATATATATATATATATATATATATATATATATATATATATTATATATATATATATATATATATATATATAATTGTATACATAACAATATTTTATTTGCATGTTAAATCTGACTATTATTTTTCCCTTAATCGATTTTAACTCAAAACATTTTCTCTTAAGATGGATAAATTGACGGGTTATTTTACATTTGTTTATTGTCAAACAAATGACAGTTTGAAAACTGCAAACTCCGACTAGACCAGCTACCAACTAATGAAGTTAACGGCTCGTGATTCTAGGCCATTAATCTTCAAGACAAATGAGACATCTAATTGTCTAAACCTACTTTCTAAGGTGTAAATTGTAGTATTTTAAATCAGCAACTGTTTACCATACATGTATTGCAACTTAAATGTACACACTTTATGCCATTTTAATACTAATTGAAGTAAAAAATATGATACAATTAACCATATTATTTTTTACCCACACGGTCATAGTAGTGAACTAATATCTTATATAAAAATATTAATCCAAAAATTAATAACCTCACATTACTTTATGTGGAAATCTAAAGCATTTGAAACAGTACTAATTATTTTAAGAAAAGCATACGATTACATCCCCTCTAAAGGTGTTCTATAGGTTTCTTTTATTGTAAGGTAGGTCTATCAGTAATAATATTTTACACTATCAGCCCCACGATTTGTGGAAATAATATTTATCCGAATATTAAAATAGACGCCTGGGTATGTAAGTTTTAAAGTTGTTGCTGGCATTTACAATAATCCTTAGCCTCCTATATAATAATTTTATTTTAATTGCTGAAAAATATTTCTGCCAAGTCCTTGTGTTATTTATTGCACCAAGATCGGAAGCAAATTTATTTTAGTATCAAGGTATTATAAAACCAGACATATTCTACTTGTTTCGATGTCATGATGTAATGTTTGCCTATGAGAATATAGGTGTTTTTTGGAAATATGTCTCCATACAGGTTTTGAACTTTTACGGTGTACACGGAGGAATTGCTTAACGGAACCTATATTGAAATAAAATTCATTCCGATATTGTGAATGGTTTGAATATCAGGATTAACTCGTGATAATTTTATAATTAATATTATTATGAAGCAATGAAGAAATAAGTTGCAAATAGCCCCAAAAATATGTCTGACACTGCCTGAACTACTTTTGAGGTGATTGTTTCGTTAGAGTTCACACTAAAAACTTCCTGCAACCTTCTACTGGACATACCTTTGCCTTTAAGATAGATAGGAATACTTCGTGCATATAAAATGGGTTTATTAAAAACATATATCTCAGTCAGACAGCATGAATGACCACAAATTCTTTGTTTAGTGAACCCTCTAAAATGCTTCTCCAGCAGGGACCATCGAAACGTCTGGCTCGGTTATAAGTAGAAGTTATCAAATTCTTTACTACTTAATTTACCCGGTCTTCTTCCCTGTGTCTAACTATAAATAAAGTCTAATAAACTACTACTTTAAGGTTTTCGTTCCTACATTGTTCGGAGATAAATAATGATATAACAACTGCAATCCAGTCTGCCTTATTGAATTACTGAATTTGAAGGCCTGAAAAAGTGTACTTTGTTGAATGTAAGATTTTTAAGAAACTAATAATAATTTATCAGAATTTATAAGTATGTGACACCACAAGTAATGTAACAAGGTTCGTCGAGGTTTCTTGCAACGTATCAATTCCTATCAACTTATAAATTAGAAGAATATATTCAAAGCATTTAATAATAGCTAAGCAAAATTTTATTGAGTAGCATCAACCATTATACATAAATAGCGCTTCTTGCAAAACTTCAAGTATATACTTAAGTTTGTTTTCGATATGCCATCAAAATGGATAAGCGGACGTATGTTTCTAGCCCCTTCACTTACGCTCAGCTAATGAATTACAATAATATTGTTTTATATAACTCCAAAATCACAGACATTATTTGGATGAATTTATCATCATAATTGTTCGTCTATTACAATTTATAAATGTTTAAAATTTGGTGGCTAAACTTCGGTAAGTGATGAATATGTATGGAGAAGTAAAAGCCTAATGTTGTTGAATGCCTTGGAATAGTTTCATGAAACTTTTTACGTTATGCATTCTATACAAGACTACTATAATTGGTATTCAGCCCCAGTCTTGCCGATAGTGCTATCTTGTAAACATACATACTCAATCAATCAATGTTTATTGCGAAGACATGATTTACATGTATAGCAAAAGTCAATAATTAGAGTTTAAAGCTAAAGTTTTTTACTTTTTCACCACATCAGGATCAAACTCAATTATAAAATTCAACATCATGCATCCTTCATCCATTTGCCAATTTTCCTCCTATAGCGCAGAAATCAATCTCCTGATTGGGCGATCTTCAATTCAAATGCAAAAAACCTCGGTAACACTAAACACGTTTCAATTTAGTTTTTAACACATTGGGTGGTGCGGCATTCTTTATCCAATTGGGCAGCTTGTTGACAAAGTGAACACCTGCCTGTGATGGCAGATGTCCGTAAACCACCGTTCTGTGTCTGTCAGTTGAGTAGTTTCTCCTGCCTCTGGTCTAATACGAGTGAATGTTTTGGCCTGTTATTGTGGCACATTTACATATACAGAACAGTGTTGTTTCGAAAATGTAGAGACTTGGCAGACTCAACGGGTAAAAGTTTTTGAAGGTTTTTCTAGCATGGGATTTATTTTTCACCTATTGTTAATATTTTCTTAACAAAAACACTCAACATTTTCTATATTCTATACATAAAATGTTTACTTAAATTAAAACTATTAAAACATGAATAAATTATTTTTTACAGGGGCCAAACAGTAGCAGGAGTGTATTAAAATTATTGAGGACTTGGGCTTAAACTTTATAGTAGATATATAACATATTTACTTTATATATCACTATACATACTATAACAATCAAATACTACTTCACCGCAAGAGTAAGCTAAAATCAAATCTTGTAACCAAATTTTAACTTCGAGTTTCACCCACTTATTTCTTTCATTCACATCATGTACAGTAATTATGTAACAAAAAGAATGTAAATATATTCACTGGTGTTCAGCCAATTCTCAATGAGTCACATAAACAGTCATTAAATTTAATGTTGCCTATTAAGAAAATATTTAGTCTAAATCACATATAGGTTGATCCTTTAAGTACGTATCGAGCGGAAATACAGCCAGAAAGACAGACCTACAGATAAACAGACGAAGAGAAACGAAGATTATCCAGCCCCTACAGTAACCTTGCTTGCCAGTTTCAAAACTATTTACCAATGAATATGTCCAGCACATAAAGATTAGTTTTAATTCATCACTACGAACTTTAAACGTTAGTAAAATATATTGTAAATATAACTCTAAATTGCTGCATTGGGCAAAATTCCGTACTTAAAACCAATTAAAGCCGTGACGAAAAATAGCTCTAAGGTTTATTTACCTTCATTACTCAATATTGGTTCTTCAGGATATATTATACAATTTATTGAACTGGGTCATCCCTGAACAATCATAAATTGTTATAGAATGTAAACCTTGTTAAAATAATATTTTATTTTGCAAACATCCATAATAATTTATAATAAATTTAATTCTTTAAAAAATAGACCAATGAAGTATTACATTAAACCCATGAATTGTATTACGATAAATATATATCAACGTATATTACAGAAAAATTTGATATACATATAAATTAGAGTGACGGAAACATGTTAATTCTGGCAATTGATTTTTTTATTTACAAATTTACATTCCTTTTAACGTTAGAACAAATAAAATTCTTTAAAAAACCCTACAAAATGATTTGAAGTTCAGGAAAAAAAACTGCAATTTATGATTTTTGTGTATAGTGAGGAAGTTCAATATCCAATCTATTTTTGTTTCATTATGACGGGAAAAGTATTCTGATGTTGCACGCTAATAAATTCTTACACAACGCCAAAATGTGAAGCAAAGTTAATCAATCTTGTGCTTATTTTATCTGATCGTGAAACCCCTAGAAGGAAAATGAACTGCCAAAATCTACGATCTGTAAAAGGATCCACAGTTAGGATGAATAAAGCAGGATTAACGCACTATAAAATCTCTTACACTATACAACTTGGATGAGATAATTTGTGTACTCTTCGAAGTAAGTAAACTTATCTCGTAAGCAGTTGAGAACAGGTAAACTGGGTTTCATGAGAAGTCGGTTTTATTAACGTTTGAAGAGTTAACGCATTAGAATCTTCAACTCTACCACTCAACATTCCAGATTTTATAACAAATTTTAGGGTTAAAATTTAGATATAGCACACGTCTGGTGATTTTTGTCTTTTATAATAAATTTTTATTTTGTTTTGTTTTTAATTGTTGTAGTTGCTTATAGTTTTTATTGTTAATTATTTTTGTAATATTCAGCCAAACCTTTAGTAAATACATGTGTACATGTTTGTATGCTTACTTTACATATCTGAATAACAATTTCAACAGTTATAGGAGTTGGCGTACATTTTTAGATGATAACATGATTGATTACCTGGATTTCTTATCGTTCTAAGTTTTAAAAAATAGAACACTACGTTACAAGGATCCTAACTAATCACAAAATTGGTAATACATTTTTTTAATTTCCAACTAATGATAATTAAAGCCTTAAAATATAGTGTTTTATTTTGTAATATATAACGATGGGAACTTTTATATACTATCATTCTTCAAAAACATCTATCTTCAATAACAATATTATAATCAATCGTGACATAAAAATGTTATGGACTGAAATTGAGTCACTGTCTTAACAACAATCTTTTTCTTGCGAAAAAATGTTTTTTTTAATAAATCCTTTTAATTAGTTATTTTTATATAGACACGTTGAAATTAAAAGATGCATAAACTACGTTTTCCTGGGAAACTGTAGGAGATGCAATTCGATGTAATAGATTCGACTTAGAAACAACACAAGTTACATTTCCCCATGGATTAATTTACTAAATGAATCCATCAAAGATTGTATAATTACAATATTCAAGCTTAATTCTAATGTAGGTTACTTAGGGATTGTTATATACACTACTGTATTTAATTGGATGAGAGTTAGCGTGACCTATCAACATAAGGTCTAAACATCTTATTTATGTATTTCCTTTAGTCCACATGGTATTTAAAAAAAAACTGACTTAGAGACTTGAAAATTTCCATGAAGTTAATTTTCATATATGGATTCATATATAGATTTCAAGTATATGGATTTTGAGGATATTGCATGATAAAGATATGGAGTTTGGCAGAGATTTATCAAAAACTCAGGGTAGTATCTCGAGATAAATATAAATTTAATATATTTGGACTACTTTGTTTAGTCATCAATAAGGATTTTGAGAAACATTCCCCTCCTCTCTGTTTTATCGGAGTATATTTCAAGAATGCAATTGTCTACAAACGGAAGTGAAGCCTGTTACGTGACACATGTGTTTTTGAGTTACAAATGTACAACAAATGTAATAACGCAGAGTATTTAATAAATACTTTTCCATGGCTACATCACTTGATCCGTAGTCTCTTAGGTCCCCTTAATACTTATGTGAGTACAGTGCAAAACAGAAAAGCAAATTGAATTATGCAAATGCTATTCATTATCGGAAAGGTGTCTTAAGGAGATTTACGAACCTTATAGGATATACAGAGTTTTCCACTGCCTCAAAGACTAGGTTAGAACTCAGGTTTATAGGCCTTGCTAATCGTGATCCATAAGAGTGTTAATGTTATCAAATACTAATTATATATGAAATTAGATATGGGGGTTGTGTTTAGATATAACAAGTTTGGCAAGTTATTGCGTAAGTATATTTTAAAATAATAATTATTCTCATAATTTTTTTAAAAATGTCCAAATGTTTGCACATTATTATATAATGTCATAAAACCTTTAAGAAATGAGATGAAACAAGGCTATATAGGACGATGGCTTCAAAGAGAACAAAATTTTCATGTTATTTAACATCTATAAGGCGACAGTTGGTATTGGGCTCGATATTTTTTTTATAGATTTCTTAAACAAAATAATATATTAAAGAAGTGAACCATTGTGGGTGAAAAGATATTAATATTATTATTATTATTATTCGTAGAACACTTAAAATATGATATATCGAAAATAGCTACGATATAAATAACAATACATATATTTATATTTATATACTTAATGTATTGTTTACGTTTCTATATAATCTTTAAAATAATGTTATTGCAAATTATTGTTACACATTTTACAGATATAATAATATTACCCTTTATTACGTTTGATCAAACACGCACGGCAAAGGTATTCCTAGAGCATACAACGGCTCAATTATGTGTTGCTAAGGCATCTTTGCTTTGATAATATGTTTACTGATTTTGTTTGGATAATGACGTATGTTTCTATGATTAGCCGTACTGTAATTAATAGTTAGTTTGCTGATTAAATTATAAATATATATATATTTATAATTTAATGAGTAATTAACAGGATATAAAAGGAGCAGCTTTATCCATTGCGAGGGAAAGACTAATAATGAACTAAGTTAATCAGCAAACAAACTATTAATTACAGTACGGCTACTTAATCTTTCTGCTATCTATATATATATATATATATATATATATATATATATATATATATATATATATAGAGCAGAAAGCTTAAGTAGCAATAATTATCTTTAATTTGTCTGTTTTATATAGTTTTTTACAGGCAATTGAAATGAGACAATATTAAATGTGTATAATATTAATTAGTTTTAAGTGAATGTCTAAAATGTATATCATATTAAGAACTTATTAAATACATTTACAGTGTAATAGATACGAAATGAAACATTTTAGTTTTTACATGATATATGTAGACTAAGCAGAAAAATGTTTATACTTATCAACATATACATTTAGTCATACTCGTAAATACATAACAAATTCATTACATCATTCTCTAAAAACCAAGGGTCTTGTAAACAAGGCATACATATCTTCCTTAGGATGATATAAGGGTTCTTCAGAATAAATGATGCCACAGCGGGAGCAAATAAAGGGAGACGTCAGGCATTGAGACAAATGGAGCCGATACGTGGCTCTGGCTCCGTAGCACTGTTATTGACTTTACAGGTTTCACTTTCTCACTCCCGTACAGTAAGATGTTCTTGCTATTTGGCTTTATTACTCAGCCGTGCACTAAGGTAGTTTGACTTTTTGAAGTATTTTAGTAAAAATTTAATCTCATCGTTAAATATAATTGGTGTATTCTTGTGTTGATACGATTTTATAATAATATTCAAACCTACACTCAGTTCGAAGAGCAGTGACTCCTAGAACCCTTGCTGACCTGTTTTCACTTTGATACGCACATGCGCAACTCTAATGGCCGGATTTTCCTGTCAATCATAGATAACTGTCCCAAGGTACTCAACACCTTCGTAATTTGGAAGCTGAAAGTAACTATACAACATAACAAAATATGGAATACTGTATAATGTTAAGATAGTATTTCATATTAGGTACACGGGTGGATTAACTTACCCTTTGTCCTTTTAACTAAAAAACCGTAACTTTTTCTTTGTAAAAGTGAAATCTAAATACCAAGTTTTAAGTACACAAAGCCATTCAATCAATAGATATAGGACACTTAAATCTCAGTTTATATTAATTCAGAAGGGCAATTTGCCAAAAATAACTTCAGTCAAGGAGATAAAATTTGTAACATAATAAGCTAAACTTGCAATAACTGTTGTCCAACAAAGCCCTCTACGTGTATTATTTAAAGAACAATAATTTACTATGAAAATACTATCTGATAAATAAATAGTACACACGTAATCCAATCACTAATTGGTCTAAGCACTAATCTCGTGAACTGCTAAACCAATTCGCCTCATTCTTTTTTTTAATATTCGTTGCAATCTGGATTCATTTATAAGAAGAAGAGTTCTTTAAATTACCTGAAATATTGAGTAATTTAAGTGAAACTAAAAAGCAGTTGACTCTTTCAGTTGAGGTTTGTCAAAGAGGCAGAAATTTGACAATATTTGTTTATAATTTAAATACTAGAACAATGCCCGCTCAGTAGGGATACAGATTGAAAATACAATGTTAATATATAACTTTCTTCCACATTCTGCCAGGTTGAAACAAATCGTCCATACTAAATACTATATAAACACTGTTATAAAACAAACCTAAATAAACAAAGCTGTCCACGTATTTACTTACTTACGTAAGTTACTCAAAATAGGTGGGCTTTCTTAGTATTTTATTTAGTATGTCATTTTAAAAGTGGATAAAGGAAAAACTAAGAAATGGAAAAAAATTCTCATTCTTTCCCCTTATACCGTATTAGTCTTCTCAATTCTACGTATATATATACATTTTCTTCATCGGGTCAAGAAGGTAAACTCAACACTGGCACTGGAAATATTGTAATTCAAAAGTAGACGCTCTATGACCCAAGTAGGCTTTTCATTCATTCGTATTTATGTATAGTTTCTTCACCAGTATTATGATACAAATTCTAAAACGGCAATGTAAATATCTGAGAAGAAAACGGAAGTAATATGTAACTCATTTTTATCTACGGCTTATGTTCATTATTTCATAGGGCTTAATTTTATTGGATCATAAGTGATTATACTTATTAGTAAGCCCGTAATGACGTAAATTTTTAAATGTTGCGTGAGAAACCTGAGAGTGACTGCTAGTTAGAAATAAAACTTTATTTTTATTAATTCTATTACATGAGTTGACTTATGTATTACCGTGTATGTACAAAATTTATTAATAGTATATAAGGACTCGTATTCGTATTTTTCCGTACATTATTTAATATAGTTAGACAAATATTATAACTGCATTATAGTACTTATTTATTTAGCATATGGGAACTGATGGATATAAAATAATATAAAATAAAAACATAAAACTAATCTATATATTATGTGCAACAATATTTTGTAAAATCATTAGCATCTGGAACATCAAAATATTTGTCAATAAAATAATTATCATAGTTTCACAATTTCTTAAATACATTTGGATGTAAAACAATAAAAATATGTTTGTTTAATAGGTTGAAAGTATTTAAATACTGTAATATATTGACCTAATATACATTATCGTAGTTTCTTTTACAATTAATATTGTCACACTCATATTTCATATCATGAGTAGCCCCATGTAAATTCAGTTTCTCATAAGTAAAGAATGTACATGAGAGTAAACATAGTTTGCTTTAAAATATTCAATGAACAAGTCGTAGTTTTTAATGTTGATAACATTTACGGAATAAATAACACGTAATGCACATAAGGTTCGCGATCGATTGCGCTAATATTTACTAAACTGACACGCCCTGCCCTGCTTCAGTAACTGCGATGGATACCATGGCTAAATATTAGAGAGAATATTTGGGTTTATATTAAATTACCGCAAAGTTACGCAATTGTAAAATACACCTCAGTTTATTTTATATTATTCAATTTTAATATTTTAACAAAAAATATGTATAACAATAATATATGATGGGTTTGGCTAAGTTTCATCCAGGCTTCTTAAACAATAGAGATGGATCATTATATCGTTATGTGTTATGATTTTTGATATAATTGGAAAATTATTTGACTACAGAATTTACATAGAAAAACTAATAACTCGGTTTTTACTATAAAGACAGTTAAATTACGACAGAAATGTTTCAATCTACATAGTTATGTTCCTATAAATTAACAGATTAAGAATTTTAGTAAATGGTTTTTGTGCTACTTTATACCTAGCATGACACTAAAACTTTGGTATATTTGGATATTGTTTGGTTTGGATATGAAAAATAAATTAATGCTACATATTATTTGGGAAAATATGTACTAAAATATATTATTTGCATTTAACACTGTGAAAATTACCGGTTGCTATTGAATGCAGATTTCTGTCTTTGTGAGTTTCTGTCTGTATATACGATATCCTCCACGGAGTTAACTTATACATTTAAAATTAAGTTAAACCGAAGCTCTATAAAAATGTTAAAGGTAAGCTGGCCATTCAGAGATGATTTCCGGGCAAGGATGTTGTTTGTACTGCCGCAAACGCCAAGCCTCCAACGCTAAACGAAAATGTAGCGTGCTCTCAACCAACCTAGTTATAACTGTTTACTATAACAACAGCAAACTATATTTGATCCCACAAAACAGTTCTTTCAATTTGTAACGAAAAATTTGTTCATAAATACTAATTAGCAAATTAAATATAACAAACCTATCTTCTAATATTTAATATAGTATACAAAATTACTCAACCAATTGAACACATAAAAACTATATAATGACATATACATATAAATATACATATATATATGTGTGTGTGTGTGTGTGTGTGTGTGTGCGTGCGTGCGTGCGTGTGTACATTTTGTATGTTTCTAAGTCGTAGCAGTATAAGATAGTCGTTGGGCAAAAAGTTAATAGCAATTAAACTAGAAAATGTGGGCAGTTTTTCCATGAATTCAAAATAAAACAAGTTAAAATAAAAATGTTTGTTTTTGACATTTCTTATATAAATTATATCTGCAGCGAGTGAGAAATCGTGACTTAAGATTATAAACTATTTTATACTCTCTACACAAGTAAATTTTATTCCAATCCAATTGTAATGAATTTTTTTATTTTTAATGGAAATAATGGTTAAAAATAAATAATAATAGTTTTAATGGAATATTTTATTACCATCGTTCATATTTTAAAACAAACCGTAAGTAACTCACATCTTTTTCGTAAATATGTTTCTGCCTTCAATAAATATTTTTTGAATAAAAATGCCCCTACTCCTATAGCGATTAGGACGTTAAGGAACTAGTGGGTATGATGTAAAAGTGATTTATTTAAGCTTTCCATACGGAAACTGTATCCCAATCAATCAATGTTGTTCTTTGATATGTTTACGCACTATTATTTATTTTAAGTAAAAATATACTTTTATTATAAAAAATACATTTTAAATATAGAACCTATACTATTGTGTACAGATCTAACTGCATCTCCGTGTGTGTTGGTTTAATTTTTACTCAATTCCGTAAAATTTATTGGAAACATTTTACCGACATTTACATGAATATAATTAGTGTCAGTATATTCCTATTGTTATTTCTGAAATCCTTCTCGATTACGTTCCACTGGTCTGAAAACCCCCTTTAATGACTTAATAAGCAGATAGTAAATGTATCCTTAATATGCTGTGAAAGTTAAGAATAATATGTATAAAATTGTATACACATTGAAGTAGGTGATTCACAAATGACAATTTACGTGGAGCAGATTTGTTTGGATTTTTTATTGCAATTTTAATTAACTTCTGTAGAATTCCATAGTGTATTACATCGTTAATGTGTTAACTAAAAGAACTTTGATCTTAGTATTCCTTTAGATTTAGGAATTCTCCACACTGGCAAAAATAATTAAATTGTTACTGAAACCATTGGAGCTATTCAATAACAAATATTAGAAATAAATTCGAGATATTTCAGGGATACCTTTAAAAACCAATTTTAACTCTCCGCCTTTTGGGCCACATCATTAGCCTTATATCTAAAATTATTCAAGATACTGGAATATCTTTCAGTGACTATCACTCACCTCAGGATTGTTTAGAATGTCATTCAAAAAGAATATGCTCGTGGTGTTTAGGTCTTTCAAAGTAAAATTGCGTGCGTTGGTAGCTACTATTTTGTAAATAACTTTAAAACATAAATAGCAGTAATATTAAAATAAATTAATAGCAACAGCTTCCAATAATAGCGTTGAATGCGCCGACGTAAATTTTCGTAATTTTCTTTTTACTATAAATCGTAACGAAAACAATGGGAAACATCACCTTCGTTTGAAATATTAAAACCATGTCCTCGTGAAAAGTGAAGACTCTTAAAGGCCATCCCAATCTTGTTCCGCTAAGTTTTTAACTTATTAGTAACTTATCCCCCCTTCATTTGTTGCAGAAACTTTTCTTTCCTAACTTTATTCAATCAGCCTTGTCTTTAACTTGGATACTCTAATTGTTAAATCTTCTTTTAAAAGTACTGAAAGAATACTCACATAGATTGAAACAAAATGTTACTGTTTTTGTCTTACTTACTTGCAAAAGATGAAATTCAATAAGAATATTAAATTTGGTAAAGAAGTGTGTTATATGGACACTGGTGTTAATTTTAAAGTTTGTGATTAATGTTGTGCCGCAACTAAATATCCAATGGTAACCATTTGTATTTATTAAATCAGTTTTTACTGACTCTGTGTATGCTTGCAATGAAAATATAAATCACTCTAAAGTTAACGCTGCTTGGGAATTTCTATTTTATTACATACTGTAAAATTTCGCATTCCATATTAAAAAGTAAAAAGCTATATTTGTTTGTTGTATCTCCAACATCATATCTCACTTTCTCACGTGGAGAGTATAAATCAATCTCATCATGCAAAGATATTAATTGGACCTGCCGTTAATAAAAGATACTAAACTCCATAACAATAATGATAACACTGATTATCTCAATTCAAATCAAATATAGCGATAGTATTAATTACCATAACCGCTGTTCTTACTAAACTATATGTAACCAAACACGTTTAAAAGTATTATATGTATGAACATATAAGAAACAATGTAAAGAATACCTGAATGATTAATATTTTAATTTAATGTTTTTTTTTTGTTGGATCTGTATTCTGATAGCGAATGAAAGATGTAGATTTTCCCATACAATTATGCACCAATAACTTCTTCTAGAAAAGGTAAATATGACTTATTCGCACTGATAGGCAGAAACTAAAATCGGAATAAAGGTTTCTTGCACGTTAAGTGACTCAAGTCAGCTATTCACGTGAGAAGATTGATGAGGTGACTTTCAACTCTTTCCCTGGTGATACTTTTGAGTAATGGTGCAGTAAGGAGACAAATTGTCAGGATCACTGGTCCGTGAGGTGGCACCAGGATTATAAATGTTCTTGGCGGCAAAAAACCTTAATTTTCGGGGACATTATTCAATAGCAGTGACAAATTGACGTGTGCTTTTGCAAAATTACCAGCAAATCGGTTATAAAACTTATGAGAAACCAAACAATTCTTATCCTCATTTATTTAAAGTCACAACACTGTTAATTGCCTTAAATTAGTAACGTATACATACGAATTCCTTAGCTTAATCAGCCGTTAATCTAATGTGCGTGCTAAGCTAGTTTAAACATTTTGAAGCGATATTAGGGTTTCGGACATTTATACGTTACTAAAATTATAACACTATGTTTCGTTGATTGAAGTATACCCTCTTCTTTAGGTGTATCAGACCTTAGTACATAAACATGCACATTGCACTGCTACTTAGATATTAAATTAATATTTGAATATAGATTTTATATATCCATATGTGGTATGAAAATAATCATAACTAGATAAATACGGTATTTAATATTTCGTAATAGCAAGTTACACATGTTTCATAATATTTTAGTATATGTAAATGTATACTTTAGAAACATACTAATATGATACAAATATTATGTTGATCTTCAAATATGTATTGAACCCAAAATGAATCTGTCTAAACTCACCAATATGAACTAAATATAGGAATTCCAATACTACCCCGTATATCCAGTGACTCAATGGAAAGGGGTTGCTTTGATTGAACAGGGGGAGGTTGATTGTGCTCTCACAATCGTTTCAATCATCGATTGCTCTCCAATACTCTCAGCCCTCATTACCCCATTCTGGCGGGTATTCTAATGCATGTCTGTGAGGAAGTCAGTATTTTTCAATATTGTGTTATATTTGTAATAAATTTTATCTTTGTTCAGTAATGCTTTTGAAAAAATTCGATTTAATCATCCAGAACTCAGGTATGAAATAAGGCTTTCATATTTGTATACTATTCGGTTAAAATTTTGGCCTGTTACCAATAAAACATACCAAAATGTTTGCGTTATTTATTTTTCAATATATGTCCAAAATATTATAATACAGACAGTTTAACTGGTAATTTTAGTTGTTACTGTTTATAGAAGCAATTTCTTCTTTAAATTTCAAGCACTTTTATGTCTTTAGTCACCTCAAGCATTATTCATTGCTTCCCACAAACTTTTTATGTTTAAAAGTATTACTTGTTAACTTGCTAATTTTTGAATAGATCCAATAGTATGTTATTCCTGTGTTTTACAGTCTTCATTTATATCCCTTGTTTAAAATTCACGTGATTGCAGGTTTTCATGCAATTACTTCTTAGTTTACTCTTAGCTAGGTTATTTTTAAGTTTACTATGTCATGGCATGCTATGCTGTACAAAAAGCATTACCATCAATGCCATTTGCTTCAATGCCATTCAAGTCAAAAACCTCTATATTCTGAAATATTTTAATTTTAATGTTTCATATAGAAAAGAAATTACATACATTCGAGTGCTGTTGCTAATAGTTTACTGTAATAACAGTGTTAAACATCAAACTCTTTTCCAAATTTTAAATCTTTAAAAAGTGGTAATAATACACATTGTACATACTTAGACGCCAGGATTGATTGGTAAATAGGAAACAAACATTTGCCATCGCGTCATTAATTCTAGTTATGACTAGTTTGGGAATACTGACTAATTTTAAAGTTAAGTCACACAACTCTTTTTAAACTTAACACGTAGTCAAATTTGATATTATCACACTGCATAAGCGAACAAAAGCACACGGAGCACTGAAAAGATGTAAAATTATTATTGGAACTTTGGTGTAGGGATAGGAAATAGATTACTGACACTTATAGCCTATATCTGATTGTAATTGTAGAAACAGAGTAAAATGTTTTGCCTAAATATATAAAGAAATTTCCTCTAGCAATTAGCTGTACATACGCAATAGCATTTGTTGGTTTAAACCGGATAGGCTTAAATCTGGTGATCTGTGAAATTAAAATCTGAAAAACCTTAATTTTATTTGATATCCTTTTGACCCCTCCCTTTTAATTTAGAACATGCTGAATATTGTATCATTATAAAATCCAAATTGACTCTTTGCTCCTTGACTAATAATATTATCATTGCGGCACACGCATTACAATGAAGACATAACAATCTGATTCCTGCTTGATAACATTGACGTTTTAATCAGTTTACTGTAGTATTGTAGTCCAACACTCTGAAGAAACTTCATTTTTTTACAGAAATTTCCTTTTTTTATTTAAACCTTATTTGGCTACCTTATTTCGTAAATGTATATATGTTTTACTAATATGGGATATGATACTGTAATTTTGGTTAAGCTGTTTGGCAGATTTGTAGTATGCCAGAAATTTAAGTTCTTAGGTTTCACTTTCATTTATGCCTATTTAAAATTGAAATGAAATGAAATGAAATGAAAAATGCCTTTATTTACAGAGGCAAAGTTAGGACTTAAAAGTCCTCTCTACCACTTATCCTCCAAACCACTTAACCTTCTATAAAATTGACTATAAAATAAACTGAGAAAACAGGCTAAAGGGATGAAAAATCCCTTAATGCAGTGAATATAGAGCATAAAAGGAATTTGCAGCCGATTGGCAACTGTCAGTAAAATTATTACACAGTAAATATTTTAAAATATACCAAGAATAGATCAGTTTAATTTTTATCAAGGTACATTAAGAATTCCGTTAGAATACTGTAAGCTGCTCCCAGTTCTTTAACTGCTTTTTATACTTCTATTGAAACCTAAAATATTTATACGTTTTTATACATCGTTAAAACCTCTAATAAACAGTTTTAAGGCGTTGTTGGAAATCAATTAACCGCTCAAATGTTTTTTTTCCTATTAACTAACAGAATTTCATCTGGTAAGCCGGACTTGGAAGCCTAAAATGTTCTATGAAAATTAAAATAAGTTAATAATATATAATATATCAGGAATCTGTCATCAGAACCCTGCGGATTAGCACCGAAGATATATTTTATATTAAATAAATAAGCATACATACATCCTGGTTATTGAATAGAACTTATGGATTAAAGTGATTAAAAAATTCTATGGGAACTACTAAAGATTCTTTACAGGTGCATTTAAAAATATGAGCAACTGAGGCACGTACAGTACAGGTAGGACACCGATGATGTAGTGCTCTGATGACGTCACGGGGAGTAAGAGTGGGTGAAATAGGGGGTGGATGCATCTCACAACTGTTCCAATTATTGATCACCTGGTACTGAGCTCTCTTCATTGGTCCACATGCGAGTAAACGCCGCTTACAAGAAAAGCGGTGACTCAAATAAATCATTGGACTACTATTGTAAAATACCCTGGATTAAAAATAACTATAAATGTTTTCGTTATATTATTGTAATCTGGCATGTAAATTGGTCTTTAAAAACTTAATAACTTCCTGCAGAAAATTTCAAATTACATTATGCTTCCCTTTTCTATATAAACTTTTCAGGACGCCCGAGCGAAAATATATAAAAACCTGCTCATAAACAAGAGTTTCACTGTGATATTGTTAAATAAGTAAATTATAACATGCATATTCTACAAGTAAATGAAGACGCGCAGTTGAATTGTACTGACCTAGATGTCTTAATGTTCATTATCTTAAAACATCTGGACTGCCTTGTCCTTCATACGCTCAACTTCACTTAAGAATATTATTTGTCCTAGCATTAATCCTACATGAGTTAAAAATGGAAATTTTTAGATGGATGAACATCACAAATGAAATAAACATATTTATTTAATTGTGAGATGGCTACCGTAAAGTAGTTTTTTGGGCTGGAATGTAACATAATAACATTTAAGGTACATAAGAATTGTTTTATAAGATAATTTATAAAAATATACATACACATAGCAGTTAGATTGTAAAAATGTATGGAACACAATTATGTTCCTAAGAAGTCATATATAATATTTATGCTACAGATTCTTCAATATACCAAGAATGGAACACAGGTTAAATTATTCTGTGTCAGACTATTTCTGTCATATATATATAATTAAATAACCCAATTAACATGTAATCGGAATATTTGAGAAAAGACTTTAAATGTGTATTATAAGATATAGAGGCAAATTCCTAATGAAGTGTCATGAATGTATTCCTAAATATGCCTTCGAACACCTAAATAACCAACAAGTCATGATAAAGATTTTTTAATGTAACTCCTGATTTTATAATTTCTTAACGCCTAATATCAATATATATATATATATATATATATATATATATATATATATACACATCAAATTGTATAAATGGCAATAGCCTTATTTAATTTCAATAAACATTGAATCACAAAAAGTACTTGCTCCGCCGGGAGTCGAACCCGGATCTCTCACTTGCCGGGTGAATGTGCTAGCATTACACCACAGAGCGCATTCACCCGGCAAGTTAGAGATCCGGGTTCGACTCCCGGCGGAGCAAGTACTTTTTGTGATTCAATGTTTATTGAAATTATATATATATATATATATATATATATATATATATATATATATATATATATATATATATATATATGTATAAAATAATATAGTATAATATAATTTTTTATTTAAAAATTAAAAGTTGTTTTTAACTTTATTTTTGGTTTTCTTTCCTGGCCTTTATATTGCTTCGTAATATTTTTAATGGACGAATTAAATTTTTTAAGTTTACACTGAATGTTTTCCTCACTTCTAAAATGCTCCATATTCATTGTTCTCTATTGTTCCAGATGACCTACAAGAGCGAGACGGTCTGCGGGATGTTGTAGCCATGTTGTCCTCTGCACACTATCATGAGCTGTTCAAGCGGTATGCCCGACGGCCCCTCAAGTGGCGGAAGAGGACGACACCTTACCTACCACTGTCGTTGCCTACCACCCCCTTCCCACTACCAACTACACTCTCCACGGAGAGCAACGAGGTTTGGTGGACAGTTCCGGAGGTAAGAAACTTTAGTTTGTTCTATACGTAAACGTGATTTTAGAAAAATGTTTTTTTCATCCCTAAGACACACGACACACTTAAGTGAATAGTGTAGTGTATAGTTGGAAAGCTTATAAAATGGCGCAGTTTTTAAAATATTTAGCTACCTTCTTGTATACAGGATGAAGAAAAATACAATAGACCAATGTTTTTTTTTATTTTTAGATACTTAAATTTTAAACTTTAGAACTATTAACAATGGAGTTTTTATTATTGATCATTTAAAATTTTCACTTATTCCTATTCAAAATTTAATGTAGAATACGAAAATTACGTCATTTACTCAAATCCGTTTAGAGGTAGTTGAGAAATTGCTGTAATATGTTTAAAAATATGGTTATTTTACAAAAAATTAAAATAGTTCTTTTTGAGGCCAAATTTTTTTACTTGGAACCTCTGACATGCATCATTACACCTAATTTACTTTGTATTTTCACCCAAAACTTTTTGTAACACTGATGACCAGCCATCCTGTATACATATATACGCAATGTTAAGATAAAATTGGAATATTAAATACAATGAAAGATATTATCTCAATAATATGATTAAAGTTAAATAAAATTTAACTGAATCATGGAAGCGTAAGTATCGTGGTCAGCCACGAATTGAGTCTGAATCTCAAATCTTATTTATTTGTATTAAATATATTCCTAATATTTGCACGCCGTCATTAATGAAACAATAACATGTATTCTTCGATATTATTATGGAAAACAAACTCGGCGTTTTACGCAGTTTTGATAATATACTCTTTGTAATGTTCACTCGTCCTGTTACGGGAAGAATGAGTCGAAAGTTACCAGAAATAATTTGACATGAACATATTCTTTGTATTATAAGTCGGTAGATAGTTATGTCGATATAAGAAATTATAAAAAGTATCACTTTTAAAACTATACCTACATATATTGAATGGAATATTACAAAATAAATACAATAAAATATAAAATCCGAGGCATTTGGAATAGTTAATTTCATTAGTATAAGACACAAATAATATATGTTTTAGTGCATTTCAAATGCAATTATTATTAAATCAACGTAATTAAATTGTTATTGTTAAGCCAGCATACAAACTTTTCAAAGAATCACAGGTTGTTTTTTTTAATAAAGAACAGTATAAAATTGTGATTTAATTTAAATAAAAATTTTTTTAGTGTCATTTGTACAAAAATGTTATAATTAACCCATTGCGTTTTTGTAATTTACTTTATTGAACTGAGATATTTGACATTTTAATGTACCAAAAAGTATTTAATTACAACAACAAACTTTATTCTATTTTTTTTTAATAAACTCATGGTATTGGAGATGCAAAAATGTATTATTACGGCAATACTTATAAAAATTATATAGTTTTTCTACACTGTTACAAGTAGTCCCTACTTTTTTATGTTTCTTTAATACATTTTATATATAAATTTCAGTTACGTTTCTCTACTTGAAGGTTTTTTCCTCTTTCGATGTTTAACGACTTGGAAAACGGTAAATAGTAATCGTGCTATAGAAAATAATATAAAACTAAAGAACGCTTTCAAGTGAGAATACCTAAATGTTACTTTTGGTTTATTTCTGACATTTAGGCATTGATTTCTCTAAAAGATGATACTAAAAGTATTTTCTACTTTACGATGTAATTGTAATGTTCATGTTCAGTGAGTATTAATATTTTCATTAATCAAAACATAAAGAATTTGATTTCTTTGCCGAGAATAGCGTAAAATACTATTGCAATTTTATATCTTAAATAATTTTAAATATTTCTTTTATTACAATATAGTTTAATCTAGTACAATTGCATTACACATATCTGTTGCCAAACATAAATGTTTTAAAATTTCGAACTATTTTTTTTTTATTACATTACCAACCTGCTCTAAAAAACTTGTGGATTTTTAAGTATCAAAATCATATATTACATAAAAACTTATATTCCAATATAGCTTATTAAAACTTCTGTATTTACTGATTTAATCACTTACAGATTGGGTTTCATCAGAATTGTAGAGTTTTGTTTAGTGTATTATATTTAATTTAAGTGTATTCCTTTTATGTTATTTACCGATGTATTTGTAGATTTTAAAACTATTTGAAACTACACAATTAATTACAGCCCTCATACTTCGTATGAGTTAAATTATTATTATCTGGTAATTTATGAATATCTGGGAAAATATTTAAATACTAAACATACATCACCGTATGAATACTAATGGAGGGACACGTTGGTAGGTGCGGGTGTTGGGGGTCAACAGGACAACGACGTGGGAAGAGCCGGTGTCGGAGGCGGTGGACCACGGGCTGATGATGGAGAACACCACCAACCTGACCATCGACCTTGGGACCAACCTGACTCTGGCCCGGGGCGATGAGCAGGTGGAGCTAGCCATAATGGTGGCGACAGCTTTGGTGCTGGGCCTCATTATCTTGGCCACGGTTATCGGTAAGTGGTTCAGTGTTGAGTCGTAGAATTTTGCTCCACTTTTCACTTGGGAGTTACTTGCTCTTTGGATTGGTCATGCACATGCTTCGTACTCATTAGAAACTAAATAGTAACATTGAAAATTTTGTTCAAAACAGAAAGAAATACAATGAAAAATATTAATTCGGCATTAAAAAGGATTTTTTACGACAATAAGCAACAATTACGGGTTAAAAAATGTAATGTCATATGAATCGGACTGACATCTAGTTATTTACGAATGGAAGAAAAACTATAATAATACCTAAAAAATACTAAATTATATTACAGTAAGTTTGTAATTTTTATTTTGCCAAAAATAAAACTGAGGACCGACTTTTGAACGATATAATCGAGGTTGTAAATAAGTTCAACAGGTTTTTACAATTGTTGCTTGTGATTTAGGTCCTCGCCACCAGCCCCTCAAGAAAATCCTACTCGAACACATAGCCCGATTGCGTCAAGGACCCTGGCTCTAGTTTCCGAGGGAGAGCTTGACAGAATTGTAAAGCAGCTCCCAGCCAAATAGTCAAATGTTCTGAATTCAATGTCGATGTGACTTTTAAAGAATTGCTTTACGCTTACTGTGAGACCTCTAAATTACCCATTCCCATTCTATTTCTGCTTTATGTCAATGAAACAATCATCACTGACGCACGGTGCAATATTAAAGTACGAAGATGACACTACTCTTAGGTTCAAACGAAATTTCAAGTTCAATTCGGAACGAAATGCTTTTTTTTGTACAGCCTCGATCTGAAACCTAATTTTTATTAATTATTAAAAATGTAATGTCTGGAGTGGAAATGGAATTTAGTCCTACCGGAATCATGGACTATTAACGACTAGATGCAGTTTTCTGTGTAAATTATTGTAAATGCTTGGAAATTATTGGGATCAAACCCTGGTATGGAGCGCTCACATAGACCACGTCTGCTCTAGAATAGATTCAGTTACATTGCAAAAGAAATAATCCGAGTCATAGCATAGTTCAAGTTTACATAGTCGTGCAGGCCATCTTTTAAAAGTTTGCAACTGTTGACTCTGCCAAAAGCCTTCAACGGGCATTGAAAATTAGGCCGAGACATACACAAGAATAGAGGCAGAGAGAACAAACGGACTGCAAGAAATAAGACGCTTGTTCTAGCAGGCAGAAATGTATTTGATCAACAGGTTATGAAATTACATGAGAAATATCCAACGCTTAAGGAGTTTGAAACTCGTATGTAACTCTGATTAACGACCTAAGTGTGAACGAGTTCTTGGCAATACACTGGTAGACCAAAGTTAATAGTTAGATTAATTCCCTATTGAACTAGAATAAATTGGCGAGGATTGAATGGAAATGGACAACATGTATATCTGTTGCAGAGAATTATGGTATGATAATATAAATTGTAGCTCAAGTAATTGTAACAAGACTCACTGACCACTTTTCCAGTAAAAAACTTTTGTGTAGGTTATGTCATATATAAAATCTCAGTTTCTATTATACTAGCCAGTTTCAGGTCTTTTTATACTGCAGCAACACATTTAACTGTTATTTTCCTTCTCTTTGGTTTTTCATAAAACTACATGTGATAGTGTAAAGATTCAAAGTTAGTTTCCTCTGATCATTTCCTTTAAATAAGATTTTAAAATATACTAATTAGGTCTAAGTTTATAATTTAATATATTAGTGATGAATGTTACTCGAACCCTATTTAATTTTTATTATTGTAATTGTTCGTATTTTGAAGTTGATCTAGTTCAAGCTTTTCTTTTTTTAACTAAAAATTTTTGTATTTACCAATAAAGCAACTAATACAAACTGCTAAAGGGGCTAAACTGAACTAATTTTCGGTTTATTCGTAAATAAGCCTTGTAATGTTTCTTTGGTTTAGCACCCGTGTCAATATTTGGCCCAACACGAGACTTATATCACCGACATAGTACAGTTTGTCACGTATGATATCGAGCTAAGTCAGTAGAGAACGGAGGGACGCACGTACAACATACAGCAATATTTCACCGTGTGTACCGACGCAGTCAATATTTACTGATATCTTCCTCATGTCGAGCTGGAGCATGTTAAAGTATGTTTGCCTCGGCTGAGCACAAAACAGAGTTGGATATGGATCCATGTTTGGACTTATGTTATGTTAGTTTGTAAACGTAAGCGTTCTTTGGTGTTTTAATAGAAAATTTTGTGTTTGTCATTAACTGTTAGCAATTCAGAAATTTTAATAAATATTTTCTGAACTATAACATATTTCCAAAACCCAAAATGTTACAGTCTTTATCCCATCAAATCATGTAAAGACACTTATTGTACGTAACTGAACATTTTTTATCAAGTTCAAAGTTTACAATACTAAACGTGAATCCATAATAACCTGATGTAACCTATTACAGTGTGATTAAAACAAATTCAAACCTAGATATCTGTTTAGTAACCAAGACCAGTTTACAGAATTGAAAAAAAATTGTACTACAACCCTTCAAAAATAATATTATGTCTAACCACCGGATTGGTCTGTGAGGATTCTGTATTTTAACCTTTCTGTTCTCTGGTGCTCATTATATTCAGATTTGGAGCTATCCAAAAGTGGCCAGGTTTTATTCTACAAACAGGCTCGGATTCTTTTGAGAGGATTCCAAACATTGTTTTGACCCCTAGAAGTACCAAGAACGCAGCACGTGTTTAATGTAGGAGGATTTTTTAATTATAAATGGGACTGGTGTTTTTATCGGAAGGAGTCATTATCGGAGGGACGAATCCTCCGAGGGACGAAACGGTAACGGTAACGAGTGTAACCGAAGCCGTTACGTCAGCGTTTCAAGGTCAACGACGCAGTGGAGGCGTTTGTTCTCCAATGCCTAAGAGAATGTCAAGGACAATTTACGATGACGGAGTAATAGAAAAGCTCCCAATCCGATGGGAATAAGTAATTTTAAGTTTGGATGAATTTGTAGATAAATTATATATATATATATATATATATATATATATATATCAAATAAAGTTCTATTTTTATCAGATATGTTTATATTTGATTACCCGTATTTAGATTTCAGATATACATCAATATCTTTATATCAGCTTATCAACAGACCGACCTAGTTTCAATATTTCCATTATGTTCTGATATTTCAAATTGCAGGTTAAATCTGGTTTTAGTTTTCTACGAATCTCGGATCTAATTATGTTTATTCATCTTATACGAGTATAGATTTATATACATATCGAGATCCTATATTTAAGTCTACGATGATGATGACGACAAAATAATGTTATTAAAATCCTCAACTTGTTGAAGTTATTTTAAAGTCTTTCGTAAAAGTTCTTTCATATATTTGTATGTAGTGATAACAAAATAATATATAAGGGCCTTATGTCTTCTTAATACTCAATCGAACTATACATATTTAATTGCAGTTCGTGTAGTCTTTTACACTAATTGAAAAACAAACATAAACCAGTATGGTCCCATTATTAAATACAATAAGTTATGCTGCAATATAGTTATTGTAAAAAAATAACAATTCACAAAATCTTAATTGTCATTTCAAGTATAATTAGTTGTGAATAAATGAAATTAAGCTTCGTATTCAGCAGAAGTTTCAGTAGATACATTTATTCTTCCATTACTACTCTGTTCATGAACTCTACTACCAAACTAGTAAATAACTCTGTCAAATTAATACATATTAAAATACAATTTTTTTTTATTCTCGTTTTAACTTTAAAACTAATAAAGTAAAATTGTATAGTTTATGGCGGCCTCCTGATATTTTGTTTCTTAATATACAATTGATTCCAGAAAGGTCTAAACTTCATTTGTTGGTTTATACCAGACTTCAGTGTTGTAATTTAGCCTGTGCTGGTGAGATGCGATGTTTGTGCTATTGAGTTCTGTGCATCACAAAGACTGCGTTCATATTTCTATACGGAGGTCAGGTTGTTGTCAGGAATGCTTCCATGTTATTGTTGGTAGCCCATTACCGAACGTTGTAGGATTTACACTAATGTTTACTAAGTAAGTTTATTAAGTACTTCACTCTTTAGAAAGAGGGTAGATTTTAATCATCGAAAAGAAGTGTTGTAGATTTTGAAGTATACAACGTTAGCAATTGATCGGAATCCAACTATAATTTCAAAATAATCGTCAATAACAAATAATAAACGAGAAAATGTTTTGTTTTATTTCTTAAATCGGCAATCTTAGCGTATTCATCCTCCACCTATAAAAATCTGTATTTTAAATTTTCAAAATATGCAAAATAATCTCATGGCAACTTGTAAAAACTTAATTATAGGAAAAAAGCTATAAATAGGTTGTGCTGCTTCACAGAGCTTTAGGCGTTCCTAATATCCAGAGAGGACTCTCTATAGATATTTTAGGCGGAAGATTGGGACCAAAAACACAAAGTTTACAATATTTGGAAAGTTCTAAAATATCTCAAACTGATAAGTAACCAGGCCTTCACCTTATGTAAATGTGTTTGACTGACGATATGGATTGAAAAAAGCTCACTCTACTTCTCCTGTAAAGTCTTTTTGTCCATAACTTAAATAAAACTGTTCCTCCTCAAAGTTAATGCTTATTATTTTTTTATGTTGGCTGATGTAGGGCAGTGTTTAAGTTAGTCCTTTATTTCATATTTAAGGAAAGGAAGAGAAATACGACAAGATACAACACTTCAGACTTTACAAAATAAATCATATAAGATTCCATTTGAATGTCAAGAATATCACTTAATCTACAAGAATCTCTATTCGAATAAAAATATCTTTCGTACAAGAACTAAATTATTTGTTTATAAACACCAATATCCGCTTCACATATTTTAACAATAAAGTCACATATGGAAAAGAAATAGTCTGACAACCACAAAAGATTCAAAAACACAACAAACACAATACAAAAAAAACCCACAAACTTACGAGTGAAGTATAATTTAGTGGTTTTGACTCAATAATGCTCTTACTGATAAAATACGTTTCAAAACTCTCTGTTTCGGTTTCCTTTAGAGCGTTAAACGTTTGAGGATTAAGAAAAGAAAATTACTGTTTCTTAAATTATTTATATGTTATACATCTATAAAGAATAATAAATTTTGATAATACTTACAGTTGTCTTTTTTAACAAAATAGTTTTAGTTTCCTAATTAAGTGAAAGCGTTCAAGCCCAGTTCAGTCTTAATTACAAGAAAGATGAAACAGTTTGCAATGCTACTTCTACAGTCAGTTGTCCGACAAACGCTTTGTACAAAGCGACTGTCTAATTAGAGTTCAGGCAGTGGATCCGGCCTGCAGTGGCTTCAATTATTCCCAAAGCACAATTCTCGAGGCTCCGGACTAGAGTTCAAATTATAATGGGTACTTAAAATAAAAGATATGGTTACATTTCTTTGACACAGAATTATACGTTGAATAATTATACAACTTATTATAAAAAGTAAAATTAAAGAATGTGTTATTTTACCAGTTCAAGTTACCTAAGAAGACTTCTCTAACACTTAACCTGGGGTCCAACGGCCTTAAGGTAATGTCCTAACCACCAACAATGGTTGGGGAAGCGGGCTGCTTGTAAGGACACGATCGCTTAGCTGTCATCCATCCAAACAGTAGCCACGATCGAAGTTGCTTTTTTCGGTTATCTTGCGATAACCACTGTGCCTGCTACACTGCGCCGTTGACTTGGCCTGTTATGACTAATTAACAGGTTATACATAATGGTTAGTTTTTCATAGAAAACTATGGGGTGACGTATTCTCTGGTATTGGGCCCATTCCCTGTCTGAAATTTTTGAAATTTAAAAGTTTTATACTGTAGTTTTTTTGTGTTCTTAGTAAAATTTTGTAGAACCTTATTTTTACTTGGTCCTAAAGGAACCTTTGCATTGGTTTTGCTGTACTCAGTGCATAACTGAAAGCTATAAACCATGCTTGGAAAGAGATTCATAGTTATTATGATTTTTTTGGCATCGATCTTCTCGTCCCCTGCAGCTGTGCAGTAACATTTCTTCTTGATTCATTTTACTTGAGAAAAGCTATGATGAGTCATCTTTGTCAAGCTATTTTTATATGACTGTGTGTCTCTCTATCTGTCCGCAGGACATATCGAGAATAAAATTATTAGTTATATACCAATAAAAGTTATAAATCAAGAAAGTATCATAAACCATCATATTGTATAGTACCCTTTTTACTCTCTGGAGAAGTTGCAAAAAATGGGTAACTGCCGGGTACAAGAATTTTCAATGAAATAATATTTGTTATTTATAAATAGAAAAATCAATGGATTTTGTAGTATATTATGTAAAGCATACATATTTTGTGGCCCAAGTCAGAGTATCAAAATGTACTTGGTTTTTGCTGGTGCTTTGTTTTACATTCAAAGGCAACACCAAACAAGCTACTGGTAAATTGGATTACAAATATCAAAGGTACTCATCATTCAATATATCATCCCTAAATATAGTCAGGTCTTCTAAAAGCTTCACAATCAACTCTATATATTTCCCAACAAAAGGATCCTGTTCTCGTACCTTAACTCTTTGTTTACAGGCTATTTTAACACTGCTGTACTGTTATATTCCATACAGAAATGTATAAATCTGAAATATACGAAAAGAATTAATTTTATAATAATCAAAAATGTCTTTTAATAAATAAATTAAAGATTATTTTAGTATATCCTAAAATTTACTACACATAAAGCATTTAAAACTATCCAAGGATATTATGCTGTTTTTGGTTACTAACCAAATGTGGAAAGGTTTTTAGAACAGTGAGTTAAGAACTCTTGTGTAAAAACTATTTGGGCCTATTGAAAGAACCACGAGAATGCACCATTTTTTATTTACACCGTTTAAAGGTAAATTCAACACTTTAAATAACTACCTGCTATAAACTTATAAGTATATAAAATATTTTAAATCATTACAATTTCAAAAACTCCAAAACTACAAACTACGAAACTAACACCAGTTACTTATACAAATCAGGAAAAACTTTTCTATTTTATTTGCTAAATATTATTGATCTGTTATTTAACTGGATGAAATTTATAAATTTTTTTTAGTTGTACGCTTTTATATAGTACCCGATTAAAAAACGATTCTAAAGGACTTTTATAAATCAAACTTATGGCAACCGAATATTTTATATATCAACGTTGCCAGCACTATAATGCATGGTTATTACAAAATTAGTATGTGTCTCTAAAATACAGGTCACCGTGGGTACGGTAATGATAAAAATGTTATGTAAAATGTTCATACAAATTTGATGGGGATTGACATTTATATTGTTTCTAACAATCCTGCTTTTAATTTCAGTGAAACGAACCTTTGGAATGCGTAGATCTAGTATTTAAATAAACAAAAATATACGAATTTATTAAAATTAATACTAATTACGAGTATTATTTTTTGGTGAAACGATGACGTAATTGCGTACAATACTTTATTGTCTGAGGCGAATGTTGACAGTATCATCAAAGGAGAAATTAGTTATATTGATACCTATGTGGTCTATTGAAAACTAATTACATTTAATTTCATAAAAATGTTTAATTTTAAAAGAAAAACGTAATGTTTACTACAAGTAAATTAATGTTGATTATATTAGAGTTTTGGCAATGATATACAAATATTGATTAGTTGTTAGAAATATAAAAGAAACAAATTTTCAGGAGCGGTATGCATAACTTTATTAAATATGTATTATTGTAAGGAATTCACGTTATTGGATTTGTTTGGATTAAGGAGACTCAAAATAAAATAAATTTAGGTACTAGTCAAAGCATACATTGATGGATAGCCTCAATTGTTGAGTAATGTATGGAAACTTTCCAGGTAACGTTTTTGTGATCGCCGCCATCTTATTGGAGAGAAACCTCCAAAACGTTGCCAACTACCTGATCCTTTCGCTGGCCGTAGCCGACCTCCTGGTGGCCTGCCTGGTCATGCCGCTGGGAGCCGTGTACGAGGTTAGCCGTCAGTGGACGTTAGGTCCTGAGCTGTGTGACATGTGGACCTCAAGCGACGTTCTCTGTTGTACAGCTTCCATTCTACATCTTGTCGCAATAGCTCTGGATAGGTGAGCAGGATACTTATAACTAATATCATTTTTAATAATTATTTGAGCAACAAATGTAATTGGGCAACATATCATAATCCTTCTAGTTGAACTTACACTGGGAACAACAAAAATGGATGTCACTTAAATCAAGGCAACCTTAAGGATTTCAAGTGCACATCACTAACCATAAGTGTCAAGATATTTGTGTGCAATTAGGGATTGAAAGGTCTAGTGTACTGCGGAGGATGGTTGTTAGAGAATGTTAGATTATGTGAGGGAGTACTACATCCTGTCTGCTTTGGCTGGAGTGGCTGGAACGGAGGTGCTCTCTCTTTTTTCCTGATCGAGGTAGTAGTGTCTGCTATTCATCCTTATGGATCTTGACTAAAAGCACTGAGGGAGTTTTCGGCTTCTTAACCTAAGTCAATAAGAAACGTTTTAACTTTGCTGTTTTGCCACATAAATTAGGTAAACTAAAAATAATTTTGTATGTAGAGGCGTTAATTTTATATGTTAACTTTTTCAGTTTAAAATAGTATTATGGATATTTAAAATTTAATATCATTAAAGTTTAAATATCCAACTTAAAATCATTTTGGCTTTTACTCTTTTTGGCAGTATATAGTAAGTGTGTGATTTTAAACAAAGGATTAAAGAAATTCTCTTTTTTTCTAAATGAGAAACTACCGTAGTAAAAATCAATATACCTATTAAAAAATATCAAAACACTCATGTAATATAATGACAGTATGTTTTCGCTTTGGATGTTAACTTTAACAGATAAAGATTCACGTCCATTTTTTTACATGGGCCATTGTCATTTTTATATTTTGTATCATTCTGAGATATTCTCATTTAATGCGCTATATCCTCATTCTTATTCATCATTTTAAATTTCATGTTTTTAGTAACTACTTGGCTAAGTAAATTTTTAACATATAAATTTTGAAATCTAACGAACTCATCAGATAACTGAAACGTCTTTATGATATAGGTACTTCTCTCATAAATGTCTACTCTTTCTTAAGTTATAATTGTTTTTTAATAAACATGACCATGATAAAAGTAGTTCAATTTGAAGATAAAGAGGTTTATAATTAAAATTAAAAATTAACATCGCTTTATTTGTTTAGTGTCAACCTTGATGGTAGAGTTTGAGGGATAATTAGGGAGATACAAACTTGTCATGAAAACAATAATTCACAATCACGTAACTGCGCTGCATTAACTGCAATCAAAATAATTTATCTAAAAATATGATAAAGATATAGTAAAATAAAAAGTTGAAAATAAAGTAAGTACAATTAAAATACCATATACATTAAATATTGAAATATACATTTCACGGAGAGTCTTAATATTGTTATGTTCACAATGTTCGAAAACATTTGTAATGCAGCATTAAAAAAGACAATAGTAATTTTTCGACTTTAAAGAATAGTGTAAATAGTATAACATTCTGGATTATAAAACCATCATTTACTTAAAAACTATAGTTTAGAAAAACTATGAGCTACCCGAATGTAATTTTATACAGAAACCTGTACACCGTTTAAAGATATATGAACCGGTAGCTCCGTACTCCTTTTGAAACTTTTAAACTCTTTATCTCTGCAACTGAAGCAAATAGATAATTTTAAACGCTTTATAGTTTGATTTAAGAGTTACTTTTTAAGCCTTGCTTTTTATTCAGTTCAAGAGGTACGGTATTCAATTCTAATCCAACCAAAGTTTTCACTTTTTTGTTTTAACTTTAACACAAGTATAGTTTTATTAAATTATATTTTGTTACTCTTAGTCTTAATTTATCCTCACAATCCATCTGGTCCAAACATTTTATTCATTCGCATAATTTTATTATTTTGACTTGCTTTATGACTAGGGTTTACATTAAACATTAAATATTACAGGATTAGTATTGATAAATATTCATTCCAGTATCATTTTTCAAATTCCTTTATAATTCAGATGCATTACTTAAACAATTCTTGTGAAAAATATGATCTTTAGTGATACAATAAATAAACGATAATTTGTACTGAATCGTATCTTAAATATATTAGTCAATGGATAAAAATACATGTCCCCTCGGTAGGTACTGGGCAGTGACGAACATCGACTATATCCACCAGAGGACGGCACGGAGGATAGGGTTCATGATCCTTATCATCTGGTCGGTCTCGTTCCTCGTGTGTATAGCGCCGCTGCTGGGGTGGAAGGATCCAGGATGGGAGGAGCGTATCACACAGAACAGGACCTGCCTAGTCAGCCAGGATATCGGCTATCAGGTCTTTGCCACGGCCTCCTCCTTCTACCTGCCACTACTCGTCATCCTCTTCCTGTACTGGAGGATATTTCAGACCGCCCGGAAGCGGATACGGCGGAGAGTGACCGCTTCAGCAGCTACGTCAGCAGGACAATCCAGGAACCCGGCGACCGGTGGCGTCATAGCAGGTGGGTAGCATGCTGTCCTGCACGACTGCTCGGCTTGGCTTGACATATACATGTGGTTGAAAGTAACAACTTTAAGTAACTCATTAAACTATTTGCTCTGAGGATTAAATGGTAATGGTGGTTAACCCAGATACTGAACACGTCACTTGTATTAAACGTAAACAGATATATAGTAGGCCAAAACTTCTTATAGGTTGATTTTAATATCAAATATAACAGTAGGGAGTCTGCACAAGCCGACATGACTACAACTATAAACACTTATTTAAGCTAACTATGGGTCGAATTATTGTTTTAATTAGGCTATAAAAGACCTAGTAGGTAATTGTATAAAACAATAAATTTAAAGTTAAGATTTTCAGTTCTTAGTGCTATTAAATATATTTGTTTATTTCTCGATTTATAAAAATATGGATATTAAATATAATTGTTAAATATCGATATTCAAAAATAACGTGACACTTTCTTCTATGTGTATTTCTTTTCAAGGAGAGGTTGATTCCGTGTTTTAATTCTTATCCTGCCCGTACGCATAGGCCACTGGCATGTGCGAGAGCCTTATCAAACAGAATAGTGGGGAAAGTCCATACCGAACAATTTAGATGTTTAATAATGCTTATATTCAACAAATTTGTAAACACAAAATATAAATACTGTGATAGAATACAAGAAAGATGGTAATGTGGCAGGTTTTTTTAAACTTTACTAATATAATAATGTACGATAATGTAATGTATAATAATGTATATGTATTTTTTACATTTTAACGTCATATATGTTTATCTATCTTTATAATAAACAGAAAGGAATACTTTACAGTAAAATAAACGATTCTAGTGTTAATTGTATTTTTCCAATAATAAACATTGTGTTATTACGCCTACGCTTTTATGTTATACAATTCGCCTATGGATTTTACATTAGAGATAATTATATATTTTTATCTTAAATAATTAAAATAATTATGCTTATGGGTTTCAAAATCATTCTTTTTGATTGAGATTTTATTATAAAAACTCTGAAATAAAAACCTGACTAAAATTGTACTCGTTCATTTAACGTTTGTGACTACATATTAAAGTTTCCTTCGTGTAACCCGACTGTAATTAATGTTTTGCAGCGCTCCTCTCTAATGTTGATTTCAGTCGCACTCTACTCCCTGTACACATTAATAAAGGCGGTGCCGGCGGGGGAAAAACATACATTCTTCTCGCAAAACCTACCTTTCCTCAGCTCAGGGCAATAACCATTTGTTTGCGTCTTAACGTCTTGGAAGCATCTGCCCCAGTACATTTATTTTGATGGTAGTTTTTTTATTAAGCCCTTAATGTTACACACATTGTACTTGTGAAGTTTTATTTAATAATAAAATGTGTATAAGTATATTCATAATTATTTAAAGGTATATTTATTTTAAGAAAATATAATGATGGTATATCGGACACCATCATAAATTAATCATATAAAATATGATATGATAGGTTTTAAATAACTCATATAAAATGTGTACTTATCTTTGTGCCTTGCATCTCATATCTGTAGTTGTAATTCTAACAGAAATTACAATAAAACTACAACTTAAATTCAATTTTAATGGGGTGCTGAAATCCATACAGTAATATATGTTAGCAGTCAGACAATATTTTTAATAATGTTACATCATTATATCTAAATAAACAGAGTATTTTACGCTATTTTATTTTGGGATAAATTGAAGGTATATAACTAATACTTGTGTTTGAATGTTATCTATCATAATATCATATTTATTATAAATGTGCTTTCGAATCAATGGTGCAATTATTTTACTTTGGATATATTGCTTTATGTGTATTGTAAAAATTATCGAAGTTTATATAAAGTATGAGTCTGCCCATTTTTATTCTACATAAATATCTACATGTGGTTTTACAGTCCCTGCACGTTATTTCACTTCCCATATGTCCCCACCTTATTGAATGGCAACCAACAGACCCCTGAACCGGCGGCAATGATGGTTGAAGTTTTGTAGCTTTCTAACTTTGTAACTTTTTATACATTTTACAGAGATTTCTTCATGTTTGGCAAGTATATATTTCCTTCCTCTTTTTGAAATATATATGATGTTTTATTTGATAATGTAATGGGTTTATATAAATGTTTAGGCTTATTGTGCAATTTTTCATATCTTATTCTTTATATCTCATTTATTAGAGGTAATCGTTGTTAAGGCTAAATTTAATTCAATTTCATAATTTATACTTAAAAATTCATTCAATTATAGTTGCATAAGGCTGTTAATTAATTTAGTCTATGTATTATTACACGTTTAGCACCATTGGCTATTATTGATTTTATGAATGAACTACAAGTTTAAAGTTAAAGGATATGAGACTTGAATATTAGAACTATATCACAGTGACATTATTGATATTTCATAACACAGACTAAAAATATTCGTAACAACACTGTTAATTATAAATTCGATGTCTAAAAGTCTGAAATTTTCTCGAATATATTGCGTCTACTCTCCTTGTAGCAGTTTTCTCCTGATATTAGTATAACTATTTACTTCTTCACTTCCATACACGTAATCATATAAAGGCACCCAGATTAAAATCAAGAGTAGAACATGATTCAGGTTCTTTAGATATTAAAGCATATCTATTGTTCCTTTTGTCATATGTATTGTTGTTTGTAAATGATCTTATTGTTACACTTACTGCTAATGTTACCACACAGATACCTAAGGAATTGTAATCGATAAAAAGCAGTTTATTTTACAACTGGTTTTTCAAGGTTTTTTTATGTTTATTTTATGAATAAAGCTATAATAATAATATAAAATAGTTTATTTATGCAAATAATGGCATATTGGCACAACTTATTCAAATATCACTTATTATTTAGTTTACCTACGCCTTACATATGCCATTTATCTCTAGTTTACATCTTCTAATAAACTTGTATTTTCTTAATCTTATTAGGATACTTCCTGAGGTTTAACAGTGAAAAGTTAAGCGCTTAAATGGTAAAGAATTGAAACATTGGGACATAAAAAAATCTATAACTGATTCAACTGACCGTCCAAGGTAGAGTTGCTAAACGCACTTTCGATTTTCATGATTCAGCTTGACTCAATTAGACCTAGTAGTACTATATTTACACGTTTTTGATTTTTATTATTATTTGTGGAAATAAAAAAAGTATTTTTGTTTTATTCAAACAAAACTATGAAAAAGATAATACAAAGTAGTTGTGGATACTCAGTGTCGACAGTATATTGATTTAGACAACGCTAGAGTGTACGTTGAAGGGAATACAGATAGGTTTGTGATGGATATTGATTTATAATAATCACAGAAAATTGTGAAAACCACTGGTTAGGAAAAAGAAGTTCTTACAAAATAATACTATTTCAATGCAATGATGTTAACCCTCTGGTTCTAGGTTAGCGTATTCTGTTGCAGGCCTATGTGCTGCCGGTGCGGCGGGCGGGAGTGGAGGGATCGCAGCAGCGGTCGTGGGGGTCATAGGAAGACCGCTGCCCACCATCTCAGAGGCAACTACCACAACGACCACAACCGCCTTCACCAACGTCAGCTCCACCAACACGAGCCCCGAGAAAGGGTCCTTCGGGAACGGTTTGGAGGCCGATCCCCCCACAGTGGATCTCGGATCCTCTCCGTACCCTCCACCGCCGGTGCACCACCATCCACCCAAGAGAAAATCCAAAGAAGCTGCGGACTCTAAGAGAGAACGCAAAGCCGCAAAGACTTTAGCTATCATTACCGGCGCTTTTGTAGTCTGTTGGTTGCCATTTTTCATAATGGCCATCCTCCTCCCCATATACAATGGGGATAAGTTTTCTCCCTATATGATAGCACTGTTCCTCTGGCTAGGCTACTTCAATTCCACCTTGAATCCTATTATTTATACAATCTTCAGCCCTGAGTTTCGTCACGCCTTCAAGCGCATTCTGTGCGGACGTTCCAACTCCATACGTCGTCGAACTCGTCATCTCGGCGTCCGCCATCTCCACTAATTCCCTTTCCAAAACTTCCTCCCCTCTGGTATTTTTTCCTTGATTTGGTTCCTTTCTATACATTATTAATTGAATATTATCTTTTACTTCCGATCAACTGTTCCGATTCATTTTTGTGCTTTTTTACTTCCTCCCTCGTTGCGTTTTTCTTCCACAAAGTAAAACCTCTTTTCCTATGTTTTCCTTATTTTTAACCCTCCATTTAAAAAGGTCCTTGTCCATATAGTCCCTTTAGTTACCCCCTCACCACCTCACTTCTGACGCACCACCTGAGCTCCGTGGTCCGCCCACAAGTGAGGTCAGCGTCTGTGATCCTAGTTAAATGTTTTGTACCGATCATCAACGACTTAATAGACTAGTAAATGTTACCAATGTTAGTAATGTACTTTTGTTCTTAATTTGTAGCCTTTTGTTCCTTAAATGAGCATATCTACCCGTAAGACTACCCAGAGTGATACAATTGTAGTGAGGTGTTGGTAGTGAATAATTAATTGTTGTTTACCTTAAAAACCTGTTTTGGGAGTAAATCTGTTGTTTGTGATTAGTGTTTTAAAAACAGTAAATCAGTTGCAAGCATAAAAATTACTTTAACAACGGAAAACCTATTCGTTTCCTGAAAAGTATGTTTTTAATAAGAATAAAATTATGACATAACAGCCTCATTGAACAGCAAAGTGTATTCTCAGCTCAAAGTGGATTAACATTAAAAAGATTTAAATTTTATTGGTTAATAATATACTATATATTATAAATTATAACTTATTTTTCAGATTTTAGTTTATAATTCTTAAACAAGCTCTTGCCAAATAAAATTAAGTAATTGGCCTTTAAAATCAGTTAAACGCTAAATGTAAATTAATATTGACTGTATTTAAAAATGAATGCTTGGATTAATTATACATTTTATTGTTTAAAAAAATATCTATACTCCAAATGGATTCTCCAAAACCTTAAAACACTTAGGAACAAAAAGTAAATTTCCTCCTCAGTTTTAATTCATACAGTTGTTTGGTGTTACAGTATTTACCAAGTAAATTAAAAATTAAATTAAATAAGGGTACTGTTAGTAAATTAATTTGGTTTTTAATGTTTTTGTCTAAATATTTAAAAATATATTAATTGAACGATAGAGTTCCATATTTTTTTGATTTTGATATAAGATTATATTAATATCCCCAATTAAATAAAGGGATTTCATTCAAGAAAATATATACATCAATAATGAAATCTAAAAAAATTGACTATCAATAATAAATATTGTCTGTATGTAATCATATAATGGGAAACTATACTAGATGAATTAAATATATCTATTATCTTATTTTTATGCTGATATGTTTAATTTCATAATATCAAGCAGTCTTGTTTAATTTTTTTTAAACAAGACTGCTTGATTTTCTTATTATTACTACTTGATACTACACTTATTAGTAAATTATCATTTAATGTATCGTTAAGTATATCAAATGTAGGCCTACCTACTGAATTCGAACCGTGAAACTATACAAAATCATTAAACATTAATCATAACCTAATTAATTGGTCAAAAACGCTGTTTCAAAAGAGTTATAGTGTAATACATTCTGTAATTATAGTATATGTATGTAACTTCCAACAAAATCCTTTTATTTAAACTTGGTAAAATGTGGTTGTAAAGTTTTAATCAGTAAGGGTTATATTCGGAATCGACCAAAGTAAAACTAAATCTTTTTAAATGGAAAATTGTACTTACTCAGCGTTGTGTTTTTTGACCAATGACAATGCTTATATGAATTATTTGTTAAACTAGCAATAAGATTTTTGTAGTTATCGATGTATACATGTATGATATTTCTGTATTTTGTAAATATTTGTAATACAAGAACCATGTATATAAAGTGAATAACAATCAATAGTCTAAGTGTCTGACCAAATGGATCAAACTTTTGTTGATGAAATTTAAATACAAGTCAAACTACGGGTATATTTTTAAACGACCGTAAGTCTATCATTATCAAAGAGTTGTTTTAGATATTTATGTCTATGAAATATTAAACATAACAACTTAAGTACCTTGTAAGTGAGCGTGGAAAATCATTAAAATAATTTAAATTTGAAATCTTTGCCATAAAGTTACTAATATTTGGTTAGTTATCATTAATTACTAAATGTACTAATGTGAATACTACAATAAAATCATGAAATTTGTAACAGTTCTAAAACCTTGACCTTTTCTAATATTTTCTTGACCCAAAGTGGCAGATTCTTGTTAGCTTAACAAATGTTGACAGGTAGTAAATTATTTCTTACTTTGTACCAAATACTTTTAAATCTGTAAAATTTATATGTTGAATGTTGTCGGAATTTAATTGTTTTTCTTTTCTGTACTGCTCAAAATGGAAAAAATATATATTTGTTGGAATTAAAATAACTCCATATTGTATTACTTTTCTACCAAATAAACTGATCTCCGATTTTAAAACTTGTGGTTACTAATTTTAAACTTAAGATTTAGGTTATAATATTACAATAAACTGATAGACCAATTTCAAAATTAGCGAAATGTTCAGTTTAGTTTTAAAATATGAAAATAAAATAAAAACTGTTGGTTTAAGTGACGAAATAGCTAATTTGCACCCATGATATCTAATGATAATTTGTACAAGGTATATCTATTGAATATTATCCAAAATTACCTTTCTTTAAACTAAATCCCATGAATTTCTACTACATTACTTATAATCACTCAAAATCACGTTCAAAACCGTTGTGACTCCTGAAAAACGCTAAATTTGCAATGAATCTGTAAGAATTAAATAAGGACTGAGCAACCATTCGTCAAACCATACCTAATTCTTAGCCACCGTAATATGAATATTAATATAAATTGTAAAGCCTAATACTGCTCTCACATATTACCTGTTACGTTACACCACAATTACGTGTTTAAAATTTTAACAATTCAACGGATAGTTTCATGTTTAAAGAAACCTACACCTTTCTATTATGTAAAAACTTATGCTATGTATCATTATTGCACAATTGTTTACAAATCGTAATTTTTTATCACTCGGATATGAAGTAATAACACAGTTTTATTTTCAACTTAATTTAAAATTAATTTTAAACACTTTTAACCAATACACGTAGAATTACAAATATATTTAAATATAAAATTCAGAGAACTGTGAAACCGTTGTATTTTTTGTAATACTGGAAATGTCACTATTTTCAAACGTTTTAAAATACGGTACTAGATTTAATTCCAGACAACAACGTTTGTATGTAGATTGCCATCCAAGTATAAATGGGACTTGCAATAGGATAATAACGAGAGAGAGGGAACTTCGTGTAACTGAGTTACAAGGAGTTATTTAGTTAAGCAATTACGTCATCCGGCCTACTGCTTCCAGTTACGTCCCGAGCAACAAGTCCTTCTATCTTCCCGCTTAAATATAGTAGAACGTTCATTTCATTGGATTTTCTCTCATATAAAATAGATAACTTTTGTAATAACGTAATTAAGCTTAGAGTCGTTACTTAAGAGACATACTCTTGTTAATGGTTTTGCTATTCGAACGAGATAGTAAGTAAACAAGGTATACCTTTAAGAAAAAATAACTATTTCGTTCGCTCTTAACGCGTAAATGAGCTATTTTGTAAATATAATTTTTTTATCAAACCTGCCATAAATAGTTGTGGAGAAACAATATATCCTGTATAAAATCAGAAACTAAGTGTGTTTATTTTTTTAAGTTAATTTAGGATTCTTTCGTACACTTACTGCTTAATTCACAATAAGTATTAAATAATTTATGAAATCCAATCTTCATTATCCTTTAAATAATATATTAACAAACAAAAATTATACAAGAAAACATTGATATATTATTTTAGTATTTATTAGTTACGTGGTTTTTTTAACAGAGTGCCGGGTTTCCTGGGTGTAGTAGTTCTTAGCCATTCGGCTTATTGTGCCCCCTCTTTCAGGTTCAAGTTTAGTCAAATCGCAGGCATTTACAAAACCACGAGATGTTCTGAACAATGCTCACCTGTTCCAACCCCTCTTCCGTATGCCTAAGAACACTTATGGACCTTGAGCGTTTGCTCTGTAATGCCGGTCATTCAAGTATGACGTGCTCGACTGTTTCGTCAGCCACGCCCACCTACGTTAAAATATTTATGAAATTGACTACGTTATAGTAGAACATAACATAATATATAGTAAAATATATCGAAATGGCCTTAACACCATATAAGGGAATATACTCCTTTTAAAAAGAGCTACCGATTCCTTTTTAAACCTTATTTATTCTGCTCGTAATCATAGGCAACCTATCAAACAAAAGAAGGGGGAAATTCGATACAGTTCAAGGTTGATAGCCCTGCTCAAAAGTGCTGACACAGACAGAATTTCAATCTTTTTTACATACGGCTTAAATCTAAAGTCCGCTTGGCTATTGGTTCTACATGTGACAAGTGTAATAAAATGGAACACTGTATGGCACATTAAATTATTGACAGCAATCACACGGTGTACAAGTGAAAAAAGGAAAATAAATACAAAATCAGATTATGGTAGTTATATTTATTCAAGAACAATATTAATTCTAGCCTTAACTATTGGCAACCCTAAAATTTACCGTATTTGTTGAGCTTGAACCTCGTGATGTAAATCCCATTCAGTTATATTTTTGTTATATCTGTTCATCGTGTTATACCTCACGATTGAATATTATCTGAATAGATATGACCTCACCCATTCTGTATAAAACATAAAAGTTGGTGTGTTTCATCGATTCTAAAAACAAAACACCTAGAAATAGGTACCTAACTCTTTGATTAATGAAACTCATCATACAAGAATAACTTCGATAAATTTTGAGCCATAGTCTGTTCCTTTTTGAGAAAAAAACGTGTTTCATGGTGGAAATAAGGAGATTATAAATAGCTTGTTACGCTGTATTTTTCTTGCAACTAAAACTGCATCGAATTAAATAGAAAACTAAAGCAATTTATTTTTTAACTGATATAAAAATTTTTTTTAATTAATTATTAAAATCATATTTTTATATCTTACTGCACGTAGAAATTTTTCAATTATCATGTAGTTTTGTCTAAATTGCTGTGCGTAGTTTATCAGTACTGGATGGAGTATTTGATGGAACTCTGATAAACAAGGGAAAATGAGCTTAGTAACAAGTCAAGCTGTCGTTAGTTTTAAATAAGTCAAGTAGTTTGTATACGTTATTTGCTCATTATATTCCAAATTAAATGTATAGTTATTAGTAATTCTAGCAAACTAGTTTATAGAGTCATTTGGTTGCAAAGATTGAAAAATAACACAATTAAAATTGCAACAAAGATTTTTAAGAATAAACTACGTAGGTACCAAACGTTATCCGGGCATTTTATTTTCTTCAAAGGATGAAATAATAACGTATATGCATCATCAGCAACACTAGATGAGTGCATGGAAACCGATCAACTGCCACGAAAAACGTCACGTCCACAGGACAATAAAAGGGTATCTACAAGAACCCTGCAAATCCAGACAGAACCATTTTCTCCTTTTTTATTGGGCCTTACTAAATGTTAATTATAAATCTTTCACTTTATTTAATTCAAGCACTTTCTAAAGAACTGACATCTATGTCTACCTATCGCAGATATAACCTTTAAAATATTTAATAGTAGATTAGAAGTGTAATAAAATTACTAAGAACTTCTACCTTTATAAAAAGAAGGTAAAACAAGAAGGGAAAACCTATGCTAAATGCATCAGCTTGTTGTATAGTTATAATCCAAAACACTTCCAAGTTTTGTGTTAGTCATCCAGTTTTTAAATTGCATAACTATTAATTGTCTCTCCTGACTTGTCAAAGGTAAGATTTTACTGTTTCTGTAAAAACGTTGGGTATAATGGTTTGTGTAATGCTGTCATACCTCAATAACTGTCTATATTATAAATCTATGATTTAATACATATTTTACGATTATATGATCCAAAATAAAAGTTTGACCGTAGATTAACCAATTCTTTCCAAAATAGCAGTTGGAGTTTAAAGATGTTACAATGTTTCTTTTGTTCAAATAAATGATTGCTCTTTTATTATTTAATCATAAAATTTCCGGAAATTATTTTGTTTTCTATATAAGCTTTATATGCATATTACATGAGAGGCTGGAAAATATTTAATTTCTGTCTGTCTGTCCGTATGACATCTCAAAAACAAACTAACCAGACAAGCTAAATTGTTGTAGTAAAAACTAGATGATAGTTAACTCCAATCCATGGTACTTGACTGAATGTTAGCATATATTTTTTTTTTTAATTTCACATTTGGGTACTCATGTTACCAATAACACAATTTTTGTTATAAATGAAAATGAAACACTAAATTCGAAAATGCATATATCAATTCGGCTAATTCCTTTAAAATATTTGTTGAAATTCAAAGCAGGTTTATACGAACAGAATGATCGCGAAATATCCATGAAATATTTTGTAATTCAGAGAATATTTTAATATTTATGTTTTATATTTACAGACTATTTCACAAACTACAGAGTGAAAAACAACACGACTTGTATAACCGATATTTTGAAATATTATATGAACTTAGTAAGAATTTCCCCTATTACATTATTATTCGCTTTATAAAAGTAATAGGGTTCTCAGGTCTACGTTTGCAATATTAGTTTTCCTCATCGTGACAAGAGGAACTTAACTATGCCACTGGAAATATATTTCAACGAAAGGGGTTTAAAGAGACGGACGTAGATGCTTTTTGACAGAAGCAGGTTTCCGAGAGCTAAGTGTGTATATTTATCTGAATAACATGGAAAAATTTCACGGTAAGTGAAATTAAACTGCCTGAAGTGGAAAACCTTTGACTTCAGGAGGCTTTTCCTACGTATTTATGTATCTTTCCTTCGGGAAAACCAAACAAAACCTGCTATAGCATTGAGAATATAAATTAAATTAAAAGGTCAGAAGTTAATACGTTTTTATCGGGATATGTTTCTAAAATAAATAAATGCAGACAATACAACAAACTTAACTGTACCAATATAAATTAAATTAAACGGCCGGAAGTAGACATCTTTTGACTAAATTGACTAATAGATAAACTCAACTATGGCACTTAAGAGTTTTTAGACCAGAAGTAGATTACAAATACTAGAATTAAACTTTTTATAATTTAATTGAGAGGTTTTTGTGGCATATAAATTCGTATTTTCTTTGTCGGATCAACAAGGCAAACTCAGCTGTAGCGTGACAAATATAAGAGACTCGAACCAGAAATGCTCATACACACGTGAAATTCATTCATTTAAACTTTGAACCTCTAAACCATGAAATACTATATAGCCAGTTTATACCTAACTGTGTGTGAACTATTGCGTATGGCTCGATCATATTACATTATTAGTGCTTTTATTAAACTCAGGACACCAATTTTAAAATTTGCGTGCTAGTTGATGAATAAATAATTAGTTTGTAAAAAACTAAGTGTTTTGCACGTGATAAAAGATTTTTAAACGGGTATTTTTCAATATAGAGCAAAATTGAAAAAATAATAGAGTGGAAAAAGTACATTAAAATTCAATAAAAATATTTTATTATATATCTCTCTTTCGTTTGACCCTTATAGTACAAGGGAATTTTTGTTTTTTAAACATTTCTGTGACACCTAAATTTATGAAATAATTGTGAATATGCGATGTAGCAAAATATCCCGAAAACCCCAACCCTTATATCCTTGGGATCCTTGTGTATATCCTTGGACTTTACATTTTTCGAGAAACCTCATTTCTTCATAGACAAAATCGAGTTATGTAATGGTGAATGTCCAGCCATTGAGTATGGATGAGTGCCAATAAACCCTATCACTATGCAGCCTGACATAACTTCTCTTTTGTCTCTTGTCGAGATATAAATATATATTTTCTGTATGATTGTATAACGGTCTATCTGTCGTCACGACATATCAAGATGAAACGGGCAGTATATAATAAATCTTGTATGCAATCTCTACACTTTTTACGGGACACGTGTTGTGGCATACTCAAGCACCTTATTATTAAATGTGAATGACAAAATTTGTTCATAAACGCCAAATCTCGATAACAGTTGGATTAATTAGAAAAAGATTTGGTGTTAACTTGAATATTTTGTAGTCGGAAAAATTATAATATTTAAGTTTCATAATTAAAATTTTAACGGAAACTTAACATCTTATGACACTTTAATTTTTAGCTCGATAAAGTGGCAAAAATATTTGTTTACAATAGAAATTTTAGAATACTGCTAGATTAGTAGTGATGCAGGTAGCAAAGGCAAAGTTAATATATTAAATCAATTTCAAATTCGGCTAATGGTGATTTTAAAACTATTTGTATTACTATTTAAACACCTTTATAAAATCAAAATTAATAAAACAGGTGTGTAAGTAATGTTAGGTAACTCGAAATAGGTGGGCTTATTGAAATTATATTTTTCTATCGGTATTAGAAGGCTTAACTAGAATCACCAGAAATTTCTTACAACGGAAGTATATGACAAGGCTACAAGTAAATTTAATGAGGTTTCTGAGACCTATATACCTTGATCAATAAAATCCTATATATGACTTCAGATATTCTATAATTTGAACCGAAAATGATACTAAATGTAAAGACAGGTATCTCCAATCCACTTAACCACAAAAATTGCATTGAATATTACTAATATATGCCTACTTACGTTTTTAAAACTTTATATGACTCCATAATATGAATATTTCTACTATATGATTTAGTCCTCTTACTAAGTAATACACGGATTTAGATTTTTCGAATTGATTGGGAAGACTGGAGTAACAGTTTGTTATAAACATCTGTATTTTATAGTAAAACCATAATTAGGGTAGCACTTTTCAGATAAAAATCGTTTAAATGTAATACAATTTTTAATTCTTAAGTTTTCTTAAAATCTAATTCAGTCGGGTTTGAAATATTCAAATATGAGTTTATAATGCACTACCACTTACGCCTGGCATAGTACGCGATTTCCTTATGAATAACCGATACATCTAACGATTATACTTTTTAAATGGCATAACAAATACTTCTGTACAAAAGAAATAAACAGTGGAATATATGTCTTTTAATCAATTCCAAAATAATTGGAATTTAAATTTAAAAAAAACCTTTTCGGCCCCTGAAGTCAGAAATTAAAACAGGTTTTTAAGAATAGCAATACACAAATTTTTCTTCTAAGTTCCTTTTTATTTAAATGGATAGGTCCAACAATTTCAAGCGGAAGAATACTCAACCCTTAATATTTTAGTGAGAGAATTATGATGCAATACAACGGAGTACTATGATAATTTTAAATCGGATTTTGGTAAGTTATAATTTCAGTGTTCATTTCTAAGAGGTTATCCAAACAAAATTTCCTTTCGCTTTATTTTAGGATTAATGCGTGAGACATCACTTCTGACTCGAAGGAATTATATTTCACAAGTAATATTAGATTGTCTTCTTGAAACGATTAAACACAGATATACATATATGACTTTAAAAGCCCACATGTATTACTCAAAAGATTTCTACTTTCAATTCCTCAAATCTTCTTGTGGTCTAAGTTAATCCAGATGCCCTAGTAGCGTATGTATTATTGCTTCTATTAAACATACTATGGATATAGTTACATTTATGGTAATTTGAATGGGAAGTAGAGATATAATTTTGGAGTTACTTATTGAGAGGTTCATATGGTAAAGAAATTTGTCAATGGCTCTCATTTTACGTTTATATCATGAAGAAGCACTTCCGATTCGAATCAATTATCTTTTACAATCCATAACAGAGTTTGCATTGTCGCCACGATTAAAACTTTTGCAAATACACTTGGTCTGAGAAACATACTTTAGACTGTTACACCTTAGGTGTTTTGAAGTAATTTCAATCTTAGTTATTCTAGGTCTCCTAGTAGCATTTGCTTTGTTGCTAGAACAAGAAAATATATACTTACATGCACCTGTCTTCTTCAGTCGAAAAACGTCTTCTTTTTCAATTAATTGTAATCTACTTCCAGTCTTAGATATCATCAGTGACGTACTAGCGTTCTTGTGAGTTTGGCCTCACCTGGAAAGTACATACATACATACACGTAGGTATAAAAAGCACAATTTTTTAACTATTTCGGTCAAAAAGCAACTACATTCGGTTCTTTTAATCTACATGCGATAGAGGTAATTTTCGGTGCAATAGTAATTTTTTGTATTTTGCCTCTATCAATAAAATATATACATGCATTTATAATTTGTATTGTACCCTATTTACCACCGTAATCCGTTTTTACAGCACACAACACATATGTGTTAACATGTACCTATCTAGGACAACGAGAATAAAAAAAAATTAAATAAAATAAAAAAAACTGTTCTTATATGAGTTTTAGCCTCATTTACACCCCTATGTGTAGATCATTTTTGTGAAAGTTTTTCTATCTGTCTGTTGAGAGTATAAGACCTGTGTTACAGAATTTTTATATTTCAATATAAAGTAATTGAATTTTGACATTTAATTTACACTAGTGTTTGTTGTAACTGACCAAAAATGTATTTTTGACAAGTTTTATATTGAAATATCCTTAATCAATACAAAATATACAAAATCAGGTCCAAGGTTAGAATTTACGTTCACTGTGGCATAGTGCTTGGGGTAGCATGTCGACAGATGCACTTTATGTTCAAAATGTACCACGATCACATAGAGCTTAATTACAATCTAATTATTCCTGATGACTATACGCGAACTGTATGTAATTAGTTATGAAAATGTGTCACATCACATGTACCAATGAATGATCACCTAATCTACCTAGAAAGTTTAATTAAAACTTTTAATTAGTTATAATTTTCACTTAATTAACACACTTGTTGAATGAATATGATCCGTATAGAAGAGATATCTCCAAACTTGCCTGAATTGATTCAAGGTCGAAAATCATATTCATAATACAATATTAATTTAAATTTTTATTCATAAAGTAACATATAATTTTATCACTATGTGAGCCTTAGGTTTTCTGTATGGAGTGTCTATCCTCTACAATTTTATTGAAATTATTTTATTTCCTGTTCTAACATTGTTACTAATAATTATACAACATATCATTTTATGTTTATCAGACGTTGAGATCTGCCAGAATCCGGAATTTATTAGTAGCTGGGAGCATCTTTAGTACGAGAACTCATACAATTTTAGTCTATAGATGTTGATAGCATCCAGAGACCCGCACCAGCCAATATTATTTTATAATATACCTAGAGGCAGATGGTTCAACAGGAAAGGAGATCCCCGATACTGGAATTATGCCTATTCCGAAACAGCACAGAGTGAAAACGTTGTAAAGCTGAAGGTTACCAACTACCTGGAGCTCTCAGAAGTCGGGAAAATATGGAAGTGAGAATTTTTAAGAGATCATGAGCTCTCATAAAGGCCGTGAACTCTTAGAGACCGAATGTTTACAGAGACCGAATATTCCAGAATTCGGAGGTTATCAGAGGCCGGAAGTTCCAAGAAAACTGATTACACGATTTACCTCATTTGAATGACAGAAATGGAGTTTTTTATTTTAGCCAGACCACTATATAGCACAGAGTTTTTTAAGTTATTTTCTTCACTCTATCCTGAAACATTCCTGAGATATCCGAAACATCGTAAGCTTTAATTGACCAGAGAAGCTTCTTTTAGTAACTGGAATCATCCAAATGTCAGAAGCATCCAGAGGTAAATTTTTTAAATGTAACATGAAATAGCAAATCCTTCCCTAAACCATCTTTATCTCAGAATAGCTTTGTAAGCCATTCGAATAGGGTATGCCTCTGACTTTTTCCTTTATTCCGCAACAAAGTACGAGGCTGCAGTTATCGTTAGTTACTGTTGTATTAGTTAATACTGTTAGTATTAGCTCAAAACCTGTTTGATATTATTAATCAGCGTAATCCAGGAGTTTTCAGAAGCTCATTGGTTCAGAGGGATAGATTTTTAAATGCCAGGTAAAGTGAACTGCAACAGACATTTACTTTCGCTTTTGGTAGACAAACAAAAAAGACTCTTCTGTATATTTATGGCAAAACAAATAGTCAAGAATATCTTTACCCATATTAGAATTCAACGGAAATCTCCATAAAAGTTTGGCCTATGAACGATAAGGTCTTTTTCATACATCTACATTACTACGTCGAGGGAACAAAATATTTTTAAGAATAAAAATGTGAGCCGTGATCCTTATTTAAAAAGAAACATTAAATTAAAACTATAAATAAATATTTACGTCACAGTATGAAAAATGTAGTACTGAAAACTTAATTTAAATAAATTACTTAATACCGCGAAATGTTTTACGCAAATTTTCAATAACAAGGCAACATAAAATTAGATTTACGAATAGTACTTACGAGTAACATATCATTGTATGTTCCTTATCTTATTCAGACTAAATCTATAAATGGGGATAGAATGTTATCCCGATATTTCATGCATAGATAGTTGAGAAGCAACCAGGATAGATACAGCCTTCTAATTTAAATTCTTAATTTAAAAAGTACCTATATAGTTTATATAACAGCTCTTCGAGGGATCACATTCAATAAGTATCGAGTCTCTAGAGATATACAGATTCTTTAGATTAATTTATGTATGATTGAACAAAGGGCATATTCTGTAATGATTTGATAGTTACATTGATGGAAAATCACTGTAATAAGATTGAACTATGTATATATGACGTAACATAACGAAATTTAGTCATTGCTTACATCAAATTGATGGAAAAAATAGTGATGATATAATGGTTATTTACTATTTATTATAAGTCATATGTTCTTAAGAAGTAAAATACTAAAGCAGAATAACTTGGCTGACGAAACTGTATACTATGTATGAGCTGGAGAACTCTTGGAAAAGTAATTCAACTGAGGAAACCTCCGAGGGCACTTAGTTTCTTGTGCGGAGCAGACATCGCCAGTTCGTTACCTCGCCCTAGCAGATTTATCTGTTCCGATTCTCAACAGTTGTTTCTAAAGATTGCGAAATATTTCTTTTTGTACTTAAATTTATTCATACAATATTGAAACGTGTTCCTAAATACGTTAACATATTTTTATATTTTATAATCAATGATTTGAATACATTACTAAAAATGTTGCTTTTAGAAAACCTACAAATTTATGCTTTTCATGACAACACGAATGGTATTGTGATTATCTGTAAATGTAGGATAAATGTTTGTGGTCCTTTTTCACCTGTCTATCAATAATACTATTGAATTTGATCTTTTTTAAATAAACTCATATATAGATACATAGATTATATATATATATATATATATAAAATACATATTGTATAAAATATAATATATTATATGTATATATTGGATTAAATGAGTTTTATTTTTTCTAAATATTTCTGTGTTGTTGCTGATTACGTATTGTGCTGTAAGCGTATCTCTTACAAATAATTTTTAATAATGGAATAAAAACATAACAACTCAACCAACGTATGATTACGTAGAGTTTACGTCATGCCGATAAGTTAGCTAGACTCTAAGCACGTATAACCTTGACCCAGCTCTAAGTCAATTACACTGGATCTTATGGGACTTATTTGGTAAATGTATGTACCGTTTTTATGTTGAATTTTTGGAACACCAATTAATGCTGCTCCTCCTCAAGGGGATACAGTAGAGCATACATAAGACTTCAGGGACCCAAAAAGTAACTGTCATAACGGCAGAGCAAGATAAACCAACAGCACTGTGCACATAAAGAAACGAGAGATCGTAGTGCAAACCAATTAAAAAAAGTGTTATTTCAAACGGAAATCTAGGCCTGCTGTTGTAGTACTTTCATACATTGTGCTCTCCTATTTAGAAAATATTATTTCCGGTATCTTACAAAGTTTCCTTTATACATACTGTGGTAGGTAAACGGTAGCACATGTCGTAATTGTAAACTTGAATCGGTTGTGGACAGACAATATTGAGATCAGGGTTGAATAAATATTGAGAGTTCTAGTTAACTGATTCAATACACATCTGTAACCAGTGTAAAAGAAACATTTCGCTACCTAGTAAAGGAGTTAACATTGATATCCACTCCACTATTTCCATACCCCATATTTAATTTATATATCTACCGAATGTGCCCAACGTTTATAAAGAATGACTGCAGAGTGGAGTGTATACAATCATTTCAGTAACGCCTCTGAAGACGTTTTTAAGATAAGGTATAGAATATTATTATTGTTTTATTTATTAAATGGATATCTCACCTTTTATATTAGTTGCAATGCAGTTTAAGTGACACATAGCAGGATATAAATGTTTTTATGTGTCCTCGCGACGTGACGGTATACATTTAACTATAAAAAATTCTGTAGAGGGCGTCAACATTTACTTTAGATCCATTTTATAGCCTACACACAGTTATAATTTCCTTGTTATTTGTGGACACAAACAGAAGTTTTAGCAAACATAAAAAAGGATTTTTTGAGTGTTACTTTGTACGTAGATACTTTCGAACTTTATATACCTCGTAGGTATATAAAGTATTTACACTATTTTCTGCTGTATTTAGATACTAATGACTTCAGGATGATAAGAATATCAATATATTATTTTAAATACTTTATTAATAATTATTATGGATTACAAGTAAGTGCAATGTGGCCGTAGTTGAAGACTATGCTGTAAAACGTGATGTGGATGCAGGTCACCTTAATGGATAGGACCGACAAGGCTAGAAAGATTGGCTGTAATTACTTGCCCCCCGGTCTAGGGACACAATACTATATAACACATTTAGGAGGATAGCAAATGTGTTCCATGTCACTGTCATTGTTGTCGTCAACGAGCTTTTCATTCAATTCTAGAATAAATCATTATAGTAAGTACCATGCACATTTATAGATAGTAAACGGTGTTATTAGATAATTGTAGAGGCAAATTATTTCCCTCTACTTTTCAAAACTGACGCTAAAGGAGGGGTACTTAAAAAAAGCTATTAAGTATTAGCGTATCCTGTTAATATAAAGCCGCCTAATTAGTATTTTCAAGAACAAATTCTAATGATTGGTGTGTGCTATGTTGTATTGTGCAGTTTTACTAAACCTAACATTAGGTCCATGCTATGCCATAATAATATTCTGTTGCATACCATATAGTATGCTTTAAGATGGTAAAATACCACAAGATTAGCTAAACATCGCAATTAGGTCTTATATTCTGAGTTGAAAGGTTTGAGCTATAAAACAAACGTCATTGTAAACCAAAATGCTTTTGATTAAACTTACCATCACTCACATCTCTTCCCGTTCGTGGGGAAAATGGGGGTATAGAACCTCTGTACATATCTTCAACCACAACATTTTCTTCTTGCGATGAGGGTGCAAACCCCTAGAAAAAATATTGTGAGACTCGCTGTGACCAACACACACCACATCTTGGCCTTACTGCAACATGAACAGGTGTATAAGAAATATGACAGGAATATATGTGTGTGGTAAATATGTGAGCCAATAGAGAGTTATAACTGCAAAATGATTGTGAAACTCAAACTAATCAACACGTTCCCATATTAAAAGGTTGATTCGTTTAATGAGAGTTTATTTCTATATATTCTGACATGAGATTTTATAGAACAACGGTGTAAAATAAGATGCCATTAAGTGTGAAAGAAAAGGTAAAAGTAACAGGTGATAGTGAGACTCATTTTCTGTCTGCTCTATAAACAAGCAGAAGTGTTTCTAGGGAGACGCTTTAATGTTAATTTGTATTTTACCATTAGCTTTAAAAAGTCATCTTTTGTTTTAGCAAATTTTGGAGTACATAGATATATAAAAATTTCATATAAAAAGATTAATTAAGATTCAATGCAACACTTCAAAGTATACCTTTTTAAGGGTGTGCGTTATAGGAGTCTTGTTGTTTTTGGGTTGCAGTTACGGAATAATGTTTTGTGTATTCATAGCATATCTAATTTTATTTTTTTCTTTAACTCACTGTGAAAATGCCAAATCAAAATGCAAAATGAGTTCGCAATATTCGAGTACTTTAAGTTAAAGCCTTCGGAGCTTTTTTCGTGAAGTTTGGTTTTATAACAGTAAGAAAATGGGAGTATTTATAATATAATAGCCACAATAAATTCATTGCTGGAATACGTGTTAGAAATTAACTTTATCTTTGATATCTGCATCACTACTTATCAAGCTCTGTTCTGAAACTTAAATTGTTTGTAATTATGTAATCTAATATTTCTGTCTCTTTTAGTGTCAGTTAAATTTAAGCTATTAACCGTAAATATTACGGTTTTTCCTGAAATTAAAAAGCATTTCAGTTAAATATTAAGATTTTTCTTGTTTATAAAACAACCTCGGGAAAAACCCACTCTAAACACATATTTGAAACTGTTTGTTAGTAACATAGTAGGAGTTTGGTTATTAGAAGCTCTGTGATTAAGGAAACTAGAATAAAGAGCAAATGGTAATAGCTGAGACTTACCTTAAGATTGAAACCAGATAAATTATTGTACAGTTCGACTCTTACGATATTTATACGATCTCTACATAATAGGCGTTTTCAAGCAAAAATCTACTGATACGTGACAAACATTTTTGGGATAATTAATTTTTTATTACAGAGCACATTTCCTTTTATGTTTCATTTATTGTTCTTATTCCAATTTAGCGTTTATGTTATCACAATAAACCATTAAAATTGAAACAAGTTTCTATATAACTTTGACGTTTAATAGTCTGTAACTACGTACAATTTTGTACGCAGTAATAAGTGTATTGATAAAATTTTAACTATCAGCTACACTAAATGTACTGTAACAATACAATTTTATATTCTATATTTTATAAAGATATAATAAAGATATATATATTATTATTATATCATTTTTATTAAATCTGTTTTTTTAAATGAATAGCCGTGAAATGTGTTTTATTGTGAAGATTAAGTGAACAAAGGTATTTACTAGCACTACGAAGTTTACTAGTCCACAAAATTTACTATATAAAATAAGTATAGAATAACAATTTATTTCACTACTAGAATTTGAAAAAGATGCAGTTAATATCAGGTGTATTAACAATCATTTTTATTAACACATTTGTTACTAAATACTTCTATTGTTACGACTTCTCTAAACCTACATAGAGGGTTATCACCACATAATTCCGCTAGTCTGTACCATATTGCTTAGTAAGCAGCACCTTTACATCATTAACCCTAACCCCTCAGGCAAAAAACATATGTGTTTGATAACAGCCAAGGTATTTTATAAATAAATCACGTCCTATATCACGCGTTAAAACACTTTCATCTTGTAAGACGATATTGTAGCTATTTTGAGGGGTATTTTTACGTTTTATTATAATCCGTGATTATTTACTGATTTGGAAATACCATGTTTTCAAAGTTTTCAAACAATAAATTTGTTATATTTTCCAGTAAAATACTTCTCATTCTGAAAGCTTCACCGCAGTAGAATGGTTGGCAAATATTTCAAAATACTATTCCGTTAAAACAATACTAGTTATCTTGTGCACAGTTTTTTTATGTGATGAAACACTAGGTAAGGGGTAGGTAATAATACACAGTTACTTAAAAAACAAACTAAACTGTTTAGATGTGTTGTCATGTCCTAACTATTTCTGCGCCATCAGCAGCATTATTGAAATTTTATTTTGCCCGCCACTACCATCTGAAACTTGCCTTACCGTTTGTACCTCTTCAGGGAGATGTGTAAACTACTTTTTAGCCAATAATAGAGTAGATTTGAAAAGAACCTTTTTCCATTCAAATTCAGATATCATTTAGGAAAACACATTTTCTTTAGTAAGTTTAGATTTTAAAGTTCCGTATACGATAGTAAAATTATAAATATAAATATGCCGGGAGTAGTAGGTAGTTGGTCCAAAAGTGGCATGTTTTTTCTGGCAATCAATACTAAATGTTGCTACTCCTAAGTAGTCACCTTTAAAAATATTAAAAAAAATCGTTTAGCTCTTAATTTATGAGCATAGAAGTCAGCCATTATTTTGTATTGTCTCCATCCTTGTCAACTTGTCTAATTCCTTAACGTAGTCGAAGACATTTTCAACATACATCGGTAGCAGCGGTTCCAAAACCAATGATATAGTTCGTATTCAAAACATAACGTTTGTCAAGGGTAACTGTACAGTTTTACAATGTCAACAGGCTGTTGATGTTTGACTAAGTCTTAAGATATACTCTTAAGGTAGAAGACAACCTGCAGTAATTTCGTTTATTGTACTCAAGAGATTCAATTAATTTTGGAACTTTCAGTCAATGACCAGCTTTTAAATGAGATACTCCGTCTCGTCCCCTTTTTTAATTAGTGTGGTTACCTACTTAATAAAATAGAAATGCAATGAATGTTGGAACTTTGGAAGTTGATTTAGACGTGCAATTTATGTTGCAATTGTGACTAATAACAAAATAAGCAGGTTAACTTCGTGATATACTGTTTCCATGAAAGAGCAAACATAGTTATAAAAAAACCTCGTTATCTACTATTCACTGTTTATACAGAATAAATACCAAGCTATATGTCTTGCCATTGGATGCTTGTATCTATTTTGAATACTTTAGGGTTTATTTATAATCATAAGGGCAGTTTAATTACAGAATACTAGCGTAGTAACACTGGTTTAGAACGATAAAAGAAATATATTTGTTCAACTTACCCATGTCCTAATATGATGCCATTTGACACACAACGTGCGTCATTTACCGAAGGTATTTGCAACAAATAAATAAATAGATTAGAAGGTAATCTACACCCTTAAACGTTGAAATGGTCTTGCAACAAAGACTAAATCTGTATTTAAAATGATAGGTAGAAATATCTATTTAATGCAAAAACAAAAGCATTTATTGCAGATAAACCGTGCAATAGTTTAATTCCTATTGTAATTTAATATACAAAATAATCCAATATAACATGATAGTTACAATGTATTAAAAGTTAAAAATAAATAATTTTGGTATGTACATGTAAAAATGTTGGTGCTATCTCGGAGTAGATTTTGGTATCCGCATTTAGCGGTAAACACGATTAAATCTTTATTATTTTTACCTTAGTCGAAAAGAAAATACAAATATAAAAATGTTTGAAAAGGAGCAATCGATATATCGTTCCCTTTCATTGACACATATTACACACTATGATTGAGTTGGGATGGTTGGACTCTTTATAGTGCTGCATAATTGCTAATAAACTTGTTTAAATGTGTCAATTCACCCGACATACTTTGATAACACAACTATCCCTTAAGAAATGCTGATTACCCTACATTCAGCAATAATACTCACCGTAACTCGTTTGGATTATGCCATATTATCTTAAATAACGAGGACTTCTAACTTATAATATTATACTTTTCAGACAGACTATACCTTATTAACAGTTTTGATAAACTTGATTTATATCATCATCAACGTAAATTAAAAATTGTTGTGGGCTAATAAATTACCGTTTAAGTTTATTATTAATGATCAACTAAACCATGTATGGCAGTTTTTTTATACAATGTAAAATATTCATTCTTCTTTTTCTTTATTACTTGTGACCACTTAACTTATTTTAATCCTTATACTTAGCAAATTAATTTGTTTTTATAAAAGTTTTTTATCACATTGTTATTGTTAAAATTTTATTGCATTTTATATATTTATTTATTTATTAGTAATTATTTGTCTTACTTAGTGATAATTATTTATTTATTTATATATTTATTGGTTACCGTAACTATTCACTAATTGATAATTTATTATTTATCAAATGTTCAAAATTGAGAAAACGAGAACTGGTAAACCATGTATCATCTTCAACGGGATAAAGTACAGACATCACAGGGTTCTGAAGAACGGCGAGACATCTTGGCGGTGCTTGGGAAGAAGTTGTGGTGCTTCCATCAAAACTGATGTGAATCAGACTTTAGTGACTGCAGGTAACCAAACCCATACTGGGGAACACCCCGTCACGATGCGGTCGCTCCTGTCACCGTTGCCCCGCGCTGTCACGTCACCGGCATCCTCGGCGCCCCACACGCCGCCGGCAGCACCCGCGGCTATCTGCTCCACGCCCGACCCAGACTCTTCACCGGAAGCCACACCATCGTCACCTGCAGCCTCTGCCACGCCTGCTGCTGTATCACCAGCCGGCTCGCCACCTTGCGCTGCCGTTGGTACACCTGACCCGCCCACGCCGTCGGCCCCGTGTCCGTCTCAACTCCATATAGAAAACCAAGCCCTCAATCAGAAGATTTTCGACCTCCAGGAGCAGATGAAAGTCATCCTTGACCACTCGATAGAATCGGATCAGAGGCTCCTCGAGTACACGGATCAGGTTTTTGTGGCACGTTCTTCTGTGAACGTGTCTACTTCTCCGCCTCACGCTAAAAATCAATATTGTCAGACCACAGACTCATTTAACCGATCTTGTGAGAGGTGTCCATTATTAAAAGAGGAAGTACAAAACATGTTGACTACCATCAAGACCTTGGAAGAGGAAATCAAAACATTAAAAAATGAAAAGTTGTTGTCTTTTGAAAAACTCAATAGTATTCAAACCCCAAATAATATTATAATTAGCAACAGTTACGAGATCCTATCTAAAATACAGGAAGAGGACGACACATACACGGCAGTTGCTACAAAAAAGAGGAAACGAAAATCAAACAAAAAGAAACAAACAAATCATTCTATTGAAAAGTGCAAAACGAAAAAAGAGTACATGTTTGCTGAAAACAAGAAAGAAAAACTGCCATTTAAGACTGTCTCTATTGTAGGCGACAGCCATGCCCGACATCTTGCCAGTATGATGAGGGCGGGAGTGGACGGTGTTACTAATGTATGGGGAACCTGTAAACCCGGAGCCGGCCTCCTCAACACAATCCCAGACGCCGCCCCTCCTCCAGACAACTGTTTCGTCTTGATCTCCGGGAACAACGATGTAGCTGCAGGGAGACAGAACATAATCTTCAACAACCTTGAAGAAATAATTAAAAACTGCAGGACGTCTAAAGTCCTGATAACGCCTTTATTTCCAAGGCACGATCTGCCCCCCGATAGCCCGATACAGGAGACCATCAGAGTAGCAAATGCCTACATCAGCGAGCTCTGTGTTCGGAGTGAGGGAGTGGAGATGCTCGACATTAGCCGCATCGGGCGACAGTTATTCACCTCTCACGGCCAGCATCTTCGCGAGAGTGGGAAGCGACTACTGACGTGCCTCATGATTGCGCACCTGGCCACCATGGCACCAGACCTTCGCCGCCACAAACCTCCGCTTGTCGCTGCACCTAGCCACTCACTGCCCACTGCTATGTCGAGAACCGAAGGAGGACCGGAACCCGATCTTCAGGAGACGCCAAAGCAGCCAAGGGTGTTGCATTTTGAATCATTCGCTGACGCCGTTAAGAGCACAGGACACCAGCAGCATGGCAATATATTAGAAAAACAAAATTTTTTAGGGAACCCACTACTAGTCACCAAAACAAATTGACTGACCTCAAATCGAAATTTAAAAAAACAAATTCGAAAAACAAATTTTCAGATAGCTTGACATTTTTGCATCAAAATGCACAAATGGCTACAAACAAGAGAATGGAACTTTCCCTCTTGTGCGAAGAGCTTCTTCCCGACGTGCTAGTCATATCCGAACACGGATTTAACAGCAGCAACATTGAACACTTCAACATTCAAAATTACCAATTGGCTAACAAATGCTGTCGCACCTCAGCCAAAGGTGGGGGTGTTGCGGTTTTTGCTCGGAACAATCTTTCGTTTACCCCTGTTTCTGTCGAAAGCACAACTGACAAAGACTTAGAAGTCACAGGGGTAAACATTCACAGAAACAACAGCACAATCCAAGTAATTGGAGTATACAGGTCCCCAAACGGAGATGAAAAACAATTCTTTTCCAAATTTGAAAAACTTCTGACTGACATGACAAGGAGGGATCGAAAATTTATCGTCATGGGAGATTTTAACATTGATGTCCTAGATATCGATAGTCCCTTGACGAAACATTTCGCTGACTTGTTGGGGTCCTTCGGTCTTGTCTGTTCAATAGACACACCAACAAGGATTACCGGCACTTCAGCGACTGCGATAGATAACATCATATCAAACTTGACTGACCTCCGGGTGTCTGTGATCAACACAGCCATCTCAGACCACTATGGCCAACAGGCCATTGTCAGTGGTCTCAAACCAGCACGGGACCCAATCATACAAACAACAATCAGAAACACAAAGCCCTCAAACATTGCTCTTCTAAACTCTTTTCTTTCGAGAGAGAGTTGGAACTGCCTAAATTTTAGAGATCCCGTTGAATTACAATTCAAAAACTTTAAAGACACTTTTATTTTCCATCTGAACGTGAGCTGTCCCCTAAAAACAATCCATCAAAAGGCTACAATACAAAAATGTGAATGGATTACAAGAGGCATTTTGGTTTCAAGGGAGAAATTACGATTTTACTCTGAAATCAACAAGCACTCGAGTGACGAGGCTTTCAAATTTTTTTTACAAATTACAAGCGGATTTATAAAAAGGTGATCAGAGCTGCAAAAGCATATGACGTCACCAAAAAATTGCTCACGTCAAACAATTTTTCAAAAACGGCATGGGCTATCATTAAAAATAAAAGTCCACCAACTGAAAGACAAATTGAGCTTCAGATTGGAAACGATCAAGTCAGCGATGCAGCCAAAATCGCGGACGCTTTCAATAATTTTTTTGCCTCGGTTGGTGCTGACCAAGGATTCAGTCCAAAGCAGCATCAGCCACATTCCACTTTGGTAAGGAGCCCAGCAGCTTCTATGGCTCTGGCTCCTACTACAGAAGAGGAAATTGCCAGAGTGATAAGAGATCTTCCTTCAAAAAAATCAAACGATTTAAATCATGTTTCAATGTGGCTTCTTAAGCAATGTGCACAGCACCTGTTCAGGCCGCTTGAACATTTGATAAATCTCTCTCTCCGCTCAGGAATATTTCCATCCTCTCTGAAAAAGCCAAAATCACCCCGATATTCAAAAAAGGTGACCCCAAATTAGTTCAAAATTATCGTCCCATCTCAATTTTACCAGTTTTCAGTAAAGTTTTTGAAAAGATCTTCCTCAGTCAACTCTTGAATTTTTTGGAAAAACACAACTTACTATCATCAAACCAGTTCGGTTTCCGAAATGGGAAGTCGACAATAGACGCAGTAGTTGGGCTGGTCGAGATGATAGTAGAAGGAATTGAAAGTCATAGAGACACACTTAGTGTGTTTCTTGACTTATCTAAAGCATTTGACTGCGTTGATCACAACACCCTAATTCACAGACTGGAGTATTACGGGATACGAGGAGTGCCACTCTTGTGGCTTGAATCGTATCTTAGTAATAGAACACAATTCGTAAAAATTTCTGACGTACGGTCGGAGGGGGGTGAGCTGGGTTGTGGTGTTCCTCAGGGCTCCATTCTCAGTCCGCTACTCTTCCTATTGTATGTCAACGATGCTGGCTCATCTTTGCACCAAGGACGAATAGTCCAGTATGCCGATGACACGACTCTCTGTTTCAAAGAAAAATCAAAACACACAACTTGAAATGACAACATTCACTGAGCTCAACAACTTAATTCAACATTTCAATGAGCTCAATCTTAAAACAAACCCGTCAAAATCGGTGTTTGTTCAATTTCGTTTGCGGCCGACCGTCTCTGATCAAAGTCCTATAGTGATGTTGGAGGAGACTGAGATCGAAGAAGTCTACTCGACTAAATTCCTTGGAATACACCTTGATCGAGGGTTGACATGGGATAGTCATGTAGACAACGTTTGTTCAAAATTGTCCTCAGGCATTTATGTTTTGAGGCAGCTATCCAAATACTGCCCAACTCAGGTACTGATGACGGCGTACTATGGATTGATATACCCCCACCTGTCATACGGAGTGGTCTTGTGGGGAGGCTGTGCAAATACACATTTCTCTAGAGTGTTAACACTCCAAAAAAAAGCCGTTCGAACAATTGCAAAACTACAATGGAGAGAGTCGTGCAGACCAGCATTCAGAAAACTGAAACTGTTGACATTACCCTGCCTCTACATTCTAGAGACGTCTATGTTTTTCAAGTCAAAATGCAATCTCATCAGAGGTAGTGATATACACTCATATGAGACTAGAGGCAGGGACAACTACCGAACTGGGAGACACAGGACGGTAGTACATGAGCGCTTGCCTTCTCAGGCAGGAGCTCAGTTTGTCAACAAACTGCCAAATTTCATAAAAAGTGCCGCAATGCCTAAGGCATTTAAAACTCGTCTGAAAAGTGCATTGCTCTCAGAAGCTTTTTACAATACAGACGAGTTCATGGCACATGTTTGGGTGACCACATAATTGGCTGACTGACGCTGGTGCTAGAGTGGGAAATTCGAATAAATGAGCAGTAGGATGGATGGAATTAATTGTATGTACGAAAGTAACCTAGATGTAATGTATGAATCCAAAATTTTAGCTTATTTTCTTCTTTGACAATTGCTATAACATGTACATGTTCTAAAGCAATAAAATTATTATTATTATTATTATTATTATTCTTGAAAAACCTAGCACTAGTAACCTGTGTTCAACCTTAAAAAGCTGAAATACTATGTATTTAATGTTTCACTTTATGAATCATATTTATAATATCAAATAAATATATGATCTTAATATATATATTGTGTGCGAGATCCGGGTTCGACTCCCGGCGGAGCAAGTACTTTTTGTGACTCAATGTTTATTGAAATTAAATAAGGGTATTGCCTTTTATACAATATTTAATGTATATATATATATATATATATATATATATATATATATATATATGTGCGTGCGCGTGTGTGCGTGCGTGTGCGTGTGTGTGTGCGTGTGCGTGTGCGTGTGTGTGCGTGTGCGTGTGTGTGTGTGTGTGTGTGTGTGTGTGTGTGTGTGTGTGTGTGTGTGTGTGTGTGTGTGTGTGTGTGTGTGTGTGTGTGTGTGTGTGTGTGTGTGTGTGTGTGTGTGTGTGTGTGTGTGTGTGTGTGTGTGTGTGTGTGTGTGTGTGTGTGTGTGTGTGTGTGTGTGTGTGTGTGTGTGTGTGTGGTAGTGCTAAAATTCAAACCTTGGAATATAAGAAAATATGTACTGAAATGCGGCTAAAATACATTGGGAAAACATTTTATCAGTGGTTTCCTTCTCGTATTGAAACTATATCATTCCAATTATATTTCTTAATAGAATAAATCCGTGTGAAACCATTTAGTGGATGTTTAACTTTACGAAGAAATTGCTTGTATTATATATATTCAAATTTACTTGTATAATATAATAGTTATACAACATTGAATTGGTATTGTTCATTTTTGTTTATGAATTAATACCTTTATAATTAGTGAATAATTTATATCATGGTGCGAAATAGTCTAGTGATTTGTTTTCTTAATTAATATTCAATGTAAACAAACAACATAATATATACAAATATCTGTATAATATATTTGTGTGTGTATACATATATATATAAAACTATACAGGCTGGGTCAGAGATATGGTAAAATATTTCAAGACGTGATTTTAGAGATAAAAATAAGAAAAAAAAAATGTTATATAAAGGTAGGTCCGGAAACCCTCCATTACTGAGTAATGGCTGGCGAAAGATTTTGCTTTGTTTTCAGTTCATCTGGTGAAATTAACTAATTCTGAAAGGTTTTGTTCTTACTTTTTAACTTTAATAAGATGGATTTATACGGAAAATCACCTGAAAATCAAATAAAACCACTCTAGAGGTTGTAGTGTGAACAATTCTTGAGAAAAAGTTTGAAATTTGCCAAAAATCTAAGAACAAAAATACCGTCTTAAATGTTTGATATTGAATAACATTGTTAAATGACCAATAAACAAATTGTTTTTTTCTAATACAGATTGTAGAGAATTTAATTCTGAAAACAACTATGATAAGCAAAGTTAACCAAATGTATAAAAGATTTATGAAATTGACTCCTCACGTATTACACTATACATCAATGTTTTGCTTTTTTATAATAAGGAATGAGTATATGATTGGTAACAATTAATCGTAATAATTAATCGTTTAAACAACAACTGTTAAAACATTTTTAAATAATAAATAATCAGCTGGGAATTTTTTTATTGGATGGCATATGTGAACTTATTGTTGAACAACAACAAACTGTAAAGATACTATGTGCTTGTGTTAAGTATTTTAACCAGTTATTTCCATCCATTTAATAAGTTATTTTGTGTTGTGTGTTTCATTTATTAAAAATGGAAGGTAATATTCATGTGTATTCAAACTCTGAATTAGCAGACATGCATTTTAATGTATGGTTTGGGACGCTGCAATAGTACTTCAGCAAGACGTCTGAATCAAGAGAACTTTCCTAACCGCAGGTGTCCAAGCACAAGAGTTTTGCCACTATTCATCAACGCCTATCTGAAACAGGTTCTTTGAAGTCTTCGGAGCATAGTAATGCAGGCATCGCCAGATCATGTGGGACTGTTGAATTAGAATAGTTGGTTCTTAATGAAATTTCTGATTATCCTGAAAAGAGTACTTAGAGAATTGTCACTACAGTTTAATGTCAGCCAATCTAGTATTCGGAGAATACTACACAAGTACCCGTTACACCCATACCAGTTCCAGCATGTCCAAACTCTTTTGCCACAAGACTACGCTCCTCATGTTGTTTTTTTCATGGTTTCTGTTAAAATGTGCTGATCCAAACTTTTTAAATACAATTTTGTTTACCAATGAGGCTCACTTTACAAGAACAGCTATCATTAACTTCCATAACAACCACATTTGGGCAAACAGAAATCCTCATGTAATCAAACCTAATCGCCGACAACATCAGTTTTCAGTAAATGTTTGGGCTGGAATCTTAGCAGATCATTTAGTCGTATTCGTGCTTCCTCCCAGGCTTAATGGCGTGGTGTACTTGAACTGTTTAAGAGACGAGCTACCTAACCTGCTTTATGATGTACCTCAGCATTTGCGCCAAAACATGTGGTTTGTGCATGACGGGGCACCAGCGCACTACTCAACTGGCTGTTTGTGGAAACCTAAATGAGAGTTTCACAAATCAATCGATAGGCCGAGGTGGACCAGTTTCATGGCCAGCAAGATCACCGGACTTAAATCCTTTGGACTTTTACCTTTGTGAACATTTAAAAACATTAGTTTACTCTTCCCCAATAGATACCATTGAAGAACTCCGATTAAAAATTTCTAATTGAATAGAAACCATTAAGCAGACACCTGGAGTTTTTGAACGGGTCCGAAACTTGATGAGAAGACGCCTGAACGCGTGCATTTTGAACAATGAAGGTCATTTAGAGCATCATTTTTAATCTTCCGGTGAGACTTAAAGCAATTGTAGAAACCCAGCGGTTTCACGATGTTCTCACTTCTTTTGACTTAGTCTGGTCCGTGAACACACCAACTCGAGTGACTGCTAGGTCGAGTACGGCCAACGAAAACGTCATCACAAACTTTCCGGGCGTCTCTGTTACTGTTCTCGACGCGGCCATCTCTGACCATTTCGCACAGGAGACTGTAATTAAACAATTAAATCCTAAATACGAACCCTCTTCAGCAAAATTTAAAAGAAATCTAAAACTGAAAACATTAAAATTCTCAACAGATTCCTCCAAAGAGAATCTTGTTCATTTGTGGATGCTTTTGAACACGTAGAGGAAGCATTCACTGCGTTAAATTACAGCCTTAATTATTACCTAAATATTACTTGTCCATATAGAATAGTAAAGGAGCGATTCCATAGGAAGAGTAATAACTGGATTACTCAGGATATTCTCTACTTGAGAGAAAGGATCAAATTTTACCATTCAATCTATTTAAAATCAAATAACGAAAACTTCAAAAATGTTTATAGATCGTTGAAACACAATTATCGTATGGAAATAAAAGCCGCTAAAGCACAAGATGTTGAACAAAAATTAGAGAACGCAGAAAGTTTTTCAAAAAGTGCGTGGGAAGTAATAAAAAGCGTTACATCACAAACAAAATACTCAAAATAATCAAATCCAAAACTAAAATTTGACGGTAAATTAACAGACGACCCATTTCTAGTGGCTAACGAATTTAATATTTTTTTTTCGACTGTGGCTGTACCAAGCACATATTTCAGTTGTGACAATCTTGTAGAAAATGTAGTAGTGAGTCCGGTCTCTTCCATGGTTCTGTTTCCTGTGGGGGAGGTGGAGATGGCAGTCGTCTTGAGAGACCTCAAGCCGAAGAAGTCCAGCGACATCAACGGAATGTCCGTGTGGCTAAGCAAGCGTTGCTTCAAGCACATTTTGACACCACTTACTAAATTGATAAATCTGTCCTTCGCCCAAGGCGTTTTCCTTTCAGCTTTGAAGACAGCAAGAGTGGTTCCGATCTTTAAAAAGGATGATCCTTGCATCGCAAGTAATTCCGTCCTGTTTCCATTCTTCCTGTCATGAGCAAAATTTTCGAAAAGGTTTTCATTAGAAGGCTTGAAGGTTTTCTTGAACAGTTTGAAATTCTTAACCCTGAGCAGTACGGATTCAGGAAAAACAAATCGACGATTGATGCTGTAACAAAACTCATTGACTGTGTTGTTGATGGCTTGGAGAGGCGAGAACAAGTGCTCAGCATATGTCTCGACCTTTCAAAGACCTTTGACTGTGTGCATCATGGGACACTGTTGCATCAGTTATGGACATGTGGTGTTCGAGGTCAGCCGCATAAATGGCTTTCGTCATACCTCAGTGGCAGAGAGCAGTGTGTGCAGATCGCGAACATTCTGTCAGGCAAAGTAAAAATGCAGTACGGTGTTCCCCAGGGTTCAATTTTGGGGCCCATACTTTTTCTAATTTACGTCAACAGATTGAATTAATCAATTCAAAATGGAGAGATGATTCAATATGCGGACGATACGACTCTCTGCATCAGATCAAGTACGAAACAAGATCTTGAGATCAAAGCCTTTATTGAAGTAAACGCATGCATCGAGCACTTTCCAAATATAAATCTAAAAACTAACTATGCCAAAACTAACGTAATAAAATTTTGTCTCCGTCAACAAGAAGACGAATACAGACCAATTGCGATGGTGGATGAAGCTATCTTAGATGAAGCCGAATCCACCAAGTTTCTGGGGATGTACCTGGAGCGATCACATTGACAGAGTTTGCTCAAAGGTTGCCTCAGGCCCTTATGTCTTACACAATCTAGCAAAATTCTGCTCGTTTTATGTACTGAAAACTGCCTACTTTGGCATAGTACATCCACATTTGACCTACGGTTTGAGACTATGGGGCAGCTGTTCTAAATACATATGTGACAGTATTTAGAACACAAAAGAAAGCTGTTCGAATAATTTCGAAATTAAAACCCAGAGAGTCGTGTAAAACTGCCTTCAGGGAGCTTGGATTTCTAACCTTACCCAGCCTCTATATTCTCGACGTTACCCTGTACTGCCGATTCAAATGTGAACTGGTTCAGGGCAGGGACGTCCATCAGTACGAGACCAGAGGCAGGAACAATTTCAGAACTGAACAGCATAGAACGGCTATGTTCGAACACTTACCATCTCAAATGGGTGTCAAGTTAATCAATAAGCTCACTGGAGATCTCAAACGAATTAATGAAACCAAACAATTCAAATCTTGATTAAGACACTTTTTGTTGTCAAAGGCATTTTACTCCATTGATGAGTTTACGATGGGCCGCTGGGATGAAAATTAGCATTTTATTATTATTACTTTATTTATCCTTTTCTGATATCCAAAACATGCAAAATACAATATATTGTTAGGTTCACACATGAGTATGTGGAATTAACTGTGCCTATGATAAGATAGGTTTTAGTTTATAGATTTTTAATTCAATATGTTGAAATGATGTTTGCAATGCAATTTTGTTAATTGTTGTACTGCAATAAAGAATTATTATTATTATTATTCTATTATTATTACAGATGTTTATTGTATTTAAAAATACAATTTTGAATTTTATGTTTCTTTTCCATTACCTGTTACCAATCAGATACTCATTCCTTATTATACAACAGCAAAAGACTGCTGTGCAGTGTAATTCGTGAGGAGTCCATTACATAACATTTTTTTACACATTTAGTTAAATTTGCTTATTATGGTTGTTTTCAGAATTAAATTCTTTACAATCTGTATTAGGAAAAACAATTTGTTTAATGGTCATTTAACAATTTTATTCGATATCAAACATTTAAGACGGTATTTTTGTTATTAGATTTTTGGCAAATTTCATACTTTTTCTCAATAACTGTTCACACTACAACCTCTAGAGTGGTTTTATTTTATTTTTCAGGTGATTTTGCGTATAAATCCATCTTATTTGAGTTAAAAAGTAAGAACAAAACCTTTCAGAATCACTTCATTTCACAAGGTGAACTAGGAAACCAAAGCAACATCTTTCTCCAGCCATTACTCAGTGATGGAGAGTTTCCGGACCTACTCTTATGTATATTTTTTTATTATTTTTAGCTCTAAAATCACGTCTTAAAATATGTTGCCATATTTCTGACTCACTCTGTATATTTAAAAAATCTAATATACCATGGAAGGAGTACGTCACAAGTAAGTGGAAGTAATGGCATACTCAGCTCTGATAACTCCGTGGTAGCCATCCGCCTAGAAGGTAATCGTCTCTGTTCCAGGATTAAACACTGCACAATTTTGGTGTTTCTTAGGTGTTTCTATTGATTTATATTTGCTTTTCTATTGAATATAGAATTCAGCTTTTTTTGGAAAACAGTGTTTTACACCAATAGTCAATATTTATTTTTTTAATGTATAAGTATATAAAATCTAAATTGGACATATTTCGAATAATAATGGATACAAATTGATTGATAAATACAAATTATTTATTGAATAAATATTGTCATGTATATGTATGCATATTTTAAATAGAGAAAGTTTATGCTAGAGCTATCATTTTGAATCTACTAGGAACACGCTTTTGAGATGCCTGCATATTATTTCTTTATACTCACAAATATTTTATCATTGATATTTGTATGTAGCTAACATTTAGAGTGGTAAAGTGAGTACACATAATGAAGAACCTGATAGCCTCCCTTATATTAATAAAAAATATTCTTGAAATATTTTAATCATTGCGAAGTATAATAAATCTGAAATATCAACAATAATATTCTTTTGATTAAAATATCAAATTAGGTATTGAAAGCATGTTCTGTTACTATGTATAGAGGAAATTTTCATATAATGAAAATAAATACTGTCTATGAATAGAAGTTGTGTAATTTACAGTTAACGGTTAAAACACGATTGTAAAGACAAAAGCGTATAGTGATATTGAAATGAAAATTACTTAAACAATTGTTTCGTCTGTTGCATTTGTCATGCTGAAAACAGTATTGGCTATGCTTGCACTTTTTTAGTGTTTTGTTTGTTTGTTATCTTAAATAAAAAGTTATAGAAATCGCACGGGGTCATTAAATGACCTTTGCCTTGCGGGGTGACAGGATATTCTGGATGATTAATGAGAGGGAGTGGCCATATCCTGTCAACATCCATGACGAAGGAAATCGGGCATTTACCTCAGTAATGCATCCTTGGAAAGAGGGAAATCCAGTTAAAAACTAGACGTTCCAGGCAAATTAGCTGAATTGCGACACATCTTATTCCCTAATGTCAAGGGTAGCAACTGTCCTTGGGGAGGAACACCTACTCCCACAGTAATCTGTCACAGTAGACTAGACCTATCGAACTACCATTGCTCCCCAGAATTTCGACATTTGGGGTTCGTGATGTGGCGCTCCTGGACACCCATAAGGTTGCCCAGATTTAAATAACTGGTTTTTTCCACATTTATAAACAATGCAGTTCAATGGGAAGGTACAAACAAGCCTGAAATAAACCCTTCTTAAGAAAGTGCACAATAAATGAAAAACATTTTAAACGAATATTAAAAATGTCAAAAATTACAGAATTGCTGTAGAATCCTAGGATCCTCTCTTTGCGTTTAGTCCTAAAAGGACCACTGGGTTTCTTCCAGCGTAACATGGTATTTAGACTATGTAAGGTAGATAAAACCAACCGAAATTCAAATATAACACCTTCAAACTAATGCAGTGAGTTAATTTAAGCTTCAGTAGAAAAGTGACTAAAATGACTTCACCCTGATAAGCGTTTAAACAATGAAAACTGGATAGTTAAAAAAGGATAAAGATCAAGAATACACATAAAATATAAGATTATAGTATTCTAAAAAAATACCATACATTTACAATAATACATAGATGCGAACGGTTTAATTGCTAATATCAGTAAAGTTTCTTAAGTAAAACAGTTTCTACGTGACAGTTTAAACTGATTTTTTGGTTAGTCACAGCATAAAAAGAAATATAATTTAAATATGGATGAAAGTATAATATTGTAACAGTTATTATTACGATCCTCTTTTGTGCTGATTTTTTGCGTCAAGGATCTCAACGGCAGGTCCAAATCCAGCCGCATAGCTCATAGCGACGTCCTGTCCATCTTGGGTCTCAGTCTTTAGGAGATTGATTGTTTGGAAGGTGTAGTGCGGATCGTCTGAAACAAAAAGTCAGGTGTAACAAAATAAATAATGTATCGTTTGTCTGTCTTGTATTTCTTTGTGATTCATGACTACCTCTGTCAGGCCGGATACAATAATAATAACTTTGTTTAAATAAATCTAAACACGTTAATAAAATATATAATAAATACACTATGATAATGATAACTAAAATATATAGAAACTAATAATTAATTTTGGTAGCTTCGTGTAAAATTACCGATCTATTTATGGAAGTGGAAGAAGCAAAACGACAAACAATGCATCACTTATCTCTTACAAACGCGGATTTGTATAGAAGAACCAATGCTATAATCAGTTTGTCCACGGACATAGATGATCCAATGCACAAACAGATTTCTTAAAAATGACCCTTACCGCCTTTATATCACTTCAGAACAGAAAGAACCGTAACCGCCAAAAGATCGCTTTTAATTAGTACTGAATTTACAAGACTGATATCTTCCTGAGTACTATGCACTTTATTGTCAGACGGTTTTTAGTAGTGTATTATGCAAGTTTCTAGGCGGTAAACAGAATCAGCTGTTACTTCAGCTTCAAATTTTCAAGTCGAATATTGTGACATAAAAAACCAATTTAAATTATCGTTAAAACGTTCACGACGATTTGTACCCTATCAGATAGAAGCGATCTTTTAAAACTGCCATCGTTTACTCGATCGTAAAGCTCGTCGTGCGCACTATGGGCACACGTTTCTAAATAAGAGAACAAATTAAAATTCTTATAAAAAAACCCATATAACAATATTTTCTCCTTACCATAAATTTTGAAGAAATTACAGTACACACAATCTCGTAGTTTAGTACACGTTTTGTCAAGAATCTCAAATACCTAAAATAATATATATTATATAATATGGAATCCCGATTAAGCTCTTCCCTAGACTTTCATTTCCCTGAAACAATATTACTGAAAAGAGTAACGCATTAAAAGGTTAATCTATTCGTCACAACTTTTTTGAAATGCGAGTTAATAAATATTTTGAATTAAAAAATTCTCTTATAACTTTTAGATGTACAGTATACAATGATTTTGGTGTAGGTACTGAATAAAACTCATAAAATATGAGTTAAAGCATTTTGAGACGTCCCGAAATTAAAATTTCGTATTCTCTTCATCGTAGGAAGAATAATGTGAAATCTTTTCCCATATAACATCTAAGATACAGGTACCTGTATCACATATGGCAAACTACACCAACAATAATTACTTCTCACCGGAACACAAATTTCATATTTGCACTAAAATTGAGGCTGCTGATGTCTTAAGTTTGATGGAATTACGTGTTTACTTTATCATTGTATATCTGAATCCGTCCATTGAGCCATATGTACTGAATGGTACCTATGGTTATTTCATATACCTCTTTTATCATTGATAATATTGTGCTGCCCATATCCATCTTCCTTGAAACGTGGGGTATTAGGTCCGTTCGAATATGACAAAGTAGAGTATGAAAGTTTGTCTTCGGTGCCTTGAACGTAGGTAAAAATATCTCCACCTCTTCTCGGGTAACCGTTTATGTTCAGTGTATGTGCGTGGTCTGCCGTCACCACAATGAGCGTGTCGTCTTCATTCGTCATTTTGACAGCCGTCTGCAACATAGTAAACATGGCAAGTTAAGGTTCTTTGGACGAAGGATAACAAAATGAAGGTCTTATTCAAGATTTAGAACAAGTTATTTTACTTTCTATTGAAATCACCACTAAAATATAAATACCTCGACAGCTTTATGCAGCTCCACAGTCTCATCTAGTGCTAAGTGAGCCTTGTTCTCGTGGTGAGCGATGTCTATCCTACCGCCCTCTATAAACAGCACAAAACCCTTGGCTTCCTTTTGCATCATCTTAATTGCCAACTCCGTCATTTCAGCAAGTGTCGGTTGCTCCTTTTCATTTGCAAGCTTATGGTAATCCAAATGATCAGATTGGAATAGTCCTGTTAAAAAAATTATTCTGTTTATGAATACTATGAATAGATAAATGTGGTTAAAAATTATAAGTACTGATTAACAAACCTCTTTGTTCTCAAAATCCCATTAACTTTTCAGAGCGTAATAAATATTCTAGCGAGCGCTTAATATACATCGTACCAAGAACATAGTCGGTGTTGTTTACATCCAGCCCCAGCAGTTGATCTCTGTTGGTGATGTAAGACGCTGACTTTTTCATGTTTTCTTTAGATTTTTTCCACTTCTCGATCAAGTTTTTGCCGTCACCTCTGAAACCTGTCATAGTGGGGTCATTTTGTTCTGTGATGGGAAGAAATGCTTCCCGACCACCTCCCAAGATTACCTAAACAGGTGGTAAATATCTAAATGCAATGCGTAGACTCCATAAAGAATATAAATAGTAAACGAGAAAGGTAGTGTCTCGACCAAATTGTGTGATTTATTCCCTTTCACGAGAGTTTGCTTGGATAAAATATATGAGAGTTTATCCAGTCTTAATAGTAAAAATATGGGTATTTTTATTAGTCCAGTAGGGCTGCATTTATATAAGATCTTAAGGGTCAGTATAACATTTCCACCTCCGAAATGCATGGTTCTTAAATTATTTTATCACCTACATTTTTTACGTCAAATTATCGAATCAACAATTTACATTTACTGTTTTTATTTGGTATATTTTGTTTTACACGTAAACCTGGTGATAAATTTAAAAACTTATTAAATTTTTGGTTAAAATTACCTTAAATTCTGTGCCAGGACTATTTTCTATCAACTGCGAAGCTATATCCATCACTCCCGTAGCATTAAACCCTCTTGGATCTTTTTCATTTTTAATATCCAAGTCTGTCTGCCACTTCCTGGAAAACAAAATGCTCTGTTTAGAAAATATCGTGGTGGCTGTAAGTCCACTTTACACTTAACTTAAGATTTGAAGATGGATATCCTAATATCAACATAAATAAACAGTAAAATGAGCCTTTTCTGATTTTATGCAATACTAGATTTACCGAGATAGTCTTTAATTTTATATAGGCCTATCTTAATATTGAACTTATCGTCAAAAAATGTCTTGAAAAATATCTTAACAACCTAAAGACGTTAAAGACATGTATTACACTTAAAGTAGATTTTATTTCCATAATATATAGTATTTGGATATGATAATAAAAATATCTCTGGAAATATAATTTGTATAAGAACTTTTCTCCTTTAAAATTTGTAAAATTACACAACCGGTTCGTCATTTTTCTATAAAGCCCATTATAAATTTCTTTTCTACATCTATTAGTCTTCTTAAACATCCACATAATTTGTTTATTAATTTGAATGCTACACTAAGGTTAAGTCCTAGTTAGATTGCACACCTCAAGCTTTACTATCCAGTGACAGAATAATAAACACAAACCATAATAAGAATTCCGAAATTGCTAAGTTTATATTTATTAAACGCATATAATTTTCAATAAGTTAACAAAAATAATGAAAAATTAAGTAATAATAAATGGAAATGGTACATAAATGTCTGCCTCCAAACTAAAAGAACACAAGAAAATCTATATATATATATATATATATATATATATATATATATATATATATATATATATATATATTGTAAACTAGTTAGTTTTTTATTCAATTAGGACAAGAAGCTGAGGCAAGTTCTCTTCACAACAAGTACTATGCACAGAGGGATTTTTGATATTCCATACAAAATCTACATCAGGATGAATAGTGGCTCCTATCACAATCATGTCTTCTTTTAAGAAAGGGAGGTTATTTCATGTCAGCCTTTAAGTCAAATCTGACTGCTGGTTGTAGATGCAGACGGGGGATAGTGCTTCCTCAAAACACTAGACTACACACACACACACACACACTACACTGCACTTTGGGTGCTTCGGTGGGGGGGGAGGGGGTGGTTAGTATTGCAAAATTCTTTGAAACTAAAAAACCTCATTTACCACACTACTTACCCTCCACAGTTAACTAGACTTGCCTAAAACTTCTACTAACGGTATGTATGCAGTATTCATGGAGGGGGATGAATCTCCTAACTTACTCCTCCCACCGGTCTCTCCGGCAACAAAAAACTGTATTATACCAGCTGTTGATCACAGGACTACAGCGTACGGTGGTTACACTTACAGACTGTTCCGTACCGACCCAACCTTGGTTCGTGAAGGCTATGGGAATATGAATATAACCTAAAAGTTAAACTTGCAGTGCATTAGCACGAGTAACTTAAACAATTCAAAATAAAAAAGTGATTGTTTTCAATCGTAAATAAAGCAGCTAGTAAGGTATTTATTTAATCCTACCCTGAAACCTGATTGTACTTTCTTTAAGTGTTTGTGTATCCTTGTGTTGGTGTTCATATGTTTTAACAACTAACCGGTCTTTATCAACGTGATCCGTTTCTAATCTCATACTCTCAGATTTATAGTAGAATTGCTCCTACAAATTGTGAATTTTTAACAGATTAATTTTACCTCAATTTTTTATTATCTCAATGTTTGAAAACACCTTTGAAGTCAATGTAAGTTACTAACTGTATATATTCCTAACACATCTCATTAATTAGTTATTGCAACTATGAACCCGTATCATTCTCTATTCTGAGGGTCAAGCCCAGCAGTAATACTGCCGGGTGATTTTTATACCCGGCAAGTCCACATTCCAGAGACGTTATTTAAGTACATGGGCTACCATGTTAAAGTCCGATCATCCAACAAGGTTTAATTACCGGAGGAGCTTCAAAAGGACGTTGGCATATTGAGTTATGTTATGTTTATCATATCATTTGTATTATTATTATTTAAGAAATAAAACCTGCCAATTTGTGCCAAGTTGTGTGGTAAAGTTTTGTAGCCTAATAATCCACTGAGGATATATAAAAGTTTTCCACATAATCAAGTAAACCAGGTGAAACTGGCAAACAGATTACTAAAATTCAAAAATGTAACAGTTTTGTGATACCTTATTGAGCAGCCGTCATATCAATGCACATCCTGACACCCGTACACCCAGGTACCTTTTTAATGCAATACCATGTTTATCCCTCAAACTTCCTATTCATACCTTTAACTAAAACTAAGCCTATCTAATCAAATACAATATTGTATGAGGCCTATATTAACTAAAATATAAACTACCTATAGTTACAAAGATAAAGATAAGATATAAAGACTAAAAAGTACCGGCCCCAAATTACTTCCCTGTGGAACAACTTGATTGTAAATTTTGATTTTCAATAACTGTTTTCTTTATTTTTACTCTAAATAACCTGTTATTGAGGTAAGACCTAAACCAGGCCAGTGGAGGTCCAGTAATACGCACCCCTTCAAGTACCTTACTCATTTTCCCGTGGTCAATAATATCGAATGCCTTACTTCAATGAAGAGGGCTAGAATGTAACACCCTTTATCTATTTGTTTATTAAAGTATTAACCAACAGACTTTAATATGTTTTTCAATAATTTTCCCTTTCTGGAATGAAAATTGACTACCACTTAATACAGAGCATTCTACTAAGAACTTATTCTATGAAATGAAATATTTCTTTATTTGAGGCGGAATTAGGATCTCATGGCCCTTTGTTACATTTAACCTCATATAGTAGGTATAACAAATATTCTTATTTTTTTAAATAATAATAAAATTAAATATTTTGCTGTAAACGTTTTAAATATGAATAACAAAAAGTACAACTTTATTGAAGAATATAAACTAAAAAATATACAATGATTAAAAAGGTATATAAACTTATTTTTAAACACATACTCAAACAAAAATAATAACATATACTTGTATGTAATGAATATTACAAACACACTACCCTCACACACACACTACTCATGCTAGTGCAACCGCAGCGAAAGAGACCTATGCCGACCCCGCCCCAACCATCCGCCTCAGATAGTGCTCCCTCAGTGACGCCACGAACCGAGGACGACTCTCTAAGGATGTTATGGTACGAGGAAGGGAATTCCACAGACGACATGCCGTTACTACAAAAGACTTGTCGTATACAGTAGTTCTGTGCAACGGCATGCGGAGCACAGACGAACCAGAGCGAGTTCTATCCACACCAAACTTGAGAGACAAATTGGAAATCGTTTAAGAAATAATTTGGAAAGCCAGAATTAAAAATTGAATGGACCAATGTTAAGATTTTTATTGATCTGAGGTCATTTAACTTCAAGATCTTTGAATTAATATAATAGGGCGTTATATGCTCATCCCTCCTGAGATCAAATGCATATCTCATACAATAATTTTGGGTTCTCTGGAGTTTTTCACCCAAAGCCACAGTCATGTCGTTCATCACACTATTACAGTAAGAAAAATGAGGCAGTATGAGTACTTTAACCAACAACAGTTTTATGTGAAGCGGCAAAAACCTCTGCAGTTTTTTCAGGGAATGTATTGATGCAAAAACTTTCTTACAAGTCTCTGTCACTGCATCAGTCCAGCTAAGAGTACAATTTATTGTCAGTCCTAAGTTCTTAACTTTATCGTAATAAGGTAGTACAGTTCCATTCACAGTAACCTTACGTATAGATGTAAAATCGATCAAAGATCGAGAGCGGTAATGAGAAATCACAATTAGTTTAGTTTTTTCGTGGTTTAGTTTAAGTCCATGTTTACTAGTCCAGTCGAGTACATTTTTTATATCAGAGTTGATCATGGTAATGCCATCATCGATTTGGTGTGTGTTAACGTGGACATATATCTGGAGGTCATCAGCATACATGTGGGACTTGCAGTGTACCAGTACCGTGCTCAAGTCATTAACGTACAACACAAACAAGAGAGGACCAAGAATGGAACCCTGAGGAACACCACACTCAACACTCAGCCAGTCGGATTTTATGTCACCTACCTATACACACTGCCTTCTGCCAGACAGATAAGACCTCAGCCATTTCAGGACATTTTCTGAAAAACCAATGATTCTCAATTTTGCCAATAGTAGTCTGTAGTTTTACACAATCAAAAGCCTTTGAGAAATCAAAGAGTGTCAGTATTGTGCTTAGTTTTTGGTCCATTGTGAATCGTATATCGTCAGTGACTCTCAGAAAAGCAGTTTCAGTACTATGTCCTGGTCGAAATCCTGATTGTAAATCATTTAGAATGTTATTTCGTGTTAAGTAATCAGTAATCTGGCAGTGCACAATTTTTTCGAGGCTTTTGGATAGAGCAGGCAGAATACTAATGGGTCTGAAGTCTTGGCAAGATGTTGGAACTGAGGTCTTGTTCAAAGGGCGGACAATAGCAGACTTCCAAAGTGAAGGGAAAATACCTTGTCTCAGTGACATGTTGAAAATGTATGTGATTATTGGGAGAGTTGCAAAAAGAATGTTTTTTTATTAATTGGATTTTAATGCCGTCAGAACCTTCAGCATTACTGCCAATACGGCGAATGGCTTTCAAAACATCCGATTGTGTTACAGGTTTCAATGACTGAGCAACATAAATTTCAAATATCTTTTCCAGGCATGGGAGTAAAGTGATCGGTCTATAATTTTCACAGTGTCCTCTAGGACCTTTCTTGTAGATATGTCTCACAACAGACGTTTTAATCAGTGGGGAAAAAACCCCAGTCCTAAGCGACAAGTTTATATCTTTTACTAATGCAGGGATCATTCTTTAAAATGCTTTTTCAATGTCTTTAAATCTGACAGAGTCAATTCCACATCTTTTATTTATGTCACAGTTATATATGATTTTCTTTATAGAATCTTCATTAGCATTTGATATGTAAAATCCATGTCTACTATTTCCATTTACTGCTATTTCATCTTTATTGTTGCAAGTATGTATCAGTTCTTACGCCCTATATTTAAATTGCTCAGCAAAGTTATTGGAGATCTGACTTGCCGAACCTGTCATAGACATCATTATTTGCTAATTTATAGATCTATTTTTGACACTCATCTATTTAATAGCCCTTAGGTTATTAGTCATCAATTCTTTCTCATTTCTAGCCTTCTTCTTATTCATTATGAAAGTCTTTTTCCTGTCATTTATTGCAGTTGAAAATTGGTTTACCAAATAATTAAAAGCAAGGTAGGTATTAGTCACTGGCATGTTCTTCCAATCCAAACTTGCTTAAGTTTATTTTCGTCAATTATTTCTCTTTGGATTTGATTTCGAACTGAGCGTTCGGTCGGAAGTAAACCATATCCCATCCTAACAGCTATAGGATAATGGTCAGAGATTTTTGTTTCTATGATACCACCCTGTATTTCATCTGAATTTTAATCTCTAACTTATATGTAATCAATGCAAGTTTAAGTTAATCTCCCGTCTCGACCCTCCCTCTAGTGTAATCCGAAACCATCGCTGTTAAACCTTCTGAAGACAGTAATGTTTTATATTCTTGGCTCATTAAAAATGAGTTCTTAATATCAATATTAGTATCGCCGATCAAAATCATATTTCCATGCAAAAATTTACTGTTTATTATATCCTCAACCTCCTTCAAGAATGATCGCGGATCACAGCCAGTGCTCTGAGACGGGGGTCTATATAAAGATAATAATAAAATTTGTGCACGACCTACAGGTTCAATTGGCTCAACCATGCCACATATACATTCCAATGATTTTGCATTTAAACTGAAAACTGTAAATATAACTTTTTAAATGTTGTAGTATAACACCAGGCCTCCACCATCCTTACCTATTCTACAATTACAAACCTTTAAAAAAACGATCAATATTGTAACCGGCCAAATCATGTTCAGAACAATTTATCTCTAAAAGTACAATTATATAAATTTTCTCAATTTTGCACAATATCTATAATATAAAAGTATCCCAGTTTTTTCTAAATAACCTAATTTAAATATATTACACTAATGCCTAACGACCTACTTACATTCGAGCAATGCATGAACCAACTATCAAAACATAAATAACTGTCAGAATGCAAGTCTATCTCATATTATATGTTTTTTTATTTATTTATAATTCAAAAAAAGAGTGATACATCTTAAAACAACCAATATCTATACTAGGATGAGATACAAATTCAATGAGATATATTGGTTTTAGATTAGTTAACCAATTTTGTTTATGTCATGTAATGTTTTTTTTTTTATTACAATAATGTTTCTATCTTCCTCATTTTTCTTCCATTTTTGAACCAAAAAACCTGTGATTGTGGATCCTTGATCTGGATTTAGCCTCCTTCAGAAGTTCCTTGAAAAAATAGGTCAGGTTTTCGTTGAAATAAATCTTCTGACCTGACGATTTATCGGACAACCGTGCCTTCTTGCCAGCTAGTAATCATGTGTCCCTAGCAGTACTGGTCATAAACTGGATCATTATAGCGGGCGGCTTGTCGTCACTCCTTCTTTTTAGTCTGTGCAGTTTATGGATTTGTTTTCGAGAACATAGGGAACATTTATTTAATCTGCCAGGTCTCTAACCAATTCTTCGGTCTTCTCATCTTCCAACTTTTCTCCATGGAACGGAACACCCTGTATCTCAAGGTTAACTCTTCTCCCAAACTGGTCTAGGTCATTTAGGCGCTCAGTAAGAGATTTCACATTATCTTCACTCCTCACTAACCTCTTCTTAACCTCACTGATTTCTCTCTTCGTGACCCTATTTTCCTACCTTAGTGTTTTTATTTAATTTTGTCTGACATAAACTCTAGAGTCTTTTGCACATCATCGTCAGTTTTTTTTTCATTTTCAGGTAACTATAAATCTCAGCAGCTATGTTAACCGGGACGGAATCACTATAACCTTCCTCGGAGGTACTCGCAGGCTTATCCTTTCTTCTGCAAGTTGCGCAGGACCACTTAGATTGATCAGCCTTGCCCAAGCCCTTCCAAGACTGGCCCTGAATGCTACATTCGCCAAATTATAGCCTACCCGATGTAACCTAAAAATGGCGAAGTCCCCATCACTTGAGCTCTTCTTTACATTTGCCACAATTATTGTTTCCATCGCTATTTTCCATTGCAGATCAAGTTTAATTTACAATTAGAGCGAATACACAGACAAATATCACTTTTTATATAACAAAAAGCACTAAAAAATGGAGACAAAGATAGCCCAGCCGAACCACACCAGTGCCACTTGGTTAATGTATGTGTGTGTGTGTGTGTGTGTGTGTGTGTGTGTGTGTGTGTGTGTGTGTGTGTGTGTGCGTGTGTGTGTGTGTTAAATGATGTTGTGATATGTATGGTGTTTTGTGTGGTATACGATGCTGTCTTATGTTTGATGTTGTGGTGTATGATATTGGTTACTGTATTACGTTGCATGATTTATAATATAGTGTGCTGCATGATGTTGAACTCTGCATGATATTTTGTTATGTAAAACACTTTTTGCCGTAATATGTTGTATTCTGTGTGATAATAGCCATAAATACCTTAATAATGTTACTACAACATACAGTTAAAACTAGCTATTTAATAATGTTTATACCTGTATGCGGAATGGGCGTATGTGCCAGCAGGAGAGGCGTCTGTTATCCTACAAGTGGATACTATGCCGGTGCCCTTGCCCGCGTCTTGAGCCCACTTTAAGATGGAAGTGGTGTGGTACGATTCGTTCTTCATGTTTCGCCAGTCCATGTAGCCAAGAGATGACGTAACTCCTACCGTGTAGATATTGCCTTTCACGCCCGTCAAATAGGCGGTCGCTGAACAAGCAGAGTCCGCAACTTGTGAGTCTGCGCAGTACGTCTGACACAACCAAGAACAATATTGATACATTTTGTTCTAGAATTCAACAGCTTACGCCCAGTTCTAAAGTGATTTGTGATCAGCCATACAATAATGTTTAACTATTAAAATTTTCTTGTTAATTAGAAGAGAAATTGGATATGGCTTTGGAGTAGAATGATGACTATAGTTAATAATTACTTAAATAATGTTATTATTTATTTTATCTATTATTTAATACAGTGTATTTAAACCAAATATTCTAAATCCCAGCATAAACAACCTCGGTTTCCAGTAGGATTTGTTCAGGGCTCTTAAAACATCTTGTTCAAGGACAAAATATTAAAAGAATTATGGGCTAATTAATGTAAAGCTTCATGAATATATTTAGGTTTATTTAGTTACGCTTACTTCCAATCTATATCTCCAATTTTTCGTTAGAGTGTACTTTGTCTATTACCATTTGTACCCACATACACATTCTTAAACCTTTTATACAAATAAGCTATTTATTAGTAGAATACATAATAGTTTAAATGAAAGTGAGAACTGGTCAAGTTTTGTTTTCCCTAATATGATGCGAAATAAAAAAGCCTTTCTGAGCAGTATAACAGGTTTTATGGTGAAGAATATGTGCCTGTCCATACTATAGCTCAGATCATACAATTATCCTAGTTTAGAATTTATTACCCCTAATATACTTATTGTATCAGGTTATTAATGCACAAGTACTTAAAAAATGACCTTAAGTATCCTTATAACCCTAATTGTTTTGGTGTTCATAGTTAACGTGGCTTTTCTATGTAAGTCTTGAGTCTAAGATTATACTTACATATTTAATCTCTTGTACACATATACTCTAACTCTAAAGGGCGCAAATACAATTTAAGCTGTCTATGCTACATATTTTGTCAATTAACTATAAAAAATAAAAACGAAACTAAATAATTACCTTGGCCAATCCAGTGTAAGGAAACTTCTCGAAACTTAAGAACGTGTTTTCTCCCGCTTCTTTCTTGAGCTGCCCAAGATATATCCTTGCCGTGGCGAGGGTAGCAAGAGACATTCCGTCTCCCAAGAACAGTATAAGGTTTTTGGCCACTCCTTTCTTTTTTGTTATTGTCAACTTTTCTTGTAACACACCCACACTCAATTCGCGCCAATATTTCGTGGCTGAAAGAAACCAAGTATATCACGTTCATTACGAATATGCTATATATTTATATAGGCTAAATGTAGGTATCATTATTAGTATTTAAATCCGCGTTCATAGATCTTTCATTGTAAATAATTAAGTTCTACATTACTTAAAAGATATTTTTCCATCACTTATTAACGTTCATTACGTTTATTGTCTATGAATATACGTGTTATAAAAATGTAATTCTCCTTTATAATCTTATAAGAACTACAGTTTCATATTAAATAAACTTTTTACGCCTTGCACTGTTATAGTTGTAAACATTTAAAATATAATTAACGAAATAATAATTCTTGAGAAAGAAATGAAATTACCTACCAACAAGAGCAAGAGCTTATTTATAAAGCATAATCACCTGATGGTTTGTTAATGAAAGTAATTGAAGACTTACTTTTTAGAGGAGATTTCAAAGTAAAGAGGCGAAAGTAACAATTAAGGATGTAAGTTTTCGGGGACCATTATGTTTTCGTTGGACACAGCTAACTCATTGTAGTCACTCGCTCTGCCACCAACTTGACTAAATATATCCCGCGCTGTACACCTGGAAACAATAATTTCCTCCAGCTTGTGGCCGGGTCTACTAGGTGAAATTCGGATTATACGGGCCAAACTAACCGATAAACATATAAGATAATAAAGATAAATCAGTGTTGTTTAAAGGGTTAAAGAGAATCAGTGTCATTTATCATTATTATTCCCCTTATGTCATATGTCAAGCTAAACTTTAATGCGTAAAAACTTAAAACCTTAGTGAGTTTTTTATCATTTCAGTCATACGAAAAATACCTTGATTAACGATTCACTTCGTTATTTAAGACACATTACATAATAAGCCGGGTAGTGATATTTTCCCGTGTAAATTAGCACTTACCTACTAGACTGTAGTGTGTCGTAACACATCACTTCAGCCTCAGTCAAAAAAAGTAAATGTAAGTTCGATTTTACATTTTAAAATGTCAAACTACTCGTAAATATACATTATTAGTTTTGATGTTTGGTTCACAACACTGGTGGTATAATAAACCTCGCTATTGGCATGCTATCGTAACAATTTGAAACACGTAAAAAGTCCATAATCATGAAACGTTATTGTACACAAATATCTACAATCATATACGGGTGTATATTATGTCTGGAAACACCCAAATATATCCTTTAATAATTTAAATATAAATTTGAAACCTCTTACAATCGTGATAGAGATTGGGCATCTACTTTTTGGAACAATGTTTTGTTATGTCACACCAACGGGGGACGTCCTGCCGAGGGTATCGTGAATATTCTTAATGGAAGCCTATACCTTGTGATACATAATTTTAAAGGTAAGAGCTTACTGAATTGAATTCCACAAACCGCATCTCAAGGGAATTATTCTATCAGAAAATAGAGCATTTTTAGTATTGAAAATTTACTGATGTTCAACAATGTAATTTTAACATGGTTCTTGCCACAAAATGTGTTACACTAATTTTTTAGCATTTTTTTAAATGTTCAATTAAATAAAACAAAAATTTCATTTTAAGCTGGTTCTATTAGCACAAATTTATTACAGTACAATTATGGAAATACTTATGTTATTGATTTCTTATTACAAATAAAAAATAATGTATGCTGTTTGAAGTCTTACAACAAACGTTTTACCTGCATTTGGTGTCAAAGCAATTGTTCGAACTGTGTTCCTTCTACGGTTTGACAATGAGCCAATCTTGTGTAAAATGATTCGACAGAGTTGCCTAACATTTCTTCAGTTATCAAAGCAATCTCCTCTATAATCCTGTTTCTTAGGTCTTCCAAATTATGAGGCTTTCTTCTATAAACATTGGATTTTAAATGACCCCATAGGAAATAATCGATTGGTGACAAATCCGGAGATCTTGGAGGCCATTCGATTTCTCCTCTTCGGCCAATCCATTTATGAGGAAACCTTAAATCCAAATACTCTCTTACCTGTCTCCCATAATGGGGTGGAGCACCATCCTGCTGAAACCATATATTATCAAAGTATTCTCCTGATGCAATTTGAATAGCTGGGATTATTTCATTTTGGAGCATATTGTAGTAAAGTTCGGCATTTAAATTTCCATTGATGAAAAAGGGTCCAACAATTTTGTTACCTAAAATTCCACACCATACGTTCAGTTTTTGTGGTTGCTGTGAATGGGACTCAGTAATCCAATGTGGGTTTTCACTAGCCCAGTAACGGCAATTGTGCCTGTTAACATTGCCATTTAGGAAAAAAGTTGCCTCATCATCAATAGTATGTTGGTCAGAAAATCTCTATTGTCATCACATTTGCGCATCACAAGTTCACAAAACTCAACTCTTCTGTCGTAATCATCCTCACTTAACTGTTGGACTAAATGAACTTTAAATGGTTTGTATTTATTAATTTTAAAAATCTTACTCACAGACATAGGGTGCATATCATGTTGCTGTGCAGCTTTTCTGAGCGATGTATGTGGGTCTTCAATAAATGTTTGCAAAACATCTAGTGCATGTTCTTCATCTGTTGCAGATTGTATCCATACCCGACTTTGGCCGATTACGTACACTCCCTGTCATTTCAAAACGCTCAATAGTTTTTGATATTGTTGAAACACTTATGGGATTCCTTTCTGGGAAAGTGTCATTAAACAAATTACTAACTTCCCGATAAGATCTTTGACGATCGCCATATCCTCGCATCATCAACAGAGTAATTCGTTCTCTTTCAGACAATTCCATTAAAATGCCAAATAAAAACTGAACTACTGTAATTAGATAACTTGTTGACAGCAATGCTTCAGAGACACTGATTAACTCGACAGGAATGATATGACCTTTGTCCATTTGTAATTCCCAAGCTTAGACCTGTCTAGTGAAAGCTCCATGCTCAACAAACTGAAACCTGTAGACTAGATGATTAATAACACAATAATGTTTCTCATAGGCTAGTGACCTTTGTCTCTTTAAACCTTCCTGCTGACTGGAAAACACCAAGTACAGATTCATAAGTAATCAGAGAAAGTGACTCATAAGTTTTATTCATTGTAATAAAAACTGGTAAATTTGTACTAATGAAACCAGCTTAAAAATAAATTGTTTATTTTATTTTAATTGAACATTTAAAAAATGCTAAAAAATTAATGTAACACATTTTGTGGCAAGAACCATGTTAAAATTACATTGTTGAACATCAGTAAATTTTCAATACTAAAAATGCTCTATTTTCTGATAGAATAATTCCTTTGAGATGCGGTTTGTGGCATTCAATTCAGTAAGCTATTACCTTTAAAATTATGTATCACAAGGTATAGGCTTCCATTAAGAATATTCACGATACCCTCGGCAGGACGTCCCCCGTTGGTGTGACATAACAAAACATTGTTCCAAAAAGTAGATGCCCAATCTCTATCACGATTGTAAGAGGTTTCAAATTTATATTTAAATTATTAAAGGATATATTTGGGTGTTTCCAGACATAATATACACCCTGTATATATACACACACATATATATTTATTTATTTCTTTATTATATATTTAATTAAAATTAAGAATTTCAGTCCACACTGTCCAAGAGGATGGCAAATTTTCTTTTTGAGAAAATTTCTTTTGGATATTTCTATTTGTCCTAAGGGGTTTAAATTGATCGTACAGTTAAGCCTTCTTGATTACTGATCTCTTCTGATATGCTTATTCTTTTATCTGCTAGGTGAGCACAAATTTTCATAAATTCTTTTATCTAAGATTGATTAAGAAATACAGTTATAATTTAGAAAACGTTTAAACGCTATAAAAGTTATTAACTATTACATCTGCCTCGATATATCCGGTCGCAACTCGTGGTTGGTTTTTCGTTTTTCAATAAAACATCCATAAAATCTTATGGAAAGGTACTGCTCTATCTTATTATCTTTCATTGCAGTGGTTTCCTATCGAGTAACTGTTTATTCCCTATAGAATATAAACTACCAACTGTGTGTATACTTATTCATGTTACTAATCTGCATATTAATTTATTATATATATATATATATATATATATATATATATATATATATATATATATATATATATATATATATATATATATATATATATATATATATATTAGATCTTGGTGTACACATTCTTTCAACAAAGAACTACAAAAAATATTTTTAACTGCAATGAAATAATACTAACATACTTGTCATTTAAACATACAGCAAGCGATGGTTAACACTACCGATAACGTTAACAAAATAACAACTAGGTTCCAACCTAGGGGTAATTACCGTCCCCGGAATTCAATGAAAGATAACAATTAAAGTTATTAATGAAGAATTTATCTAAAAATTTTCTAGACTATAGAGTTTTAATTTGATTTCCGCAATTTCAATTTCTTTCAAGGAAGATTACATACAGATTAAATGTGTTCTGATTACTAGGATTTAAGAATAATACTAATGAACCTTTTCACAACCAAATAATAGAACCTTAGATATTTCTTGAGTTGTACTAAAAAAAGGGTATAAAGGGGTAACGATTTATATATAAAATGAATAATACCTTTCTTAATTAAAATTTGTTAAACAATTTTACATTAGATTACGTTTTACTACCATGCTAATTATAACAAAAATGTATTGTCTTATAATCTGAATTACCATTGTTCATTGTAGGATTACATGTATATGTTAATTTTAACATATATTTAATAATTAAATTTATTTTTTTGGCCTGTCTACTCTTGACAAGTTACACGAAGAGCTTAGGATTGGTAACTATAATCGGAAACCATATTCATCAGCATATACAATATGAATATTTTGTATTCTAGACAAATAAAGATGTATGCAAAGAAACTAACCACATTTTAACTGTTAATCCGCCTTCGTAATTAATACTTTACTAATTTAGTTTCTATTGTATGTTAATCATGCGGTTTATAATATATTACTTACAACAGTGGCTATTTGTTCACAATACTTTACACAATCCATGAAGATTGAGAGCAAATAATTGAGCCATTAAAGAAGGGATAATGGGATCTACGTGAACTGGACCAATTATTTAGTAGGCAATTTAGAGCATGCTGGGGCTCCGGTTATTTATGGGATAACCGTAATACCGTTACTGTAAAGGTTTTTTAAGTCACCTGTAAATAGTAGTAAGAGTTTGGGGCAGTTTTTTACTATGAACTAATAAAGTGTGAAAGACCTTAGTGTAGTGGTTGTAATTAGCTTAATTCTGGAATTAATAGAACCAAACATATTTGGTTTCCTTCTGTAACGCATGACACGTTTGTTACTATAAGAAAATAAAATTATAAATTTCTATTAATGCGGAGGAAGGAAGCGTAACGTTACTATATTAAAGAATAAGTAGCTTGTAACCACATAACATTTTCTGCTTTTTATCCATGGTGGAAGTAAGTAGGTTTTAATGGAAAAGACATTTTTTATATACTTCCACATAAAGTTTATTAAAAAAGCGCTTTTGCCGGTTAAGGCATCATCAGTTTGACATTCATCAGACCGGCGAAAGCGCTTTTTTAATAAATTTTATGTGGAAGTATATAAAAAATGTCTTTTCCATTAAAACCATATAACATATTGCTATCAAATAACAATCTCTCACTTTGACTGTGGTTCAATGTACGATGTATACGTAGATAAATATGGGGTTAAAATTTAAGGATTATATTGTATTTTTGCTTGTTATGACTAGTTTTCCCAAGAAAGTGTTAGATTTGTTTTTTTATTTAATGTAATAATTGTTGTGTATTACACCCTGCAAAAGATATGTAAGAGGTACTGCGATATTATCAGAACATGACTGGAGCATTTTTTATCTTGTACGGTGCTCTCATAATTTATAATATTGTTAAGCAATATTATAACAAGAAAGATAAATCTACATTCTAAACCATCGTAATAATGTTTTTTTTTTTCAGTAAACGGAAGATTTAAAGATATATTCTAATTAAATATTTGAAAAAGAATCCCTTAACAGTACGTGTGGTTTTGCAAACGATTATATAGACTAACATTATTTAATCGCTATATTATGATTCCATTCGTTTTAATTGGCTCAACTTGGGTTGATTCTGCTCTTAATCGATGACTTTCGCTTATCCATCCAGACTCCCTTTTCGTGACACCTAGAATATTTTACCCCTTTTTCAATTACGAATTTTTGCGACTCAGAAACGATAAAAGTACTTTACGCAAGTTAAACAGCCTTCACAACCCACCAGAAGCCTTTACAACAACCATACTTAAAATTAGATTATTTACATGAATTAAAAACAAAAACCGAACAATGAAATTGTATAACGTTATTTTGTAGTAAGGTTTTTATCATAATAATTCTACAAGGTTAGCGTGAATTGGCTGTGTTGCCCGGAAAATGGAATATGAATCTGTGTGTCGGGATGTATGTCTTATCTGGCGACTGAATCGTAAATAATGTTTTCCACTTTTCCACCAGCTGCGAATCTTTGGTTTTGCTTCTGCAGTATGAAACAAAACAGATTTCTTGTTTTATAGAATCAAAATCTTGTATAGAAACTCTTAGATAAAAATTGTACTGTTGATTTATCATCTGCAGCTATAGTTTAAATGGCTGTAGGTCCTATTGTTTTAAGGAAGATTGTAGGTTATTTTATATTTATTCCGCAGTAAACTCAACTATATCTCCCTTAAAGTTTTTAAAATTATATTTGGAATACATTTAATTACAAAATGTACATATGTATTGTTTAATAATGGTTTGATCATAATACTTATATTTTTACAGTAAAACCATAATGTTAAAACAAAAACTATTGTATTTTTCTGCTAAATTATAATAATAAATAAATTAAAATGCTGTACAGAGCAAAACGACTTGAAATCTGATTAAATTATAAATTATGTACTTTAGCCGTTAATAATGGTGAATACGTACACTGAAAGGTACGGCTGAAAGGTACACTAGTGGTAATATCAGAACTTCGTTTGAGTTGTTTAGTTCTTGTAGGTTTCACCGTAAGAAAAGTTCATGTAGTTTCTAAACACTTATATCATGATTTTATCAGAAAACGAAATGATGTTTGATATATTTCTAAGGTAATTGTTTCAAAAATATTATAAATAGCTATAACGGCATATGCAATAATCGATTTATGATGGAATTATAAGAATTCGAGTTATTTTTCGTATTGTAACATTAAAACTTACTAAGACTTTCCCGTGGCATTTGCCATAAAATTTAAAGTTATATCAGGAAACATTATTGAGGGTATAGTATCTGCGAGACTTTTATTGCTAACTAGCCTAGATAATATAGAAGAATATCAGGGAAACACCTGTTTTTATACTGAGCACTTTCCAGATATAAAAAGATTCAACAAAGTTAGGCCTTCAAATAAGAGGCGTAAAGCTGTTGTAATTTAGCACGACGTCAAAAAAATCAATAATAGGTTATGACTTTCTATTTACATAATAACGGAAAGTATGGTGGTGCTTGATATTACAGTGTAACAGATTTTCTTGGTGTTTAATTATTTATTTTAAATTATAAGTTCAAAAGTTTGACTTTTAGTCTTTTAAACAAATGCAGCAACTGTAAAACATATGATTTTCTCACCAAAATTTACTGAAAAAAACAAAACAAAGAAAATTTTCCGAAAACACTTTTCATATATTACTCGTACCGATTTTCCATTGTAGTCATAAAGGACCATGCTTAGAATGTTAATATCTTTCTCAAACCAGATGTATTTTGTATTTAGTTTTTGTGTTAGATTCAACATTATTTAACTAACAATAAAAACGATTTCAAAACCACATTATTTTTTTTAAACAATAAACTGTTATAATATTGAGGTTTCACTAAAACAAACTTAAGGTTTTCAGCACTAAAATTTAAGTTCTTTCAAACTCTCAATTATCATAATATTTTTTAACAAAACCTACGTAATGTTATATGTTTTATGTTTATAAAAATAAAATAAAATTTGATTTACTATTTTGGTTTCAAATGAACTAAATTTATTTTAGCACTAAACAACTAAATAATACTAGCAACCCACAACTATATAAAATAACAAAAGTAGTTCTTTCTTATTTACATTGGTATATTGTACTCATGAAATTAAATTAAATATTAACGGAAATATCTAGATTCACACACAGTCGCATTGTCAACAGTGTAAGGCAAATCACTTGTACATTCCATAATTAAAGAGGAAAATTTGAAATAAGGTATTGAGAGATAATTAGCTCATAATATTATGAATAGGTATAGATTAATTTAACTTTATAACTAGTAACAATACCCAATCCTAAATTTTAAAGAAGATGTTCTAATGTCCACCTTATTGTGTTTGTCTGAATATCAATTATCGCACAATTTTACAAATTACAAACTGAGTTCTTATTCTGTTGAAACCTTGCCTATGTGACGAGGAAGATCTCGTAAATGCAACTATATTACATTCATTTTTCTGTAGGAGTAATCGAATTGAAGAGTGAGGAGATCCAATGTTAAGATCAGTATACAGTTGTAGTTGTCTAGAGATTGGAAGGCTCGTTACCCAAATTGTCCTAACTTTTGATGGAATACATTCTAACTATATAGAGATTGAGTTCGCTCTAGACTAATAGAGCGGAGCTCCAAGGGCTATCCTTATAATCAATAAACTTTATATACAAATGAGTGATTGTAAACACCTGGTTTTGAATGTGTGAAGGACATTTCTTATGTAACTATGTTAATAACTTAACAGTGTGTTTGTAGCCGGTGCGGTTAGTTACTACACAACACAAGATACAAGAACTTTGCACTCAGGTACAGTATTGTGTATCGAGCTAACTAGTCTGCGGAGTGATGGAGGACCCCGTTTTCTGCTTTCCGCTCCATCAGTGTAGTTATCGGAGTGAAAAGTTAAGAAAACGAAAACTTGCAATATGTTCCATGTATTCTTCTCCGTTTATGTTTGTGAAAAAATAATATGTTTACATTATGTTTTCCTTTTGAATTCCCCTAAACTCGTACAACAGTTCTTAATTACTTTTTCACAAATAAAATTAAGCAAATTCATTCTTAAAACTGTGTTGTTAATGTTATTTGGTGTAAATTATTAGTTGAATACTTGTCAATGTTAGTACTTTTATGCAATGAGTAAACTTTTCGTTAGAGTCCAACTGCGAACATAAAAACACACACTGATTTATCCGATTCTGGATTTTTTTTAGTTTAGTTTATAAATTTTCATTTGGTAAAATTTAGACTAATAATAAGTAAGTTAACAGGAAACTGTCTTTAGTTTACTAATAAAGTATGTACATATTAATTTGTATTATACTTCTTCGTACTATCAATGGCGTTTTTATACGTTTCTCTTCTAATTTAATTGTTTCCGTTTCATTAAGTGTTTTTTTATTACAGTGATGTTCATTTTCAAAGTTGTATAATATAATATAACTGCCCATGATATTTGGAATAATAATTATACTAAACCCTTTGCGTATTCAATAACATCAGTACTTCCTACCATACGTTAGACAAAAAGTACTACAGTTATAAACAGCTATACTAAGCTCTGACAATCATTAATTACTCACTGACTATTTAGATAAGTTAGGAATATTTATTTAAAAATTGGATGTAATAATCTTATAAATAAAAATTAATCGCAAAATATGTTGCTACGCGCTAATCTCAAGAAAAATTGAACTAAAAAACTAAGGATTGTTATGATATAGGTGAATTGCAAATGATTAATTTTAACATAGATGTGAATTACTTTATGATTAAATTCATAGGATAGGGAACTAAACTAATGTAGTATTTTCTTCATTTTCATTACTTTTTGTCTTCGCAGAGCAACAACAAAGGTCATGGAACAACATTTATTCAAACATTTTAAAACCTGATAAGAGTACGAGTTCTTACGAAGGACAAAATTAAAAAGTCTTATATTTCCCAATATTTCCTTTCACTTATGTTCATTAATTGTTTAAATACTATCAGACATGTCACTTCCGTGAAATACTTTAAATTCTTTACTTTACCAACATACCACTCAAATAATTCTCCAAAACTGTCTTAACCTATTGCCTATGCGTTCGATATAGCTTATAGATATTTTGCATCAAGTAAACAAAATTGTTGTATACGACCATATTTCCTAGCAGCATCAGTAGTATACTATTGCCGTTTCTGGGACAAAGCACCTGAGACCGGTTCTGGGACAAACCATGTCAAACCGAATCTGGGACAGAATTGTTGGAGAGCGGTTCAGCGATTAAGAGTGTGAGAATGGGTGGTCACCACCGCGCATCTCATCGCTGTCCCGTCACCGCCACTGCGCAGACACCGCGCTTGTGTTTATTTACCACAATTGTGAGTATGTATGTGTTTGTGATTTACTGATCAGATCTAAATAGACGATGTTGTTTACATGGTTGTTCTGGAGCAGTTGGTGGTTTGGGTCTACAAGTGTGATTGTGATCTGTTGAATCTTTCGTAAACCGCTCCGAAGAGTAGTGCTTTTCTTGAGGTGATTGAGATATTTTGTAGCCGTGTGGTACATTAGGGGGAAAGGAGTAGAGGATTGCTGTCTCAAAATGTTTGTGAGAGTGAACATCATGATTGACAAGACTATTGTTGACAATATTGCAGTGTATCTCGATGACATCAACGGCTCTGAGATTCGGTGGATTTAATGCAATTACATTTTCATTTGAGTTGAAGTAAGACGATTCTTTTTGTAAGTTTGTTGCATCACATTTTTCAAAACCTAAGAGATCACTAACGGTTTTATCCAAGTAGAATTTAATTGGAGAATTATCTGATATGTTGTCACCATCTTTAAAGATCTTGAAATCGTCAGAATTTACACTAAGATTCAACGATTTTATGTAATCTCTGAAACTCTTTTTAAGTTCTTCAATGGTCCAGTAACCGCATTGAAGTATCAGTGGTTTCGGAATGAAATGTATTTCCAAGTCCCAAAAATAGACTTTTGCATGTTGCAACAAGTTGTATATGTTGTTCTCAGAGTAAAATCCAACAAGAGCCATATAATACTCTGCGTTTGGATCCAAGTGGATGGGGTGTTCTAGATGGAGAGTCAGTACAGACTCAGTTCCAGTTAGTTTGAGTAATGGCATGGTTGCAGTTTTTATATACTTATAATTCTATACAAGTTTTAGATGAAGTTACTTCCATCATGGAAGTCTTCAAAACCTCTGTCCATATATTTTTTATTTCGGTGTTGAATTTTTTCTGCATGATGTATATCTTGCCTTCTAATTCACTCAATTGAACTTTGACAACCACATCATATGGCTCCACTGCTTTGCTCACTTGACCAATTCTCTGGTGGTTTTTCAGTAGGAAGCTGCTCCATATATTTTCACCATTTACGGTACTAGTGGGGACAATCTCGATCGCAATTATTATTTTTTCCGATTTTACCAATTGCGATTCCAATAATTTCTTGACTTCGGATAAATCTTGTGAGACTTTTGATACATCACTTGCAAGCTGAATTATCTCGTCAGGAGAAGAGTCTGAATTGAGTTGAGTTGGTATTTCGATTCCAATTCAATTCCAATTTCAATTTCGTCTCCAAATCTGTTGAAAATAAAACCGCGGTTTCCATGCATTTTTATTGTTTCTTATATTACAAAGAATATGTTCTCAGTCCTCACCAGCTGAATCTCGTCGTAGCACCTCCAGGCACAGATGTTCACAGATAGGAGGATCGTCAAACCTCTGAATACGCTCTGAGTTATAAACCAACCCTTTTGGCCCCAAGTACCTGACTACTTCTATTGGAGGATTGATATCGCCATATGATTCAAAATATAATTTCTTTTCACCACGTTTCACATAACACGTCCAGTGAGTACCATCAGATAAAATGTCACCAAGATTTACAATACCACTTTCAATATTTGTAGGTTTGTCTGGAAATAACTGTCGCATGAAAACAACCTCTAAACCCATTAGTGTTTAATATAACTGCTAATTTTTCTATTTCACCAAGAGACAGCGGGAAGATCTCTTTTTTTTATTCACAGACAACAATGCATCAAGCTTCCGACCAATACGTCGTTTTAACCCTCTACCCGTAGGGTCTTTTTCAGTAATGGTGTCCAACTCCTCATCGACTAAACTCTTTAACCAAGGTATAAATTTTTCTCTCAGTAAAAGAGCCAATTTTATTCTTATTAATGGGAGATGAAGCGTTTACCTCCAGGAACTGACGAATCCACCATTTCCATAAGTTCCTTTAAAAACCCTCCTTGTTTATTAGATACGAGTTGGTTGTAACTTAGAAGCAATTGTAAACCTTTTTTGTTCTTAACAGCTTTAGAAACGGCTTTGTGTTACTCTCCAGAAAGAAGTATACGATCGCTTCCGTGAGACTGTTCATTAGATAATCTGATTACTGTAGATTTCCGTCTTTTGTACGCTGTACGAAGCCTACGATTTTGAGCTTCGGATAGCCAAACTGTATAATTATGCTGACTTTCCATTCAATACGCTTTCTTATATAAAAAACACTGACATGAAAACAATAATTGCCCCTACTAAAGAAAAAAATAAAACATTTTAATTTTACTTTTGTTTGTTGGTTTGTTTTGTTTTATTTGTTTTTACAGGAATTTGATTACCTTTCGATTAATTTCATATGAGAAATGTGCCTCAGATACAACAACAACATATGCTGTGGTGCCGCTGCTCCCCTGTGGAGATGCAATTGCTTTTACAAAATTTTATTCAATCTGAATGTCACTTAGAGATCTGTCTGTTGTTGGTTCATGTAGATGTGTGTCAATTCAAATCAAATCAGTTTTTTATTGCCGGAACATTATACAACGCATGGCAAATGTCATATTTTTACTTTTTACTGGCTAAAATTTTTGTCAAACACACCACAAGAAATCTCATTCAAATATACAATTCTGCAAACGTACCCACATCCATTCATTCACCAATTATTCCCACTTCCAGCGACGAATTTTGTCAGTCTTTTTAATTGGTGGTCTCCCAATCATAAGCAAAAAAACTCGTCAACATTATAAAATGTTTTTGACACTAAAAAGCGTTTCAAACAAGTTTTTAACACTTTGAGTGTTGAAATGTTTTTAATTGAATCTGGTAACTTATGGACGAATTGAACACCTGCCTGTGAAGGCAAGCGTTCATAAACCACCGTTCTGTGTCTACCAGTTCGGTAGTTATCTTTGCCTCTAGTCTCATACATATGTATGTCTCGGCCATTCGTCATGGCACATTTAGACATACAAAACAGCGTTGTTTCCAAGATGTAGAGACTGGGCAGCGTCAACAGTTGCAAATTTTTGAAGGCTTCCTTGCACGTCTCTCTAAATTTCAACTTAGCGATAATGCGGATCGCTTGTTTTTGCAGCTTGAACACTCTCAGGAATTGATTGTTTGCACAAGCTCCCCACAACACCAGCCCGTAAGTGAGGTGGGGGTAAATCAAGCCATAATACGCCATCATCAGAACTTGAGTCGGGCAGTATTTGGCTAGAGACCTCAAAACATAAATGCCTGAGGCCAATTTGGAGCAAACGTGGTCGATGTGATCGTTCCAAGTCAACCCTCGATCTAGGTACATTCCCAGGAATTTCGAACAATATACTTCTTCCAGCATAGTGTCAGCCAACATAACAGCTGGCTCATCATGACTATCTACTGGTCGTAAAGCAAAATTTATAAAATTGGATTTTACAGAATTTGTTTTAAGATTGAGGCTGTTAAAATTTTGGACACAGTTGTTAATTTAAAACAAAACTATGCTGTTCCAAAGTCAATTTTGATTTGCTAGTGAAACAGAGAGTCGTGTCATCAGCATACTGCACTAGTCTTCCGTGCAGAAGTGATGAACCTACATCATTGACATAGATCAGGACGAGAATTGGACTGAGAATTGAGCCCTGTGGGACACCATAACTCAGGTGAATTGGTTCAGATAATTTATTTGAGATCTGGACAATTTGAGTCCTATGGCTTAGAAATGATCTGAGCCACTGGAGAGGCACGCCTCGGATGCCATGAGATTCAAGTTTGTCAAGCATTGTAACATGGTCAACACAGTCGAATGCCTTCGATAAGTCCAGGATCACACTCAATGTGTGATCCCGACGTTCTAGTCCCTCTACAACCATGTCGACAAGATTTAAAACTGCGTCTATTATCGACTTGCCCTTCCTGAAGCCAAACTGGTCTTCCGATAGCTGGTTGTGTTTATTCAAAAATTGAAGCATTCGTGTCAAGAAAAGCTTTTCGAATATTTTGCTCATAACTGGCAAAATTGAGACAGGCCGGTAATTTTGTGGGGATTGGGGATCGTCTTTCTTGAAAATAGGGGTTACTTTAGCGGTTTTGAGGAGTGAGGGAAAAACTCCTCGTTCAAAAGAGAAATTTACTAATTGGGTTAATGGTCTCACAATATGCTTTGAACATTTTTTTATGAGCCACGTTGACATTAAATTTAAATCATTTGTTTTTTTTGGCTGGGAGCTGCTGAATTATTTTTCAAGCTCTTCCTCAACGACAGGTGCCAGTGCCAGGGAGGCTACTGGACACTGCCTACGTCTTGTGATTCCTTGTGGGGGTGATGGGCAAGGGCCTTGCTCACAAGCCACAGATCCGAAGAATCTGTTAAACCTATTTGCAAGCTCCACCGCGTCCTCCACAAGTCTATCACCACTTTTTAATTTGATTTGTTTGTTACTTGATTTGTTTTTATTGTTGATGATGTCCCATGCAGTTTTAGAAATATTTTTGGAAGATATAATTGATTTGGAAACATCATATGCCTTTGCAGCTTGGATAACTTTTCTATAAATTCGTTTGTAATTTCGAAAAAAAACCGCTTGAATTCTTCATTTTGGGACGTTTTTTGGATTTCTGAGAAAATCTTTAGTTTTTTCTCTAGAAACCAAAATTCCTTTAGTTATCCATTTGTTGTTTACCCTTTTGGGACAAACTTTTATGGTTTTGAGTGGACAGCACATGTCAAGATGAAAGTTGAGTGTATCACTAAACCTTTTAAAATGCTCATCTACTGAATGAATTGAATCTTGGTGTTTCCAATTTTCTTTAGAAAGGGAAGTGTTGAGAAGAGCGATGTTTCCTGGCCTTAAGTCTCTTATTGTTTTCGTGATTTTTAGCTCCCTCTCGATTTTTACTCCACTAATTATGGCCTCTTGGCCATAGTGGTCCGAGATAGCTGTATTGACCACGGACACTGCGACACTTGATAGATTGGAGATGATGTTGTAAATTGTCGACTGTGTTGAATGTGTCACACGCGTTGGCGTTTTGACTAACAATTCTAGGTCAAATGACCTTAACAAGTCGACAAATCGTTTGGTGGAAGGATGATTAGTGTCCATTGTATTAATGTTGAAGTCACCCATTAGGACATAATCCTGTTGATGGCTAGTCAAATCCATCAGTAGGGCTTCAAAATGTGTAAAAAAATTTTCCTCAGTGCCATTGGGAGACCTATAGATTCCGATGACGGTTAATTTTGATCTGTTTGAATTGGATTTTATCCCAACTGCTTCAAAATCTTTTTCGCTAGTTTTTATGGGTAAAAATGGAGAAAAAGTATAATTTTTTCTAACAAAAATGGCGACTCCTCCTCCTTTGGAAAGTTGTCGGCAATATGAATTAGCCAATGTGAAATTTGGAATTTTGCATAGGTCGATGTTCTTGTCATTAAAACCGTTCTCAGTTAATACAAGTACATCTGTTTTCATTTCTGCACACATCAGTTGAATTTCGTCAAGCTTGTTAGTGGCAGATTGGGCATTTTGGTGAAGCAGTCGGATTTGAATCTGATTGAGAAATTTTGAACTCGTTTGTATTTGTTGGGTAACGTCAGTCAATTTTGTTTTTAGGCGTGGGGCCCCTAAAAAAACAGAATCAAATTTGACCAAAGGCACCGGCGATGAGGTGGCAGGCGGACAGCTGTTGACGGCCTCGGCGAATGTCTTATTGCCAGGACGTGTCATCGCGCCCTCTGGAGATGGCACCAGCGCGAATCTCGAGGAAGCAGGTCCTGGCGTCATAAGTGGAGGAACTGGTCTCGACGTAGTGTACCCAACGATGACCGGCTCCACAGGCTGCACTGCCGTTGGAGATAGTGCCTCCGAGCTCAGTTGTTGGCGATCTTGCACAGGCAGTGAAGACAACGGAGTGGAAGAGGCCGCACAAGAAGAGGCAGCATGAGCAGGCGAGGTTGGGGGTCGGATGGTTGGTGACTGACCGAAACGATCAAGACACCCCAACAGAAGCTCAGCCAGCAGCCGCTTGCCAGGCAGTCGCAAGTGCATACCGTGTTGGGTAAACCAGCGCCTTCCGATCTCGTTGAAATTTAGTACCTCTATTCCTTTATATCGAACAGACAGCTCCTCGATGTAGAAGTTAACGAGGGCAATACGCCGGTTCACGGCGTGGTCCATAGAGAGATCATGTCGATGCGGAACAGTTGACACGATGACGGCCGACGAGCTGAGGCGAGCAGTTAACTGTCGTTCTAGGTGCTCGAAGATGGTACAGGACTCATCGGCGGCGACATAGTTTGTTCCAGTGAACAGGACATAGCAGCTCCCAGGCGGAGGTAGACCATTATCAGTCACCGTCAGAAGCTTGGCCCCCGGCCTGCAGGTGCCGCCCACCCTGGTCGATGGACTCACGCGCTGTCGATTACAGTTACAACCAAAGGTGAGTTATTAATAAATTCTTTCAGGTTTACTAACACGTTATTGTCTCCGAAGTTTATTTTTCGGATCCCTAGGTACTGATCGTACATGATCCTGTATATACCATTAGTAATATCAAAATTCTGCAATTCCTGAGGGTACCTTTCTCCATTAATTTTTACAGACACATTTTTGATGTTGCAGCTGTCAAATCTACTAGGATATTTTGCCTGAGTGTTTGTTCTGTTTGTGTGAAGTGCGATTATAACAAATCTAGGATTGTACACATTTCTGTAAACACTTGTAATATCGAAGCTGAACGATGAACCGAACACCCCTCTTTTGTCGATGCATTGCCATTGTAAGAAGTTGTAGACTAAAGCATCCTTGTCACTCAAATGTTTCAAACCATCAATTATCTGTATTTTGGAAGTGCTGATATAATCGACTATGGGGACTCGTAACACAAACGACTCTATCACAATTTTCCCATCGCCAGGATCCGTTGCTGTGAACCCTGACCCTTTGCAGTGAAACAACGCATCATTATCTTCATTCCTAGTAAATGTGATTTCAAAACCTCCCTTCTACATCGGGTAACGTAGGTGGTCAAAGAACCCTAATCCTAGATGCCCAAGTGTGCCGAGTGCCTCAAACTTCCCACCTCCTGTAAACGATGATGAGAAACCACTACTTGAGAGTGTTTGTTTTTTAGTGTTACTGTAACTAACAATCCCCTTAATAGTGCTGGTGATGCCGGGGAGTTCTACTGTGTCGATCAATGTATTGTGTTTCCTCAGCTCTATTCTTGAAAACAAGAAGGCCGCGAAGTTGTCTACCAGTTTGACGGTAGTGTTAGTTTGATAATCAGATCCATCAGATTTTTGCACATACTTTCCTTGAATGTGGTACATTATGCGTGAATCATAAAATGCGTCTCCATGATCCAGTTTAAATGTTGTATTGTTGTTGAGTGTATTGAAGTTGAGCTCTGAAACTGGCATCAAAGTTCTATACTCACTTCTTGCTATACCGCTCGAAAATTCAATATACAGTTTCTCCATCATTGGTTTTACCACTGATCACTGTTCTAATATATCCTATCTTATATATAGGGTAAAAAATATTTGCTTTCATTGCTTTATATATGTGATGGGTAGATACATCCTGAAGTTCCTAACCCCATACCGAGTTTACGTTTCAACCACGTTTCCTTCTGTTGTTGCTAGGCCGACCATATGCTCATTCAAGTCAGCATCATCTGAGGTAACCCTCTCCCAAGCTTTCTTTTGTAAATTTTGTCGCCTCCCACCTGTCTTCTGTCTGTCACCTGTATCAAGATTCCAGTTCTTGGGCGCATGTAACTCGAATGGTAACTTGTTAATGATGTCGTTCAAAAGCCCTTTACCTTCTATAACATGTTCAGGCAAAACAGACAAACATATGACTAGGTACTTTAGGTGTAGCAATTAGAACTTCCGTTTCATCGTGAAGGAAATCAACTACAGACAGTTTTTCATTATGAAAGTTGTTGTTCCCCGCTTCTTCCTGAGCTTGAATGTAGTGTAACCTGTCAATGAGGTCTTTGAAGTTCTTGATGTACCTATATTCGACCGGATTTTCGTTGTAAACCTTTAATCCTGAACCAACTGTTGCCACTTTTCCATTCACCAACTCATAACAAATAGGTTTTATCATATGTTTCCACTTTAGTCCTTGACTTGATTTGGGACGACTACTTTTGGGATTGTTTCTTTGGAAAAGCGAGTTTGTCCTCACCAACATGTCCTTGTAAGAGTTCCAATCTTCATCGGTGTACATATCCTTCTCTACTATATTGTTTTTCGTCAACAATCTCCAAAGACCCTCAGTAACTTTGTATTTCTTTTGAGAGCTGATTAATATAATATCATCATAATCAAATGTAATCGGTTCGGAACCGATCATCGGCTGCTCTAGATTTTCATCGTACCAAATACCAAACTGTTTGTCGTTGGATTTTGGAAGGTATCGGGCTCCTAGAGAACCAAGTGTTACTACTTTAGAATCCATCAACTGTTTCATCGATTGCTCTTGAGGTTGTACTTCTGGTTCATCATCGTAATCTACATCCTCAAACGTTCGACGATCTGATGCTTGAGGCTGAAATCTTACCAACTGTTTCATACGGTACTGACTACGTATCTTTTGTGTTTCCAATTTTTTATGTTGTTGTTCCCTAATGGCTCTGGTGATTGGTTCGTACTTTTTCTCATTTTCACGAACATCTTCTAACTCTTTGAAATGGGCCTGAGCAAACTTACTTTGTAATTTCCGGTTTAACTCATCCAACTGTCTAGCTTTAGAAACAGTGAGCGGTCGATCATTTGTTATTGATATATTACGATTGGCAGACGTCTCATTAGCATTTGAAGATATAGTATTTTTATTTGAGAAGGTTTTTAATTCATTCTGTTCAGCACGTTTGAACTTTGCAGCCAAGACACTCTGATTTTTTTCAAGTCGCCTTGCTTCTTTTGCATCTAAATTTTTTCGCCATGTTGTATACTTATAGTAATAGATTCAGAGTTATTCTTTAAAAATTTCAAATAACGTTTACACTGGAACGTAAAATTACGTTTATACTGGAATGTCAAATCACGTTTATACTGGAACATCAAATTACGTTTATACTGGAACGTCAACTTACGTTTATACTGGAACGTCAAATTACGTTTATACTGGAACGTCAAATTACGTTTATACTGGAGCGTCAAATTACGTTTATATTGGAACGTCAAATCACGTTTATACTGGAAAGTCAAATCACGTTTATACTGGAACGCAAAATTACGTTTATACTGGAACGTCAAATTACGTTTGGAGAACGTCAAATCACGTTTGCTATAACGTTTTACAACGAAGTATTATTCAACACATAGTTTCCTTTTTAAATTGCACATATATTTCCTTTTTTGTGGTTTAGCAGTTGTATTAAGAGATATGAATCCATGAGGTGTTTTCCAGCACTCAAAGCAGAGAGCTTCAAATTGGTTTAAAGTCATGTCAGAACCTACAAAGTCCTGGAACACTCTCTTTGCATAGTACTTGTTCATTGTAAACAGACACAACAAATTAACATTGTTTCGTATGACCTGCATATCTACCCGACCATATCTCTGACTCAGGTAGACACAAGAAATCCCTTTATGACGTCCTCTAATGAAATAGTCTTTGATTTTGGTTTGCTCTTCTAGGAGGCAGTCATCGAATACCACAAGTGAGTTTGGTTTGCAGTCCTCGAGAGAAATGAGATCTTGACAGGATGAATAGAAAAACGCTATGTGTCTTCCCAAGGTTTTTTTCTAATCTACTGTATTGTTCACGCAGATCTACATATGCAGGTTGTTCTATTGAACGACTAAACACCTATAGATTCTTGAACGGAAATCCATCTTTGTTGTAAATGAAATTCAATAACAAGTTCGTTTTACCACTCCCAGACGGTCCTACAATAAGACACTGTAACGGTCTAGGTAAAAAATTGGTCTTCGAATTTATCTTTGCGATACACTTGAATTTCCATAGTATTTTCTCTTACATACATTTACAATTTAACAGTTTTCGCATATTCTATGATGACCTCAGACTTGGGTTCGGATATTGTCTTCGAGTACGAAACGCTTGTCGTCCTTTGATGAAAGTACCACTTTATGGAGTTCTACGCTGTAGAGATTGTGTGCTTGACTCAGAATTGTATTCATCGTTTTGTAGTGCTCGATGTTACTAAACAAACAGATCGACCATAAAGTTCATCTTTCATTTTACCCAGAACTTTTTTGTTTACGTGGGGAAGCCCATATTGGTTGGGGTTGGGGTAGTCACTTGTATCAAATAATCCAATTAAATGTTTCATGTCTTCATAGAAGTTTTTCGTTTTGATGTCATATATCAGGGAATCAGTATCGGTGTACACCATTTTTATGTTAGATCCATACTACTCTTTCATTGTAGTGGAAATCATACATCAGTGTCTTTGATATGTCTAGAATACTCATACCTACGTGAATAGGTTTATTTAACAAAAGTTTTTTCTTACTAAAATGTACAGCAACTAGGTTTTCTGTAAAGATAGTTCGACTCTTAAAGTTCGGTTTGCTAACCCATCTTTCCACTAATTTGGATTTAGTACCCAAACGAATGTCCACACGATTTCTCATATTTTCCATAGTTTTTCCAAACACTGAGTTGTTCATTAGTTTGAAAAAGTCTTTCTCAAAATCATTTTTCGCCTTTGTACGCTCCATGGTATTCAGATTAATGTACGGTTGCAACCAATTGCTTTGACTGAAACTAAGAACTCTATGAACATGTTTTAGTTTCATACCCAGACTAAAGCTTTAAATTTTTGTAGTGTATGACATACTTTTCTTTGCTGTAGACAGTTGTCAGAAGCTTTGCCATTTTCAATCCTGGTGGGACTCTACGTTCTGGAGCGATCAGAGTGTACGTAGTGTAGTTCTTCGGGATATTCCAAATCAACTTCTAATATGTAGCCTGTGGGTGAATCGTCACTAACTTTCATTACATCGATGTCTGTACTGCTCCACTGAAAGTTTGCATACGGTAGTTTTACAGACATTGCCCACCCATACAGGTTGTTTGCATCCAAGCACATGAGGTAATTGTTTGGTTTCGATTTGTCGTAGCCTTTCATGTAGGGATTTTTTGCCTTCGCATATCGATGAGAACACTGTGAAATACCACCACGAATACCCTTTTCAACCATGAGTGCCATATTGATGTCAGTCAATAGGGACAGTTCGACTTTTGTAATTTTTAGCACTGCGTTCCAAGCCAACCCAGGTGCTGTGAAATACCATGCAGGATCTAATTTGTATGTAATGAGACATACATCCCTGAAGTTTTCCATAACATCTGCAAGCAGCAAGACATCGGTTTCGTTATATAGCATTGTATATTCTTTCATGTTCTGAATGTTAAAGGCGGTCCATATATCGCACGCATGTTTGTAATCTTCATTTGTTATGTGTTGTTTATTCAGTCTATTGTAAAATTCTTCTTGACTAGGTAGTGATGTTTCACGATACTTTTCTATACTGTCAATGTAGTCGTAAGTGTACACTCCTTTTTGTAGCAATAAATTGAGGTCCTTACCATTGTAATATGTTGAGATGTGTTTGAATTGAGATCTAGTCAGATTCTTTGCCAACCTATCGAGACTTTGTGACATGAACTTGAATGAATCGATGAATAGTAGTTCAATTCCACCTTACAAACTGACCGTAAAGGAAATGTACTGCTCCTCGTTGTTGGGTATCAATGATATGCGATTTTTGAACTTACAGAGTTTCTAAAGAGTTTCTAGAGACAAGAAGGTCAAAAATACCCTAAGGAACTTTCAGCTCTGAGAGGGGGGTAACTTCTCGAAGTGTGAATTTATCTGAGACCATGAGTTCCCTAAGGCCGCATGTCCTTAAAGACTGAAAGTTATCATACATCGAAATATTCCAGACTGCGGAGAACTTTAGAGGCCATAAAAACTAAGACGTAATAAGATAATGTTAATGTCTTACTTACACCATTTACCTCATTGAATTCTCATAAAAGGACTTTTTTCGAATAGTGCAGAGTTATTGGTTGGTACAAAAAAATATCTAAGGTAATTGTATCCTCTCCATCGTAGTAAAACCCTAGACCGGAAAATGGACCGCTTTCATTTTGTCTAAATAAAATTGTGAATACGTTTAAATACAATTCAAAAAATTTTATAAAACCAACCTTAATGAACAAAGCTGTGAACTTTTTCAAATGTAGTACTTCCAACTGGCATACTTGACATTGTGATATGGCATTTTAACAGTGCATTAAGGGAAAACGGTGAAATGAATAATATCTTGCTTCAACGATCCATTTATCACAAAAAACTGTCTAAAAAATAATAAAACTTTTTATAATTTTGCATGAACCCAATCAGGGTTGTCCCGTATGTCGGATTTATTACGCTATATATCTTAGTTTTGGATGAAATTGACATGACATGGAGCCTGTATTGGGTCAGGAGGTAATATGATGTTGCTCGTAATGGCAATAAACATAATTAATGCTAATTAGTCCCTCCCCCTTTCCTTCAAATGGTAAATAAATTGTTTTTTGTTATATATTATTTTTATTATATTATATTATAACGTACTGGCATTTTGTAATTTCACAATACAATTTAGAAAATTTACTCACTCAAATTAGAAGTCATTTCATTAACCATTCTTGTTTCTGGAGTGTTTAGTATGCAATTTAGAATGATTTGTAATCATTATTATACATTTCCTATTATTCAGCAGGAAAAATCGCATAAAGTCACAGATAACTGTTTTTATATGCTTAATAAAACCTACATGATATTATGAAGCATTATATATACACTACAGGTGGTCGCAGGAGCCAACGTTTATTGATGTGTGAGTTTTAAAATGTCAGTTTTTATGAACTGTAACGGAAATTTATCTATACCTTAGGCCCACAAACCAAAAGGATTTATTCGTATACCAACACTACTATACTGTATATTTAACACAAAAAAGTTGTCAAGATTATATTAACAACTATTGAAATTTAACGGAAACTAACTTAATCTTTTATAACTTAAAGATATGCTTCATATAACAACGTAAACACGAGTTAAGGCAAAACAAATAGCCAATAATAATTTTAGCAACAATCAGGCATGAAAACATTAACATCAAACTATAAGTAAATATAGAAAACTATTTAAATTAGTTATTATATTAATTCTGATACTACTAAATAATTCAATATTATTTAAGCACATCACAAAATATCTTAAGCAAGTATTTTACGACATTGCAACAGAAAATTATATGATAGCTACTACTAAAGTATAATATGTAATAGAATATTCTCAATTTTATTTGTTCTAAATCTCTTCACATAACAAACAGTATTTGTGTAACAAAAGGTCAGATTAATTCTGTATTAAATTATTTGTCATTGAACAAAAGGTAACAATCGGTAAATTGAAAATGAAACTTCATAGAAAATGTACACTATGTATGAGGTGGAGAACTCTTGGAAAAGTAATTCAACTGAGGAAACCTCCGAGGGCACTTAGTTCCTTGTGCGGAGCAGACATGGCCAGTTCGTTACCTCGCCCTAGCAGATTTATCTGTCCCCATTTTCTACAGTTGCTTCTGAAGATTGCGAAATATATCTTACATATACTTACAAAATATTGAAATGTATTGTTAAATATTTATATATTTCAACATATTTAAAATAATTCCTAACTCAAATAAATATAAAAAAATATTCTTATTAGAATACCTAAAATTTGTTCTATTTTTAGTAACATTTTAATCGTATTATAAACACCAAATTATCCTTTGGAATAAATTGATTTTCGCTTTTTAACCTAGCTACTAATGATATGTTTCAGAGAGAAATTTCACAAAAAATCATAGATAAATATGTTACTGAAAATTATTGTAATTATTGAGGGATTTGTGTAACATGTGGAACTAAAGTTATTATACAAGTTAGTTTCTTATACGACCAAAAATATACAAATAGTTATATAATTCTGATCAGCAATATATTTTAAATTTGCATGCAGTCTCAGCGAGGCCTGTTACGCGACACGTGGACGTATGGTGTACTTATATATTGTGTAAAATCGCAATGATCAAACACAAAACATATTACACTTATATATTCTGTGGTACTTTTACTTTTGGTTTCGAAATATATATTTTTATATGTTCATACTTAAATAAACAATACATCTAAAAAATGTTACACTCAAGTCAGTGGAGATGAATGATTGTAGTAGAATAATTCAACGTTTTCTGTATTAAAACGTTGAATTATTCAGATGCTTGTCCACGGACAAATATTGGCAAGGTAACAAGCTTGTTCTGTACCATGTCTGATCCGGATGGATGATTATGGATACAAATTCATCAATTGGTTTCGAATTCATTTGTTTTGTTTGTAAGTCTTTATCAATAACTCTGTATTAAAGGTGTTGTGAGTTTTAGCTTTTATTCTGAAATTTATGTACATAGTGTTAAATAATATTTAAGGATTTATCTTTTATAATTTAGTTATTAACTTGGCGTATACAATTTTTAAATACGATGTACAGAGTTTTCCTTATGTAGGCAGCCAAACTTCAGGAGGTTATTCCCAAAGTCAAAATAACAAAACAATGTTAGTGAACATAAAGTATGGTCTTTCACACTTCGTTTTCTGTCTGTTTGTCTGTATGTGATTTTTACAAAGATTTTTATGTGTAAGAGGTAACTTAAGATAAAATTATGAAACTATATGAATATTGGTCAAAACAGCTTACATATAAAAAAATATTCAATAATTTTTCAAAATTCCTTTTTAAAATATTGGTTATTTGGTAAAAATTGTTATATTTCAGTGAATAGTCGTCGGATCTAAAAAAATCCTTATACCACTTAGAACTAAACTATCCAATATTATGTTTATCAAAAAATTTACACATTTATTTTAATATTTAGTTTTAAAAGTTTAAAATGACCTCAGTTTACAAGTTTAAAGATAAATAATAAACATATATAAGATTCTAGTGAAAATCTATAAGACACAAATATTTTGAAAAAATTTGGTCTTACAAATTATATAATACAGTTTTTTAAGCCTAGACAACGATCACTGAGATATTCAAATCTTTTAAATGATGAATCCATGTTTAGTTTCTAGCTATTAGCAATTAATTATTACAAAATAAATACGAGTAACTTTTTTCATATCACCCTTTTGTATTTCCCACTAAAGAAGCCATACTATTAAAAAGTTAGAATAACATTACGAATTAGAAAGCTGTACCAAGTTATGCGTTTTTTATATTTTATTTTATATAAGTAAAATGTATACAAAATAAATGTATATAAGTAAATGTGTACGTGTATGCTAATTAATGTATCACACATATACACATTTCTTTTCAAGTTATTTTTACAATAGTAAATTTCTTTTACTGATGAACAGAAACTTTGTGTGTATTTAATCCTTAAATAAATCAACTAAAATAAATTGTACTGAGTAAATTATGAAAAACTCTCGTAGAAAAATATATTATAGTAAGTAAAGAAATCATCAAACTTTTTTAATAATAACATTTAATATTTCTTGAACGAGCAAATTCAATATTCATGACAAATTGGATTGTCAAAACCAAGAACTTATTGGTTATGCATTATTCAAGAACTTAACTGTCTTTGCAAGAAAACCCCTGTAATATTTCCTCCCCCGCTTCACCATTCTCGCTGTATAGACAAGAAACACCATTAATCTTCAGCACTGACGGCGGTGCTCCTTCAACTATCGGTTACTACTCTACCAAACTTGCATCTGTTTTTTCATTCAGAAAGTTTTTTTTTTATTTTGTGTAAAGTATTATATGGGCCAATTTGTTCCCTTTAGTAGCGAAATGGCGAGTGATGGACGCGTACTTTGCTAGTGACCACGAGTTTATTGCTTTCGATCTTTTTGATAATCGGTTGCCGCGGCGAACGAATAACCGAAACACTCTTGGCTGGAATCTGGGTAAGCTGGGCAGGGGAAAACTCGTCGAGCAGCTAGATCGTGGTATCGAGGCTGGTGTTCCGGTGTTTCCCTAGTACACGGCAACAGCTGAGGTTGAGGCTTATATTGACCCTTCCATGAAGCTGATAGAACACGCTTGCGATTCGTCAATGACTCGGAAACGACCCCACCGGGGCCGTCGCCAAGCCCCCCCACACAAAAAATATTTATTTTTCGGACGTGGTGGACGGACGAAATCGGCGAGCTCAGGAGAACTGCACTAATGTGCATAAGTAGAGCGCAGCGAGCTAGAAACCGGCCTGAAGCTATAACTAGGTCGTCAGAGCATAAGACTGCTAAGAAAGCTCTGAGTGCAGCAATCCATCTGAGCAAGGCGTGATGCTGGCGTGAGATCTGCAAGGAGGTGGACTCGGACCCTTGGAGAAGAGGATACAGACTTGTGAGAAAAATATCTCTTTCTGCTGAATAATTATTTTTAATGCATCTTTGGTAGCGGGTGTGCTCCCGTCGCGCTGGAAGGTTGCTAGATTGGCGCTGATCAGCAAAGGCAAAGATGACCCGAACTCCCCGTCGGCATACAGGCCACTTTGTATGTTTGACACCACGAGGAAGCTCTATGAAAGGTTGCTGAAACCCAGATTGCTGTCGTCCATCGAAGCCGCCACAGATCTCTCTCCCCAGCAGCACGGCTTTCGAAAGGGACACTCAACTCTGAACGCCATTGCAGTGGTGGTCATTGCCGTCCAGCAAGCCAAAACAGCTGGTCACCAGGTTTGGCCGATTTTGGTGTTGGTCACCCTTGACGTAAAGAACGCGTTTAACTCTACTCGGTAGGAGGACATGCTAGAGGCGTTACAGCGGGATTTCTGCGTGCCCGACTATCTCCTGGTCGTTGTGCAGGACTACCGAAAGAACCATCGGGTGTTATATGAAACCAAATACGGAAGGAAAACGAAAGAGGTCACTGCCGGTGCGGCTCAAGGGTCTATTCTCAGCCAAGACCTATGGAATGTTTCATACGATGGTTTGCTTCGCCTCGAGATGCCCCACGACGTCTTCCTTGTGGGTTATGCCGATGAGGTGGCTGGAGTCATCACGGCGTGGAATCCGGCGTTGGCACAGTTACGCCTTAATCAGGCAATGATTTGGGTCAATGCTTGGATGACGAGCCACGGACTAGAGCTGGCGGTCGCTAAGGCCGAAATCGTTATGCTCACTCGACGAAATATCCCCACTTTTATCTCTATGAATGTGGGGGTTTTCGAGGTTCCGAAAAGGACTGCGGTGAGGTACCTGGGTGTGTTACTCTACTACCGTCTTCGATATTGGGAGGACATTCAGGCGGTGTGCGACAAAGCCTCTAAGGTGGTTATGTTTCTCGGCAGGCTGATTGCTAACGTAGGAAGCCCTAGGTCAAGTAAGAGACGCCTCCTCATGTCTACTGTAAACTCCACACTTCTGTATGAAGCAGAGGTTTAGGCGAGTGTCATGAGGATAAGGAGATACAGTCAAAGAGCAGCACTTAGGGTCGCCTGCGCCTACCGCACCGTTTCCGGTTCGGCCGTGGTGGTCGTGGCTGTGGTGATTCCTATTAATCTGGTGGCCATCGAGAGACAGACTGTCTTTCGGGAGGCTGCCGAGCGGGGTAGAGAGGATGCCTTGGCTGCTGTCAGGGTGGAGACTCTGCAGATTTGGCAGCGGAGGTGGACGGAAGGATCGGACCTTCCGTGTCATTCGAGAGCTACAACTATGGATAGATCGTCGCCACGGGGAGATAGATTTCTACCTGTGTGTGAGTTACTGACGGGACACGGTTACTTTAGGAAGTACCTCTACAGGATGGGAAAAAGTTAGGTTGCCTCGGTGTGCTTACTGCCCGGAGGAAGATGATAATGTTCATCACACATTCTTCTCTTGCAGGCGCTTCATCGAGGGCAGGCGAACGCTCGCCACCACAGTTGGCGATGTTTCGGCAGACACCATTGTGGAGCTGATGCTGCAGAGTGATGACGCATGGAATGCAGCCACCACTCATGTATATGCGATCCTTCATCAGAAGCATGAAGACGGATGCCTGACTGACCCCTAACTTCCGAAACAAGTAGTTTTGTCCTGGATGGGACATAAGACACACGGACCAGGCAAGATGTCAACCGAAAGGGTTCCGGCCTTGGTCCTCCGTGGCCCGTAGGGGGTTTAGTGGGTAGTCCACAAGGGAGTCCCACACTCCGTGCGCAAATGCATTCCCCCCACGTAAAAAAAATAAATCCACTTTTAATAAAATAATACCTTTTTGATAATTTTAACTAATCTATTGTATCTACAACATATTTAAACAACTAATTTATTACAGGTGATAATTTAAACACATTACGCGATGTACTTAATTGACAAACAATTGAGATGCACGATAAGATAAAATATACTACTAAGCACATAAATTTCAAATACTAATATGGTTTTTATACACACACCAAACATTGAAAACAATAGTAAAGTTACGGTTTTAGTTACATTGAAATGTTATATACTAGTCTAAGTCTTTCAACTCTTTGAAATAAAATTATGAAAATAATATTGTTGCTTAGGCAAATAGCTATTGATAAAAAGGAAAAAAAACAGTCTGAAAAAGTTGCGAATTCTATATTATTAGTACAGGATATCGTTTATTTATCTATAATATAAGTTATTGTATCTTAGTAACGAAAATATTTAATTAGGAAATAAGACATGCGGATGGATAAGAAATAAGGCATGATAGTCGAGAGTCCAGAGAACAGGTTTGGTAACAGGATTACATAGGGTTATTGAGATAGGATCCGGAGTTATCCAGTTGAGTCCGCTCAGTTTGTCATTTCACGAACAGCTTTCCCTATCTCACAACAACAGCTGGCGCCAAGTATAGTTCGCCGATAATCTGGGAATAAATGATCAGAAAAATATTTGGTGTTAGTTTAACAGTATAATGTAAAGTTATATCTTAAGAATTTATACCTCAAATATTTTATGAGAACGACATTATATTCGAGTGCTTCCAGCATTCATGTTTTAGACTTCTAGCCTACTAATCTTCACTTTTTCTGACTGCATCTGCAATGCTCGGCCAAGATGGTGACGCCCGCGCTTGTGAGACGACATCTCGTGAAGGGAAGTAAATTTTAAAGTTTTAATAGTTATTAAGTTCGTATGCAAAATTCCCGTAGAACATTAGAACCATTAGGCTCAGGCTCACCCCATGATATAATTTATTTCATTATCACTCTATTTGGCAGCAACATGGCAATATGTTATTTTATTTTAACATCTAGAAATGGTGCTTTTATGATTATTTGCCACAGTTAAATATATAAATAAACGTTGCAAATCGTAAATTCTATTCATTACTATAACCTCAGCGGTATTCAACCCCATGTGTTTCGTCCATTCGGTACACATTGTAATTTAGAATGTTTGACCATATATTAGCCTACACATGATAAAGGAAACCTATATTTTACCACAATGACAAAATAATTCGTTTTACTCTATGTAGTCAGTAATTATTAGTATACTCGTCGCTTTCAGTACTAATAGTGTTAGGTTATTTTTGGATGAACAGGGTCACCTTACCATTATACGATGATAAGAAAGAAAATTATTAGTATTATCACCAAAAAAAGAACAAAAACTCAGAATGTTGTTACTGAACAAACTCAATTGCTGTATTCAATGATGTCATAAATGTTTTTCTGTTCTAAGTAAATAGTTTTTATTACGGCCTGATGATTCTCTTCTATAAAAAAACGAATTCCTTCTTATTACTAATATTTAAAAAGTTAAATGTCTAGGTTGAAGACTCGATTTAATTTACCTATCATGCAAGAAACCCTTAGTGCAGGTTACTAATCTTCCCGTCGATATTTAATTTTTAATGTACGAAAGGAACCTGATATTGCTTGTAGTGTTCAAACTGTTTGAGTACGTTTGCAAACTAGAACAAGTAGTGAAAGGTTTGTGGAAACCATATCCAATATATTTGTCAATATTATTACTTCCATATCGTATTGAGCTCCTGATCTTTTAAACGCATACATTCCTCTCTTACATAAGTATCAAACAGTTTACGATATAAAGAGTAAAAAGATTAAATCAAATTAAATCAACTAATTATAATAATCAATTTATATCTTGTAAAAACCAAAATAAACATAACATAATATTTATCTTTGACTAATTATCCAATGAGAATTAGTATATTACCTCTTTCGTTGAATATCTTTCACTTATACACGCGCACACGTATTCAGTTAGTTAATTTAAATATTTTCTATTTCATATTGATTCTAAAACTAAATTGATCAAATTACTTATCTGAACTCACTTATTTAATAAGGAATTTAAATACAAAACTTGGAATGTACAATTTTAACATTATATTTAATTTAAAAATGGGATTAAATATGTGTACCGTTCTGTACGGAAAGCCTCAGTCAAATTCAGAACGTTGTACACCTCTAGACAGTTGCTTTTCTATCTGGCACATTTCTTATAAACTACAACAAAATACACTCATTTCAAACGGTAAAAGGGGTAAAGTGCTAGTAATTTCTTAGTTTTAAAGGTGTTTCAAATGTGCTAATTCGTCTCCAATCAACGAATTAACTAGTGGACAAATTTCAATTTACGTTTTATTATTACTTTGCTTTAACAATATTCATCATCATATTATTACCAAATATACAGTTGGAGTGGTTATTAGCTGCATGTGGTTCATACTGGATTCTTACACTTATATGTTATAACAATTAACGGGTCTTAATTGTGACGTGTATTTATTAGCGGCTAAAATTTACTGTGCATGAAATAGATTGTTTATAGTTGGAAAAATAAATTATTTAATAATAAGTAGTACATTAAGCATTCTTAGCCGCAAACTAAAGAAACTGACAGGATGTAAAAAGCAGGTACAAGTTTGGTGGAGTAGTAACCGATAGTTGAAGGAGTACTGCCGTCAGTGCTGAAGATTAATGATGTTCCTTGTCTATAGAACAAGAATAGTGAAGCAGTAGAGGAAATATTACAGGGGTATTCTTGCAAAGACAGTTAAGTTCTTGAATAATGCATATCCAATAACTTGGTATTGACATTTCAGTTTCACATGAGTATTGAATTCGCTTTCTTCAAGAAATACTAACTGTTACTATTCAAATGTAAAATTTTTAGGCAAATTTTAAGTTTTTTAATTAATAATAATATTATTATTTTCCTATGAATATTTTTACTGTCTACTATGTGATTAAAATTTCATAAATAAAAAGTAACTAGCTGTTACACGCCGCTTCGCTCGCAATTTTTAGAACCGGTCATTATTAAAAGCAATTATGATGCAATATGATGGGAGTCCTACAAACGTAAGTAGGCATACATCAGGTAGATATTATTAAGTTCATGGTAAATAGTATGGTAAGGCTATGCAACATTCCAAAATAATCGTTATTAAAGTTTTGCGTTACACTTGTTTTTTTGACCGTAGCCAGGGAAAGAATTAATCCAGGGAAAAGTTAGTATTCATTTATCTGTTTTTCCGTAAGCCATTGTTAACCCTATAGTAGACGGACAAAAAAAGTTACGTATCAGGACGGGCTGGGTCTGACAGACCCAAATAAAAACAATGAAAAAAAAATATGTTTTAACCAGTTTATTAATACAAATTTATTTTTACATTAAAATACAGACATGAATGCATTAGTATTGGTTGGTTTTAATGTCGCAATTAAATGAAGAGCATTTATTAAAAAATTGCTAATTAGATATTACAAATTTACTTAAAATGTAATAAAACAAATTTCAAAAACACGTTATCCTTACCATGATGTGTATATAAAAAATTACACATATTTTTGAAATAAGAAAGACCTAAATAATAAAATAAAATTGTAAAATCTTTCTGAAATAAAACCGATTTCTTATTATACCAAAAGGTCGGTGTAAAACGAACTACGTGGTGGAATTTTACTTGCTAAAAGAAAGAAACGAAACTTCTTGTGGAAATAAAAGGTTTTTACTATAGTAATAATTAAAATAAAAATTTAAAACTTTCCCGTTTTTTAATGATCAAAATAAAAGTTCGTAAAATTTACATATTAATGTTTTATTTATTATCTGCATTACACTATCGATCAAGCACCGTTTACTTATTATTGATAAAATTTAAATGTAAACAGATGTTTCAGAAAGTTTGTCGAATTATAGATGTCAACAGCTGTTTAGTGCCAGTTTAATTTGAATTATGAAACGTTTCGTTCTTATCATAACATTCGAATGTAAACAAACTAATTTTTCAACTTGAATTCGACTTTATTTGGTGAAATGAATGTGTTATGGGTGGTAAAAAGCACTCTAAGTGTTAATTCAGACCAAAAGCCACACCTGTTCAAAATTTTAGCACAATCCGTATAGCAGTTTAAGCGTGATTCGAGGGCAAACCTCCAAACATCTAAACATACAAACATCCAAATATCCAAAGATTTAAACTTTCGCATTTATAATATTAGTGGGATTGAGAAACTCACGTCTCGAGAAAGGGAGAGACAGCAAGAGCAACCTAGCGGCAGTGGTTTGAACTGCCCATGCAGTCAAGGTTAGTTCACCCGGTTTCTCCTAAGGAGCACTCGTTCTTATCAAACATTCGAATGTAAACAAACTAATTTTTCTATTAGAATTCGACTTTATTTGGTGAAATTAATGTGTTATGGGTGGTAAAAAGCACTCTAAATGTTAATTGAGACCAAAAGCTATACCTGTTCGAAATTTCAGCACAATCCTTATAGCAGTTTGAGCGTGATTCGAGGACAAACCTGCAAACATCCAAACATTCAAACTTTCGCATTTATAATATTAGTAGGATGGTTTTACGCTACAATATTTTCTTATGAAATAGTTTTAGCATTCTTTAACTACAGATTCATTTATAATTAAAATTTTTTATCGATTTGTTGCATAACTGACGACGCTATCAACGACTGTTAACACTCCGACGCCTCTTTAACTGTATTATTTTCATTTTCCCCTCTATTGTGATAAAATATAAAGTAAGGATACATACAAACTTGTGCTGTCATAACACCGAAGAGATTCTTTCCCCTTTACTGTTATAAACAATATACAATGGTTGAATAAAATCAAGACTTTATAATTATTTATAAAAGTGTAAAAATGATTTCCTAGAGATTTCCTTACACATATATGGTCCAATGTAAAACTGTATTGTGGTTCATGTTTAGTTCGTTTTCACATCACTTGAAAAAAAGAATACTTTTTTCTCCAACAATATATGAATACAATTATCGTCTATTACTCTAAATGAGAACATGTCAAAAAATATCCGCTCGCATATGCTTGAACTTTTATAATACTATCGTTTTTGAAAATGATCAACGATCTGAGTGTCACTGAGCCGCAATATGGTATTAAAGAAAATCTCGGGTTGTTGTAAAATACCTCTCAATTGTAAAAACCTTGTTTACTTTGTACTGTGTCTTATTTCTTTTAAGAATATGTATATTGATTTAAAATCCATTATTTCTATTTGGAAAACCAAACAAACATTTCTCCAACAACATGACCATATAGATATATTGTCAACATAGGCTACGATATATTTATAGATGACTGTACAACATTTATTATGTACTGGTACAATATGAGATTCATAACATTTACTGAGTACCTTCAATTAATATAGTAGAGTGATTTCGATCTGTATTTTTGTAGTCCTACACAAGCATCAGTAGTAAGAGTTGTATAAATAATTTAAAGCATCTATAATATTGGTGGCGATACCCCCTTACAATCCATTAAATATCTAAATTAAGGGAATGTACACCACATCTGGAAACATCTCACAGATATTATTGTGACGGGCTCATTGTTTAGTTCAGTGTAGTAAGCACCAAGAGTCGATCAACAGCCGTCAGGTGTTTGGTTACATCTGGCCTCCTGAGGCAGATAGAGTCTGGTCAACACTGCATTTCTGGTTGTATAAATAAATATTCTCAGATCTTATACAAGGGGTAATATATGACTGTGGCTCTCGGATATCCGCTATATCGTTTATATTTACCTTGGCGAAAAGGGACTTTATTGAAGTAGCTGAACTGCTAAGTATATTTAAATTTCTTTAATATTTTAATAAAAGTAATATAATTAAATTCACAAAAGGTACTATCTACTGTGACTTATTAACCATTACATCACAAATGATTTCATTTCTGTCATACACCAATTTGGTTTTCGATACAATAATTCAAGGCATTCACGTTTTTTTACTGTTAAATTAGGGTATTGTTCTTGAAAAAGGGAGGACACTCTCAAATGATATAGTTACATACAAGAAAATTAAATTAATTAATTAACATAGTTCTTATTAGCCTACAACGATTTTAAAGGACTTATTAACTAAGATACACAAACAAATGCGGCAATTACAAATCCAACCCAGTTAGTTTATTCAGGATTTGTTATATATATATATCATTATATTTTATATATATATATATATATATATATATATATATATATATATATTATCAATCAATGAAAAATATCAACTTTATGAAAACCTTGTTAAAATGGATTAGATGTTTAAGACTGGTTTCTTCCGCTTTGTGCTGCGGCATGTTTAAATTAGCTGAACAAATAAAAAGGGTGCAACACAGTTGCAAGCAAAAGAGCAAACCGGGTGTTCAAATAAGAAGGAGGCATAATGTAAGTATCCTTTCCTTGAAGAGAAAAGAAGTATATACTATACTTGTAGTTTAGTAATTTTGCTTCTGTCATGGAAAGACAATATAAGTTTGGATTTAAATATTTCATAAACTATATCTTATGAATAATAATATATATTGAATGTTTCCGCTTTCGTTTATAGTTATCGTATGACTGCAACATAAGTACTTCCATATCATTATACTGACATTAAAGGTTACTTACTATAAAGGGTGAGTCAGAAATATGGTAAAATAAATTACGACGTGATTCCAGAGCTAAAAATGAGAATAAAATGTCATATAAAGGTAGGTCCGGAAACGCTCCATTATTGAGTAATGGCTGGCGAAAGATTTTGCTTTGTTTTCAGTTCACCTGGTGAAATTAAGTGATTCTGAAATTGTTTTGTTTCTTACTTTTTAACTCAAATAAGATGGATTTATAAGGAGAAAAGCACCTGAAAAAATCAAATAAAACTACTCTAGAGGTTGTAGTGTGTAACAGTTTTTGAGAAAAAGTATGAAATTTGCCAAAATTCTAATAACAAAAATACCGTCTTAAATGTTTCATGTCCAATAACATTGTTAAATGACCCATAAACAAATTGTTTTTCCTAATACAGATTGTAGAGAATTAATTTTTGAAAACAACCATAATAAGCAAAGTTAGCTAAATGTTTAAAAAAAGTTATGAAATTGACTCCTCAGGTATTACACTACACAGCAAACTTTCGCTGTTTTATAATAAGGAATGAGTAATCTGATTGGTAACAGCTGGTTCAAAATTTTATTTTTAAATACAAGAAACATATACAATCGGTTTAAGTCTCTCCTGAAGATTAAAATGATGCTCTAAATGACCTCCATTGTTCATAATGCACGCGTTTCAGAGCGTCTTCTCATCAAGTTTTCGGACCCGTTCAAAAACTCCAGGTGTCTGCTTAATGGTTTCTATTCCATTAGAAATGTTTAATTCGGAGTTCTTCAATTGTATCTATTGGGGAAGAGTAGACTAATGTTTTTAAATGTCCCCAAAGGTAAAAGTCCAAAGGATTTAAGTCAGGTGATCTTGCTGGCCATAAAACTGTTCCACCTCGACTTATCCATTGATTTGTGAAACTCATTTAGGTGTCCCACGAACAGCATAAACCCCCGTCATGCATAAACCACATGTTTTGGCGAAAATGCAGAGGTACATCATCAAGCAGGTTAGGTAGCTCGTCTCTTAAAAGGTTCAAGTACACCACGCCATTAAGCCTGGGAGGAAGGACGAATACGACTAAATGATCCGCTGAGATTCCAGGCCAATTATTTACTGAAAACTGATGTTGTGGGCGATTAGGTTTGATAGCAAGAGGATTTCTGTCTGCCCAAATGTGGTTGTTATGTAAGTTAATGATAGCTGTTCTTGTAAAGTGAGCCTCATGGTAAACAAAATTGTATTTAAAAAAGTTTGGATCAGCACATTTTAACAGAAGAACAACAACAACAAATCGACAAAAACAACATGGGGAGCGTTAGTCTTGTGGCAAAAGAGTTTTTTGGACATGCTGGAAGTGGTATGGGTTTAACTGGTACTCGTGTAGTATTCCTCCGAATACTAGATTGGCTGAAATTGAACTGTAGTAACAATTCTCTAGTGCTCTTTTCAGGATAATCAGAAATTTCATTAAGAACCAACTCTTCTAATTCAACAGTCCTACATGATCGGGCGATGCCTACATTACTACGCTCCGAAGACTTCAAGGAACCTGTTTCAGATAGGCGTTGATGAATAGTGGCAAAAAATCTTGCGTTTGGAACACCTGCGGTTAGGAAAGTTCTCTTGATACAGACGTCTTGCTGAAGTACTATTGCAGCGTCCCAAACCATACATTAAAATACATGTCTGCTAATTCAGAGTTTGAATACACATGAATATTACCGTCCATTTTTAATGAATGGAACACACAACACAAAATCACTAATAAGATGGATGGAAATAACTGGTTAAAATACTTAACACAAGCACATAGTATCTTTACAGTTTGCTGTTTTGTTCAACAATGAGGTGACATATGTCATCTAATAATAAATGCCCAGCTAATTATTTATTATTTAAAAATGTTTAAACAGTTTTTTGCTTAAATGATTAATTATTGCCAGCTGTTACCAATCAGATACTCATTCCTTATTATAAAACAGTAAAAAATTGCTGTGTAGTGTATACGTGAGGAGTCAATTTCATAACTTTTTTACACATTTAGCTACCTTTTCTTATTATGGTTTGTTTTCAGAAATTAAATTCTCTACAATCTGTATTACGAAAAACAATTTGTTTATGGATCATTTAACAATGTTATTGGACATGAAACATTTAAGACGGTATTTTTTGTTATTAGATTTTTGGCAAATTTTCATACTTTTTTTCTCAAAAACTGTTCACACTACAACCTCTAGAGTGGTTTTAATTTGATTTTTTTCAGGTGATTTTCCATATAAATCCATCTTATTTGATTTAAAAAGTAAGAACAAAAACCTTTCAGAATCACTTAATTTCACCAGGTGAACTGAAAACAAAGCAAAATCTTTCGCCAGCCATTACTCAGTAATGGAGCGTTTCCGGACTTACCTTTTATATAACATTTTTTTTCTTATTTTTAGCTCTGGAATCACGTCTTTAAAATATTTTTTACCATATTTCTGACTCACTCTGTATAATTAATCTAGACTGTTAGAACAGTTACAGGCTAAAGTTCAAATATAAAAATATACATGTTTTGATAAACTTGCAGCCTTACGCAAAGGATATCGCAATAATGACCTGAAATGTATGTTGTACATTAGTATGCAAAGTGTATATAACAAGTACTAAAATATAATGCAGAGCCCCAATTAAATTTATAATTTCAATTAAAAACATGAATTAAAAAATACGAATATACGAATGTTATCGATATAAATATTGCAGAATTGTTATGTATCAAAATTAGTCAATAAAACATTAATATACAGTGTATTTCAGTGTCAAGGGAATAATCCTGTCAAACAATAAAGTCTATCCATCGGGATTGCCACAGGAGCCAATACATTCATAATTATATTAGTTCAGATATACACTGCTCTGCCATTTTTTTATCAAGGTTAATTTTTTAACTTCATTTCTATACAGTGAAATTTTACACTTCATATCAATGTATGAATGAACCAAATGGCATGACTGCAGAAGTAAATTTTAGCAGAACACTGAATTAAAATCATTGTCACATATTGTGAACCTAATTAGAACATAAGAACACCTCATCTTCTAGAGTAAGTTGATTAGTTGTTGTTGCAAGTTTTAAGTTGTTGTCCTTGGTGTGCCTGACGTCGAAAGGATGCAGAGTTCGTTTTGAGCTTCTTCGCTGCCGACTATTTTTAACTGTTCAGACGAATGTGGATTTTAGTGTCCAATGTCAACATTCACACTTCTTGTTAGTTCCAAATTAATGGAAGTGAGAGCAAAGATGGAGCAAAAACCCCATCAGATAAGACGGTTTGCTCTTGAATAGGCTGGTTTTCCCACGGGTGTAGGTTGTGAACCATAACTACTAGAATGCATGAATGATATTGTATTGTACCCATGGGTATTTGCGTATATTTTATTTTACATTCTAACATTATTAGCTACAGTGTACATATGCTTAGTCACACTCAAAGCTTTATTTACTGTTTATATGACACATTTATGATGAAATAGTTGATTACTTAGTGAACATCAATAAACATAATTGTAATTAAAATAAATTAAACATAAATACGTCTTAAAAGTCATAAAATAGCTTTTAAAAATAATAATATATTCGTCTTTCACAACATTAAAATAACTACCGAATAACATATCTATATACTATAGATCTACATAATATAGTAGATTATTAAAAACACAATATATGACACATGACTTTTAGTACTAGTACTAATATGTTTCTGTAAATAACAACCAGTACAATTGATTCAGTTGTTTGTAGTTGACGAACGGAAGTAGGGAGTTACCATCAATCTTCCTGACACTTAATTTTTGTCTTAGCCGAATCACATCTAATATACATATTTCAGACAAGTCTGGCCACTAATTGTTTTGTTATTGTTGCGTTTGAGCTGATAAAATATGTACTGTATAAAATTATAAAATATCAACTTTCACAAGTTGGTTTCCATGGAAACAGTTGATTGTTTTACAGAACTATAAATACTATGCAGTCGATAAGAAATAATCTAAAACCTCAATAGTTTTGGGATGATATTTGTTAGCTTAACATTATTATACTATAGTATAGTGATGGTAAAATATTTCAAGATTCGATATTTTTCGACACAGCTTAAACTATAAAACTTTCGTGAAAATTATAATACACACATAAACATGTGAAGATGAATTTTGCCAAAAGTGAATTTTCCCCCCAGTTTATAAAGAAGCAATAATCCAAACATTTCATGAAAATTTGCTGGAGATAAAATGTTTGTCGAGTTTTAATTTATAATATTATGTAATTTATCTCTTGGTAAAATTTAAGATAAGTAAGTTACTTTCATGGTAAAATTTATTAATCATTACAATTATACCTGACATTTCATTAACAACTACTGCATTAAATATATTACTGGTAGATATTGACACTACACAGTTACATTACTGTAATTGATCTTCATTTTATTTTAGTAAATTTGTGCTAATGACTTCAGACTTTCCATCAGTAAAATGAATAGTAAAACTACTTAAATAAACTTAAATAGGGTCCAAAACATAATTTTTTCATTCCTAATAAATCACAGCAAAAGAATAACAGCTGTTACATTATTTATGTAAAGTTCTTAATTTAAAGTACCTAAATATGATCATAAAAATATATAGTAAAAGCTGCGAAACACCCCACCGTCCTCACAAACACAATATGTTTAAGGTATAATGATGTTTTTATAATTTAAAATGTTATTATTTAAAGTAACCTTTCTTTAGCTTGAATTTAATAATTTAATAGTCTTGTTATTTCAATAAATTTATATTAAATACGTTATAGAAGAATAAAAAGATAAGACATAAAAATGTATTCTGATAATGTCCCTAACTTACGGTTTACCACACGATTTGAAGATTCTTTGAAGAGAAAAAAGCCCGAAAACCTCTTAAAGTATGCTTTTTATGTATAAGTTCAATTTACACATAAAATAGTTTACAATACAAATGTCACATTCAAAATATAATTACAGGCTTATTCTATAAAATTAGCACTGCCGTCTAATGTCCTATATTTACCTCTACATAAGAGTAACATATTTGCCAAAATGTTGCATAAATCAAACATCTGCTTATATACATCGTTAGATTTGTCTATATTAAGAAAAATTGATTGGTAAAGTTACTGTTAACTACAATCTATTGAAAATTTAGCTCAATCTGCTACGAATAAACGAAAAATCTAATGAACGCGTCGAGGAATTCGCTTAGAATAAACCTAGATCTAATATCAATGTAGTCAAACCTGCTTCGAATCAGGGAAACAAATGCTGTAAAATCTTCTGTAAATAAATGAAAATCTATTACAAATGTAGTAAAATATGTTACAAATCAACGTAAATTCTATTAAAAATGTATATTATCCTCAAAGCAGTCTCTCGTGGTATTCTCACGGAGAAGATTTTAAAAAATTGCATTCGATTTTTTGAAGCAGGTTCTAAAAGATCTCCAATAAATTTATCATTGATTCTAATAATTTTTTTTATAATCATTCCAAGCAGTTACTACATTAAATTCAAGCAGATTTCACTTTAGTTGAAAGTAGGTTTGTTAACAGTTCCACTTGATTTTACATTGATTCCAAGCAGATTTTACATTGGTTCCAAGCAGATTTGTCATATATTTTCTAAATATATTACTTTTTTTCGTAGCATATTTGACTAGATTTCCGACACTTTTCGTGTATCTGTAAAATTAATAGATTTTAAATAGAGGTTTACATACATCTTAAATAGAGTTTTTCTTTATACGTAGCAGATTTCACTACATTTCCAATACATTTTTGTTTAATTTTAGAAGATTTTTAGAACTGGAATTATTGACACAACATAACAAGGAGATATCTTGCAACTGCCTGACAGCATAGCTTTGTTAGACCATATACCCCTTAAGTAAATTTTAACTACAAAAAAAATAGTCTTGTTACAACACATGCTGAATAGGTTAAACCAGGAATGTATAACATGCATTGTTAGATACTGTTATAAATAATTGACAATACCCGCGTGTATTGGTGGTTCACACAGACACACACTACGACAGCAAAGAAATCAACGTGCGCATGCGCCAACTTTTACAACAGCTGTTATAGATAAATATTATTATTATTCTTTTCCGTACGTGTTCCACGTGTTACATTGTCGGTGTACTTAATGTGTATATTTGCTAATTAATAAACATTAACTTGATTATTAATCCTCTGACTATTTATTTACAACAGGTTATGGGCCCAGTAACGTTTGTGTGATAGCGTTGGGCATTAAAAGTTAATAAATGTCAGTAAAAGTGAAATTAAGTGTGTGTATCACGTTGTGTTAAAAAGTGGTTTGTATAACCTAAAAGGGATGGCTGGTACAAGTAGCAATATACAAGCACTGTCGAAGGACAATTACGACACATGGAAAATTCAAATTCGGGCATTGCTGATTCAGAAGAAATTATGGCCGTATGCCGATGGAAGTCTCCAGAAACCGGCAGAAAGTGTTGAAAATGGAAGCGCTGTAGTCAAGTGGGAAGATGGAGATCAATCAGCTCAGGCAAGCATCATTTTGGCGATGGCGCCATCAGAGTTGAAAAATATTAAAAATTGTAAGACAACTCGTGAGCTGTGGCTGAAACTTGAAACGATCTACGCATCAAAAGGGCCGGCAAGGAAAGCCACGTTATTGAAGTCGCTGTTCGTGCACAAGGTGAAGGAGGGGAAAGTATACACCAGTACCTGGACAACTTCTTCGACGTAGTTGACAAATTGGCGGAAATGGATATCGAGATTCATGAAGATCTGTTAACTACTATGATACTGCACGGTTTGCCACCAAGTTTTGAGAATTTTAGATGCGTAATCGAGAGTCGTGATCAATTGCCAAAGCCGGAAGAGCTCAAGATAAAAATCTTAAATGAATGTTTGGCCAGGGTAGGCGATTCACAAGACGCCGAAGACAAAGCATTCATGGCCAGATCCAGAACACGTAATTTTGGTAGACGTAGCAGCGGCGGCGAAAAAGGTAATTTCAAGGGAAAATGCTTCAAATGCGGCAAGGTTGGCCATTTTGCCAAAAATTGTCCCGAAAAGGAGGATGGAAGATCAACACAAGGAAGTGCTAGGGTAGCACAGGATTTTTACATCTCGGAACTGAACCGAGAAGAGGTCAACAATGTTCAAGGTCGTAGCCAATCCAAGTGGTGTTTGGATAGTGGATGCACAACTCACATGTGCGGCGACGAGGATATTCTTGAAGATACGGTGACGTGCGATTCGGTACTCAAGTTAGCAACAGAAGCATCGACAAATGCAAATATAAAGGGCGTAGCCAAGATAAATGTAAGTGGTGGAGTTATTTCAACCGCGAACTTGCATGGCACGCTGTATGTACCGGAATTAAGAACTAATCTGATGTCGGTATCGAAGATTACTGACAAAGGTAATACAGTAATCTTCAATGACAAATTAGCTGAGGTACGTAATACAGATGGCAAAACCGTGATTATCGCCGATAGACTGGGAGACCTGTACTTTGTAAGAGAAGAAAATACTGAACATGCGCAGGTGGTTACGCGAGCGCAAGCAAATTCTGAGGACACGTCAAGTCAAAAACCTTTTAGAAAAGGGGCAAAAATTTCACCGAAAATTTGGCACAGGAGACTTGGGCATATACACATGGATGCAGTCAATAAATTATTTGATGAGCAGCTGGCAACCGGATAAATTTGTCGTTCAAGGGCAAAGCAACAGTATGCGACGTTTGCTGTCGCGGTAAGCAGGCTGCCAGACCGTTCACAGAAAGGGTTGACAGGAGTAGAGTGCCACTGAAAATTGTACATACCGATATTTGCGGACAATGAGGCGCTGCTGGATCACGTAAAACATGAAATAAATAAAGAAATAGGCATCAAAGACCTTGGAGAAGCCAAATATTTCTTAGGCATCGAAATTGATCAACAAAACGGGATCAAAATGGGACAAAGAGGATACGTTCTGGAAATTTTGAAGAAATTTGGAATGGATTCCTGTAACCCGGTGGAAATACCAGCGAGTCCAAGTACAAAAATCGAGGGAACAGCAGAAGACCAAGGAAAATCTTTAAATAATCATCCGTACAAAGAGCTGGTAGGCTCATTGATGTACTTGGCGGTATGTACGAGGCCGGATATAGCATACACCGTGAGTGTGCTCGCACAATTCAACGACAAATCATCCGATCATCACTGGGGTTCGGCTAAAAAGGTTTTGAGATACCTCAAAGGGACAGCCAATCATTCCCTGCATTTTGATGGAAATATCCGAAAATTGACAGGCTACGCTGATGCGAATTGGGGTGCATGTACACTGGACAGAAGGTCATACACAGGATACACCTTCTTGTTGGGCGGCGCAGCCATAAGCTGGCAAGCCAGAAAACAAAAAACAGTGGCACAATCAACTGCCGAAGCCGAATACATGGCTCTGGGCGAGGCTGCAAAGGAATCAATATTCCTGAATCGTCTACTGGTTGAATTGGGAGCAACGGAGTCAATCGACGGAACAATTCATTGCGACAATCAGAGTGCCAAAATGATGTCAGAAAATGCTATGTTTCACCCCCGGACAAAACATATAGACATTCGTCATCACTTCATCCGAGAGAAAGTGCAAGAAGGCCAGATCAAGGTGGAACATATACCGACGGACGAAATGGTAGCCGATATTTTCACGAAATCACTACCATCAATCAAACACTGGCAACATTGTGGGACCTTGGGTCTGAAGTAACCGATCCACGCAGATATTGAGGAGGGGTGTTATAAATAATTGACAATACCCGCGTGTATTGGTGGTTCACACAGACACACACTACGACAGCAAAGAAATCAACGTGCGCATGCGCCAACTTTTACAACAGCTGTTATAGATAAATATTATTTATTGTTGATTTTAGTTTAAGATCTACTGTATGTAAAATGTACAACTGACAACAATAAAGAAATTTTTCATACATTCATTTCATATTATTATTATTCTTTTCCGTACGTCTTCCACGTGTTACATTGTCGGTGTACTTAATGTGTATATTTGCTAATTAATAAACATTAACTTGATTATTAATCCTCTGACTATTTATTTACAACAGATACAGCTTCAAAATGGACTGGGGAATGAATCCCTATTCCGTGTAAGTTTTAGGAATTCCCAAAAAAGTTATAAGATTCTAAGCACGTATGTATTTCCTATACCAACAAAGTAATAGGGATTATGTAAAATAATTAAGATAACTACAACTTTCTTTTAGAACCAAAAACTATCCACAATTTCAAGAAAATAAAGCTGCCTAAGAGGCTATATGTCTCACCGACTAAAATAGGTTACTAACAAAAGCCAGAATCATCTATAATTTTCGAAAAGAGTGGCGAGTTGTAATTGTGGAATGTATAATTTTAAAACATGTAGAGTGTGGAAGGAATCCCACCAAGTCAAATTGTATGACGGTGATTGGATGTTGTAAAACTACTATTTACTGAGTTTTAGGGAAGCTTACTACTCCTGTGGCTGAAAAGTTACATTTCTGTCTAACTGCCTGTCTGTCTGTCTGTCTAACAGCATGATACCTCGAAAACGAACTTACCTATAGACTTTAAATTGTGCATGAAACTTTACTTTTATATAATGAACCATGGTATTCGGTTAAACGGTAGCGAATATTTTTATGTTGACCTTATGAGTAACCATAATTATTGAGAAGAAATAATACTAGAATAAAAATGTATTAAAAAACTTAATACACCCATAGGATATTAAAATTTGACATAATAATACATAGCTTTACAAACCCTACAAATACAGTGACTAGTTGTGTATATGTCAATTACTCAAACACTGATATAAAAACCAATTCAAAAAATAATTCTCTTTGTAGCATTTGGAAAAATAAGTGATAAATTTTAAATATGTATTTTTTAATTTTGCATAAAACTTAATTTCTACAAGAATGACTTTGTATGCTTCTTTTTAACTCACTGACAGCAGGTTATCCAGTGAATTAAATGAGCTGTGGACGTGAAACGTTTTATGCAACCTCGGCGAAGTCTATTACGACACTTACTTGGTGTAGCGTACTTGTACCTAGTAACTATACTAAAATTGCATTTAGTATAATTTTTTTTATATAAAACGTATTAGTATATGTTGCGAAATAGTCTACGTTTTCACAATAAAATAAAACATATAGAGGATTTTTCTTATGCTTCAACCTAGTTTTGAAGATTAATGGTGCCCCTTGTTGCTACTGATGGTGTTGTTGAGTCGGTGATTAGTGGTTACTCTAACAGAATAGACAGACCTTGACTAATGCATATATGATAAGTATTAGTAATTTATTCCAAGACCGTATAGCTTCTATTGTAAATTGAATTTTCCAGCATAAGAAAAATAAAATGTTAATCTTTATGAAGTTTCTGTATTTTTATTTTTCTTAACTACTGTATAATAGGAGAAGTTATAAATCCAAAACGTGAGTAAAATATTTTTTTATTTAGATTACTAGAAAGTATAATATTAATTAAAAGCTTATAAAATTGTAAATATTAGTTATAAATTTCCACTGAAAATCTATAATTAATCTTAATGTTCCTCCTTAAGTAATGTAAACTTGAAAAATCAGAATTTTATATCTCGTTCTGGTAATTTTACTTGCTAAAGATAAGTTTGCTCACTCTCAAGTGTCCTAGCACTGACAATTATTATGAGCTTTTCTTAAAGCTAATTACTATAAAACTGAAGCTGGAGATAAAAATAATGGTGTTTGAAGTAGTAGCAGTAAATTAAACCTTATTGTAATTCTTTAAGTAAGCTTTATTGTTTCTAACTTTAAATTAACCATTTACTAATTAGTCATTCAGTGAATATTAAGTACAACTCATAACGTGCTGAGACTTAACGGGTTGAGCTGTAGATGATTGTTATAAATTAGTATATTTTCATTCGTGTGAGTACTTACTAAGCGGAAGAATTCCAGCCGAAAGGTTAAAGGCTACTTTAGTTTTAAAAATCTCATATCTCTCGTCTCCAACGTTACATTGCACTTGATACAGATATTTAACTTTTTTTCTAATTGTTAACACGTTTCTAATTCTTTACTCTTGGGTGGTTTTTCCATAAGAATGATGTAACATTGTTCGCTAAAGACTAGCCAAATCACATAAAGGGATATGCATCATCGTCGAATCAATGTTTAGAGTCTAAAGATCAGTTTTTCTCAACAAATTTTAAAGACAGTTCAACAGACAGCTACATTGGCATTATATAACACACATAAAACCATTTGAAACCAGCCTTTCGAGTTATAGGCTACACTAATGCCAGCCAATTGTTGTAGTACTTTACATTCATCTTTTTTTTCTTAACAATTACAGTCTCATGTCAGGAAGTACCAGCAGAGAGAGAGAGAGAGAGAGAGAGAGAGAGAGAGTACGAGCAGGGAGTTAAGCAGGTGGAAGATGTTAACAGTGTGAGGAGCAACTTGTTGTGTGTTCAGTTGTGAGCGTGAACAGTCGGCCAACAGCCGTCAGTTGTTTGGTTACTTCTGGTCTGACTGACGCAGCTTAGGTCTGGTTCACGCGGAACTTGTGGTTGGGGAAATAAACACTCTCAGATCTGGCACAGGTATGTAGTGTACGCCAATGGAAGTCATTACAGCTATTTATATGATTTCTTATTCATCACTGATCACATGCACTATTTCTTTCTCATTTCTTATAAACAGTAAAATTAAAAACATGTTTTAAAATTTTGTTTTGTTACCATGAACAATATTCTACTTCCTTTTAGGCCTTCTATGTGTACCTTCACGTGGTAAAATAAGACGTACTTTACATTTTATACTAGTAAAAATGCGCTTTACATTAAATGTAAAGCGAACTTTAATTTACTGGGTATTAATTACTTTTTAGCTTCATATATTATCTTTCTTCATTCACCAGACAATATAAAATTTTACAACTTATGTTTTTTGTAAATGACCATGGGCTATATTTTAAAAAAACATTTTTAATTCAGTATAAGCATGTTAAATATAGAAAATTATTAAAATAAACCGAGATTATTTATTGTAATATAGTTTTATAAGCAGTTTCAATCCTTCTTAATATATATATATATATATATATATATATATATATATATATATATATATATATATATATATATATGATGATGATAGATGATAGAGATGACAAGCCTTTCGCTGTACATTCCAGGACACGCAATTACAAAAAATGTAAAACTGTTGTACATGTTGTAATGTTATTATTGATACCTTTTAATTTATAACAGTTTTCAATTTAGTCCTGATCTTTTTGCTTAGAATATACGACCAGGGCGTTGCCATTTCTAATACTATAACGATTACCTGTCGTTCTAATACGTTCAGGTAGCGAGGTTTGGCCTATATATTTTTTATTACATAAATTACCTGAGATCGTATGTTGCTTGAATTGCATTCAATATTTTCTCTAATTATACCAAAGTTTGATACAAAATTCGTTATGAAAATAAATACAAATAATAATAGATGGTATAAGGGTAAAAACATATCCTTCTGTTTTAACAATTGAATTATATTATTAAGCAATGAGTATCAATATTTAATAACAAATCTCGCTATTATGTGTACAAACATATCTCTAGACTGAATTTGAAACTGATATGTCAGACACTTTTTAAGCATATTTTTTAGCGCAGCGAGTAAATGACGCAAGCAATAAAACTTGGTAATAATTATGTTTTGGTCTTGTTATTACGCACAACTTTGTCCATTTAAACTTTTCTGTATCCCTTATAGTTTCCAAAATCCATTCAATGTACATAAAATTTGGAACACACTGTATAACACACTAATTTGGACACACTATGTCTTAATAGTTCGTCCTAAAACATCGGCAATACAGAAAACTTTCGTTTTCTTGAATTAAAATTTATTTATAGATTGGTTTCCATATAAAATAACAGTAAAATAGTCTGGGTATGGAAATTAACCACCATCTATAACATGAATTTTCCTATCATATAATATATTAATTATTTGTAAACAATAGATTACAATTTCATATTGTACAAAAATACGCCAAACATTAACTCATATAATTTTATTTGAGACTGAAATACAATCCTGTGATGGTATAAATCACAGTCACCGGAAAACCTATTTTGGCCACCTAATAAATTCCCGGAGCGCCACCCGCTCCAAATTGCCTTATACATAATGTGTTCCTCACACGATGCATCCATTACATTTCCACCTGGCCAAAATTAGTTTCGCAAAATGTACATCCTGTATTCGTTAGCTTTCGCCACAGATATCACAAGAAAATAGTTATATAAAATACAATACTGTAATAAATGTATATTGTTTGCAAAAACCTCTAAAAATTACGTTTATTCTACGCTGTAAAACGCAAAAAAATAATACATCATTATGTACGCTCAATTCTTATTCAGGTCGGTAAATTCATAACCTATGGTACATTAGTATGTACCTACTGAAATGTAAATACGTGTGAGTTATACATTTGTCCTCTACTATAATGTTTATAGAATCGTACGTAATCGCGATCACTTACCTAGTTGGAACGTTCAAGACATTAAAATACAATAACGTAAGATGATTTATTGAAGTAACTTTCAGATGAATACAGAAGGATAAACCAGTGGTGAAGGAGACTTATGATAAAAAGGGAGAATATTGAAAGCAATTAATTCGAAAAAAATCTATGCTACTTACAAACTTGTGACAATAGTAGTTCTTCTGTGTCATTATATAATTGTCTTATGAAAGGTTGGCAGTATTCTTTTATTTAACAGATTATGAAGACAGTCATTTATACATTTAGTGGACCATTTTTAAAGGGTATGTAAACACACATTTCAGTCTTTCTTTCTGTCTATCTATGCCTTTCAATATTAAAAAAATAAAAAGTTGTTATTTTTATTTTAAAACTTTATTTGTAAATTTGTTTTAGTATAAGTAATATCAACTTTGGTGTTAGTTTTATTAGTAATCATAATGGAAAAGAGATAACTGCAGAAAAAAAAACTATTTTTAAAGAAACTGTGTACTATCTTTTCACTATTACATTTGCGATGTAGTAGCAGATTTCACATCAGAACTGGCGTGGCTTCGCATGCAATTTACTTAAAAACATCAAATATATTATGGGAATATATGTTTATATAGAACACCTTGTGATAAGTACTTGTCACGTGAAGGTATTCTAATCTATTTTCGAATAATTGTAATTTTAGTTTAAAAAGTATTGAGGCTCTAACAGATTTTTGAGCTACAAATAACAGTATTTCTCTGCAATAATCCATGAGTTGCTTAAAACTACAGCGGTTTAGCTACTATCTACTTCAAAGATATCAGTGTGTGCAGGTTGAATGTACCAGTTCATCCCCAAAGTAAATTTTAGAGTCCCCCAAAGATCGATTCTGCGTCCAAAATAAATAATATGGTAGCGTACGTTGAAGATATTGCTTCCAGCTTTTCTACCGTCAATTATGAAGAATTTCGATATTAACAATAATGATATACCAGTTTTCACTTGTGTAAATTTACATCTGAACCTAAAAACTGTTTTTATCACATTTATTGGGTGGATTAGATACAATTATTACATTAAAAATAAAAATACAGTTGTACAACAGAATGAATGTGTTAAATATCTTAAAATAAATATAAAAGATGTACTCAGTTGGCGGACCCATAAACAATGTGTGCCAGTCTGTCCCTTCACCTGTATTCTTTATACATTGTCTACTCCAGTTACTATTAACTATAACATCTAGGCTTTACGTGGAATCTGGTACAAGGTCCAAAATAAACGTTTTTTTTTATAGTAAAAATGAAAAAAAATGTGGTATAGTGTTACAAATCACTCATATTACCAACGCAGTTACGTGAAACAAGTATTATAACAAAGTTTAGACATAGAAACAGAACAATAAACGTGAATAATTATTTTCTGCCAACCGTTTCCTAATCTAACGTTTAAATTTTCATAACTTAATTTTTCAATAATGGTATAAGGTAGTAAATTAATAAGCTTAGGACCAACAAAATCATATGATTATTTGCAATAGTCACAAAAGGTCTAGGAGTTTTAAATGTTTGTTCTATTGGCCTTCAAAAACACAATAATAACCCGGAAATGTATTTATATAAGGTCTGCAATTAATTAAAATTAATTTTAAACTGTTGAGTCAAAGAAGTTATACACCTACAATTAAACAAAAATAACGTTGTTTAATGTTTGACAATAAAATTATATAACTTATTTTGCGTTGTATAAAGTACACGTTCTAAAATTGTGAGGAAATCGTAGAAGTGTAATAAAACATTGTTAATTAATATCAAGTAATAAATACAATGGGCGTATTTTAGTATACTTTTTTCAACTCATACAATCTTATAAACCCCTCTTAGTAAATAATGTTATTAATAAAACATGAAGTAATGAGGGTCCTGTCATTACAAAACCTAGCTCACATGTTAGTGCTCCCACACGAGTGTATTTGTATGTTAATGGTTATTAAATTTAATTAAATTGTCGAGTACCTTGATAATACCAGCAACTACCTATTTGTAGCGATAGTATACTGCTCGTGTAAAGGTGCTCACTAAATACCTTCTCGTATAATGTGTGAAAGTAATTAATAAAATAAAACTAATATAATAATTAGTTAAACTTGTGTAAATAATTATTCAACTTTCATTCAATACCTTATTTATATCATTGATATTGTCAAAGTCATTGATGAATTTCCAGCACACATTTGTTCAGTATACATACGGTCTGAAATCTAAGAATTCTCGAAATTTATGATTTTTTAATTTTATATTTCAGTTTGCACCCATTAAACTCGGCCTCCTGCCAAAAGTTATTATGTCATCATCACAGTATCTTTACAAATGTATTCATCTCAGAAATTGTTCTAATGACGACGATGATTTGTTTTGTCTGTGAAGTCATGGGCTTAGGTTGAATGAGTTTTGAACTTCGCAGAACCGCTTGCTAAGGATTTTTATCGGGTCCATTTAATTTTTGTAGATGTTACAATAATATAACCAATTTATTACCTTAAAAATATGATTTAAAATAATTATAAAATTGAAACCAGGCATAATTTGAAACTCTTGATTTTAAAAGCGTTACTCTCCTTCCACAAATATTTTAACTTACCATGGTTCCTAACAGCCACACCGCGCCTTTAAAACTATCTCTATAGTTAAAAATAGTAAATTCACAATTTTGTTGTGTTTTATTATATTGGTCACAAGTCCACCCTCTGATACTATAACTCTATCAGGCCTGTGGTCATCATATGTGAGCTCAGCGTATCCCTATTATTGGATGTTATTCAGGCTTAGTACTGTATTATATGGACATTCTTACATTAGACTTTGAATTTTGGGTGTCAAGAAATGTATGTGGCCAAATGTTTTCAGGTTCTAATACTGGATCTGAAGGCACCATACTCCGTTGACTGAGGTTGAAGGGGGTGTTAATTTATATAAGATTCCAGCGATGTGATCTGTTTAGCTGTCACATCTAACACTGATATGTTTAAATTAAATAACTAAAGGGATAGATACGGTTTCTTGGAGTGTACGATCATTTTATAGTGTTATTATATTTTACAGTCTGCATGAAAGAAATGGATAGCGTAATTTGTATTTTATAATACTTGAAACATTTAACGGCAAAAACATTTTATTTGCAATTCTGCAAACCTACGATTACTATTAAATACTAAGTAACCTTGTTAGTTTTAAAATTACTCTGTTACAAGTACAACACTCTTGTCACAAACAATAGTTATACAATAAAAATTAGTTTTTAAGAAATAAATCTTCCTGGATTTAAAGGTGATCACGTAAGTACACCACCATTTGGATCCTATGTACGAAAACAGATTTTAATTATTATTAAGTTAAAGTATTAAATTCTCTACAATTTGCACAGTTAAAACGCATCGGATAAGAATAGTAAGTGAATTACTACCATTTTCTCTTTTCACAATGCTGATCAATAATCTGACACCCCACATATACATTTCATGTTTAATAATAACAACTAACTAGCGTTTAATAAAATGATAAAACCCTGTAAAATAAATGTGTGTGAAAAAAGGAAACGTGTTATTCTTTTACTTACACATGGAAACAACAAATAAGGCCAAAACAATGTTTATAAATTAATTTACTTCAGTCATATGAGACATTAATTCAGTAGTGATTCTTTAGTAACATAGTTACGAATAGTAAAAAAACCCCAAAAACTACAATGTCTTAAGACAAAAATAATGACTACTACGTGTATTACGTATTTTAAACTTAGTTTTTATTCACCTCTAAAATCACACTTTTGTGATATTGGTTTTTCACCTTTACCCTTCAATTTTTTATTGTATTTTTGAAGAACTGTAAGCTTCCTTCAAAGAATTGTATTGCTCCTGCAAGTTTTATTAGGTATTATTACAGTTAGTATATTTTATGTTTTAAAAGCAAGTGACGCTTGTTGCAATAATGATATTACAAAAATAAGTAAATTCACCCTATACGTAAGTTCATACATTGGTTTATTTCTACCAACAGAAATTACATATTAACAACGAGATATTTAATTTCTCGTTGTTAATATGTAATTTCTCACAAATATTATGAGAATATGCCTTATTTGCTCCAAAAATTACAACAGCAAAAATGATATCTACAAACTACTTTTATCTCATAGTAGTCAATTTACGTTTCCCTTATACTAAGTCACTAGATGTTATTGAACTAGGTAGTCAGTTTCATCATGTAAAACTTCCAAGTTCGATATATAAATAACTCGGTTGGTCAGCCACATGGCTTAAACGTGGTTCTATTTGCGTACATGTCCCTTCGAGGATAAGACAGGTTAAGCCTTGAAGACAGTTCCATTCACAGACGAGATTATAGAGATGCTGCGGCAGTTTATCTTGACTACAGAGAGCCCGGTGTTAGTCCGGAGTAGTTATGGACTCAGGAGGACTTTACTTAATGGTGACTTAGAAATTATCCCTGTAGGATCAGTATTATGTCACTTGTCAAGATTATGCTTAGGACTGTTTTATCTTTCATTTAATAAAACTATTTGTTTTCTATATTATAAATTAAATTCAGTTAGTGAAATTATCCATGTTTAAAAAAAATTTATACCATCATGGTTGAACAATGAACAATACATTAAACAGTTCACGCATGCACCGTACTGTTTCAACTACAGAAAAAAAATAATTGATTTCTATTGTTATGCTTTTAATCAACAATATAATTTGAAAGTAAAAAAATGAAGAAAGTGTGTTACCTATTTATTTGTATCGAACACGATTCTATTCTAAACATCAAGCGTACAAGTACATTAAGGATTTTTAGTAAATGTGTAACAAAATGTAAGATAATACCTCATTGCAGTGTTTACAATACATAATATAAACAACTTATAAGTTCTTACTTATGGTGAAGGGAGCTAGAAAGATAAAACAATTTAAAATAAATAGTGGTTATAGTTTAAATTCAAAAATGTGTACATATTAGGTGTGAGGTTTAAAGTTTTTTAAAATAATTCGGAATCAGTTTTTACTGAACAGTGTTGAGTGAAAATGAGTTTTTTTTTGCAAAGTATTTAAATTGTGATTGTGTTACCAATGATAACTATAGGTTAGTTGAATAAGTTGATAGTTTCTTTAACTGCATACAAATATGATGATCTATTATGGCTTAGTATTTTGATCGCTCATATTTTATTATTTTTTAGGTGAGTTAACAGTAAACACTGTACCTACATGTTATTCGACAAAACCAGTTATATTACAAAAAAGTGTTGTTTTATAATTTGACGATATTTGTGGTTGTAATGTGATTTCTTTTATTAAAATATGTTACGCCGTGTTAATTAAATTTTAGTAAAGATATATATATATATATATAATATATATATATATATATATATATATATATATATATATATATATATATATATATATATCTCACAACCGGTAAGTGCATTGTTATATTTTGAATGATTTGTTTTCTGTTAAAAAAGTACACAGTTCCATTGTGAATCTCGTAAGATATTGGATATAAATTTTTAATAAATAAAATAACTATGTATTTTGTAGGCTAGATCTTCCTATAATATAGCTATAATAACGATTCAAAACTCCACCGTTAATTATATTAATTGGTTATAATATTTTTAAATTTAGCCTTACCAAGGTGGATGTTTATTTTCTTTTTAATTCTAAACTAATTCTAAGATATATTTATGAGAGTAAAGATTCACCTTCCTTATTACAACATAAACAGTATAGAGGATCTTTTTTAATTTTTGTATTAAAATTGTATTAAATATGTATACATATCAATTTCACTGACAACATAAAACATTTCTTCTCTAATGGTGCTGATGACCATTACAGGGGACTAGTCCATTATTTTCCATTGAAAAACGAAAAATAATACAAATACATCTCAGTAAAATGTTCTGTTAAACGTTGAATGTAGAGTTATAATGGCGGGAAACACTCCACTCGACTACCGGCTCTCCACAAAGGTCGCGCACTTCCGCCTGTACTTGATAGAGGCATACTGAGCTCTCTCTCCCGCTCTAGCCTCAAAATCTCGTTCTCAGTTTGATGATCACAATACACATAATTCTATAAGTGAATTCGTTCTTCCATTAACAGATTGAACCTTCCATATCGTTTTGTAAACTGTTGAGAAAGTTGTGATTAGGCTACAATCGATTGACTATCCTAAATTTAGTCTCGATTCTTTCGATCCCAATGATCGTGTATATGGACGTCCACTGTAGCTACAACGTGACATAAATCGATTGCGTTGCAACTTGCTATAATTCTATATGCAGATTAGTTGTACATGACAAGTAACTACATAGTTTATTGTTTAGTGAGAATTACATCGTTCTTTGACTTTATTACTTAGCACTTTCAGTATTATAATATGCGTCTATGCGGCTCTTTAAAATTCATGTTTTTTATGTTTGCCCTATTTAGTTTCACTTTACCCATAATCCTAAGACACGTTTATAGTATAAATCTAATTTTCATTTGAACATGTTTCTAACATTATTATTATTATTTTTAGCGTAGTAACAGCTTGAATATATATTTAGAACAGTTCTTATTGGATAACTTAGTATGTTTTATGTTAAATAAAAATAACTATAATATGTTAGTTTTGGTGACATTGTTTTTTTTAATTCTGCAAAATGGTAAATTCATTGCTGTAAATTTGAGAACAAGGCTCTCATTAAATGGCTAGAATTACTGGGTATACTATATAAAAATGCCTGGAATCAAAAGTGTAAAATAAAACTTACAACTTTAAAATTATAGATTTAAGTGATAAAATAATATAATAATTAAAATGGACTTTACCATGCAAGTTTACAGTCATATTATCTGACCTTTTGACGTTCTGGAGAAGATGGAATTGCTACCAAACGTATTGACGGCTGACACACTGGCCCCCGGGGAGTCACTTTATCTGGTAGACAGTTTCAAGTGAATATAAAGGGTGAGGCAGACCACCCGTACAGTACGTATAGCGGCCAAACCAAACGAGGTAGATTATTCGTAACAACTTAAACCCCCCTATTTCCACCCCAAAGAATTTGGAGAAATTATTTTGAAATCTCTAAAACTCCCCAAAAGGGTAGTTTTTGGGGGGGTAGGGGTGGTTTTTTGGAAAATTTTCAAATTTAAAGGTATGTTGAGTTATACCTCATTTTAAAGGTATTTTTTCACTGATTATTTTGATGCAAAAATTTTGAACCTATCTTGCCGCTTATGTACAGGGTACACCAAAACGTTAAAAAAATCAGGGGTTTGTGGGTAAATTTATTGCAACTACCTGCACAAATGTAGAGAGACGATATTTTTATTCAAAACTAACGATGAGACGGCTTATCGAAAAATATCATCAAATGCCACCCTACCCCAAAATTTACACATTTTTAAAAATACATAGAATTTTGAAATACTTAACAGCCCCAATCTAAAAAAAAACTCAAATAGCAACCTAGGTTTTGTTGTACATCATTAGAAAGGTCTTTAAAAATATAAACATTTTCTACATTTGAAGTTTGTCTCTATCTCCAATGGTTTCAAAACTGTAGTACAAAAATAGATTCTTTTAATAATTTTACTAAGTTTAGTTTGAATTTTAATATCAAAACCCAATGAAAAAATGGAAAAAAGTTGTACTTTTAAGTTTAATTTGATTTTTTAAATAATGTAATAAAAACAGGATTTCTATCAGTGTAACATGTTTCAAAAGCAATCTAACCGTGGTGTTCATGTTTTAATAATCCCAAATACACGAGTTGCCCCTGTAAGAATTTTGGAACCAATTCCTTTGGTCTCTTATCTAATCTCTGTTATTATTGTCTCCCTATTCAGTTGTCCTTGTGACCACGTGGTTATGAGGTAGATATTAGTTTAATTTTTTTAAGTACGTAGTGTAAGTTTTTGTTTGTTCTAATATGCCATTCTCAAATGAGGAGGGATTCCAGATGCTTATGGTATTAGGGGGATGTTTTCCAAATTTACTCAGCTGCCGCTCTTCTTTATGCCCAACGTTACCCCAGACCGCGAACATCACTCCAGGAACGTTTTTTCAAAGACTTGCTAGATCTAGTTTCGTGAAACAGGTCATGTTCAACCTGACCACAACAAAGGAAAGGAACTCGCTAGACCCGTGAGAAGTGATAGGGTACCCGAAGTTTTGGCAGCCTTTAAACTGAATCCGCATGGTTCTACACGAAGAGTAGTTCTTGATTCTGGTATGAGTCAAAGATCTGTTTTAAGAATTGTTCACGATCATAAAATGCACCCATATAGGATGTCATTACATCAAGAACTCCATGGAGATGACTACCTTCATAGAATGAACTTTTGTTTGTGGGCTCGAGAAAAACTACAACAAAATCAAAACTTTCACCGTAACATTCTGTGGTGTGACGAGGGTTACGTTTAGGAGTAATCGAGAAGTGAACCGCCACAATATGAGATACTGGGTGTTTTTGAAAACCCACACTGGATGCAAGAAGTGGACAACCCAAAGGTACTGGACCCTAAATACCTGGTGCGGTATTATCGGTGACAAAATTCTAGGGCCATTCTTCTTTGACGATCGCCTAGACTGAGTAGTTTATATCAACTTTCTAATTGAAATCCCTGAGAAAGTCTTACAACGTATGTGGTTTATGCACGATGGGTCACCAGCACACTACGCCGAAGATTCTCGATTGATTCTAAACGAGCAATACCATGACAGATGGATTGGAATAGGCGGCCCTGTGAACTACCCAGCGAGATCTCCTGATTTAAACGTGTATGGACTTTTACTTGTGGGGTAGACTAAAAGACCTACTGTATAAATCAAGACCAACAACTAGAGAGGACATGATGTGGTGGATAAGGTAGGCTATAAACACGATCAGTAGAGAAGAGATATTGAGAGCTGTAGATAGCTTCACCTCAAGGATTGAACTCTGTCTGGAAAATAATGGGTTGCAGTTTGAGCACCGGTCTTAACTCTTCATGAGGTCAGTTACTAGGTTATTGTTAGTTTTAGTTTGATAATTGATAATTTTCATATTCATAATTTACCATGATGCTGCTGTAACATGGTAGATTTGTTTTCAAAACCAGTTTGAAGTGTTTATCTTTTTTAATAATGACAGGATACTCTTTTCCTTCCATGGCACTCACATCAATGATTAAATAACAACAGGTTTTCTCCTATCATTTTGTGTAATTTAAGTGTAAAAACTTTTTATAATTAAAAATTTACTAATTTAATAACTGGGTAATTTTCCTGTTTCATGAGAGAACTCAGCACTTACCGTAAGACATTGTAGTTTACGGTGTGTTCCAATACCTTTTTAAATTTTAAAAGACTTTTAATAATTGGGTACAGTATTTTTTCAATCATAAACATAAGAGACCAGTTTACTGTTGGGAACTTTTTTTTACTTGCACATTGCACTAATTTTTTATAATAAATACATTGAGTAAAGTTATTAAAAAAATCTATTTTTGTAACACAGTTTTGAAACCATTGGAGATAGAGACAAACTTTAAATGTAGAAAATGTTTATTTTTTAAAGACCTTTCTAATGATGTACAACACAACCTAGGTTGCTATTTGAGATTTTTTAGATTGGGGCTGTTATTATTTTCAAAAATTCTATGTATTTTTAAAATGTGTAAATTTTGGGGTAGGGTGGCATTTGATGATATTTTTTGATAAGCCGTCTCATCGTTAGTTTTGAATAAAAAAATATCGTCTCTCTACATTTGTGCAGGTAGTTGCAATAAATTTACCCACAAACCCCTGATTTTTTAACGTTTTGGTGTACCCTGTACATAAGCGGCAAGATAGGTTCAAAATTTTTTTGCATCAAAATAAGCAGTGAAACAATACCTTTAAAATGAGGTATAACTCAACATACCTTTAAATTTTGAAAATTTTCCAAAAAACCACCCCTACCTACCCCCAAAAACTACCCTTTTGGGGAGTTTTTAGAGAGATTTCAAAATAATTTCTCCAAATTCTTTGGGGTGGAAATAGGGGGGTTTAAGTTGTTACGAATAATCTACCTCGTTTGGTTTGGCCGCTATACGTACTGTACGGGTGGTCTGCCTCACCCTGTATATTGCGTTGACTGTGTGTTTTTTGCTTTGAATACTAATTCTGGGAAAGAATACAATCGTCCAATCCATTCCTGCAACTGGAATGACCATTGTAAAAATTGGTTTAGTTTATAACACCGTTAAATTTGTTCCAAATTTTTACCTTCTAAAATAAATGAAATGGCTCTGATTTTGACTATACAGTTCACGGACAAATTTACTTCTAGTATATAATTAAAAACTTTTATTTTACAGAAACTAAAGTTGCATCATATTTGTCTTTTGTTTGACGGGACTCATAACTGTAGAGTTCTGTTTTTGTCCTTTAATCAAAATAATCCGTAATATAACTAATTAGGGAAAGTTACAAATTTGAAATAGCATACATATATTCAATATGGCCATAAGATTAACGGTATTCATGTAGTTAAAGATAATTTAAAACATAATAGTGGCGAAAAAAAGAATTCCTATGTAAAGAAAAAAATATTTGTTGCTCCCGGCTTCGGCAAGCGTACCTTTAGACTAGCACTGTTCGCCTATGCACTGACAGTTTTCTTTGACTCAAGTACCTTTGGAATCATAATAAAATTTGTCAAATAGTGGCGCCTAGTACATTTTTTATAAATTTTGTTACATCAAAAATATTGATATAATTTTAAAAATTATTCCGTATTCTTACGGTAACCGTATGCTGTTGAAAAGGACGGTTCTTTTTTTACTGTATAATTGGATAAATACTATGACATGTTTCTGTTATTTTCACGCTATTAAGACATGCATACGAAGAATGTTGCTGCTTGGTTTCTGGATTCTGTTCCGTTAACTTTTTAAGGGTTAAAAAATAGTTTCCCGGTTAGTATTTTTAAAAGTTCTATTTAATAGTTATACATTTTATGAGGTACTAGACATTTTATACTAATAAAAATTTGTACTCATACAAATGCCATGTTCAAATGTTTGGAATCAGTCAAATTGTTGTGCCATTTGGTTCAATAATATACTGACAAAAACTTCATTAATATATCAACCAAATTTATCTCAGATAGTATTGAAATATTATTCTTCAATTAAATAAACCACTCGGTACTTTATACATAGCTTTAAAATATTCTAAATTTTCTTAATTGATAATCATTGAGAAATGGTTTATACATCTACCATTAGGAGAAACCTATGACGTTTGTTTCAATTTACATATCCAAAAATTATTCCATGGATAATAATGTTGTGTATTACGATAGTTTGTTTTATGTAAAACTCTACATTTTAAATTGGCTAACCTATATATCGATTATTCCATGCGCATAAGAAGCGGTAATCTGTCAAATTTCTGTCAGCCTTTGTGGCATGGCTGATGGATTACTTTTACTTTTCCTCATCACTTACTATTTATATTTATGTAATTTTAGTATATTAAAATGTTAGCAAATTAAATTTGTGATTGAGCTGATTGGAATGAATGTGTTATTTAATTTAAAAACTAGTGTATATTTTTTATTAGCTAGGAATATGGTCTTTACGAACCTACTCACTCATTTAAGTCGTATTTGCTATATAATGTACAAATATTGCTTGATTTAGCTTGTACATATCGACTCTTTTATTTATAACCAATTCAACCGATCCAATGGAGTATAGAAGGACCAGAGAGAACGTAACTAAAGAGGTAGTTCAAAGACAAAAAGGTATACTAACGGTCTAGGCTCATAATCTTTTTACTCTAAAGTCATCGAACCTATTCCAGGAACCAAAAGTAATCTGTATATTACGTTTGAAATATACAGGACCTTCCTATCATGGGTTTAATACACGTACGAACAGAAAAATTGATAGATATAAGGATGGTCTACTGTTTCACTTTTCAAACATAGAAACTGTATGAGTTTACCTTTAACTAAGGGCATCTATGTAACTAAGGCATTGATTCTCTAGAGCCTTTCTATGAAGATTTTTGCTCGTATGGGCAGAGGGACGGGCAGGCAGACAGACTGCCCATTTTTCAGCTAAAACTTAAATAGTACTGTTCTTTCTTGGTGCCGGAGGAACCCATGCACTCAGTTTTGAATATCTATGAACTTTCTCTCAAGAGAAACAGACTGAAGAACAGCGACACATCTTCAATATGACTTTAATAAATCACAATGTTTGCAGAACGGTTTTAGTTTGAGATATTTTACTAGAATAAGAATGGTAAAGAGCAAAATAGTATTACTACTATCAAGTTATTACGAATATATTTGGCACTTTAATTTTTAACCTCTGTGCACGTTACACCAGCTCATCCATACTCGAGAAATTACATAAATAATGCCTATATCTAAATTTAATCGCACCTTTAGTGTTATATTCCTATCCATACATACCGGTGGTCTCTCCACAGATTTTAATTATCTGAAACATATAAATTTAAGTTAAACGTCGAAGGAAGAAATTTAGTAATTGTAGCAAATCTGATAAACGAAATATTTTCTTAATAAAAAAAAGTTTGATAAATTATATGACCTGGTAAATAAAAAAATTGTTTTACCTGTCAGGGTTTTTTCACGTACCCTTGAATCGATATAAACTCACCACTAAAAATGAAAGTATAAAAATCAATTTAGTATATGATTGTGTTATTTATAATACATATTATAATAAGTGTATTATAGTCCATTATTAAAACATGGCATATTTTCCAATAAACGCTATTTATAATATTACATAATTCATTGAAATGAAATCCACACGTTTAAAACTATTGTTTTCCTGATAGAAATCAAATCTTAAATTACAATAAAATCTAATCTAAAAAAAATAGCTCTGGTCTAATAAAAATACACTTGTTTACATCGACATGGAGTTCACCATGTTGTTGTTACTAACTAAAATTCCAAAGCATTTAATTTAAACAAATTAAATTATAATTTGTTCCTTCTTGCATATATATGCTACCGAGCCAAGTACAATCAGAACATGGGAGTTTTGTACGACTGCACCACAATCACTCGGGCAAACGAAGTTGGGTTGGACGGGAAAGTGATCAGAGGAAGCTATTAATCTCATTTAATCACATGCACGTTGAAACTCAACTAATGGGTCAATGTACAATAATGTCCAGCTTGCGTCACAGGTATATACATTAATAGTTATATATAATGACATTTATATAACTGCACAGGGTGTGTAAGGTTTGGTTGGAAGGAGAAATGGTGTGAGGGAGTCGTTAAACAACTTAGATCACAATCATGCTGACTTCCTACTTAGATTTCAATGTACAGGGGTCCATCACTCACCGACGTACCTTCTTAAACATTACAGATATATAGTTATATGCAATGGCGAATATACGAATGGCATGTAAGGTTAGAACAGATTGGAGAAAGAGTGGTGAAGTTGTATATATATATATATATATATATATATATATATATATATATATATATATATATATATATTCTTGTTTTTCAATACCCTTAAAACATCACCGGAACTCATATTATTTTACCACTGCTATAAATGTAACTCAATAAAACTAAACGTGAACCTATCGTGTGCTGAGAACGATTTTAACTCTTAACATTAAAATTTACATGACATTTTATCTCATCACATGCAACAGTTAATTTTATTTTGGTACATCGTCTTTTGTGGGATTTGCTATACGTCATTGGAGCCCATCTATGAGAGTAGGCTGGTAAATGTTCTCTTATGTCTTTAGCTATCATTACAAACTATATAATATCTCATCGTTTATAAATAAATTATTAACTAAGTTTTGCTCATACATAAAAACACTTTTAGTTGTACATATTTTCAATACTACTAACCCATATAGTTTTACTATCGGAAATAACTTTGCTATTGTTAATCAATATTGTTGAATATTGTTAAATGTTAAAAACAAAACAAAAATAAGTTAATCATTGATGTAGATTTACTCCAAACTGTTTTAAGTGAATTACTCAAAACGCGTCAATGAACTTAATAAGAGTGATTTTAATCAGTCTGAAATAAATTTTTGTGACAATACTAACGATGTGATTGACATAATTGTGATTCCGAAAATTTGTCAGCGAACAATAACAGAAAAATAACGTAATATAGCCATTAATTATAGCCAATTTTTTCAATAGTCCTCAGATGACCTATTTCTGTAAATGATTTATAATATAATAATATATTGAGTAATGTGTTACAAATAATAATTCAAACAAACACAACACAATAATATAACATTTAATTTATGTATCCATCCCAAATTAAACACATTTTTACAGAAGTAATTTTACTGCGTTCACTTCACTTCTTTTGTACATAATTTTTACGAAAATAAATACTTGTGCAGTAAAAAGATTCTTAGAAAAAAAATAGAAAATGAAAACAAGAAAAGAGAGCAATAGCTAACACTAATAATAATAGAGTGTCATGCCAGGAATGATTGTACAAAAACAATCTTAGTCAAATTTACATTTCATCTAGGAACTAAACAAAAAAAATAATATTAATAAGTATCAGAGAAATTATTACATATTACTTACAAGTATTTATATTAAATCAAAAGTGGAAATTTAGGACCTCTAAAGTAAAAAACCCTTTTAGAGGCTCCATTGCTAAAATATAAATAACAAAAATAAATATCAGCTCTCAGAGACATTAGACATATAATAAAAAGTAACCTTCTAGTGCTGCAACAAAATATTTCATGAGTCTAAAAAGTTTATAAATTAAAGATACCTTATACAACTTATATACAGCAATATATAAAAGAATCTAATTAACAGTTAAATAAAAAATTTAACTTATTCAGAAAAAAAAAGAAAATACTACTCTTGAATATTTTAAAGAAAGTTTACATCTTCAAATTTCAAAAGCCACTGTTTCAGATGTTTTAAGAAGGTATTCTTACCTTTAGGTTGCTTTAAGAAAGGAGGGATTTTATGATCAATTCTTGGAGCTAATAAGTTGAAAGTATTCGTAAAAAAAGTGGTATATGGTTTCAGTAACAATGCTTGATTTGGATTTCTTAATATGCATTTCCGTAATTTAATTTTTCGTTAATTTATTTATTTTTATGTAATTTTCGTTAAGGACATTTATAAGGGCAAAGAATACAGTACACAGAGTGTCTTAGAGCTCTCCATCAATATTTTCTAATATTATTTTTGAATCAAACTGAAATCGAAATATCGTGTTAAAACTTTTGAAAACTAAATACCTAATCGAATAGCAACCATTTTGTTCTTGTAGCTCAACTACTTACAATTTGAGAATGTCTTAATTTAATAAGTTTAAATTCTGTATATCACTTTATAATATAAAACCCTAATTACAGAAAATGTTTTAAAAATGTTCAAGATTTCTTTTAAAAATAGCTGTTTTCTTAAATCTTTAAGCATACTTAAAAACTACATTTGATCAAAAAACATAGAGATTACATTTTAGATTTTCAATTTATTGAAAAATCCAAAGAATAAAATTGGTTAATTAATAAGAGAGATAATACACTATTAATAACTGAGTACTGAACCATATCCACTGTCATTCTGTGACACTACTGTTAGCTAGAAAGATGAGCTGTTTTAATTTAAGAGTATGTAATCTAATGTTAATAACTTCAAATTGTTAAACTTTAGTAATTACCTTACCTATACAGGATTTAGGATTATTTTCATTAAATCATAACATAATATAAATGTTCATAATGTGCAAAACACACGTTATTTACATATGATTTCTAATAAATTTACAAAAGTTTAAATAATATAACTGAGTAAACATTCATGTTTTATGATCTGGGACACCCTCCATATTCGTTAAATTCGTATAAGCGCCAATGGTCTGATTTAATTTCAATAACGAGTGAGTTACAAAAAAGTACTAGCTCAGCCGGGATTCGAACTCCGATCTCTCACTTGTCAGGTTAGTTATGTATCACAACACCAAAGAGCCCTTACTTTTTATTGTTCAATTATTAAGTTTTTTACAGTTTCTGTCACATAAAAAATTAATTAAACCAGCATATGACCGAAACACCCAACGGCACTTTACTTTCACTAAATTTTTATAAACGATAGTTGCCTGATTTAATTTCAATAAAAATTTAATCACACAATGAAGTTCCCTCTAGTCTCGATTATCTAAGATGGTTTTTATATAAGACTGATGAATATTTTGTAAGTATTTCAGGAATTCTTTTTTTATGTTTTTTATCGATTAGTATTATGTATTAGTGTAAACTGGTAATATTATACCCCTTATATGTTTAGGTAAACAAAAGAAAGCCTTACAAATGAACGCTCCACAAAATCCCATTGATTAGCATGCACCATCAGAATTCCTTTTTGTCTAACTATAAATACTTAAATAAAATGTATAATTTACGTACTAAATCCCTCACAACAAATGAAATATAATCAATTTATGGTATTGAGTAGGTTTCAAATCAGTTTTTGGACAAAAACAAGTTCCGGTGATGTAGGAAGCTTACTATAAAGTAATATTATATTAATATAAATCTTTTATCACCGACATTTTAATGTTTACTATCAACTGTAATATTTGTTTTCTTTTTATGTAAATGTGCTACCAGTGTGAAAATCTCATATTAATATACTCACCTTGTTTAAAAATGTATTTATTTAGCTATTTTATCGTTGCACCCATGGTTATCCATAAGGCGAATGCTGGTATGAGCTATCATAGAATTCAGAGTCACACACACACACACACACACACACACACACACACACACACACACACACACACACACACACACACACACACACACACACACACACACACACACACACACACACACACACACACACACACACACACATATATATATATATATATATATATATAAATGGTAACGAAAAGTTTTTCTGTTTTGTTCGAGAGTTCGTGCGGAGAGACGAACAGAAATTACAATTTTACTCCAGACCCTCGAATGATAGCCTCCACTAAAGTAGTTAACCTGACTTTATATTTTGTTTCTGTAATTTCCATTTGCAAGTATAATTGCATGTCGTCAATACAGTACGAACTAACCGGGAATGTAGTGTTAGGCGAATCAGTTCCGAAATACTAATGAAACGGTACATCAATCGTGAAACGCGATCAGCCACGGTAATGAGCTACACTACTGATTACGGTTCTCAGTCAGTATTGACATCTGGTTGGGGAATACTTACAAAATTAATGTTTTATGCTGCTACATCGAAATACGTGTGCATATTCGTAACTATAAAGGTATATCTTAAAGAATAACACACATAATTGCGCACAATAATTTATTACCTTTTGCTCTATTGCATTAGTTATGTATTAAGTTCTTATCTAACCACTTTTAGATTTTAAAGTATACTAGACCATCCAGATATATAAATTTTCAAATTTTGCACAGTCCCAAAATTAAAATTAAGGTCTAAATGCAATTACATGAAAATGTGTCATAGCATTTGGGCTATGTTTAATAAATAATATTTAAATTTGCACATTTGTTGTGTTAGAGCATTGTTATTACAATAAAAACAGTACAAAAGGACTAGTAGCAATGTGTCCTGCTAAGCACTAATATTCCGAACGAATAAACTAATTAGGCCAATTCTGTTTGTAAATTATTAATTAATGTCCGAAGAATGTTTATATGATGAGAAAAATTTTAAAAGTTATATTTTTTAAGTTAAAAAAATAACTGTTGCATTTATGTTTCGTAATCCAAATGTAACTGATTCCAAACAGCCGTTTCAGCTAAAGTTCGATTAACTTATTGAAAGTTATCTACATTTACTTTAAAATCTTACAAAATACTGTGCTTGATCGGTAGTGTCGTGCAAAGTTAATAACAAAATTCTACTCCATATTGTGCAAGTATTGAATTCAAGACATCCTAACCATTATAAATCAGGTATAAACAGAGAAAAATACGTAAACAAAATGTTATAAACGTTTATTTTGGAATGTTGTACGAGGGACGTTTTTTCAAAGTATACTGGAATTAAACTAAAAATTAGGAATCCTTGGGAGTTGCTCCTGGAAGACTGTTGAACAGGTTACACTGCTTAGTGGGATCTATTTCAGTTTCATTATTGTAATCAAAAAGTGGTGGGTTATTCGATTTTTTCTTCCAATTCTGGCATGTGAGCTTCTTGCGAAGATACTCCGGATCTCTAAGTGTGTGAACGGTATTGGAAACGCAATTCACACGGTTTTCCCTGTATTAATTAAATAGGTAACACATCATATTTTCTCAAGTTGTAAAAAAGACGGAGGCGAATAATTTTTATTCTTTGAGTTCTTAATCCATTCTCCTTTAATGTACTGTTTTCATAATCTGAGTAATAATAGTAAAATAATAATAAGATCAGTGACTGCATCAACCGCGGACAGGTAGACTCCGGTGATAAACCCCAAACCTATGAAGCCGTAGTAATTCCCGACATACGCTGAATAACGTTGTGGCGTCTATATGTATTAACACACAGATGAGCTTTTTCCACCAGCCTCACCCTGGCTCCTGCCCTCTAAGTTCTTTTACACAGATTGGGGTACATCACCCAGGGACGAAATTATAATATTCTTAATATTATAATTTAACAAATAAAAGGCGGTACAAATACTTCCGGTTAACAAATGCAACTGAGAATAGTTTAATTCGAAGGGATACGCGCAAACTATACATCCAACAGGGAAAATCATAGGTGTATAAGATGAACACCATCTGCACAGGATGAGCTACCCTGGAGCACACCCCTCCGTTTGACAAAAGAATCAGAACTCTCTCTTTTCCCCTTCAATCTGACTCCTGCCTTCAAGATGAGGTTTCACCCATTTCATAGAAGTCTTATAAAAAGTAAAACATTGATACCACCATATTGTAGTGTTTCGTTGAGTCTAATGCTTGGGTGTAGTCAATCTTCACCTATTCTTGTTTCTATTGTGCTAAATAAATTGACCCGGGTAATGAAGTTGCAGTAGTTTCCACAAAAACCAGATTTCGGCAAATATTTGCGCATCTTTAATGCCTCAGGAGTTGAGAGCAATCTATTCCAAAACCAGTGAATAAGAATTGATTTTGAGGCAGGCAAGTTAGTTATACAATGTTTTTGAAGGGTTCTTATGATGAAAAATGGCCAATTTCCATCAATTTATAAAGATTCCAATTGAAAGTGATGCGTTAATATATGCAATGGCTAATCACAGCTTTAATCATCCGAATGGATATGCTATCACTACCGGTGGGGGGATGGGTAGAATGCATATATTTACTTCTGCGGGGAAAGCTGTAAAGTTAAAATCAATTAGTAATGCACAGTGTAAATTTGTAATCTGTAGCACACAAAAATGATGTTATTATGTATTTTTATTAACACTTTTTTCCACGCTTCACCAAATCACTGACTATTGATTAGACATCTCATATTATATCCAAATGCCATATTACTTACTGGTATTTTGGAATTTATATACACAAATTCACGCATGCGCGCGTTTGTGTGTGTGTTTTTGTGGTGAGTGTGTGTTGTGTGTGTGATAGGATCTATAAAGTTAATTGTACTTTTTTCAGCGACGGAATCGCTCAACCACTGATAAATAAAAACTATTTTATCTAAAAACATACGTAACCTCAATAAACTTTTTCATTTACACTGAGTAAATGTAATAACGTAGTTTAATCAGTTAAAGTAGAAATGGTCTGCACCCAATTCTAAGAAATATACAGTACGAAGGTGCAGTAACGGCATGATCTGAAGGACAGTAATGAACTAGGTAAATCGCTTTCTGTAATCTCATTCCCCTCAACACTAAATTTAATTAAGTTGTTAGAATTCCAAAGTGAGACTCGAGTATGCTTTGAATGCAGTAATTTTCATAGTTATTATACACTACTTTAAAGAAATTCCTAAACAAAATTTCATGTTTCTACTGTTATCATCCTTCTTTAACAGCAAAAAGGTCGTTTTTGTAATTCGTGTATGACATAAGGGGTTGCAATTATATTCTGTATGTAGTTCCAATACGTTATTTAATAACTGTGGTTTAAATTATAGTACATGTCACGAATTAGATTATAGTAAATTTATTATATTAAAATTTTAAGGAATAAAGACATTCATCGGAATAATTTTGAATTTTCTTATAACTTATCAACGCAGAAAACATGACTTTTATTCAGGGTGCATATAAAGTCAGGACCCCCCCTCTACGTTTTTCCATAGGTAATATAAGGAGATATCCTTTGGGTAGTGGTGCAATACGGAAAGGAACTTTCATTTTATGATATTGAAAATTTTTATGTCCCCCAAAATGTGACATTTTGGGGGCAACCCAAAAATTTCAAATGTAAACCCCTATAAGTGACCCCTCATTTTAAAGAGCATGAAAAAACCTAAATAGTGGTGAAAACCAGAGATTGCTATCTCTTTCCTAATCCAAAATAATAGCCATTATTACCAGAACAATTTAATAACTCACCACGTCACGAAGTCAAATCAAATGTTCAAACTAAAGCCCTCCTACTATTTGGCAGTGAGACAGGCGTAGAGTGAACGCCTCTCTGACGGTTTGGAAAGTCTGAGGTGGTATTTGGGTGCAAGAATCAATAATCCTGTTTCTTAAATCTTCAAGGTTTGCTACTGGTGTTTTGTAAATTATGAATTTTATGTGACCCCATAGAAAAAAGTCCATGGGTGTAAGGTCAGGAGACCGTGCAGGCCATTCTATTACACCACGCCTACCAATCCACTGACCACGTAGCTGAGTTCCCAGGAAATGTCGTACAGCACGATGATAATGTGGTGGGGCACCATCTTGCTGGAAATGAACGATTTCTTCTTCAAATTCATGTTGATTCTCCCTGCAATTTTTCCTGCACAGTATTTATTGCAGGAAAAATTGATTCTTGTAACATTTCCAAATACAGTTGACCATTGAGATTCCTATTAATAAAAAATGGTCCTATAATGTTATTCCCAAAAATCTCGGCCCAAACATTAACTTTTTCTGGGTACTGGGTGCGAGATTCACGGTAAACATGGGGATTTTCTATGTCCCAGTACCTGCAGTTGTGTTTGTTCACATCTCCATTGACGAAAAAACTGCATTCATCACTAAACACAAAGTTTCGAACAAACAATGGATGAGCAGAAATTAGTGCTTCCATTTCTTCACAAAATTGTAGACGACGGTCTGGATCGTCTTCGTTTAACTCATGGATAAGCTTAATTTTATAAGCGTGAAATTTATTTTTTTCAGTAACTTTACCACAGACATTTGGGAAACATTACAAAGATTTGCTACTAATCTGGTGGACTGCTGCGGATCTTCAATAAATTGTGCAACAATTCAAACTGTTTGTCACCGCCTAAAGGAGGCCGACCTGAGCGTGGGGCATCTTTGATGGAACCAAATTCTCGGAACTTATTTAGTAAAGTTCTTAAGTATTTCCTTGTCACAGGTCTATAACCAAATTAAACCACCTTTCTGCCTCATGATAATTTTCATTCGAAGCCCTGAAAGTAAATATCATTTCTACTTTATCTTCGTGACTACGTGCCATTTTTACTCGCAATCAGTATTAATTAAATAATATTATTTAAAACTTACAATGCGAAAGTGCATCTAAATAAATTATTGTAATAACACTAAAACACATAAAAACTTCTCAAAATACTTCACGGAACAGTAACCACACAATACCACTGGATAATAATGATCTACTAAGATTATAACTACTGTCAAAGTATGACCTGATCTCACAAGATTGAAACAAGGAATGGACTAGTTTGTACTAACTGTGCTTCGAACCGGGAAAGCCCAGTCACTCATTGACAATAAACTCCTTATCAGTTTACTTTCTAACATTGGATTCTTCGTCCATTGCATGCCTCACTCATTGAGAACATAAACAACCAATAAACCTGTTTCCACGTAGACGGAAACTGTACCCAAACAAAATAAATTTAGGTGTAAATACTTAATTACAATTTTTATTGGCTATGTTGTTAGAAAAGAGATAGCGATCTCTGGTTTTCACCACTATTTAAGTTTTTTCATGCTCTTTAAAATGAGGGGTCACTTGATAGGAGTTAACATTTGAAATTTTTGGGTTGCCCCCAAAATTTCGCATTTTGGGGGGAAAAATAATGTTCAATATCATAAAATGAAACTTCCTTTCCATATTGCACCACTACCCAAAGTATATCCCTTTATATTACCAATAAAAAAGTAGAAGAGGGGCCTGACTCTATATTCACCCTGTATAATAAATTTATGCTATATAAATAAATGCATATCATACATTTTATTTAAAATACAAATAGTTAATAACTATGGATTAATCATATGCTTTTATTTTTTTTAACGTTATGATGAAAGTTAAGTCATGAAAGTTGGATTAATCTCTTCCTGCTTCCTTATACTAACGCTATATAATAATAAACAAAACAAATTTAGAGCATGAGAGTATTTTTAGAAATGTTTTAAACTAAAGCATTAATGGTTCATAAAACCAATTAACTCAATAATACATATAAAGTTAATTTTAGATAGTTATTTTAACCAAAATCATAAAATTTTATTGAACATAGGCTTTTTATTATACTGTATTTTCAGCAATAGATTATAATAAAAAAAATTAAAATATCGAAAAGGTTGGCGGTAATTTAGTTATTATAATTTGTATGTAATAAATTGATATTTTCTGAAACTTAACTATCTATCGAGGCTTTCAAATCGTTAATTCGTGTTCATTATATGTTTTCTGCCAAGTAAACAGGATAATTATATCATAAAAATATGAATTCATTTATATTTTAATTATAAATGGTCTTAAATTCAAAACCATACATGAACACTACTCTTAACAATGTAATCAACATTATTTAAACTATAAAAAATGATCAAACTGAAATAGATAATTGAAAGGTTCATGTATCCATGTTTATTTGAAAATAGTTATTTCAGTGATTAAATAAGGATTCTTAGATAGTGATTCAGACAACTGTAAGACATATTTAGAATTGGCTATTCCTAGACTATGCAGTTTAATTTACCTCTGTTTAACATGTATGACTCGTATAAAACTACGAACCAATATAATTGTTGTATATAAAAGTAAACATCTATTAGTTGTCTGTAAGAGTAAAATTAATGTCCATGAACTTTTAAAAGCAAAGCAATTTGCCTAATAATTAGTCTCTGGTTGAATGAAAAGAAATTTTTCAGTTATACTTAAGTGCATAATTTTTGTTCATCCCTTCCCATAGGAATCAGAACCTCCCGTTCGAATTTTCCTCCATTATTTTGAGAAGAAATTGGAACTCCTCAATTCTAAACGGTATGAGATTTAAAAATTATTATGCGTACAGTAGAATATGAAATAAGGTGACGCAGAGTTTTTGTTATGCAGTCGTTAGGTATACTTTATTATAGTTAGAGTATCTTTTATTATGAAAAAAATCAGTTTTCCTCAGTACTGTAGGAAGTTAATTCAATTGTAATTCCATTCATTACGATCGTAATTTAATATTCTGTGCAGTATATTATATTAATTTATGATTCAAGCAAATAAATAACATCAAGGTATTTATAGATATAATACAATTACTTTTAATTTGATATGAAAAGATGTCCGTGATAATTTACAGAAACGGAAGCAATGTATTGTTATTTTCCACTTCTTCATTATACTGTGTTTGTGAAAGTAATACAGCCCCTTTACATAGACACTGGAATTGTAATAAATTTATAATATTTAACTGGCCAAGCGTTAACAAAGTCTATCACTCAGGATACTGGAAAATAAATTTCTCTTTTGCCATTATTCTGTTACGCCGCTACTAATTTAAGGAAATTATGTATTTCTTCTATTATTTATATCTTTATTGCTTTATTTTTAAAAGGTAATTTGGCTTAGCGATGGACAGGTCTATTAATTAAGGGGCTGGAAAAATTAAATTTTGGCGTGTGTCTCAGTCTATCTCTCTGTTCGAACAATATCGACTTCATTTTCTCATAATGGACACAAAGATCGATTGTGCTACTTGTCGCTCCTTAGGATTTGGTTTAATTAATGAAAAATTTAACGTTGGTCTTATTGGTAACGATGATTTTAAGAGAAAATTTCTAATTACGTATGCCCGTAAACAGTTTTAAACATAATTTAACAGGTTACAAAGTAATATATGTAGCCTAACTATCCCAGCACATGCAAATTCGTTTTATAAAGATTTTATACATGAAGTTTTACTATCCAAAGATGTATACGAAATATATTTAATGAAAAATCGTAAATTTATCATTTAGGAAGAAATCTCGGGAAAGATAAACAGAATTTTGAATGAAATTTCATTTATACATAGACAACAATGATTTATGCATGTCGAATCCAGGAATTTTGAACATCGTCATTGCAGCCTAGTGGTTGGAATACATTGTTGTCTGTCTGGGAATAAAACAATATATTTTATGTATGGTATTCGCTTGTATATCTGCCAAATCTCTAGAATCGAATGAAGTATACATTGGGCATTTTTCATGAACTGTCAGTGATTCCTGATACGCGACACGTAGTGTGACATACTTCTACCATGTAAAACCGACAAACTTATCGATTATTAATTATGATATGAAACTAGTTTATTATTGCTTTATTGGATGTCGAGTTGTTGATAGCTTCCTGATATGAGGCAAATAAAATGTGGAGAAATGTAATTAGAGGGAAGTACTACAAGTTTAATTGCGTCAAACAGCTGTAAGAAATATCAAACTTTGTTTTCATAGCAAACTTGATATGGGTAACTTTTTGTTTGTTGTACGTTTATAACATTTTCGTATTATATATATATATGTATTATACCTTGCTTAGATGTTTCCATATTAGTCTTAATATGATAGTATTCTTCTAGTAAACTAGAATACATTTATTATTATTTTGTATTATTATTAAACCAATTTACTATTATTATAATTATTATGAAAAACTAATTCCTTTTCCAGATATATATATATATATATATATATATATATATATATATATATATATATATATGGAAAAGTGAGAGATCCGGCAAGTGAGAGATCCGGGTTCGACTCCCGGCGGAGCAAGTACTTTTTGTGATTCAATGTTTATTGAAATTAAATAAGGCTATTGCCCTTTATACAATTTAATGTCAATAAAAGTCAGTTGACAGGTATTTGGTCTTCCGATCATATGTTAGTTTGCTTATTTAATACGCAAATAGCATATATCATTCTAATGCTACTTGCCCATATAGAATGATAAAGGAGCGATCTCATAGGAAGAGTAATGCCTGGATTACTCAGGATATTCTCTACTTGAGAGAAAGGCTCAAATTTTACCATTTAATTTATTTAAAATCAAATAACGAAAACTTCAAAAATTTTTATAGAACATTTAAACAAAATTATCGCAAGGAAATAAAAGCCGCTAAAGCACGACATATTGAACAAAAATTGGAGAACGCAGAAAATTTTTCAAAAAGTGCGTGGGAAGTAATAAAAATCGTTACATCACAAACAAATAACTCAAAACAATCAAATCCGAAACTAAAAATTGACGGTAAATTAACAGACGACCCACTTCTAGTGACTAGCGAATTTAATAATTTTTTTTCGACTGTGGCTGTACCAAGCACATCTTTCAGTTGTGACAATCTTGTAGAAAATGTAGTAGTGAGACCGGTCTCTTCCATGGTTCTGTTTCCTGTGGGGGAGGTGGAGATGGCAGTCGTCTTGAGAGACCTCAAGCCGAAGAAGTCCAGCGACATCAACGGAATGTCCGTGTGGCTGATCAAGCGTTGCTTCAAGCACATTTTGACACCACTTACTAAATTGATAAATCTGTCCTTCGCACAAGGCGTTTTCCCTTCAGCTTTGAAGACAGCAATAGTGGTTCCGATCTTTAAAAAGGATGCTCCTTGCATCGCAAGTAATTACCGTCCTGTATCCATTCTTCCTGTCATGAGCAAAATTTTCGAAAAGGTTTTCATTAGAAGGCTTGACGGTTTTCTTGAACAGTTTGAAATTCTTAACCCTGAGCAGTACGGATTCAGGAAAAATAAATCGACGATTGATGCTGTAACAAAACTCATTGACTGTGTTGTTGATGGCTTGGAGAGGCGAGAACAAGTGCTCAGCATATTTCTCGACCTTTCAAAGGCCTTTGACTGTGTGCATCATGGGACATTGTTGCATCAGTTATGGACATGTGGTGTTCGAGGTCAGCCGCATAAATGGCTTTCGTCATACCTCAGTGGCAGAGAGCAGTGTGTGCAGATCGCGAACACCCTGTCAGGCAAAGTAAAAATGCAGTACGGTGTTCCCCAGGGTTCAATTTTGGGGCCCATACTTTTTCTCATTTACGTCAACAGATTGAATTCATCAATTCAAAATGGAGAGGTGATTCAATATGCGGACGATACGACTCTCTGCATCAGATCAAGTACGAAACAAGATCTTGAGATCAAAGCCTTTATTGAACTAAACGCATGCATCGAGCACTTTTCAAAGATAAATCTAAAAACTAACTATGCCAAAACTAAAGTAATAAAATTTTGTCTCCGTCAACAAGAAGACGAATACAGACCAATTGTGATGGCGGATGAAGCTATCTTAGATGAAGCCGAATCCACCAAGTTTCTGGGGATGTACCTGGACAGGGGACTGACCTGGAGCTATCACATTGACAGAGTTTGCTCAAAGGTTGCCTCAGGCACTTATGTCTTACGCAATCTAGCAAAATTCTGCTCGTTTGATGTACTGAAAACTGCCTACTTTGGCATAGTACATCCACATTTGACCTACGGTTTGAGACTATGGGGCAGCTGTTCTAAATACAAATTTGACAGAGTATTTAGAACACAAAAGAAAGCTGTTCGAATAATTTCGAAATTAAAACCCAGAGAGTCGTGTAAAATTGCCTTCAGGGAGCTTGGATTTCTAACCTTACCCAGCCTCTATATTCTCGACGTTACCCTGTACTGCCGATTCAAATGTGAACTGGTTCAGGGCAGGGACGTCCTCAGTACGAGACCAGAGGCAGGAACAATTTCAGGACAGAACAGCATAGAACGGCTATGTTCGAACACTTACCATCTCAAATGGGTGTCAGGTTAATCAATAAGCTCCCTGGAGATCTCAAACGAATTAATGAACCCAAACAATTCAAATCTCGATTAAGACACTTTTTGTTGTCAAAGGCATTTTACTCCGTTGATGAGTTTACGATGGGCCGCTGGGATCAAAATTAATATTTTATTATTATTATTTTATTTATCCTTTTCTGATATCCAAAACATGCAAAATACAATATATTGTTAGGTTCACACATTATTATGTGGAATTAACTGTGCCTATGTTAAGATAGGTTTTAGTTTATAAATTTTTAAATCCAAATGTTGAAATGACGCTTGCAATGCAATTTTGTTAATTGTTTTACTGCAATAAAGAATTATTATTATTATTATTATTATTATAAACGCATATGTGACAGATGCGGCCAAATACAAAATAATTGAATCGGAAAAAGTAAGCGCTCTGTGGTGTAATGGTAGCACATTCACCCGGCAAGTGAGAGATCCGGGTTCGACTCCCGGCGGAGCAAGTACTTTTTGTGATTCAATGTTTATTGAAATTAAATAAGGCTATTGCCCTTTATACAATTTAATGTAATTAAAAGTCAGTTGACAGGTATTTGGTCTTCCGATCATATGTTAGTTTGCTTATTTAAACGCATATGTGACAGATGCGGCCAAATACAAAATAATTGAATCGGAAAAAGTAAGCGCTCTGTGGTGTAATGGTAGCACATTTACCCGGCAAGTGAGAGATCCGGGTTCGACTCCCGGCGGAGCAAGTACTTTTTGTGATTCAATGTTTATTTGAATTAAATAAGGCTATTGCCCTTTATACAATTTAATGTATATATATATATATATATATATACAATAATAATACGAGTATATTAGGCAAGGGACACCAACGAAGAAGAGTTATAGTAGAAGTGGGAATCAATTGGTTTTCGTTTCAACAGGCTGGATTTAATGGGAGCCAATCCTAGCAAGCTGTGATTAATTATACAATTATGTTTGGATACATGCCATTAAATATCATATTCACAGTAACTTTTTATATTACTAATGAAGACTATTGCTGAAATTACTTGTGTAATCATGACAATAGTTATAAAAAGGTTAAGGAAACGTTGATAATAAATGAGAATACTGTTTTTATGCTTTTTAAGCAGATTAAATTAACTCAATATTTTAGGTAACATTAATTGTTTTAATTCTCAAAACAGATTTCAATGATAGTTTGTTTCCGTATACAGGTTTTTGCTCAGCTTTATCGAAATGTATCTCTTAGGAGGATATACCTAGAACGAATTACTCTAAAATTTTGAAAGAATGTTTATTTATAAGTAGGCAAGATCGAGTGCGATGAATAAGAATTTCTATTTAAAGAGTGTCACAATCTTAAAAGGATTTCTTGAAGGATACTCCTCAAACAACAGGGGTCTGAAGAAACTTAAGACCACTTGGCATGGTGCAGGTTTATTACTCTTTTTTATGTACGTAATTATATTTTTCAATTATCTTATTAGGCAATGGCATGAACCAGATCCGAGCATAGTATTTTAAAAATAACACCCATATCCTGGAATCTTATTGAACCTTCTTACATCACTACACACACTATAGCTTTCTCCCACCGTGTGAATAATGTTTATTGCATACTCTTCATAAGTCCCAGTAACTGGCTATATCGTAGATGAAAGATGAGAGTTATTTACGTGAATAAACACGTGAAGAGGGCTGAAAACAGGGAAAACACTTAAGTCTAGTTCAGGAGTTATTGATTTAATGACTCAGTAGTTACTGACGAGGAAAATTACTTGGGATTTAAAGAGAACATGGATCTCACTTCAGAGTCCTAAGATATATAATTAAACGGAAATACATTTACAGGAGGAAATTTAATTAGTTCGCTACTATTCATTTATGCACCACCGTTTTAAATACTCATTTCGTTCCTTGGTAATGCTTAAAATGAACTTTTTCTATGCTTTTTTTTAATGTATGTTCACCGATCTTATGGTAACCATTGAACTAATTTGGATGATCCATCTATAAACGAAATATGGCTCCTCCTGTTTATTATTACTTCAGTTGCTGACCTAAGATGTCTAACCAGGAAATCTCTTTGTAAGTTTTGCATGTATAACCACGTGGAGAAGCCAAACAAATCAAACTGCTGGCCTACAGTTTTCTTACGATTCCCTCAACACTGATATGAAATATAAATTTTGTCTGTTTGGCTAAAAAATATGAATCTATTGGATGCTATATGTATGTATGTATATATATATGTATATAACTATATATATATATATGTATGTATTTTTAACAGAATTCTGTGGCTGATAGTACTAGTCATATAAATATAGGTAGAACATTTCTCTTTTAGCCGCTACCAGTCAAAATCCTATTTGAGAAATTTTATTCAAATTCAAACCGTATTTTTGCAACGAAATCCGTCACTGCATAACCAAACACGATCACTATAAAGGTAAGCTTGCACAAGCTGTGAGCAGCAAACATTTTGTACTTTGGTAGGCATCAGCTACTTTGCATAGTTTATAACATTTTGCAAGATACAACATATTTTAAAACTGTTATCAGAGTTCCAACTGTATTTATTTCAAAACAATCCGTCAATGAATAAGCGAACACGACCACTTAAAAAATACAAAATAAGCTTCCACTAGCCTGGAGCGCCAAACATAACACAGTTGAGAGGTATCAGTTGTTTGTTGCTACTCGTGCTCGTTTATGCATAGAGGGATTGCGTTGAAACAAGTACCGTTGGAACTGTAATTGAATTGCTCAAATAGTTGGTGCCTGATAACTTTTTTATAACTATACCTCATTTGTTATTTGCCAGACGCCATTTTGCTAATATTAAGTAAATAACACATTTTTTATTTTTTTATCTTATCTATTAATACTTAAGTGGGAGATTTTGTTTCTTTAGCTGAACTCGTTTGTATAAAATAATATTTTTATAAAAGTACAATGTATAAACCATTCTACAATAACAGAGTACATTGAAACTTGTCGAGACATAATAAGCTGCCGAAATACCGTTTTCTTCTAATGCCCACATCTTAACTCACACATTACATATGACAAACCATTGTACATGCTAACTGTCCGAGTGACATCTTATCGGAGTAAATTTCTAAAATACCTCCTGTAGTGACGATGTAAGGTTGTAACTTTTCTGATCGTTATAAATTACATTAGAGTTACTGTGAGAAGTTTTTTAGACTACATTGGTAGTAAACACCAAACATAATTTGAAGGCGGCACCAAATTGTAAATATTACACTAAAAGCAATTAACTTAAAGCTTTAGTAAATGAAAGCGCATTACTTGTAATTAAAATTAAGCTGTTTGAAGATGGAACACGGTTATGTAATAATTTTAAAGAATGAAGTTTTATTGTAATATGGCATTAAGATTTACATTAAGACATTATTTAATTATTTAAGGCAGATTAAATACCTATACTTAAAACTATACTTACATAGAGGGTATAAACTCTTATATACTTAAAAAAATACTATAATAGTATGTATTGTACGTTATATAAAAATAAAGGCTAATGCATTGTAACTACCTATACCAAACTATATAATGTATAAAATATTCCAATCTATAATTCTAAATCTGGAAATTTTCTTTCGATGCTTTTATAACATTAAAAAATTAAATTAAAAATGCCAGCAATAATGTGGTAATATATTTAATTAATTTCTTAACATTTCTTCCGAAAATTAATTAAATTAATTTCGTAACATTTCATTAATGCCGAAGAGTTTGACGAATCTTTCCAAATTAGTGTAGTTTTTCTTTCCAAAGTTGGAGTTTTTAAGTGTTAATATTGTTTATAATGCGTGTTCGTATATAAGTAAAGATAACTTTAATATTGAGCATAATTCCCTTTTTATGATATCTATTCAGAAGTGGTATGAGGAAATAAAAGACAGATGTTATAATATTAGAGTTTCGTTTAAAACCATATTAACAAAACTTTTATTCTGTAGATATTATTGTAGTGCAGTCATTGAAGCACTATTGCTCCGAATTTTGTTACTGTGAACCGAATTGCATACAATTTTGGAATTGAAGACTTGAAATAAATAACGGGCTAAGTGCAAAAAATTACGAAATGGTTTTTTTTTTTTTAAATATGTTTCTGAATGTAAAGCCCTACATACCTATATAACGGGGTAAGTGCCAAATGCATTGGAAGTAGTTTAAAAAAAATCCGATAGACTGCGCCAATGGGCTATGTGCCACCCGCCTAACCTATATAACGAGGTAAGTGCCAAATGCATTGGGAAGTAGTTTAAAAAAAATCCGATAGACTGCGCCATGGGCTATGTGCCACCCGCCTAACCTATATAACGAGGTAAGTGCCAAATGCATTGGAAGTAGTTTAAAAAAAATCCGATAGACTGCGCCATGGGCTATGTGCCACCCGCCTAACCTATATAACGAGGTAAGTGCCAAATGCATTGGAAGTAGTTTAAAAAAAAATCCGATAGACTTGCGCCATGGGGCTATGTGCCACCCGCCTAACCTATATAACGAGGTAAGTGCCAAATGCATTGGAAGTAGTTTAAAAAAAATCGCGATAACTGCGCCATGGCTATGTGCCACCGACGAGGTAAGTGCCAAATGCATTGGAAGTAGTTTAAAAAAAATCCGATAGACTGCGCCGTGCCACCCGCCTAACCTATATAACGAGGTGTGCCAAATGCATTGGAAGTGTTTAAAAAAAATCCGATAGACTGCGCCATGGGCTATGTGCCACCCGCCTAACCTATATAACGAGGTAAGTGCCAAATGCATTGGAAGTAGTTTAAAAAAAATCCGATAGACTGCGAATGCATAACGAGGTAAGTGCCAAATGCATTGGAAGTAGTTTAAAAAAAATCCGATAGACTGCGCCATGGGCTATGTGCCACCCGCCTAACCTATATGACGGGCTAAGTGCCACTTCCAGTTTTAGTCAGCTTGCTGTTGTTTATTTACAAGGGCTAAAGTGAACTGTTTGAGGTTATGTTAGTGTTTTTCTATTGTAATAATAGTTGATCATTATAACTGTTACTATGGAGAACGTATTTGAAGAACATCATGTTCAAAAGAAAAACAGGAAGAAAGGAGAAGGTACAATCCAGCAGGAGATGAAATTACGAAGAAGTAAAGGATTGGCATACATAACTAAGAAGAAACAAATTGTTAGTGCTAAGGAAGAACCTAGTACTAGGGTAAGTGTTTTTTAATTGATTAATAGTTATTAAGGATAATAATATCATCGCTGTCGTGTATCAAAACTTTTTAAATCAAAAGGAATGGGTTTCAATACCATAGGAAATACGAAATGAACACAGGTTAGACATAGTTAAGAAATTTTGAAGGCTTGAAATATAGGGCTAAGTGGCTAACACTCAGTAATGTCAGCTACTAACATAGGTTTTATTTTACAGGCAATTTGCAAATGTAAGAACGAGTGTAAGACGATCAGTTCTGATTGGAAGTTGAAGCTCTTTACTGATTTTTACAACTTGGAGGATAATGTCAAACAAAACAACCTTCTCATGGGACTTCTAATTCTCATACCAGTAAAAAGAAAGCTACATGGTAACTACACAAATGAGAAGGACAGTAGAAGGCAATGCACTGTTTGCTTTACTCTACCAAATGAAGGAGGTGGTGTGTTCAGTGTTTGTAAACAAACTTTTTTGGATACATTCTCCATAAACAAGAGGCGAGTTGAAACATTAGTGAGTGCGAAAAAATTGGGCATGACCTCATACACTGAAAAAAGAGGTAATAAATTGAAAACAAGGAAATTCTCTCAAGAACATGAAATGCTTGTTGTTGGACACATAAACAATTTCCCACGTAATGAGAGCCATTACACAAGGAATAAAAGTTCGAGGAAATATCTTAGCCAAGATCTAAGCATAAATAGAATGTATCTTGCATTCAAAGAACTCCACACTGACTCTCCGATAACTTATCGTTACTATTTTAGTACTTTCAAGAAACATTTCCCAGACTTATCCTTCCGTCTTCCAAGAACAGACACATGCGACACATGTGATATTTTGAAAGCCCAGAGACAGGGCAGCCCTGGAAACAGAGAGTTACAATTTAAAATTGAAAATCATCATAGTTCTTGGTACCGGGGGCACTCTTTTATGAGCTGTGACAGGGACTTTGCGCTCATTGAAAAAAGGAAGCGTGTTGAAAAATGCGAAACACCAATGGATTTGGTTAGTTTGATAGCGAATACAAACAGGCAAAACCCATGTACAGTCACACTAATGGCTCCTGAAGATTTCTTTGACTTTAAATCCGCTGCTGAAAACACTTTGGATACTAAAAAGTTAGAAATATCCAAGGTACACTGGATTCAAGTATCTAAAGGCAACGTGAAAGTAAAAACAAGGAGGACATTGGATGAAATGGAAGCATGGAAAGAATGTAATGTGCTGAAGAAAAATGTGGAAATGGGACAAATTAAGGACAAGCTTTTCAACTTGAGTTGTAAGAACAGATTAACAGAAGATAAGAAAAAAGATTTGCGTCAATTATTACCATTTCTTAAAAATGAAAGCAAGATATTCTATGAAGAAATTTTGCAAATGTAATCAATGGCACATAGCCCATTAAATAGGTTTATGACATGGCACGTAGCCCATTAAATAGGTTTATGACTTGGCACTTAGCCCATGTTACATTTTTGTATTTTTTAACTCTTAAATGATTCTAGATACATGTCTGATTTTTAGGTATATTGTGTATCTTGTACCCACGTAACTACAATAACATTATAATCTCAATACTGTACGTAGTTATTTCACCCAACAGAAAAACTTGATTATCTCAAAACTTTGTTTTTGGCACTTAGCCCGTTATTTATTTCAAGTCTTCAATAATGTCATCTTACCCTTAACTTCAAAAGTGAAAATTATTTGAACTCCGCAACCACCCTGGGGGTGGTTGCCACCCCTTCTCGGAGGTGAATTTTTTTGTTTCAAAATAAACTCGGTTATCGATACAAGGCACCATTTTAAACAAAAAATTATTTTTAAAGTTTTTCGAAAAATCCAATACTTTTCAAGTTACTGGCAATGGAAAATTCGCAATTTTGTCACGTTTTTCATCGGCTTTTTGCTAATATCTCCAAAAATAAACGTTTTATCGAAAGTTTTTTTTTAAGAACAAAATTGTAGCAGGTAATAAAATGAACAATTTGGTTTTTTATAAAGTATTCTAAGTGCAATATTAAGCTGCATATTAAAGATCAAAGCCGTTTTTTATTTTGTCTGAAATTTCATCGATGTTGTCAATGCCATCTAGCGGCGAGCAGATGCATTTTAGGCATTCTAATAAAAAAGATTTTTGTATTGCTTGAAATAAGCTTTAAAATGAGCACTATTAAACGTCTTTTGCACGTAAAGTAAGTGAACTGTATTGCAAATAAGAGGAGCATTTAATGTTTTTTCTTTGAAATCAATAGGTTTCATAAGTACCATTTCCACCAAAGTTAAAATTAATCGGATTCCGCCTAGAATTAACTTTATTATGAAGAGTTTGATAGATCGTATCGGTTTTGCTGCTTCTGGACACATATTTTTCCAAAAAGTCACGATTTAAAACAATTTCAAATTAAAAAAAAAAAACCAACTTTTTTCATAATATCTCAAAAATGACTACAGATACGTATAAAAGTGTAGGGATGAAAAATTTAGGTATTTTTCTGAAAAACAATTTAGTTTCTTTGTTTTTTCTGACACACAAAAATTGACGGAGATATGATTGTTTAAAGAGCGCGTGGCAGCGCAATCACAGCCTCTCTTAAGCCCTTTAACCCTTCAGCGTTTGAGAAAAAGGTTTTTTACTATATATTTCAATGAAGGATGTTGTAGCTCTCTTAATTACCTTTACAATGGTTTTTTATAAATTGTGATTGCATGAAAATTGAAGGATTTGTGGTCCAAAAACTTATCATATATTTTTATACTTAGTAACTGAAAATTTCGGAGTGTGAATATTTGGAGCAATGTGAAAGTACGCAGCATAATAGAGACCCAAAACTATTGTAATGTGTATATATATACATAATATAACTCATATATTTTGGAAACGTAGGCATGAATACATACCAACGTTCTTATATGTATATATATAACACATTTGAGTGAATTTTATATAATTTGTAAATTTTTTATTTAATAAATGGAAATTTTTTACTCTAAATTACATTTTTTTATATGTAATCATATATATTTACTGTTTTAATTTAGGGTTAGTTTTAAGTGTAGAAAAGCTTAAGAATATGATAATCATTTTCGAGAGTGTGGAATAATATTTAAATCCTTTTCATTTTATAAAAAAAAAATGTTTACAATTTTTTATAAAGGGGTAGTTTTTAAGGGTTGAAAGGGGATTAAAAATGTTGTAATTATTATAGAGAATATGAAATATTACTTACTCTATACTTACATCTTTTTATATCATACCAAAGTATTTTTTGTGGTTTTTTTCAATTTAGGGGTTGTTTGCAAGGGTTGTAAGATTTTCAAGGGGTTGAAAATGATTTTAATATGATGTACTTGTGATATAAAACACTTTACAATTTCACCACTTACTCTTAGACATGTGTTCTAGCGATAAAATGGCTCAATGTCAATTTTTCCATTAAGGGGTTGTTTATACCCCTTGAAAAAATAGGCGGTGTTCAGATCATTTTTACTTTTGAAGTTAAGGGTAAGATGAGCCTAATTCCAAAATTTCATGCAAATCGGTCCACAGTAAAAAAATTCGGAGGTAAGACCGTATTTTTCGCATCAATGACTGCACTATTAGGACTTGTAAATTACACTGCTATTTAGCGTGAGCAACCTTGTCCATTAAATCAGCGAAACCGGTGTTTATCACTCTATAACCAAGTGTATGATCATTTTAATGAAAGCCGCAACTCAGACCGGAAGTAGAGCATGACGCGTAGGTTTGATCATACATCGTTTAGCTACATGTGTGAGGTTTAGTGGAGATAATTTCCGCTAAAGTTGGAACAGTAAGGCATAGCCGAAAGATGGTATGTTTCACTTTGCCCCTTTTACCGAAAATAGATTACGAAAGACGGATTCTACGATTTTTGACTAAAGAAGGGTTGTGGGACCGATATTTTAAAGTATTATCTTGATAGGATAAGCAATTGAAACTCAATATGGTATCAGTAGTACTTTAGTATGGAAGTAATTTACAATGGTCAAAAGTAGAGATTTTGACCAAATTTGGATTCTCAGACCTACGTATGTAAGTATTTTTTGTTAGTGACAACAAGGGAAACTCGATTGTGACACTCGGAATTACCTTATACCGGCAGTAAACCACAATCGCCAGAACTAGACGTTATTTGTCTTAGTCTTAAGGTGTCTTTTACAACCTTCGTAGGTATTTATTTCCTTGATCGGAACTATTTTCTTATTCATCACTTCTATACACGGAAATTGGACTGATACATTTTAGAAGGAATCCATTTCCGAGCTTTTCTGATGGTTTTTTTATAATTTAAGTCGAATTTCTTATAATGTTTTGCAATCACTTACAAAATATAATTGAGATTTATAGAAACAAACTAATTATCATACTGTAATTTTACCTTCTTCTTGTTCCACACCGAGGAAAAAAAGTACAGGAAAATATTGCAAGTAATTTGATTTTGTCGATTGAAAACAATAAATGTTTCAAATTATTTACAGTAATCTATGCTGTGTTTTTATAATTGCGAACAGAAAAGCTTATTGTACAAGAATTCAATAGCTGGTAGTCCAGACAAGCAATTTGAATTGATAAATACTTTTTTTCGTATTAACATATCATATTATATTATAAATGCATTCATTTTTATAGGCAAAGCATATTATACCACCGGATCTGTAGTTATCATTCAATTAAACTGAGATGTTCTTAAAGCTCTGATAATGTGTGTTATATGGTTATTGATAAATTGTTGCTCGTATACTTTCCAAAAGCAATTTATGTAGGGAGATGCGCATAGTGCTAATTATAACTTTATCACAGTAGGAAGGTAGTTTTCATCTCAGCATTGCATCCATGTTTGACAGTTGACTACGTTGCTGCTTAATATCAAATATTCTTTGTGCAAGAATATCATGTAACGACTTCAAACCAAAACCGCATAGGCCAAGAAATCTAATTAACTGAATAATGATGTATCATAAAAACATAAGTACTTTTTGTGTTTGATAAATTGTTAATGTGTTAGGTTAAAGTTAACAAGTATTGTGACAAAAATATTTTAATCACACCTATTAAAAAGTAGCTGAAACAAGTAAATCATGTTCAAATTGAAAAGGTCACTAACAAAGAAAGAACGGCGTTCCTGAAAATCTCCTACATAGCAATAATGAGTAATGCACTAAAAAATTCCAGGAAATCTGAGTACGAGATTCAAATAAAGGACTCGTACTTAAACTGGATTCCATTGTCTTGGAGTAACGACATCAACAGGTTCAGCCCATAGAGGGCGTGAACATAATGAGACTCTGGGGTGAATAGGCTACAGAATACAAAATGTATTATTTTTAAAATATTATGTATTTTGGTATCATGGGTAGTGAGGAAATACATCCCTTGCTTTACCACTACAGTTATAGGAGAAACTACTCCATATTTAGCTACGTAATCAACCCACCTTATCTTACTTTGACATATTGTTTGTACCTCAAAACGGTTGAACATTTTAAAAGTCCTTCCAAAAAACGAGAAATACAGGTTAACAAAGAATTTAATGAGTAATTGAAAAAGTTTTTTTTTAATTTTAATACACTTGGGTAACATGTGATGCGTAATCTAACTCATTTATTTCTTTTATTGTGGCTCTCAGTGCATTACATAACTAGGGTATTGTGTTGTCAGAAAGAGGGAAGTTACTTAATGAACATAAACTCACAGAAGTTGACAACAACAAAACAGCGAGACGTAGCGGCAGCAACGGTTTATTGTACAAAGAGGAGCTCTCGAGTGTATAAACGGCTTTAACTGATTAAAGAGTAATTAGCGAGTCTGTGCTACAAGCGCTTGGATGCTCGAAACACAACCATGTGTGTTATGCGTGTCTGAATGAGCAAATGGTGTTACATTAGACCAGTTTCTAGCACTGTTATAACAGCAAATTTATAATATTTTAGAAACATACCAGGTGGATTTAAGGTAGTACTCGTAGTTTTTTGGTAGATATGATTTTATACACAATTTTTACAGCAGCTCCTAAACGCTGAAGTCATTACAGTCAATAACTAAACACATGGGATATGAAATTGCCCTGCTTTATATTTTTACAATTATTGTGTGAACAGGTGGTACCAAAATAGATTTAATTTAGATATTGCCTCATAATAAGGAACATTTTCTAAATAGCAATTTTATGTAAAATTTACATTTTAGAAATACAAAACTTCATTATTTAAGTATATATAGTATTATATTTTATCTGTTAGAATAAAAATAATTGTATTTCTTATTGTTAATACTAATGTAGCCTGTATTATAGACTTAACAGAATCATTTAAAACTCTTAGTATATTATTTTATTACAAATATTAGGTTGAGATTTCAAATTATAGCTGATTTTTCAAACCAATTTTATAACCAAACAATTACTAGGTTTTCCCCTATAGCCAATCATTGACGTCAACAATAACACGTCAATGAATAGCAAGAGAAACAGTCTAGAGTTAAACAAGGGTAACTGATGAGAGTCCTAATCACCGGCACTAAACTTAATTTATGGTCCACTTAACTTACCGACTATTGGAGGTAGCTTTACGTGGTCGTATTCTGAGTAGTGAGCCAAGCCTTGGCTTCTCTTGGCTTAAGACATTATCCTGACCTTCGAGTTCTGGAGTCATTGGTCGAAGTGGTTACCATTCCATGTTTGTTGGAAGTTGTTTAATTTAAACTATTAAAATTCCTTTCGGTGTATCTAGGTGACGGAATATTTATTATAAATAAATATGGTAAATGTGTATTTGTAAGGGTATTTAATTTAATTAAATGGTAAATGCGGCATTTCCCGCCTGTGTTACGGGTAAACCCGCCTGGTAGAAATATCTACTCATGGGTTTGACAGGAAATGTTGTAGTCGAGGTGTTTGGCTGCATTGCAGACTGTAGTTCTGGAAACTGATAATATTATCGTTCAGAATATTAACTGAACCTCAGACGATATTTGTGCTCCATTCATTTTTTTCGGCCTTACAGAATAAATTCTAGTCGAATAGTGTTTTTCGTCAATCAAAGCACTTAAATTTCAAAGTCAAATTTTTAAGCTATATTTGTAACTTCATTGGAATATGTTTGAGAAAACTTTAACAATAAGGTAGTAAAAAACTAATCACAAATAGTTCAATGTAAAAATGCAAGTTCGCGCAAAGTTCTCCCGTATTGAATTTCGTATTGGGTTTCTTAAGTAACTAAATGACTGAAGATAAATATATACTTAATAATACATCATTTTATTTAAAAATTCTATGTTCTAAGACAAAAAGAGAAGGAAGGCTGATTATAAAGTATAAAAAATTAATAAAGTAATAGTTTGGGTTTAATTAACTTTTATTCAAATAATAGATTAAAATGAAAGCTATAAATTTAAAAAGTACCTTTTCCAGTCTTCAAATAAATTTTGTAATGTAATTTGTGTCTATAAATCATAGAATAGTTTATTTAAATAATATATTACGAGCAAATATTACGAATATTTAATTTTTTTGTTAGATTTATTTCAATCTATTTAAATATTTGTTTTTTATAATTTTTTTAATTAATTTTATTATGTTTTACAAATAAGAAACATTTTAAATACTTATCAAATAAATTTAAAAATTTACTACCAATTACAGTTATGTTGTACATAAAAAATTATGAAAATATCTTAGATAAGCTTTACAACTTTCACAAATAGTAGTCTACACTATTATAATCACTAAATCAAGTATTTAAATTCCTATATAATTCGTTTCAGGAACTACCAGTTTAGAAATTGTTATCGAGGTAAGTATTAATATTAGTAACCAAGATCGGAGTATATTAGTATTATTAGTATTAAAGAAATGTATTATTTTTTATACTCGCGGCTAGCCTCTATTGTATGTTTTAACGCTTGCTTACCGCTAATTAAACTAGCTTACAAAAACAAAACTTAGGGATTTACGATTTAGTACTTAATAACTGAAATAAGAGTTTTATATAAAATAATATGTAACTAAAAAATAAGAAATAATAACAAAATTAAAATAATATTTCTAATTTAACTGGTAATATAAAATGTCATTATATTTATATACCAGTTGTTCCAAATTTATAAACACTGAGGGGATGTTAGAAATTATGAAAAGTACAGCACCAAAATAAAACACTTTTAAGATAACATGTTATTGTGCTAATCTGTTTCAAAAATTAATGGTCATTTTAGACTGACATTGTCAAATATTCTCAATACTTTACTAATATGCTGATTGCAACACTGTGCAAATGTCATGTTCACCAACCCTCCGAATAAAAAAAAATCCTCTTTAAATAGTCATACAAAGACAAGATTTTAAGTCATTTGACGAAACCAATAAGGAAATTATAAAGTATACAGTATTTTATACACAAAAACTTTAGCTTTTATTGAGAAAAACTGGTCCTTGCATTAAAAAAATATACTCAAATCTCACACTTTTGGTAAGACTTAAAAGTTTTCATTACAATACATGACAAATTAGATCGAATTTTCATGCAGATTACGTTATATTACAGGTACCAATTAGAGACCTATGACAGTTAGGAAATTTTGACCAAAAACACTTTTTTGAGCGTGAACGATGCAACCAATAATTAACTAACTACATTGATATGTTGGTCTAGTTATTACTTATAAATATGTCAATTTAGTTTTTGATTTAAATCTGGTAATATCTAAGATCCCTTTAGTGGTCATAAATTTTGAAATATCGGGATATAAGTAAAAGCGTATACACACACACACACACACACACACACACACACACACACACACACACACACACACACACACACACACACACACATTATAGTAAATAAGTTTGTGTTTGTGTACATATATGAATATTTTTATTTAATATTTCTCAAACTTTAAGGATTTTTCTATTAAATGTTTATAGCATTAAAAGTAATGTTTCAGGTTTACCGACGTGTGTAAAGCGAGCAATGGTTGGGAATGACGAGTATCGTAAATACGTTTTCACTTCGGTGAACTTTCCGCCGATGTTGCCTTTCTGGGGTGGAACGTTATTGTTCAGTTGCACGAAATGCGTTACAGATATTACCCTTGCCGTGTTATTAATCTGAAGCTCTAGTTTTGAAAATCATTGAAACTAAATCTTTGTAAATGTATAAAAAATATGAGTATCTATTTTCAAAGAGTCTTATTTCGTTAACAGTTAAGTAAGAAAAAATTGGAATATAAATATACTGTTCCTATTTATAGAGTGTCTTTGTCTTTTTTCTCGGTGTTAGTCCTAACTATCATTTAACTTACTAACCTATCTTGCGGTGTAATCATTTTGCTATTAATTTACTAGGTCTTCACATAACATTTACTTGTTAAATAGGCGCATTACAGGCATCTCGTTTTTTAAATAATGAGCAAAGAAATCCTCAAGTGCACGATGGTCATCTGGGAGACAATCGTATTTCTGAATCAACTTTCAAGTAACAATATTAAAGGATAAGGAACAATAAGTCCGGAGCCTTACAGTCGGAGTGCGAAGTAGTGTTGAAATAATCGATGAGGAATGGTACGTTTGTAATTTTTATACAAACGCCATGGTATTACATTAATTAACTCTTGACATTTCAATAGTTTGTATTGAAATCATTGGTTCTCTGAATTTAGGGTCTTCCTGACCCTAGAACAAAAAACTATTTCGTGTATGATGGGCATTATGTAAACCTTTATTGATAAGGGATGGATATACTCGCTTGTTTCCTATTACTGAAGTCTCATAGAAAAAGGCCCGTTGTGCTTAATATGATGCCCTTAATACCCTTTCCGTGGCTTATTCCCTTGGTGTTCGTCCTTCAGCTAATTTTAATGAGCCGTTTCACAATGCCAGATAAACCCATTTAGATTATCATATGAGCACACATCGAGATTCTTATAAGCCAAAAGGTGTCGTTTTATTGATAGACGTGATTAGATAAATATATCATTACTGTTCAATAGAAATTCTAAATTGATTATTGCTTCATGGTTTCCATAGTACGAGTATAATTCGTAATCAACCGAACAGGCCTGTGAAAGGCAAGTCTGTACAGTAACTGTTATTGTTATAGAATTATCAATATTGTGGAAAAAGATGTACACAAAAGACATTACTATAATATTATATTACTCTATTAATAATATCTTTAAGATTTCACACTATGCTTTACTCCAGAATAAAACGCAACTAACCACTAATGACAAACAATATTCAATAAAATATGAATTGATATAAACAATGTACTATCATGGTCAGCACATCAATCACTAGACAGATTATAGTATGTAAATGTCTGTAAATACAATAATTAATTATTTTGGAAAGTAATAACTAGGTGTCATAATTTAGAAACCACCATATAATTATCACAAACATTATAGACAGAAAACTACACTCAAAACCGTGAGGTATGTGTCCATAAAGGAAGAAAAAAGCACTAATGTCGGACATGCAATGTTTCCAATTCATTTAGCAAACGTCAGTATTTTAGGAAACTAGGAGACTGTCACTTGTATACTACGGAGATCGAAACTAAAATGAGGAGTAAAAAGTGAAGCTACAAATTTTTTGTAATAACGATGTTTATTATACATCGAGAGGCACTTTTAAGCACCTTAATGTGAGATTAGTCATTGTGTTAGTTATTATCATAGTACTATATTTGGTGAGTAAACATTTAGTAACTATGTGTTTATCATACGTGAGTAATAGACAAGTTAGAGAATAAGATTCTAAAATACTTATATTGATATAACTAAAAGAAATGTTGTTATAAGTTTGAACAGCTGTCGTTTGAAATTTTACTATTTTAATTGATACTATAATTGTTAACACATAACATACGTACTATTAATCCTCCCTTAGATAGTGTCTGATCAATGAATTTTAGCAGCGAACATAGTAAATAGTTTGTTTAAAAAAGTTGTCAAGTAGAAGACCGGTTACTGAAGAATTAATTTAATAATATATTAACTAATAATCTACACTTAGGATGTCGTCACTTCCATTCCTCTAAATGAATTTTTTTGTAAAATAGGTAATATAGTGCAAAGTGTAGAATAACCATTAATGCGAAATAATGTTACTACTTTATACATACTTACAAACAATATACACTAAATATATCGTTTAGTATAGGAGTTGAGAGTCAACTCGCACTCTATAATGGAACTACCTAGTTTTTCAAGAAATCGTTAGAGGAGTTCGTTTATACAGACTAAAAATAAAATAAAAAAATATATAGGATTATAAACGGAAGCCAAATTTGAATAGACATGACATTAAAAATGCGTGACTAATTAAAACAATACCACGGTACAATGTAATAACTAGATGTTCAACAGCAATACGTACTGCGTAATGTTATCTGCACTAATCAGTAAGTGAAGTGCATCATAAATTAGTTATGTGCCAGTGGCTGGGGCACCAATAAGTCGCTATTGTTTGATTACAGACATTTCCTTCTTTATTGAAGTTACTGCTTCAATATTCAGTATACTGCTTTCGCTATTGAAATATTAGAGGTGATAGTCACAGCCGACACATCGCGGGACTTGTGAGGAACATGACCGCCCCTCCGTTCTCTGTTGGTGGCGTGTGTATGCCCGGCGCTGGCCTGCTAGACATCCTGAGCTCGGACCACACACCATCTCGGCCCGGAATCCACTGCGAGGTGTTACTAGCCGGCTCAAACGATCTGGCGGTGGGCAGACAGCGCAACATCTACCGTCATTTGGAGGCTCACATCACTGACCGACCGGCCAACATGGAGCTCGTTCTTGTCACTCTGCCGCTTCGACACGACCTGGGACCTGATCATCCCATACACGATGAGACCGTGCTCGTAAATGCTTACATTGAGGAGCTGGCTGCTCGACATAACATCCGAGTAGTAGATTTCAATAAAATTGGGCGGAGGCATTTTACGAAGCACGGTCAACATCTCTCAATGCGGGGCAAGCGGATACTCGCGGGGATGATAGTGTCGAGCCTCGCACTCCTGAGACCCGCTCCTTCGAGACTCCGGGAGTCTGTGTCACCGCCGCGTATCCTCGCTGCTACAGCGCCCCCCGCTCTTCTTACCACCGTCCCGAAGCTGGCGCCTGCTGCTGCTGACGGGGGGTCGACTGTTACCACTCAGCAGTCACCAAGACATCAAAATGTCACTTACGCCGAAGCACTCAGGGGATCACCTACGCCAGGCAGTGCTGATAAAAATGGACGCTCTCCTGAATCAAAAAACATGGACAATCTTGTCGGTGGGAAGCCGGACTAGGGGTGACTTCGGATCCAGTTGCGAAGCATACAAAAACTCTAAATCATCTTCAAAAACCCCAAAAAATTCAAAATTCAAAATTCTCAACAGAAATAATTAAATTGGTTCACCAGAATGCCCAAATCGAAACAAACAAAATTGATGAATTGGCAGTCATGTGCGAAGAACTTAAACCTGATGTTTTTATAGTATCTGAGCACGGTTTCATAGTCGACACGATTCATCTTTTCAAAATTCCAAATTTTATATTGGCAAAATACTTCTGTCGAAACTATTTAAAAGGGGGCGGTGTGGCAATTTTTGTAAAAAATTTGTCAAAATTCGAACCTTTCAAAATCAACAACATGTCTGAGATGAATTTTGAGGCTGAAGGCATCGAAATCGTGTCAGATTGTTTGGGGAAAATAGCCGTCATTGGGTTATACAGATCACCCAATGGATGCAGCAATTCTTTTTTTGAAAAATTTGAACAACTTCTCAATAACCTTTTTTCAAACTCAGTGAAGTTCCTAATAATGGGAGACTTCAACATTAATGTAATGGATCCCACTGACCCCCTCACCCAGCGGCTTCGTGATGTTCTAGTTTCTTTCAATCTAAATTGGTCCGTGAATTCACCGACACGAGTGACCGCTACAACGAGTACTGCCATCGACAATGTTGTCACCAACATTCCTGACCTGACAGTCTCTGTTTTGAACACTGCAATCTCTGACCACTTTGCGCAGGAGGCCGTGGTTCATGGGTGCAAACTGGAAAGTCAAAATTCTAAATTTAAAGTTGCCAGGACAATTCGGCCCCAAAATATTCACCACTTGAATGAGATTTTGGAAGTCGAGCCTTGGCAGTTTTTAGACAAGTTTGGTAATGTCGATGACATGTATGCAGCATTCAGTGATGGTTTCAACTATTACCTGGATGTTGCTTGTCCGTTCAGGAGGACCAAAGTCAATCGCAAACCACAAAAAGGTACGTGGATGACTAAGGGAATTCTTGTGTCTCGAGAGAAGCTAAAATTTTTTTCACAAAATTTTCATTGGAACCCAAAACGAAAATTTCAAAACTTTTTTCAGAAATTACCGAAGGATCTATAAAAAAGTTATACGAGCAGCTAAAGCGTATGATGTAAATAGAGCCTTGGGTAACTGCGAAAACTTCTCAAAAACTGCTTGGAAAATCATAAACGACTTATCTCGAGATACAAATTTGAGCAAAAACACCAAAGAAATTGCAATCAGAATTGAAGACAAAATTGTTGAAAATCAAGCTCAAGTAGCAGACGAATTCAATAAGTACTTCTCTTCCGTTGCTACAGTGAACTCGGCGTTCACTGAACCTCGGTTCGGCGGGGGAGATGCTGTTGAACCAGTTGCATCCATGGCTTTGGCTCCTGTGTGTGAGGGGGAGGTAGCACGTGTGATACAAGGACTGAACTCAAAAAAAAACGTGTGATGCCAGCGGGATGTCAGTGTGGCTTCTCAAACGTTGCTTCAGGCACATAGTGAGACCACTCACAAAACTGATAAACTTTTCTTTGGAAAAGGGAACTTTTCCGTCTCTCCTGAAGACGGCCAAAGTCATCCCGATCTTCAAAAAGGACGATCCTTGCCTTGCAAGCAACTATCGCCCAATCTCAATTCTACCTGTGTTTAGCAAAATTTTCGAAAAGATTTTTTATGAAAGACTTGCAAGCTTTTTAGAAAATAACAAAATTCTGAATCCAGAACAATTTGGATTTAGGAAAAACAGATCTACAGTGGATGCTGTGAACAACCTCCTGGACAATGTTGTCGATGGAATGGAAGGACGAGAACATGTGCTTAGCATATTCCTCGACCTATCCAAAGCTTTTGACTGTGTGCATCATGAGACACTGTTGCACCAGTTGGAGAAATGCGGCGTGCGGGGGCTCTCGCACTTGTGGCTCGCTTCTTACCTCAAGGATCGAGACCAGTGCGTGGAGATCTCGAACGTTGTTTCAAACAAAATTAAAATGACCCACGGTGTCCCTCAGGGCTCCATCCTTGGGCCTCTATTGTTTCTAGTTTACGTCTGTAGATTGAAATCAGTGATCCAGCATGGAACGCTGGTTCAGTATGCTGACGACACTACTCTCTGTCTCAAAAACAAATCAACCCAAGATCTGGAAATCAATTCTTTCAAAGAATTGAATGCATGCATTCAGTATTTTGCTGAAATAAACCTGAAAACAAATCAGTCTAAAACAAATGTCATACATTTTAGCCTTCGACAAAATGATCACACAGCGCACCCTGCTGTGTTTGTGGATGATGTTCGTTTAGAGGAAACTGATTCCACAAAGTTTTTGGGAATGTTCCTAGATAGAGGACTGACCTGGGCTGATCATGTGGACAATGTATGTGCTAGAGTAGCCTCAGGCATATATGCCTTGCGGCATTTAGCAAAGTTTTGTTCCCTCAGAGTTTTAAAAATGGCCTATTTCGGCTTAATCCACCCACACTTTGCGTATGGAGTGAGACTCTGGGGAGGTTGTGCCAGAAACAAAATGGAAAGAGTTTTCAAGCTCAAAAAAAAGCAATCAGAATCATTGCAAAGCTGAATTATAGAGAGTCGTGTAGGGAATCTTTCAGGGAGCTGGGGTTGCTGACTTTGCCCTGCCTCTACATTCTTGAGGTGATCACGTACTGCAAATCAAAGTGTGATTTGGTTCGTGGCGGTGACGTTCACCAATATGGGACAAGAGGCAGGGACAATTTTCGAACTAGTCAATACAGATTGACGTTATCACAACACCTCCCGCAACAAGTTGGTGTCAGACTCATCAACAAGCTCCCTGAGAGTATAAAAAATTCCATCAATCAAAATCAATTAAAAACTCGTCTCAAATGCCTTTTGGTGTCAAAAGCGTTTTATTCTGTCGATGAATTCATGATGAGCCGCTGGGAGGTCTAAATTTGCACAGTATTTAAATAATCAGTTTGTATGTGTTTGCTCTGGATCTGGAGTAGGTATGTATATGTTTGCTTTGGATCTGGAGTCAGTTTGAATGTGCCTGAGCGAATGTATGAATTGTAAGTGTGAATGTGTATGAAGGTATAGTTGGGACTATTTATTTTTGTTTATGACGATTGCGATACAATGTTAAATTGTTTTAAAATGCAATAAAGAGATTATTATTATTATTATTATTACTGCTTCTGTAAAAATTGAACAAACGTTTTTGTCCAGTTATGAAAAGTTTTTTATTAAGGTATAGGTTTCACACAAAAAATTAGGATCTGTGGTCACAAGCAATAATAAATGTTTGACATCCACCAACGTCGAATTCAGTGTTTTCTATATATCCCCCCCCCCACCCCCCCCCCCCCCCACCCCCCCCCCCCCCCACCCCCCCCCCCCCCCACCCCCCCCCCCCCCCACCCCCCCCCCCCCCCACCCCCCCCATTAAAATACATATTATAATCACTAATTAATTGTAATTCTATCTTCGTTAATTTTAAACATAGCATCCCATGCAAGACTGGGAGCTGTTAGATAGTGTGCTGGATCAAGCTTATAGCAATTAAGGCAAAATGTTTCTGAAATTTTCGAATATATCAGCAAGCAATAAAACATCTTGGATATTGTACAAATCAGAGTAATTTCCAAGATTTTTCTCTTTTAATTTGTTCCAAACGCTCAAGTTAGTGTTGATAATCTTTCTCAGATATGCTCTCATCTGTCAAAAGTGAATAGAAATCTTGAATTTTCAGCTGTTCTGTGTAATCAAGTTTTTCAATACTATCGATAAATTCATAGGGAAATATTCCTTTTCCAGATAGAATTTTAAAGATTTCTTCTTCGTCATTTGGCTGTCTTTCTATAATTTTCATTCAGTCCATCCTGTATAAAATGATTTTGTATGTTTGAAGTCTTTCTTTCTTTAAATTTTTTCGCTAACTTTTCTATAGACGAGGCCATGAATCTGAACGTGTCTACAAACGAAAACTTGATGAATTTTCTTGGCTTATCACCTTCGAATTCATAGCCATATCCAGAATTTACAGAATAATTTATATATTTTTCATCGGTGTTTGCAATCAAATCAACATTTCCATATTGTTTAGCCAATTCTTTTATGTACAAATGAGTATCGTAATTTGACATATTGTGGCAGAGAAAACGGGAATATTCTGAGGAAATTTCAAATTTAGATTGCAACATGCATGAGCTGCGCCTCGAAACTTGCCGGTTAAATGACAATGATCTCTCACTTTATTATAACTCTTATCTTTCCAACTATCAGGAGTAAAACCATACTGAATTGACCCAACATCATAAGCAGACCATTCACAGATATGACAAACGTTTGAATTTTGATACGAAATTTTCTTCTTCTTCTGTCAATTTCATAGGTTTCATGTTCTTAGAATTATATTTTTTCGCTATGTATTTCGATAATTTATTGAGTTCTTCAAACAATTTTTGTCGGGACGTTTTTCAAATCTTCTTCATTTTTGGCACGATAACATATCGGTTTGTACATGCGATTGGTCACATTCGACACTAAATATAGAGTTAAAACCATAAGGAATGTGCCTCTGAATCTTGGTTTGTAGTCGATCTTTGTGGATTGTTCTTGCATGTCGGAATTTTTTTCTAATATGCTCTCAAAGTCCATATAAATTACGTACGGATGGTTAAATTTCTTTTGATAATTAGTAAATTTTAGTTGTTTGACCTGGAAATGGCATAATTGGCTTACAAACTTCATGATTTTACAAATTTCTAAGTGATCTGTTAAATCTCCAGATTTGTAAAAATGGCTTTAAAACATCTTCTACACAAAAATTTTCTTTCTTTATGTTTAGACAACTGCGAAGAAACAAGCTTATTTAAATCGGTTATCAAAAACATAATGAGATTTATCATCTTGTTTAACATTACAATAAATCAATGTTTGTTTTCAGCGTCATATTTTTCCAGAAATTTGTAACGGAACAATGTTAATATTTTCATCAAAACTGTAGACATTGATAGACATTGTTGGATACTTATACTTGGAATTGTAGCTTCGTTTTTCAAATATTTGTATATCTTTCAGAGACATTGGATACTCAAAACCTGAAAATATTTCGTCATTCACAAATTTTTCGTATTGCTTTACACGTTCACAGTCTCTTTCTGGTTTTTCAATAGCACATCTTATTGAGTAAAATAAAGCAAAAATCATCTCTATTTTTTATATTTATACAAGCTTTTTTATCTTTGATATTCTTTGGTAAATCGATGTATGATCCTGCATTCATCATTTCGTGTTTGTTAAGGCTCAAAACTAGTTGTTTACAACTTTTTAAATGTCCATCCGGAACCTTTATTTGGATTATTCGTTTGTTCTCGATGTGTTAATTTATTAAATTGCTTAGTAATAAAGTCGTTTACGTCAAAGATTTCGTCTGCATTGATAGTAAAATACATTAGACATGTTTGCGGTTCACCATTCACTAAAGTTCGTTCGTATTCACATTCCAAAGAGAGATAGCCCTTCATATTTTTAACATTTTTCTTGAAATTTTTCTATTAAATCTTTAATTTCTGACCGCATAATTGAAAGATATTTGTAAATTGACATGGAATTGTCGTTCAAGTTTGTTAAAATGTATTGCTTGAAAAAGACCGTGTATTGAGGATAAAACTTCTACATCAATGATATTTTCGGATTTTACTTTAAGAGTTTTATCAATTTCTTCGATCATTTTCAGACTTGGTTTTATCGTTAGTACCGATAGCCAACTTTTCAGCTATTGAATGAAGTTTTTCATCATTAAATAGGTCGAGATTTTTCTTTTCAACTTTGAAATTTCTCTTTAATTCACGTAATTTCTCAATATTAAACATGTTTTCGTGATCGACAATTTTATTTTCTCTAGCCCACTGTCTTAAATAATTTAGTTTCATTATTGTAAATTTGCTTGTTTTTTTCATGACTTTTAGAATTATAATGGCGATCATAGTTTTTTCTTAAAATTTCTATTTTGCAGAACGGACATGATATTTTATCGCGCTCCATTTAGATAGAAAAATTTATTTAACTAAATGGTGCTTGTAAACCAACGATTGCGCCTCTCACGGCGTGATATCACTACGGATATGACGCAGGCGAAGCGATTATCGTGATGGTCGGTCTGTAGTAGCACACCTCGACTGTCATTGAAGATTTTTCCTTTATTCGTAGCAGATTTGACAACATTTTACAAAGCACAGCTCAAGAAAGTAGAAGCAAACAGCTGTAGATTTGGTTAAGTTTTCATTCCACAGAGTAATGTACCGATCGCTTTTGGAGACGAACGACTGTAGATTCGGTTAATTTTTCATTGAGATTTGCTGTGTTATTTCTCAGCTTCCTTTATGGTACATTGAACAGTATTTTTACATTGCTTTTCGGTCGGCTCCGAAAGTGCGCCAGGAACCCCATATTACTATCTACTTATATATATATACAACTTCTCCACTGTTTCTCCAATCTGTTCTAACCTTACATGCCATTCGTATACTCGCCATTGCATATAGCTATATATCTGTAATGTTTAAGAAGGTACGTCGGTGAGTGCAGGACCCCTGTACATTGAAATCTAAGTAGGAAGTCAGCATGATTGTGATCTAAGTTGTTTAACGACTCCCTCACACCATTTCACCTTCCAACCAAACCTTACACACCCTGTGCAGTTATATAAATGTCATTATATATAACTATTAATGTATATACCTGGGACGTAAGCTGGCATTATTGTATATTGACCCATTAGTTGAGTTTCAACGTGCATGTGATTAAATGAGATTAAGAGCTTCCTCTGATCACTTTCCCGTCCAACCCAACTTCGTTTGCCCGAGTGATTGTGGTGCAGTCGTACAAAACTCCCATGTTCTGACTGTACTTGGCTCGGTAGCATATATATGCAAGAAGGAACAAATTATAATTTAATTTGTTTAAATTAAATGCTTTGGAGTTTTAGTTAGTAACAACAACATGGTGAAGTCCATGTCGATGTAAACAAGTGTATTTTTATTAGACCAGAGCTATTTTTATTAGATTAGATGTTATTGCAATTTAAGATTTGATTTCTATCAGGAAAACAATAGTTTTAAACTTGTGGATTTCATTTCAATGAATTATGTAATATTATAAATAGTGTTTATTGGAAAATATGCCATGTTTTAATACTGGACTATAATACACTTATTATAATATGTATTATAAATAACACAATCATATACTAAATTGATTTTCTTAATTTAATTTTTAGTGGTGAGTTTATATCGATTGAAGGGTACGTGAAAAAAACCCTGACAGGTAAAACAATTTTTTTTTATTTACCAGGTCATATAGTTTATCAAACCTTTTTTATTAAGAAAATATTTCGTTTATCAGATTTGCTACAATTACTAAATTTCTTCCTTCGAAGTTTACCTTCAATTTATATGTTTCAGATAATCAATATCAGTGGATTCCGAGACCACCGGTATGTATGGATAGGAATATAACACTAAAGGTGCGATTAAATTTAGATATAGACATTATTTATGTCATTTCTCGAGTATGGATGAGCAGGTGTAACATACACAGAGGTTAAAAATTAAATTGCCAAATATATACGTAATGACTTGATAGTAGTTACACTATTTTGCTCTGTACCATTCTTATTCGCGTATAATATGTCAAACTAAAAACGTTCTGCGAACATTGCGATTTACTAAAGTCATACTGAAGATGTGTCGCTGCTCGTGTGTCTGTTTCTCTTGAGAGAAAGTTCCAAGAGATTCAAAACTTGGTGCATGGGTTTCTCCGGCACCAATAAAGAACAGTACTGTAAAACTGGGCAGTCTGTCTGCCTGCCCGTCCCTCTGCCCATACGGGCAAAAATATTCAAAGAAAGGCACTAGAGAATCAACCTACCAACATAGATCCCCTTAGTTAAAGGTAAATTCATACAGTTTCTATGGTTGAAAAGTGAAAGAGTAGACCATCCGTATATCTATCAATTTCTCAGTTCGTACGTGCATTAACTCATGATAGGAAGGTCCTGGGTATTTCAAACGTGTAATACAGATTCCTTTTTATTCATGGAAGAGGTTCGATGGCTTTAGAGTAAACAAATTATGAGCCTAGACCGTTAGTATACCTATCTGTCTTTGAACTACCTCTTTAGTTACGTTCTCTCTGGTCCTTCTATACTCCATTGGGTCGGTTTATTTGGTTATAAATAAGAGATTCGATATGTACAAGTTAAAACAAGCAATAGTAGTACACTATATAGCAAATACAACTTAAATGAGATGAGTAAGTTCGTAAAGACCATATTCCTAGTCAATAAGAAATATACACTAGTTATTTAAATTAAATAACAAATACATTCCAATCAGCTCAAACAACAATTTAATTTGCTAACATTTTAATATACTAAAATTACATAAATACAAATGGTAAATAATGAGGAAATGTGAAAGTAATCCATCAGCCATGACACAAAGGCTGACAGGTATTTGACAGATTACCGCTTCTTATGCGCATGGAATAATCGATATATAGCTTAGCCAATTTAAAACGTAGAGTTTTACATAAAACAAACTATCGTAATACACAACATTATTATCCATGGAATAAATTTTGGATGTGTAAATTGAAACAAACGTCATAGGTTTCTCCTAATGGTAGATGTATAAACCATTTCTCAATGATTATCCATTAAGAAACATTTAGAATATTTTTAAGCTCTATATAAAGTACCGAGTGGTTTATTTAATTTAAGAATAATATTTCAAAACTATCTGAGATAAAATTTGGTTGATATATTAATGAAGATTTTTTCAGTATATTATTGAACCAAATGGCACAATCATTTTACTGATTCTAAAAATTTGAACATGGAATTTGTATGAGTACAAATTTGTATTAGTATAAAATGTCTTGTACCTCATAAAATGTATAACTAATAAATAGAACTTTTAAAAATACTTTAACCGGGAGACTATTTTTGAACACTTAAAAAAGTTAACGGAACAGAATCCAGAAACCAAGCAGGAACATTCTTCGTATGCATGTCCTTAACCCCTTGACTGCTGTAAACGTACATATACGTTTTCGTCCGCGGAGCCCTCACTGCTACGCCCGTAAATGTACGGAACACGATGTATCTCTTTGTTGTAGTCACTACTACTGAACAAAGGGGCCCACACCATCTAGCGGCCTCAATATGAACTATCTGGACACTATTCTCTTGTTGATTGGTGCTGCTACCTGATATATTATATTTCAACTACCACAAAACCACGTGCATTTCTGTTCTGAATAAGTTTTGTCAAATGTCAGTCACAGAAGTGGTCTTGTCTTGTGCTTTTATGTGTTTTCGGACTTATTGAGGTGTTTTATTTATATAGTGTTTATTTATATAAATATAATTACTAGTATAGTATTACTACTGGACATAATTTTGTTGTTGTTGGATAATTAGACTACCATTATGTCTATGGATAACGAAGGCGAGTATGAGATTAGAAGATTTTTAGAAATGCCGAGTTCTGAAATAGGATTGGATTTGAGTGATTTATCAGAGGATGATGACGTTGTTGATACTGACCCTTTATACCAGCCAACATTATCGGTAAGTGAATCTGAATCCGACTTGGATCTTGATTGTAATACACTATTATTAGAGGAGGTTTAGTGATCTTGACATCGTTGAGGAACAGAATTTACCTGGAACCGAGTAGGGTAATTTCTAAACGAAAAAAAACTACCTCTAATGTAAATAGAAAAAAGAATAAGATAGAGAGAAAAAAAACTGTTCAAACCTAAAGTAAAATCAAAAAACCAAAGTAATAAAAAACGAAGGGGTTAATATAAATAAAACTAAATACACTCATTCATGGACATCAACTGATTTTATTCCACAAGTTTTTTGAATTTGATAATTCGGAAAGTGGGGTAGTGGATTCAGACACATTTTCAGAGAATTGTTCTGAACTGTATTGCTTTGAAAAAATTATTACTGACGAATTGTTAGATTTAATTGTTTTGGAAACAAACAAAACAGTTTGAGTACATTGTTTCCACATTCCCCCCCTTCAGAACACTCTCGATTGAAAAAGTGGGTCCCAATTACGAAGAAAGAAATGAAGTTATTTTTGGCTACTACAATGTTGATGGTACATAACAAAAAAATAGCCATTGAAGATTATTGGTCGAGTGACCCTCTTCATAAGAATAGTGTCTCTAAATGCATGTCTAGAGGACAGGTATTTTATTATTTTGCGTTTATTGCACTTTTCTGATAATACACTTCCTCCCGCTCATGGCAAACTTAGTAAAATAAAGGAAGTGGTTGATATTTTCAGGGCAGCATTTTCCCGCAACTTCAAAACCATTTAGAAATCTATGCATTGACGAAAGTTTGTTGCTTTTCAAAGGACAGCTTGGCTTCAAAATGTTCATCCCCTCAAAGAGAAGTAGGTTTGGAATTAAATTATTCCTGTTATGTGATTGTGAGACGGGTTACATACTTGATAGCATTGTTTATACTGGGAAAGACACTGACTACTCCAATTCCGAAAATCTTGGTATTTCCGGAGCAATTGTGACAACTCTTCTCCAAAATTATCTCAACAAAGGCCACTGCTTATTTATTGACAACTGGTATTCCAGTCCCGACTTTATTTACATTTTTGCACAAAAACAAAACTAATGCTTGTGGGACAGTAAAATCTATAAGATTGGGAATGCAACAGTTTTCAGAAAGAGCTAGAAGTAGTAGGTGAGCGGGAAGCCCTAAATAATGGCACAAGTATAGCAGTCAGGTGGATTGATAAACGAGAAGTTGTCCATGCTGACATCGGAGCACAAAGATGAGATGGTATCTACTGGTAAACTAGACAGAAAAACAAAAGCGGCCATTGTGAAACCCATATCTGTTCATGACTACAACCAAAACATGGGAGCAGTTGACAGGTCGGACATGATGATCGTCAATGTAGAATGTGTACGCCGAACTACTCGATGGTATAAGAAGCTTATTTTTTTTTCCATTTTTTGGATATGTCTATATTAAATGCACATGCCATATACCTTTGTCAAACAGGCAGAAAACCAACGTTGCAGCAGTTCCACCTAGAGCTTGTTCGCCAAATAATGGCTGATAATTTGGAACCACGGACAAAACAGAAAGGTGGCCGACCCTCTGTGGGTGATAATCCAATGCGTCTAACACAGCGTCATTTTCCATCTTCTTGTACCATCCACGGAAAAAAAGAAAAATGCACAACGTATTTGTCACGTTTGTAAAAACACAAAACAAGGAGAAACAGAAACGCCGCGAATCGCGCTACCCAGTGCGCTGAATGCGATGTTTGGGCTGTGTGTGGTGCCGTGTTTTGCACTATTCCACGAACTCAAAAATTATTGAATAATAACTCAAAGAGCTTTACAAAGTGTAAATACAAACAAATGTTCTAAATAAATACGTTTCTTTTCATTGTGAGTATTATTTTTCACTTGCTAAAGAATTATAAAACAGATAATTTCCTACCCATTCTTTAGTTCCTTCAACCCCCTCCCCCCCCACCATCCCATTATATAAAAATACGGGTTTCCCCCTAATTACTCCTTATTGTATTCTGGAACTGGCCCTCTAAATTAAATAGTACTCAGAGTGCTGTATAATATTGTTTTTGCCAATAAAATGATTAACATATTAATTTTGGTTGCAAGTGGCAAAAAAACCCCGCAGTGAGGTGTCAGTACTGCAAGAGTTATCACAGCATTCAAGGGGTTAAGAGCGTGAAAATAACAGAAACATGTCGTAGTATTTATCCGCGTATACAGTGAAAAAAAGAACAGTCCTTTTTAACAGCATACGGTTACAGTAAGAAAACGGAATAATTTTTAAAATTATATCAATATTTGTGATGTAACAAAATTAAAAAAAAGTACTAGGCGCCACTATTTTGACGAATTTTATTAAGATTCCAAAGGTACTTGAGTCAAAGAAAACTGTCAGTGCATAGGCGAACAGTGCTAGTCTAAAGGTACGCTTGTCCAAGCCGGGAGCAACAAATATTTCTTTCTTTTCATAGGCATTCTGTTTTTCATTTTTATTTATTCTGTTCTCGTCTTGTTGAGTTTACATCTAAATTGCCATAAGGCGGCTGCTACAACAATGGATCTTCGTATTTATATAAGCTCTTTATTCTCCTGAATGTAAAATAATTAAAGTTATTAATCCTACTTTTATATTATTCTGAAGCGTTATTAATTCGCCACTATTATGTTTTAAATTATCTTTAACTACATGACTATCGTTAATCTTATGACCATATCGAATATTTGTATGTTATTTGAAATTTTTAACTTCCCCTAATTAGTTATATTACCTATTATTTTGATTAAAGGACAAATACAAAACTCTACAGTTATGAGTCTCGTCAAACAGAAGGCAAATATAATGCAACTTTAGTTTCTGTAAAATAAAAGTTTTTAACTATATACTAGAGGTACATTTGTCCGTGAACTGTATAGTCAAAATCAGAGCCATTTATGTTATTTTAGAAGGTGAAAATTTGGAACAAATTTAACGGTGTTATAAACTAAACCATTTTTACAATGTTCATTTCAGTAGCAGGAATAGATTGGACGATTTTATTCTTTCCCAGAATTAGTATTCAAAGCAAAAAACACACAGTCAACGCAATCTAGCTGCACTTGAAACTGTCTACCAGATAAAGTGACTCCCCGGGGGCCAGTGTGTCAGCCGTCAATACGTTTGGAAGCAATTCCATCTTCTCCAGAACGTCAAAAGGTCAGACGATATGATTGTAAACTTGCATGGTTAAGGTCCATTTAAATTATTTTTATATTATTTTATCACTTAAATCTATAATTTGAAAGTTGTAGGGCTGAGTTTTCTCTTTTGATTCCAGTAATTTTTACATAGTATACCCAGTTATCCGAGCAAGTAATCAATTTAATCAAAGCTTTTTACTCAAATTTACATCAATGAATTTACCATTTTGTATAAGTTCATGAAAAATAATATAACCAATGTTAATAATTAAAATCATTTTATTAATCATACAAAAAAATAACTACTTATCCAATAAGAACTTTTGCAAATATGTAATCTAGCTTTATACTACGCTAAAAATAATAATAATGTTATACAAATGCTCAGATAAAATTAACAACTAAACTAAAGTTTATTAATTTAACTTATTTATAAAATACATGTTTTTATAAAAGTAACGTTTTTCAAAATTAAAGTTTATTCAGGATTACGAGTCAAGTGAAACTAAATAGGGATAACATAAAAAAACACGGATTTTAAAGAGCTGCATACACGCATATCATAATACTCTAAATAATAAGTAATAAGGTTAAAGAACGATGTAATTCTCACTAAACAATAAACTATGTAGTTACTTGTCATGTACAACTAATCTGCATATAGAATTATAGCAAGTTGCAACGCAATCGATGTATGTCACGTTGTAACTACAGTGGACGTCCATATACACGATCATTGGGATCGAAAGAATCAAGACTAAATTTAGGATAGTCAATCGATTGTAGCCTAATCACAACTTTCTCAACAGTTTACAAAAAAATATGGAAGGTTCAATCTGTTAATGGAAGAACGAATTCACTTATAGAATTATGTGTATTGTGATCATCAAACTGAGAACGAGATTTTGAGGCTAGAGCGGGAGAGAGAGCTCAGTATGCCTCTATCAAGTACAGGCGGAAGTGCGCGACCTTTGTGGAGAGCCGGTAGTCGAGTGGAGTGTTTCCCACCATTATAACTCTACATTCAACGTTTAACAGAACATTTTACTTAGATGTATTTGTATTATTTTTCGTTTTTTCATAATGGACTAATCCCCTGTAATGGTCATCAGCACCATTAGAGAATAAATGTTTTATGTTGTCAGTGAAATTGATATGTATACATATTTAATAAATTTAGAAAACATCCTCTATACTGTTTATGTTATAATAATAAAGGTGAATCTTTACTCTCATAATTACATCTTACAATTAGATTGGAATTAAAAAGAAAATAAACATCCACCTTATTAAGGCTAAATCTTAAAATATTATAACCAATTATTATTGTTATCGGTGGATTTTGGAGTCGTTATTATAGCTATATTATAGAAAGATCTAGCGTACAGTATACATAGTTATTTTATTTATTCCAAAATTATGTCCTATGTCCTACGAGATTCACAATGGAATTGTGTACTTTTTACCAGAAAACAAATCATTCAAAATATAACAATGCACTTACCGGTGCATTGTTATATTTTTTACATATATATATATATATATATATATATATATATATATATATATATATATATATATAAATCTTTACTTGAATTTTATTAAAACGGCGTAACATATTCTAATAAAAGAAATCTCATTAATACCACAAATATCGTCAAATTATAAAACAACGCTTTTTTGTTTAATAATTTGTTTGGTCGAATACTATGTAGGTAGGGAGTACAGTGTTTACGTTTAGCTCACTTACAAAATAACAAAATATGAGCGATAAAAATACTAAGCGATAATAAATCATCATATCTGTAAGCAGTTAAAAAAAACTCTCAACTTATTCAACTAACCTATTGCTATCATTGGTAACACAATCACAATTTAAAAAATTTGATGAAAAAAATCATTTTCACTCAACACTGTTCAGTACACACTGACTCCGAATTATTTAAAAAATATTTAAACCTCAGACCTAAGATGTACATATTTTTTTATTTAAAACTATAACTACTATTTATTTTAAATTGTTTAATCTTTCTAGCTGCCTTCACCATAAGTAAGAACTTATTTTATATATATTGTAAACACTGCAATGAGGCATTATCTTACTTTATGTTACACATTTACTAAAAATCTTCAATGTACCGTTGATGTTTAGAATAGAATCGTGTTAAAATAAATAGGTAACACACTTTATTAATTTTTTTACTTTTCAAATTATATTGTTAAATAAAAGCATAAAAATAGAAATCAATTAATTGTTTTTCTGTAGTTGAAACAATACGGTGCATGCGTGAACGGCATAATGTAATGTTCATTGTTTAACCATGATGGTATGAATTTTGTTCAAACATGAATAATTTTACGTACTGAATTGAATTTATAATGTAGAAAACAAATAGTTTTATTAAATGAAAGATAAAACAGTCCTATGCATTATTTTGACAAGTGACATAATACTCATCATACAGAGATAATGTCTAAGTCACCATTAACTACAGGTCTAAAGTTCTCCAGAGTCCATAACTACTCTGGACTAACACCGGGCTCTATGTAGTCAAGATAAACTGCCGCAGCATCTCTCTAATCTTGTCTGTGAATGGAACTGTCGTCATGGCTTAACCTGTCTTATCCTCGAAGGGACTTGTACGCAAATAGAACCACGTTTATGCCATGTGGCTAACCAACCGAGTTATTTATATATCGAACTTTGAAGTTTCACATGATGAAATTGACTACCTACTTCAATAAAATCTAGTGACTTAGTATAAGGAAAATGTAAAATCACTATTATGTGATAAAAGTAGTTTGTAGATAACATTTTGCTGTTGTAATATGTGGAGCAAATAAGGAATATATAAATATGTAGTTGTTAATATGTAATTTCTGTTGGTATAAATAAACCAATGTATGAACATACGTATAGGGCGAATTTAATTATTTTTGTAATATCATTATTGCTACAAGCGTCACTTGCTTTGAAAACATAAAATGTACTAACTGTAACTGTAATAGTAATAAATAAAACTTGCAGGAGCTATACAATTCTTTGAAGAAAGCTTACAGTTCTTCAATAATACAATAAAAATTTAAGGGTAAAGCTGAAAAATCAATATCACAAAAGCGTGATTTTAGAGGTGAATAAAAACAAAGTTTAAAACACATAATACACGTAGTAGTCATTATTTTTGTATTAAAACTTTGTAATTTTTGGGTTTTTTTTTTGTTCGTAACTATGTTACTAAAGAAACACTACTGAATGCATAGCTCATATGACTTGGATTAATTTATAAACATTGTTTTGGCCTTATTTGTTGTTTCCATATGTTTAAGTCAAAATATAACAAGCTTTCTTTTATCATACACATTTATTTTACAGGATTGTATGATTGAACGCAAGTTAGTTGTTATTATTAAACATGAAATTTATACAAGTGGGGTGTCAGATTATTGATCAACATTCTGAAAAGAGAAATTGGTAGTAATTAACTAACTATTCTCATCCGATGCGTTTTAACTGTTCAAATTGTCGAACATTTGATAGTTCAAGTTAACAATAGTTTAAATCTGATTTCGTACTTAGGATCCAAATGGTGGTGTATTCACCTGATCACCTTTAAATCCAGCAAGATTTATTTCTGAAGAAACTCATTTTTATTGTAAAACTATTGTTTGTAACAAGAGTGGTGTACTTGTAACAGAGTAATTTTTAAAACTAACAAGATTACTTAGTATTCAATAGTAATCGTAAGTTTGCAGAGTAGCAAATAAAATGTTTTTGCCGTTAGCTGTTTCAAGTAATATAAACTACAAATTACGCTATCCATTGCTTTCATGCAGACTGTAAAATATAATAACATTATAAAATGATCGTACACTCCAAGAAACCGTATCCATCCCTTTCGTTATTTAATTTAAACATATCAGTGTTAGATGTGACAGCCAAACAGATCACATCGCTGGACTCTTATATAAATTAACACCCCCTTCAACCTCAGTCAACGGAGTATGGTGCCTTCAGATCCAGTATTAGAACCTGACAACATTTGGCCACATACATTTCTTGACACCCAAAATTCAAAGTCTAATGTAAGAATGTCCATATAATCCAGTACTAAGCCTGAACAACATCCAATAATAGGGATACGCTGAGCTCACATATGATGACCACAGGCCTGATAAAGTTATAGTATCAGAGGATGGATTTCTAACTAATATAATAAAATACAACAAAATTGTGAATTTGAAATTTTTATTAATAGAGATAGTTTTGAAGGCGCGGTGTGGCTGTTTTTAGGCAACCATGGTAAGTTAAAATATTTGTGGAAGGAGTAACGTTTTAAAACCAAGAGTTTCAAACCATGCCTGGTTTCAATTTTAAAATTGTAAATCATATTTTTAAGGTGATAAATATTATTATATTATTGTGACATGAACAAAAATTAAATGGACCCCATAAAACTCCTTAGCAAGCGGTTCTGGGAAGTTCAAAACTAATTCAACCTAAGTCCATTACTTCACAGACAAAAAAATCATCGTCGTCATTAGAAACTTTTTTCAGACAAAATACATTTGTAAGGTACTGTAATGACGACATGATAACTTTTTGCAGGAGGCCGTGTTTAATGGGTGCAAACTGAAATATAAAATTAAAAAATCACAAAATTTCGAGAATTCTTAGATTTCAGACCGTATGTATACTGAACAAATGTGAGCTGGAAATTCATCAATGACTTTGACAATATCAATGATATAAATAAGGTATTTGAATGAAAGTTGAATAATTATTTACATAAGTTTAAATAATTATTATATTATTTTTATTTTATTAATTACTTTCACACACTATACAAGAAGGTATTTAGAGAGTACCTTGACACGAGCAGTATACTATCGCTACAAATAGGTAGTTGCTGGTATTATCAAGGTACTCGTCAATTTAATTAAATTTAATAACCTATTAACATGCAAATACGCTCGTGTGGTAGCACTCACATGAGAGCATGGTTTTGTAATGACAGGACCCTCATTAAATTCATGTTTTATGGAACACATGCTTATTCATAACATAATTTACTAAGAGGGGTTTATAAGATTGTATGAGTTGAAAAACAGTATACTAAAATACGCCCATTGTATTTATTACTTGATATTAATTAACAATGTTTTATTACACTTCTACGATTTCCTCACAATTTTAGAACGAGTACTTTATACAACGCAAAATAAGTTATATAATTTTATTGTCAAACATTAAACAACGTTATTTTTGTTTAATTGTAGGTGTATAATTTCTTTGACTCAACAGTTTAAAATTAATTTTAATTAATTGTAGACCTTATATAAATACATTTCCGGATTATTATTGTGTTTTTGAAGGCCAATAGAACAAACATTTAAAACTCCTAGACCTTTGGTGACTATTGCAAATAATCATATGATTTTGTTGGTCCTAAGCTTATTAATTTACTACCTTATAACATTAATGAAATATTAAGTTATGAAAATTTAAACGTTAGATTAGGAAACGGTTGTCAGAAAATAATTATTCACGTTTATTGTTCTGTTTCTATGTCTAAACTTTGTTATAATACTTGTTTCACGTAACTGTGTTGGTAATATGAGTGAGTTGTAACACTATACCACATTTTTTTCATTTTTACTATAAAAAAACGTTTATTTTGGACCTTGTACCAGATTCCACGTAAAGCCTAGATGTTATAGTAAATAGTAACTGTAGTAGACAATGTATAAAGAATACAGGTGAAGAGACAGACTGGCACACCTTGTTTATGGGTCCGCCAACTGAGTACATCTTTTATATTTATTTTAAGATATTTAACACATTCATTCTGTTGTACAACTGTATTTTTATTTTTAATGTAATAATTGTATCTAATCCACCCAATAAATGTGATAGAAACAGTTTTTAGGTTCAGATGTAAATTTACACAAGTGAAAACTGGTATATCATTATTGTTAATATCGAAATTCTTCATAATTGACGGTAGAAAAGCTGGAAGCAATATCTTCAACGTACGCTACCATATTATTTATTTTGGACGCAGAATCGATCTTTGGGGGACTCTAAAATTTACTTTGGGGATGAACTGGTACATTCGACCTGCACACACTGATCTCTTTGAAGTAGATAGTAGCTAAACCGCTGTAATTTTAAGCAACTCATGGAGTATTGCAGAGAAATACTGTTATTTATATCTCGAAAAATCTGTTAGAGCCTCAATACTTTTTAAACTGAAATTAAAATTATTCGAAATAGATTAGAATACCTTCACGTGACCAGTACTTATCACAAGGTATACTATTTAAACATATATTCCCATGATATATCTGATGTTTTTAAGTAAATTGCATGCGAAGCCACGCCAGTTCTGATGTGAAATCTGCTACTACATCGCAAATGTTATAGTGAAAGGATAGTACACAGTTTCTTTAAAAATAGTTTCTTTTTCTGCAGTTATCTCTTTTCCATTATGATTACTAATAAAACCAACACCAAAGTTGATATTACTTATATTAAAACAAATTTACAAATAAATTTTTAAAATAAAAATAACAACTTTTTATTTTTTAAATATTGACAGGCATAGATAGACGGAAAGAAAGACTGAAATGAGTGTTTACATACCCTTTAAAAATGGTCCACTAAATGTATAAATGACTGTCTTCATAATCTGTTAAATAAAAGAATACTGCCAACCTATCATAAGACAATAATATAATGACACAGAAGAACTACTATTGTCACAAGTTTGTAAGTAGCATAGATTTTTTTCGAATTAATTGCTTTCAATATTCTCCCTTTTTATCATAAGTCTCCTTCACCACTGATTTATTCTTCTGTATTCATCTGAAAGTTACTTCAATAAATCATCTTACGTTATTGTATTTGTAATGTCTCGAACGTTTCAACTAGATAAGTGATCGCGATTACGTACGATTCTATAAACATTATAGTAGAGGACAAATGTATAACTCACACGTATTTACATTTCAGTAGGTACATACTAATGTACCATAGGTTATGAATTCTCCGACCTGAACAAGAACTGAGCGTACATAATGATGTATTATTATTTTTTGCGTTTTACAGCATAGAATAAATGTAATTTTTAAGGTTTTTGCAAACAATATAAATTTATTACAATATTGTATTTTATATTAACTATTTTCTAGTGATATCTGTGGCGAAAGCTAACGAATACAGGATGTACATTATGCGAAACTAATTTTGGCCAGGTGGAAATGTAATGGATGCATCGTGTGAGGAACACATTATGTATAAGGCAATTTGGAGCGGGTGGCGCTCCGGGAATTTATTAGGTGGCCAAAATAGGGTTTCCGGTGACTGTGATTTATACCATCACAGAGTTGTATTTCAGTCTCACGTAACATTACATGAGTTAGTATTTGGCATGTTTTTGTGCAATAATAAAATGTAATCTATTATAAATTTCAAACAAACACCTCAATTATATACCTTTTTATTTCTGTTTGTTAATATTATTGTTTATAGTTATATAATTGGAGAGTTTGTTTTAAATTTATAACTAATTTCAATAAGAACAGAGCTTTCAGAATTTTATTGTTGACAAAATTAGTAAATGCATTGTATGGTTGGAAATGGAATGTTTTGTATGGAGTTTAAATTTCTATAAACAGACAATTTAATTATTAAATTTATATAGAAACCAATTCGTAAATTAATTTATATTCAAGAAAACGAAAATTTTCTGTATTGCCGATGTTTTAGGACGAACTATTAAGACATAGTGTGTCCAACATAGTGTGTTATACAGTGTGTTCCAAATTTTATGTACATTAAATGGATCTTGGAAACTATAAGGGATACAGAAAAGTTTAAATGGAAAAACTTTTGCGCAATAATAAGACCAAGAAATTAATATTGCCAAGTTTTATTGCTTGCATCATTCACGCGCTGCGTTCTAGAAATGCTTTTAATACAAAATTTCTAACATGTTAGTTCAAATTCGTTCTAGAGAGATTTTTTCAAACACCATAGAAAGATATGTTATTAAATATCCATACTCATTGCTTAATAATATAATTCAATTGTTAAAACAGTAGGATATATTTTTAACCTTTATATCTACAATAATTAGTTACTATTTTTGTAACTAATTTGTATAAAACGTATACAATTAGAGGAAATATTGAATTGCAATCAAGCATTTTTTATATACGATATATATATATATATATGTATATATATATATATATATATATAGGCCAAACCTCGCTACCTGAATATATATATTAGAACGACAGCTTGTAAAGCTACGTTATAGTATTAGAAACAACAGCCCTAAATTTTTTATGATTCCGTACCTGGCAAAAAATCAGGACTAAGGATTGAAAACTGTTATAAATTAAAAGGCATCAATAATAACATTACAACATGTACAACAGTTTTCATTTTTGTGATTGCGTATCCTGAAATGTACAGCGGAATATATATATATATATATCTATCATATATATATATATATTTCATTTAAGAAGGAGACGAAACTGCTCATCAAACTAATGTTACAGTAAATAATTTCGGTTTTGTTAATAATTTTCTATATTTCTTACATTTATGCAATGTTTATTGTCTGAAAACGTACGCTTATATGTACAAAAATCCATAATTAATTTTACGTATAGTTTAATATTTTATTTTTCCGACATGAGAATTCATATCTATATGTAAGCCATTTCGGTATTTAATCTCATGATTAAAGGCAATATCCTTCTAGTATCCCAAATTTCTTCTCTTATTTTATTCCATTTTTCCTTTGTTCCTGCGTTTGCTCTTTTTGTCTATTTTCATTGTTTCTGCATCGTGATAATATGAATAGTAGCAAATATTACATAAGTTTAGTAACATAATTAAATCTGTTTCCATAAAAGTGGCCAGGCTAAATTGTCATACTGTTTTTATTGGTAATTGTTTGCAGTTATAGTATTATGGCCAAATCAAGATGACGATTTGAAACGAAATTCCCTAATTCTGGATTGCTACCGACACTTCAACGTCAAGTAAATTTACTTGCTTTAAAACAGGATTTCAGCTATTACATTTTGTGTTACAATTTTATAAGACTGTTTTGCTAAGAAAATGGTAAATAGCTTAGAAAAATTAAGCAAAAAGTAACTAAAAGATTCAACTATAAAAATTCAGTTTCCGTAATGAACCAGTTCTTGAATTTTATAGTTTTATGAACAAGAAAATGAAATGATTAACCTGCAAAAGAACCTTAGAGGATAGTGGAAAACAGACCTAGAACTTGAATATTTACTTTAATATCAGGTGTGAATTTATATTAGAACTAACTCACATCAGGATCAATATATATATATATATATATATATATATATATATATATATATATATATATATATATATATATATATGTATGTATAAACTTTTATCCGAATATACACCCTTAAATATATCTCTTAATAATTATGTTCTTATAGAAAATCCGTTGTATAATTTTGCTAATTCACGCTACAAAATCAATCTTTTCGAAGAAAATCACTCTAACTTAAAAAATTAGCTAATTTTGACCTTCCTAGTGATTAAAATGTGTATTGCCAAAAGGCATCACTTTTATTAGTTTAGTCGAGGACACTTTTTCACGTAATTTTCGGATTAAACATTATTTTTTAAACTCATAAATCTTAACCTTCAAATGTACCTGGGTGCTTGGAAAATTTCTAAGAACAAAGTGACTGGGGCCCCCACCATTATCGCCTTATCATCCCGTTGAAAAATTTACTCATGTTGTCCTCACAAATTTTTCAAGACTATCTTTCCTATATTCGTAAAAATATTTATATAATTTAACAAGAAATTAAATAGGGCAATGTAATCACTCCAAAACAATATAAAATTATTATAGTACTGGCAGATAAGAGTATCAAAATTGCAATAAAAACATTATTGATTATTGAGATGTAGTAGAGAAACAACTGCCTGATGATGAAACCTACCAATTACTGCAGAAAGACTTAATCAAAGAACCACTAGAAGATGAAGATTTTCTACAGAGAACAATAAGCATACTAACACCGAAATTCTCTAGAAATCCAAAATATATATCACGGAAAGAATATCAGGTTACGTTAAGGAACAAATGCAGCGCGAGTTAGTTAGAGATCCGGGTTCGAGACCCAGCGGAGCAAGTAATTTTTGTGATTCTAAGATATTTGTTTCTTTATATGGTTTGACATAGCGCCCATACGATAATACTGAATTATTAGTCAAGTTCATATGTTTACACTTAATTAAAATGGTTTTAAAATAAAGCCCATGATAGTTTACAAAAAAAACATAAGCTGTAAAATTTTGTATTGCACAAAAACCATTCTGGTGAATGAACAAAGATAAAATATCAAATTAAAAAGTAATTAATACGCAGTACATTAAAGTGCGCTGTACATTTAATTAAAGTGCACTTTAATTAGTATAAAAATGTAAGTAATGTCTTACTTCACCACGTGAAGGTATGAATAAGAATGGCTTAAAGGCAATATAATATTGTTAATGATAACAAAACAAAATTTTATTATATGTTATGAGTTTTGGCGTTTATAAGAAATGAGGAAGAGATATATGTGGTCCTAATAGTGGTTGTGATCAGTGGTGACTAATAAATCATATAAATAGCTGTAATGACTTCCATTAGCGTACACCACATACCTGTGCCAGATCTGAGAGTGTTTATTTCCTCAACCACAAGTTCCGCGTGAACCAGACCTAAGCTGCGTCAGTCAGACCAGAAGTAACCAAACAACTGACGGCTGTTGGCCGACTGTTCACGCTCACAAATGAACACACAACAACTCGCTCCTCACACTGTTAACATCTTCCACCTGCTTAACTCCCTGCTCGTATTCTCTCTCTCTCTCCTCTCTCTCGTCTCTCTCACTCTCTCTCTCTCTCTCTCTCTCTCTCTCTCTCTCTCTCTCTCTCTCTCTCTCTATGCTGGTACTGCCTGACATGAGACTGTAATTGTAAAGAAAAAAAAGATGAATGTGAAGTACTACATCAATTGGCTGGCATTAGTGTAGCCTATCACTCGAAAGGCTGGTTTAAAATGGTTTGATGTGTGTGTATATAATGCCAATGTAGCTGTCTGTTGAAGTGTCTTTAAAATTTGTCGAGAAAAATTGATCATTAGACTCTAAACATTGATTCGACGATGATGCATATCCCTTTATGTGATTTGGCTAGTCTTTAGCGAACAATGTTACATCAGTCTTATGGAAAACCACCCAAGAGTACAGAATTAGAAAGATGTTAACGATTAGAAAAAAAAGTTAAATATCCGTATCAAGTGCAATGTAACGTTGTAGACGAGAGATATGAGATTTTTAAAACTAAAGTAGCCTTTAACCTTTCGGCTGGAATTCTTCCGCTTAATAAGTACTCACACGAATGAAAATACACTAATTTATAACAATCATCTACAGCTCAACCCGGCAAGTCTTAGCACGTTATGAGTTGTATTTAATATTCACTGAATGATTAATTAGTGAATGGTTAATTTAAAGTTAGAAACAATAAAGCTTACTTAAAGAATTACAATAAGGTTTAATTTACTGCTACTACTTCAAACCCCATTATTTTTATCTCCAGCTTCAGTTTTATAGTAATTAGCTTTAAGAAAAGCTCATAATAATTGTCAGTTCTAGGACACTTGAGAGTGAGCAAACTTATCTTTAGCAAGTAAAATTACCAGGACGAGATATAAAATTCTGATTTTTCAAGTTTACATTACTTAAGGAGGAAAATTGAGATTAATTATAGATTTTCAGTGGAAATTTATAACTAATATTTACATTTTTATAAGCTTTTTAATTCATATTAATCTTTCTGGTAATCTAAATAAAAAAATATTTTACTCACGTTTTGGATTTATAACTTCTCCTATTATACAGTAGTTAAGAAAAATAAAAATACAGAAACTTCATAAAGATTAACATTTTAATTTTCTTATGCTGGAAAATTAAATTTACCATAGAAGCTATATTTGGAATAAATTACTAATACTTATCATATATGCATTAGCCAAGGTCTGTCTATTCTGTTAGAGTAACCACTAATCACCGACTCCACAACACCATCAGTAGCAACAAGGGGCACCATTAATCTTCAAAACTAGGTTGAAGCAAAAGAAAATTCCTCTATATGTTTTATTTTATTGTGAAAACGAAGACTATTTCGCAACATATACTAATACGTTTTATATAAAAAAAATTGTACTAAATGCAATTTTAGTATAGTTACTAGGTACAAGTACGCTACACCAAGTAAGTGTCGTAATAGACTTCGCCGAGGTTGCATAAAACGTTTCACGTCCACAGCTCATTTAATTCCCTGGATAACCTGCTGACAGAGAGTTAAAAAGAAGCATACAAAGTCATTCTTGTAGAAATTAAGTTTTATGCAAAATTTAAAAATACATTTTTAAAATTTATCGACTTATTTTTCCAAATGCTACAAAGAGAATTATTCTTTGAATTGGTTTTTATATCAGTGTTTGAGTAATTAACATATACACAACTAGTCACTGTATTTGTAGGGTTTGTAAAGCTAAATGTATTACTATGTCAAATTTTAATATCCTATTGGTGTATTAAGTTTGTTAATACATTTTTTTATTCTAGTATTATTTCTTCACAATTATGGCTACCCTTAAGGTCAACATAAAAATATTCGCTACCGTTTAACCGAATACCATGGTTCATTATACAGAAATAAAGTTTCATGCACAGTTTAAAGTCTGTAGGTAAGTTCGTTTTCGAGATATCATGCGGTTAGACAGACAGATAGACAGGCAGTTAGACAGAAATGTAATTTTTCAGCCACACGAGTAGTAAGCTTCCCTAAAACTCCGTTATACAGTTTGACTTTGCGGGATTCCTTCCAGATTCTACATGTTTTAAAATTATACATTCTACAATTATAGGTCACTACCCTTTCGAACATTATAGATAATCCTGGCTTTTTTAGTAACTTGTTTTAGTCGCTGAGACATATAGCCTCTTAGACAGCTTTATTTTCATGAAACTGAGGATAGTTTTTAGTTCTAGAGGAAAATTGTAGTTTTCTTAATTATTTTACATAATTCCTATTCCTTCGTTGGTACAGGAAATCCATACGTGCTTAGAATTGTATAAGTTTTTTGGGAATTCATAAAGCTTACATGGAATAGGGATTCATTCCCTAGTCCATTTTAAAGCTGTATCTAACAATGCATGTTATACATTCCTGATGTAACCTATTCAGCATGTGTTGTAACTAGGCTATTTTTTAGAGTAGTAGAAATTCACTTAAGGAGCATTATGGTCTAGCAAAGCTATCTAGGACATTATGGTCTAGCATGAGGAAATCTCTACCATTGCAATTGATGGCTATGACCTCAGGGCTTCCTTCTGCCGACCTCAGTATAAGCGTGGAGGTGTGGCTCTCTTCCTAAAATCTGGGATTGAAAGTAAGTTGCTGACTAATATTGATAGTTTTGCATGCATATCTGACTTTGAAATGTGTGGGCTATTTATTGCATATTATAAGATTGTTCTTATTAATTTATATAGAGTTCCTGATAAAAGAAAATATTCTATTGACAATTTTATTGCTAAGTTACATGATGTGGTGAATTATATATTTATCACAGATTCCAATTGCAATATTGTGATTGCGGGGGACTATAATATTAATATTTTACAGCCTCATAGCTATAATACTCAAAACTTCTTTAGCTTACTAGGTATGTGTGGTATGAGAAACACAATAACTGAAGTTACTAGACCATCCGTTTCAGCAAATAGACTTGGTTACTTTAATGTAGGCTCATGCATTGACAATTTTTTGACAAATGTCCACTCTGATCACTGTTCGGCTAGTGTCATACCGACTCTTTCCACTTCAGATCATGATGCAATCATTTTGAAAATAGCCGTTGATCAGGTAGAGTTTTATCAAGCGAGGAAAGAACAAAAAACTGTATTTTGTAGGCAAATGTCAGATCTTGGTTTAAAAAATTGTATCTTCTTGCTGAGCACAGTAAGTTGGCTTTTCATGTACTCTTGTACAGAACCCGCTGATATGGCATACTGTTTCTTGGCCTGTTTTTTAAATGTAGTAAATGTGTCATACCGCTTAACTAAGAAAATAGTAAAGTTTTAAAACATTCCAATGCAAAAAATTGGTATACAGAAGAACTTCATAAATTGAAAGAAGCCTGTCTTGACTATTATTATGCTGCCAAAGACTCACAGTGTATTAATTTTAAAACTGTTTATAATGATCTCAAACTTAGATATAAACAAAAGTTACAGGCTACACATGCTTACTACTCAAATCTCATAGAAAGTTCATCAAATAAATAAAAAAACAACTTGGTCTCTTATGGAGGACTTGACTCACATTAGTACTAAAGCCAGATTTACTCTTAGTGATACTAGCCTAACACCTGAAGGTTTCAACAACCAATGGACACCATGGACCATATGGACACCAATGCTATACCATATAATATGGAAAATGTTTTTCGTCCTTTCTCAGTACCAATACACCAAGCCATTTCAACTTTACTGAAGTGACAGTGGAAGATGAATATGGTGTAATAATAAATCTTAAAAAAAGTATTTATCTGGATGTATATGGACTGAACTCTCTAATCATCAAACAAGCTGCCTACTACATTTGCGAACCATTGACTTGTCTCTTTAATAGGTGCATTGAAGTGGATACATTTCCCGACTGTTTAAAATGCTTTAAGGTTGTGCCTGTACATAAAAAAGGCAGCAAGTCAGAGTACAGTAAATTGTAGGCCTATAAGCATTATTACTGTCCTATCAAAAATATTTGAGGTTTTATTGAATCGAAAAATTGTAAATTATTTAGAATCACACTCTCTATTCAGCAAGTGTCAGTATCGTTTTAGAGCAAAGCGCAGTACAGTAGACGCGGTTTTATCATACACTCTTAAATGCTCTGAAGGCTTAGAAAACAAGTTTAGTGTAGGTGGAAGGATGTATGATTTTACCAAAGCCTTCGACACTGTTTGTCACAAAATTCTTCTGCAGAAATTAAAGCACTACGGATTTCAAGATTCAAGTGTTGCACTCATGAAATCTTACCTCGATAAACGTTATCAGGCTGTTTGTTTGGAGGGCAGTGTATCTACTTTTCAGTTGATGGACCATGGAGTCCCACAGGGCTCAGTGTTGGGACCACTGTTATTCATAATTTATGCAAATTACCTCCCCAATGCCATTCAGAGTGAATCGGTGGAAGCTTACCAGTTTGCTGATGACTTAGCACTTTGATGTATGTGAGAGGAGTAGCATGGCATTGAATTTGAAATTGGATGAGTTATCAAACATCATACAAAATTGGTCTGAAGCAAATAGTCTCTGCCTCAATGACGCTAAAACGTTGGACATCAAATTTACATCAAATCGCACTTGAAATATGCATTCTGAAGCTGTCAAGTTCCTTGGTGTGCACCTTGAATCTACTTTGGGATGGGAGACACACATTAGCTCGCTCGTCAAGAAAATTTGTAGCGGAATATTTCCTCTCAGAGTCCTTTATCGCACCATCTCAATTCAGGCCTTGCTTACCGCATACTATGCCCATATTCATAGCCACTTGGCATATGGAGCTATTCCCTGGGGAAACCATTCTACTGCTATTCGTCTACTGGTTCTTCAAAAGAGAGCATTAAGGGTAATGACAGGAGCCCCATCTAGAGCACATTGTAGACCAATCTTCAAAGAACTTGGAATTTTGACCTTGCCAACAATGTTTGTTCTTGACTTTTAAGTTTTTTCAGATGCAAGATTGGAAACTTTTCAGCCTTTGAAGATATACATGAGCATAATACCAGACAGGATCTCTTCATTAAATTTCATAAATATGCAAGAACTCAAAAAAGTTTTGAGGTAGTATCAGTGGAGCTTTTCAATATTTTATATGTTGTCACAAGACTTTTGTCTGTAAAGCACTTCATACAAAAGCTCAAAAGATTTCTTACCAACAACCCAATTTACAGTTATTTGGAGTTTTTTGATATTATACATCTTTTTGAATAATTTATAAAAATTTTTGTTTCTTTGTATGTAATTTACTGTTTACTCTAAAACTAATTTTTGACACTATTCCATGTAACATGATTATCACGAATAAAGATAAAGTCCATAGAGTCCAGACTCTTGACTCTGGACTCTATGCTAACTCAGGCAGCTGCAAGATGTCTCCTTTTTATGTTGTGGCAATAATTCCAGTTCCGGGTATAGTTCATAAAAACTTGGTTCATAAGTATTTTATTCATACTTTACCTATGAAAAAATGTAATGAAGACGTACTAAAAATCTTTTAAAAATAAACAAAAATGTATTGGAAATGTAGTGCCATCTGCTACATATAAACAAAAACTCTATTTAAGATGTTTGTAAAACTCTATTTAAAATCTAATATTTGTACATATACACGAAAATTGTCGGAAATCTAGTCAAATTTGCTACAAATAAAAGTAATATATTTAGAAAATAGATGACAAATCTGCTTGGAACCAATGTAAAATCTGCTTGAAATTAATGTAAAATCTGCTTGAAATTAATGTAAAATCTGCTTGGAATCAATGTAAAATCAATTGGAACTGTTAACAAACCTACTTTGAACTAAAGTGAAATCTGCTTGAAGGTAGTGTAAAAACTGCTTGGAATCAATGTAAAAAAATTATTGGAATCAATGACAAATTTATTGGAAATCTTTCAGAATCTGCTTCAAAAAATTCTAATGTAAATTTTTTTAAATCTTCTTCGTGAGACCACCACGAGAGATTGCTTTGAGGGAATACATTTTAAATAGAATTTACATAGATTTGAAGCAGATGTTACTACATTTGTAATAGATTTTCGTTTATTTACAGAAGATTTTACGGAATTTGTTTCCCTGATTCGAAGCAGGTTTGACTACATTTATATTAGATCTTGGCTTATTTTAAGAACATTTCTCTGCGTTTTCATTACATTTTTCGTTTCGTAGCTGCGCAATCTACATTTCCTATAGATTTTATTAAACAGTAACCTCACCGATCCATTTTTCTTAATCTAGACAAATCTAACGATTTATATATATCGTTTTTTTTATTTTTATATATATGTACCAGATGTTTGATTTATGCAACATTTAGGCAAATATGTTACTCCTAGGTACAGGTAAAAATACGACATTAGATGGCAGTGCCAATTTTATAATATAAGCCTATAATTATATTTAAAATATGACATTTGTATTGTAAACTATTTTATGTGTAAATTTAACTTATACATAAAATGCATACTTTAAGAAGTTTTCAGGCTTTGTTCTCTTCAAAGAATATTTAAATCGTGTGATAAACCGTAAGACTTACTGTCCTAACTTAGTTAGGGAGAGTATGAGAATATTTTTTATATCTTAAAATTTTTATTCTAGTCCATTGTACATTTAAGCGGAAAATATTTCACAAACATTTTTCTATAACGTATTTGATATTAATTTAGTGAAATATAAAGACTATTAAATTATTAAATGCAAGCTCAATAAAGGTTACTTTAAATAACTACATTTTAAAATATAAAAACATTATTATACCCTAAAAATATTGTTTTTGTGATGACTGTGGGGTGTTTCGCAGCTTTTAACATATATTTATAATCATAGTTAGGCACTTTAAACTAACGACTTTATATAGATATTGTAACAGCTTTTATTTGTTAGGAATGAAACAAAATGTTTTGGAGCCTATTTAAACTTACAAGAAGAACTTAAACGCACATCCTGTATTAAATAAACCTTTAACGGGGTTTTAAGTAGTTTTAATATGCATTTTAATAATGGAAAGTCCGAAGAAGAAGTCATTAGCATAAATTTACTAAAATAAAAAGAAGATCAATTACAGTAACAAATTTTGTGTTGTTAATATCTACCAGTAATATATTTAATGCAGTAGTAGTTAATGAAATATCGTGTATAATTGTAATTATTAATAACTGGTACAAGGAAAGAAAATGACTTATCTTTAACTTTACCAAGAAATAAATTACATAATATTATAAATTAAAAGTCGACAAACATTTTATCTCCAGCAGATTTTCTTTAAATGTATGGATTATTGCTTCTTTATAAACTGGGGGGAAAATTATTACTAGGGAAAAATTTATAACTAAGGGAAAATGTAAAATGTGAAGATGAATTGGCAAAATTCATCTTCACATTTTTATGTGTGTATTATAATTAACACGAAAGTTTTATAATTTAAGCCGTGTCCAAACATTGCGAATACAAATAAAATCTTGAAATATTTTATCATCGCTATAGTATAGTAATGTTAATCTAACAAATGTCATCCCAAAACTATTGAGGTTTTAGGTTATTTTCTAATCGACTGCATAATATTATCATTATTTCCAACAATCAACTGTTTCCCGGGAAACCAACTTGTGAAAGTTGATATTTTGTAATTTTATGCAGTTCATATTTTATCAGCCCAAAAGCAACAATAAGAAAACAAACAGTGGCCAGACTTGTCTGAAATATGTATATTAGATGTGAGTCGGCTAAGACAAAGATGAAGTGTCAGGAAGATTGATGGTAACTCCCTACTTCCGTTTGTCAACTAAAAACAACTAAGTGAACTTTACTGGTTGTTAATTACAGAATCATATTAGTACTAGTACTAAAAGGCATGTGTCATGTATTGCGTTTTTAATAATCTACTATATTATGTAGATCTATAGTATATAGTTATGTTATTCGGTAGTTATTTTAATGTTGTGAAAGACAGGAATCCTTTGTTTATAAAAGATAGTTTACGACTTTGAAGACGTATTTATGTTTTATTTATTTTAATTACCATTCTGATTATTGATGTTTTCTAAGTAATCAACTATTTTATCTTAAATGTGTCACATAAACACTAAACAAAGCTTTGAGTGTGACTAAGCATATATATATATATATATACTGTAGCTAATAAAGTTAGAATTTAAAATAAAATACGCAAATACCCATGGGTACAATACAATATCACACATGCATTCTAGTAGTTGTGGTTCACAACCTACATCCGAGTGAAAACCAGCCTAGTCAAGAGCAAACCGTCTTATCTGATGGGTTTCTTGCTCCATCTTTACTCTTACTTACATATTTTTTTTGGAACCAACAAGAAGTGTGAATGTTGACTTTGGACTCTAAAATCCACATCCGTCTGAAACAGTTACAAAATATTCGGCAGCGAAAAAGCTCAAAACGAACTCTGCATCCTTTCGTCGTCAGGCACACCAAGGACAACTTACACAACTTACACTAGAAGATGAGGTTTCTCATTTTCTGGTTAGGTTCACAAGATGTGACAATCCTTTTAATTCGGTGCTCCGCTAAAATTTACTTCTGCAGTCATGCCATTTGGTTGATTCATACATTTATATTTATTGTAAAATTTTACTGTATATAAATAAAGTTTAAATAATAAACCTTGATAAACAAATGGCAGAGCGGTGTATATCTGAACTAATATAAATGTAATGTATTGGCTACTGCATCAATCCCATATGGGTAGATTTAATTGTTTAACAGGATTATTCCATTGATTTGACACTGAAATGCACTTTTTATATATGTGTTATCGAATAATTTTGATAAATAAAAATTCTGAAATATTTATATATTTAACATTAGTTTATTCGTGTTTTTATTGAAATTATAAGTTTTATTTGAACTGCATTTTATTTTAGTACCTTTTATTTGCACGCTATAATACAAACGGAAGTGTACACATTCAAAGTAGATTATTATGTATGAGTTTATGAAAAATTTAAATTAAAACTTATATTGTCTTTGTTTAACAGAAGCAAAACCACTCAACTACATGTATAATATGTACTTATTTTCCCTATAAGGTTACATGCATTATGCTTCCTCCTTATCTGAACACCCGGTTTGCTTTTTCGCTTGCTACCGTGTTGCACACTTTTTCAACTTTCAGCTACTGTAAACATGCCGCAGCACAATGTAGAGGAGCCAGTTTTAAACATCTAACCCGATTTAACAAGATTTTCATTAAATTTATATTTTTCGATTGAATAATAAAATATAAATAAAAAGTCCTGAAAAAAGTAACTGGGTTGGATTTGTAATTGCCGAAATTTTTTGTGAAACTTAGATAATACCACTTGATTGTTTCAAGTAGTATGTTACGAGATCAAAATCGGGTTTACTGTTGAGATCTCGTATTGTAAAATTGTCACAGACAATCGTGTTCTTTACTTATAATAGTTGGTATTTGTTCTTGCAAACAAAAACACATGTGCAGTTTGCCAAGAATTTCTTAAATATTTATAGAAAATCTTATTTAAGTATTTTAGGAGTATTAGAATTTATGTTAAGAAATTAATATTTTTTATTTTATTCAAATATATAAGTGATTCTTGTTATTAGATATCAAAATAACAAAAATTTAAAGATCTTCACAAACTTTAGTATTTGTAGTGTTTGTGTATCCCTTATTTTTTTCCAAAAAGTACTATTTCAATGAATTTATTTTATTGTCTTATTGGTAGATATATAATTTAATGAGTACCATCCATTCCTCAAGAAAAAAGCAAAATTTAACAGTAAAACAACATTGCTTGAGTATTGATATTGGAAAACAAATTGGTTTATAACAAAAAGTAAAGCCTTTGTGGAGTAATGGTTAAAGTCACAGCCACATTAAAGAGTACCTATTGTGAATTTCATTATATTACTTAATTATAAATTTATTAAAATATAAAAGAAATTTTAATATACTTAGCCGTTCAGCTACTTCAATAAAATTCATTTTCACCAAGGTAAATATAAAACGACATAGCGGATGTCCGAGAGCCACAGGCATATATTACATCTTGTATAAGATCTGAGAATGTTTATTTCTCCAACCAGAAATGCAGTGTTGACCAGACTCTATCTGCCTCAGTAGGCCAGATGTAACCAAACAACTGACGGCTGTTAACCTACTCTTGGTGCTTACTAAACTGAACTAAACAACGGGATCGTCACAATAATATCTGTGAGACGTTTTCAGACGTGATGCAACTTCCCTTAGTTTATAAATTTACTGTTTTGTAAGGGATTTCCTTGACGATATTATGGACGCTTTAAATTATTTGCATAAATTCCTACAACTGGTGGGTTAGATGTCTACATAAATACTGATTAAAGTTATTCTGCTTTGTATTTTATTAATTGAAGAGACTCAGTAAATGTTATAAATCTAAAACTGTACCAGTACATAATAAGTATTGCATAATCATCTGTAAGTGTATATATTAGCATCTAATGACAGTATACTTATGTGGTTATGTTGTGGGAGAAATCATTTTTAATTAGTACAAAATTATGTATTGCTTACATTTTACTCACGAAAATATGTGTACTATTTAATTTAATAAATTAAAACAGTGGCGTACAATCTATAAACAGCGTATGGAACCATATATAGATATTTCTATATATATATATATATATATATATATATATATATATATATATATATATATAAAAGTCAAGATCACTAAAGTAGAATAAATCAAAGTTTTCTGTATAGCAACAGTGAATTATTCAGTTGATGTTTGTCCACGGTCAGACACTGACAAGAAAAACAAGGTTACTTTGTACTGCGTCTGCTTTCTTTCACAAATACGTGTATTGATTTCAAATCAAATTGTTTATTTGTAAATTCATACCAACAGTTCTTTCTCAACACGATTGTGTTAGTTTGTATTTTTATTATGCAATTGGTGGTAGTGTAAAATGTAATTTAAGACATATCACATTGATAGTTTACTTACAAATTTTTGTCTAAGAATTCTTTGCAGCATGATACTTTAAACATTAAAATAAATATAGGTTCCATAACTTTACTGTGATCGAAAAGAAACGTTCTAAAACATAACATATTATAAAAAAGTAACATATAATTTGTAACGAAAAGGAGATTAATGTCTACATTGCACAACTATTCATGAAGGAAGCAGTATGCAAAATCTTGGATGATTCCATTCTCAAATGGGAGATCTGACACGATGTAACGGATTGTTTGCCTCGGCAATACAAATTCACTCTGTGAGCTTTCAGCACGGCCTCATCGGTACAGAGAGTCCGGCCCATCTACCCACTCTTGTGTGCGTACGGTTCAGAGTATCACTATTACTAGCAATACTAAGAAAGTAATTTTACGGTTAACATGTGATTTTATGGTCCTTTTCCGTTAAATCACCACCATTACTGTTGGGTTTCCGTTTATTCAACATCAATAAAAGTATTAAATACGGCTATTTAAATGTTCAACGCACTTTCAAATGTTCATTTCGGTTTTTTTGTTCTTCTAGGATGCATGCAAACGTTATATTACCTCCTAGTGATAAAAATAACCAACCACGGACCCGGCGACGTATCCAGACAATCAGTGTTCCTCGAGGTACAACTATGAATAATGTGTCAGCTTGCTAGTGAGTGGGACAGTAAAGAGCAGGCAGTGCGAGTGTTATAATTGAGATGTATTTTGCACAACCTGAAATTGTGTGGAATATTATTGCGGCTCAGTAACATTCAAGATTGTTTGTCGTGTTCAAAACGAGAGTCTGAAAAGTTCAAGCATGTGCGAGCGGATACTTTTTGACGTGTTCTTGTTTAGAGTACTAGACGATAATTTTATTTATATATTGTCGGAGCATAAAGCATTCTTTTGTGAAGTGTTGAGAAGACAAACTAAACATGAACCACAATACAATTGTTGATTCGAACATATATATGCGTGAGATATGAGAATACATTTTGATGAGCAGCAATGCGGTTATCGGAGGTTCTAATGCTACCGTTGAAATAAAGTTGTGTCGTTGAATGAAGGTACAACAGAGGTACATTGTTCCTGAATCAGTTAGGTTTTGAGTGGAATTTTCTGAAAAAAAGAATGTTTTGCTGTGTGAAATATTTTCCAAATTGATAAAAGAAAGAAAATATTAGTGATAATGGCTAAGTGCAGCTTATTATCACTGAATGGCAACCAACACATGTAAAAAAGCTGCTGATTCCAGCCAGACAGCCAAGCATTTATCAAGTCACTGGTCGCTGCCTTGTTGATTATTTAGTTAATTCACTCTTAATCCACTTGATCACTGTTTTAACCTCTGAATTGAGAAACTATACAAAATTTCAAGTCTAAAATCTTAATTTTAAAATCACAATTTTGTATTATTTTATTATTCCAACATAATTGACTAGAAAAAGAAGTTAAATTTCTAGAAAAAAATTCAATTTTATATTATATGTATAATAAGAAACAGATAAACCTAAAAAAAAGTTGATTTGTTCAAGTAACTGACATTGTCATTCTAATAAATTGTCAAGTACAACATCTGCCACTGTAAAAAAGCAGTAACACCTACCTGTTGATAACGCATTGTTGGCCGATATTCCTACAGTCTGTAGACTGTTTCACTCACTCTTTTTTTTGCAAAACAAAACTTGTCCTACGATTTTCAAAATGAACATATAGATAATTATGGGAATCAAACGTACTCAGTTAAACTGAACTTGTAATTTTTAATATTTATCCTGGGAATCAGCTGATCCCAGTGGAATGAGCTGGATTCATGATAATATAATTCCTGAAGAATTGTATCCAGCCAAACCAAACATAAAAATATTGTCATTTACTTAATTGATTATTTTTACGATATTATTTCTTCAATTCGAAATTGGACAATCATACAAACCAAACTGAAAAGAAAAACATATTACTCAACTTATTATTAGTAACCAACTAAACTCGGAATCTTTATTACTCCATTAGCTTAATGCCATACTTTAGAAAATGCACCATTCAAAGAAAGATATTTGAAACACTTGAATCATACATCAAGTGGTACTTTTTGGTACACAACAGGCAGCCACATGCAATGCAAGAGACATTATTACCTACAAAACACATCTGGTAAGGAAGTTATTACAAAGAAGCACAAAAATCCTGCTTCTTTGAACAGACTGGACAAGGCAGTGAACTACAAAGCTTCTTATATGAAAGGAGAAGAAAACATACATTCTCTCAGACCATTAAAGGAAGAAGGGGTTCAAGTTATATAAACGCTTCAGCCGGATTTTAATAAAATAAACTGTGAAAGAATAAACTTAAAGACAACTTAAAAAATCAAAGACCTGGAAATCAGTAAATTCCAAAACTCAAATCTCGTACGAACATAAGCTGAAATAATAGATTCCCATTCTCCTGAATCATCAAAAGGTAATAAACTAGATTTTTCACTAATTAATAACAGTTAAGTTAAAAAAACCAATTATTACCTTGAAAACAAAGTGAAGCAGATGAGGAAGATTAACATAGAGCATATTGAAAGCACCCATCTATACCCTCTATAGGATGAAGAACTAATAAAAAAACAAACCCTTTTACAAAGTAGCTCCAAAATATTGCACAACAATACAGTACTGCAGATGCAAAAATTCTCTCACTATTAATTGACTTCAAATAATTACATTTTGAAATAAAGTGTTATTAACTGAAAATAAGTCCTTGAAAGAAAGAATTATTACATACTCTTAGAACATGGTATCCACTGTAGAGGGTACATACTTACCAAGGACTGTTTCCCTAATGATAGTTTTTTTGGTTTTCATGATTCAAATTTGCATTTACCCTACTTTAAAACCGTAATACTGCCAGTTTTTTGGGAAAGGAATTTACTTATAGTGTTTTAAAGGCAGTGGTTGCAACTTTCTCCTAATGTATTTTGTATCTCATTAATTTTGGTATAAACATTATGAAGACAACACATTCATCGGTGATGTCATGGATGCTTTATTCAACATTATTGTACTAATAAAAAAATTATATCCTGCATTTATAAATACTATTATAAATAGACCTGACATACCAAGCAGACTTTTAAAGCTCACCAATTATAACTTAAGCTGGTTATGTAGAGAACATCAAGCAGTGTTATGTGATGTAAACTAATTTATTGAATGAAGAAGGACAATCAACAATACCAAACTTTTCTGAAGTTGTGACGCTCTGTCAAATAACGACCAACACATGACGAAAGGAATGCAATCAAGAAACATTTATAGATCACCCTATCCCACCAGACCTACTACACTATGAAAATGTAAAGTTAGGTGAGTCAAAGGTAGAATAAGTGGGGATTGCAAATGATGTACCAGGCGTTGAAGACTATGGTAGGGTGTTCTTAATCGGTAGCAAGTCAGTATATGCGACCTATCTCAGTTACTTTGAAGTAAAAGAAACAAGATCGGTAAAAAAATAAGAAACATATAAGTCAATTCATATAGTGGAATATTGTCACATTTTTTAGTTCATTGGAAGACGAAACTATAGAAATCTGAAAAGTGTTCTTATTTGCACCTGATGAGACCCTAATCAAACTACTCAACTTGGTTTTCATGAAGACTTGATTAATGCTTGCAGCAGAAATATCTAACACAAGGTTTTAGGGACTATGGAATCTTTATCCTGCCAATATGACCATACAAATATATGTCGTTCCATGCATATTATTCTGACGAACTCCACAAATAATTTGAAGACAATCGGACACTGATTGTGGAAAGTATTGATGGTCCATGCTGGTGAAATAGTTTTGGAAGTTACTTTTTGAAAGCAAAGGAAGTTCAGATAATTGGTGCCCAGAAACAGACACCTTACATAAAGAGAAGAAGAAAAACACTTTACCGTAATATTATAAAAATAGCTGGAATATTGTATGCTCCCAACTATTCATACCGGTGTACTCTTAGTGTTGCATGTCTTCTATTGAAGTACTAGGAACAATGACTACTGGTAGCAAAGTGAAGGGAGAGCACAAAAATAGTCTGAAGAAATTAGAAAACTTGATAGTTTAACAAAATTAAAAACTCCAAGTCTTTAAACAATCAGATAAGGTACAACTGTCAGTATTACATGAATACTAAGTAAATAAAACCACCCTTTATATTTGTAATGCGACTTACAAAAAAATATAATATTTCCTACTTTTTAATTCACTTTATAGTGGCCATCACACGGAATACTCAGCCATTTCCTTACATCTCCTCATATAAAGGAGTATCGACAAAACAAACTTGAAGTTGCAGGGACCCATAAATGAAAGAATGCAGATTGTAAATGTTTAGATACCACGCAGAAACAAAAATTCAGATTATTAACAACCATATTACTCTGCATAATGATTAAAAACCATCTATTCTACACCAAAAGTTATAGAAAATAAAATATAATAGATATACTAAGCCTCATGCTACAAACAGGCAAAAACCTTTGTTTTTAGTACTCAATGAATATGGTCTTTATCATAACGCTATAGTGAATACAAAACTTGATGGATGTAATCTGCTAGCTGAATTCAGTAGAGAAGATCACGAACTGCGAATTGTTGCCATTTAAGCAAGAGACAATACAATTGCGAATACAGAGGCTAAATCTTTCTTTTCATTACTTTCTGAATATATGTCTTGACTCTCTGATAGATGGACTCTCTGATCTTGACTCTCATATGTTAGTTTGCTTATTTAAACGCATATGTGACAGATACGGCCAAATACAAAATAATTGAATCGGAAAAAGTAAGCGCTCTGTGGTGTAATGGTAGCACATTCACCCGGAAAGTGAGAGATCCGGGTTCGACTCCCACAATTTAATGTATATATATATATATATATATATATATATATATATATATATATATATATATATATATATATATATTATAAGTGTGGGTTAGCTAAATATTATTATACGTTTCTGTGGTGTTTGTAGTTTCTGTCGACTTTTTTACTTCTGATAGTGCAATTTTCGATCCTAAATACATAGTAATAATTCCATAAAAACTTTTTTAACACTTTATACTTTCATAATTATTTTCAACTTGCTTCAGCCTTTTTTACGTTTTAATCGTGTGCTATTATTACTGTCACTTTCACTAGAACATTCTTTTAGTTGTAAACATATTTTAGCAAACTATAAACAACAAAACAAACAGGACAGCACAAGTGATAAATTTATTTACAGTTGTTTAGGTTAGAATTCAATAGGAATATACAGTGCTGCTCTTTGCTACATATAAGTAATTTGAAAAAAAACACACACATTTCCAGGAGAAGAGGTGTTACTCACAGGGATATCTATTTGAAAATTTGACATTACCGTGGTTATTAAGAGATTATGAGTGGTTTTATGCGTATTGTATTTCAGCCTTCTAAAACAATTTAATATGTCAAACTCAATTATGGTCAAAAATGGACATGTGTTGTATCCCAAAAGACCGATTCACTTATTCAAGCCCAGTAGTGTTGGAACAATTGGTTTTAGCTCGAATGTTTTCTTATTCCCTCATAGGGATTTCAGATAGTCTACAAATAAAGTCTAGAGCAAGTCTGCCGTAACTCCAACGATCTCCTATTTAAAATGTTGATGAAATTATTAGAATGTTTCAGGCATTTTAGTTTATCACACATTTCGAATGTATAAACGTAATAATTTTCTATTCCCTTTGGTCTAAATGTGATCTGTACAATATTAGTACATACAGACACTGAGTCTTACCTACAAGAGCCATAGTAGACAGGGACAGAGAAACTTTTGTTTGGTGGCAAAATATTAATGGCACCTTAATTATTTCATTAACTTAATCACCGTATTAATCCGGAATGCTTCCTTCCCAACTAACTCACACCAGAAACATGAGTGGAATATTCGTATGAGACATAGGAACAACTAACCTTCAGCCGTAAACCGTATAAGCTGTCCATCATAAACCTAAAATTATTGTTCGATGCGTTCAAAAGATCAGGCGCTCAATGCGATATGGAGGTAGTAATATTGACAAATACATAGGATATGGTTTCCACAAACCGTTCACTACTTGTTCTAGTTTGTAAACGTACTCGAACAGTTTGAACACTACAAGCAATATAAGGTTTCTTTCCTACATTAAAAATGAAATATTGACGCGAAGATTAGTAATCTGCAATAAGGTTTTTTGCTAGATAGATAAAGTAAATCGAGTCTTCAACCTAGAAATTTTACTTTTTAAATGTTAGTAATATTAGTGATACGAAGTAATTCGTTTGGTTTAAATGTACATTTTATTTAAACCATATAAAAAACTCAGTTTAATATAACGTAAAAATAAACACTAAGGAAATTCACACAAGATAGAAATACCGGTAAAAGGTATCGACGTTAGGCAACGGTATATATTACAGGCACCCGATATCATCAGAGTCTGTGGTTATACTTACTTACGTCCTAATAATCACTAAGTTGCACGTTTTAATGTACAATTTATTTTTACACGTTTAATTTTCATAGATGAGAATCTCTTCAGGCCGTAATAAAAATTGTTTACGTAGAACAGAAAACATTTATGACATGATTGAATACATCAATAATTGAGTTTCTTCAGTAACAACAGTCTCTGTTTTTGTTCTTTTTTGGTGATAATACTAATAATTTTCTTTTTTATTATCGTATAATGAGGGCGCTGGTAAAATGAGCCCTGTTTATCCAAAAATAATCTAACAATATTATTACTGAAAGCGACAAGTTTACTAACAATTACTGACTAAATACAGTAAAACGAATTAGTTTGTTATTGTGATAAAATATAGCTTTATCACAGCCTTTATGATGTGTAATATATGGTCAAACATTTTAAACTACAATGTGTACGGAATGAACGGGACACATGGGGCTGGATACCGCTGAGGTGGTAGTAATGAATAGAATTTGCGATTTGAAAAGTTCACTTATAATATTTACCTATAGCATATTATCATAAAAGCACCATTTTTAGATGTTAACAATAAAATAACATATAATCATGTTGCTGCCAAATAGAGTGATAATAAAATAAATGATATCATGGGGTGAGCCTGAGCCTAATGGTTCCAATGTTCTACGGGAATTTTGCATAGGACTTAATAATTATTAAATCTTTAAAATTGACTACCCTTCACGAGATGTCGACTCACAAGCGCGGGTGTCAACGTCTTGGCTCGACATTGCAACTGCAGTCAGAAAAAGTGAAGATTAGTAGGCTAGAAGTCTAAAACATGAATGCTGGAAGCACTCGAAGTCGTACTCATAGTTAAAATCAAACTTGGAGACTTTAAACTCTAAGTTAAACTCGCCTAAAACAAAGTCACGACGGTATCTATTTATCGATACACCTTAATATTCATGACAACTTGGTCTCGTCAGAAGGACATCACCACAATATATCCATATTAATTTGTGAAATAAAACATCAACCAAGGTAAGTTACTTTACTATTTACAACTTTACTTTATATTACATTCAAAACATCGGATTTGCCTTTTATTATAACGAGTAATGAGTAACAGGGTTGCGAAAATATGTATTACATAAAATACAACTAAATAACAGTAAAAATGCACGTCATGGCTTTTTCGTAATGCTTTTCCATTCACCAACCGTATTAGTGAAATTGAAATCTTAATGTCTTTCTCATAAAATATTGGAGGTATCAATTCTTAAGATATAACGTTACATTATACTGTTAAACCAACACTAAATATTTTTCTGATCATTTATTCCCAGATTATCGGCGAAGTATACTTGGCGCCAGCTGTTGTTGTGAGATAGGGAAAGCTGTTGGTGAAATGACAAACTGAGCGGACTCAACTGGATAACTCCGGATCCTATCTCAATAACCCTATGTAATCCTGTTACCAAACTGTTCTCTGGAGTCTCGACTATCCTACTATTACTATAGTCTATACTATACTATCTATAGACTATAATACTATTCATTCGCATGTCGTATTTTCTAATTAGATATTTTGGTTATTAACATACAACACCTGAACGAAACGATATCTTCTACTAATAAATATAGAATTCGCACCTTTTCAGACAGGTTTTTTCCTTTTTATCAATAGCTATTTGACTAAGTAACAATATTATTTTCATAATTTTATTTCAAAGAGATGAAAGACTTAGTCTAGTATAACATTTCAATGTAACTAAAACCATAATGTTTCTATGGTTTTCGATGTTTGGTGTGTGTAAAAAACCATGTTAGTATTTGAAATTTATGTTCTTACTAGTATATTTTATGTTATCATACATCTCACTTTTTAAAATTATATACATCGTATAATGGGGTTTTAATTAAAATATGTAGTAAAATGGTAGCATAAATCTGTTGTAGATACAATAAATTAGTTAAAATTTTCAGAAAGATATAATTTTATTAAAAGTAAATTTAAATTATTTACAAAAAAAATAAAAAAAACTTTCTGAATGAAAAAAAAAGATGAAAGTTTAGTTGAGTAGTAACCAATAGTTGAAGGAGCTCCGCCGTCAGTGCTGAAGATTAATGGCGTTTCTTGTCTATACAGCGAGAATGGTGAAGCGGGGGAGGAAATATTACAGGGGTATTCTTGCAAAGACAGTTAAGTTTTTGAATAATGCATAACCAATAAGTTCTTGGTTTCGACAATCCAATTTGACATGTATATTGAATTCGCTTGTTCAAGAAATATTAAATGTTATTATTCAAACAGTTTGAAGGGTTCCTTGTTTAATATAATATTTTCATACGAGTGATTTTTATAATTTACTCAATATTACTTATTTAAGTTAATTTAATTTAAAAAAATTAATACACACAAAGTTTCTGATAGCAGCAGAGAAAAAAATTTATATTTTAAATAATCTTGAGAATTTTTTACGATTAAAAAAGAAATTTGTACCTGTAAGGTACAGTAATTAGGACTTGTATATAAAATAAAATGTAAAAAGCTCACAAATTTGTACAGCTTTATAATTCGTAATGTGATTCTAACTTTCAAAAGTATGACCTCTTTATTAGGAAATACAAAATGGTTGAGATGAAAAAAGATATAACGTATATTTATTATTTAAATAATGGCAAATAGCTAGGAGATAAGCTTAGATTCAACAATTAAAAAAAATTTAATGTTTCAATTGATCGTTGTTCAATCTTTAAATATCTGTATTACATAATTTGTAAGACAAATTTTTCAACGTTTTTGTGTGTTAATGATTTTCACTAGAATATGTTATATATATATATATATATAATACTTAGTTTAAAAATGTTAATTGAGGTCATTTAAACTTTAAAATAAATGTATAAAAAAATTTAATAAATTCTGTGATAAAAATATTATTGGATAGTTTGTTCTAAATATTAAGGTATAAGGATTTTTAAGATCGGACGATTATTCACCGAAATATATAAATGTTTACCAAATGAATGATATTTTAAAAAGGAAGTTTTTAAAAAAAATATTGAAACTATTTTTAATATATAAACTATTAGGACCAAACATTTATACTGTTTCATAATTTTATCTTAAGTAACCCTGAGACATAGAAATTAAAAAAAATAAAATACAGACAAATTGACAGAAAACGGAGTGTGAAACATCATACTGTATGTTCACTAACATTTTTTCATTATTTTGAATGTGGGAATAACCTCCTGAAGTTTGGCTGCCTACATAAGTAACACTCTGTATATCGTATTTTAAAGACTTTATACGCTAAGTTAATAACTCAATTATAAATGAGAATTTAGTTAAATATTATTTAACACGATATGGAAATATTTCATAATAAAAGAAAAAACTCACAACACCTTTGAGACAGAGTTATTGATAAAGACTTACAAACAAAACAAATGAATTTGAAACCAATGGATGGATTTGTATCCATCATCCATCCATTATCATCCATCCGGATCAGACATGGTACAGAACAAGCTTGTTACCTTGCCAATATTTGTCCGTGGACAAACATCTGAATAATTCACCGTTTCAATACAGAAAACGTTGAATTATTCTACTACAATCATTCATCTCCACTGACTTGAGTGTAAAATTTTTAGAAGTATTGTTTATTTAAGTATAAACATATAAAAATATATATTTCTAAACCAAAAGTAAAAGTACCACTCATTATATAATTGTAATAAGTTTTGTTGTTTGATCATTGCGATTTTACACAATATATAAGTACACCATACGTCCTCGTGTCGCGTAACAGGCCTCGCTGAGACTGCATGCAAATTTTAAAATATATTGCTGATTGGAGAATATATAACTAATTTGCATATTTTTGGTCGTATAAGAAACTAACTTCTATATTAACTTTAGTTCCACATGTTACACAAATCCCTCAATAATTAAAATAATTTTCAGTAACATATCTATGATTTTTTGTGAAATTTCTCTCTGAAACATATCATTAGTAGCTAGGTTAAAAAGGGAAAATCAATTTATTCCAAAGGGTAAATTGGTGTTTATAATACGATTCAAATTTTACTCAAAAATAGACAAAATGTTAGGTTTTCTAAAAGAATATTTTTTAATATTTATTTTAGTTAGTAATTACTTTAAATGTGTTGAAATATATAAATCTTTAACAATACATTTCAATATTTTGTAAGTGTATGTAAGATATATTTCGCAATCTTCAGAAGCAACTGTTGAGAATGGGGACAGATAAATCTGCTAGAGCGAGGTAACGAACTGGCCATGTCTGCTCCGCACAAGAAACTAAGTGCCCTCGGAGGTTTCCTCAGTTGAATTACTTTTCCAAGAGTTCTCTACCTCATACACAGCGTACATTTTCTATGAAGTTTCATCTTTAGTTTACCAATTCTTGCCTTTGGTTCAATCATAAATAACTTATTATAGAGTGCTTCTGACTGTCTGCATATACGAATACTTTTTGTTATGTGAAGAGATTTAGACAAAATAAAATTGAGAATATTCTATTACATATTATACTTTAGTAGTAGCTATCATATACTTTTCTGTTGCAATGTCGTAAAATACTTGCTTAAGATATTTTGTGATGTGCTTAAATAATATTGAATTATTTAGTAGTATCAGAATTAATATAATAACTAATTTAAATAGTTTTCTATATTTACTTATAGTTTGATGTTAATGTTTTTATGCATGATTGTTGTTAAAATTATTATTAGCTATTTGTTTTGCCTTAACTCGTGTTTACGTTGTTATATGAAGCATATCTTTAAGTTATTAAAAGATTAAGTTAGTTTCCGTTAAATTTCAATAGGTGTTAATATAATCTTGACAACTTTTTTGTGTTAGATATACAGTATAGTAGTATTGGTATACGAATATATCCTTTTGGTTTGTGGGCCAAAGGTATAGATAAATTTCCGTTACAGTTCATAATAACTGGCATTTTAAATTTCACACATCAAAAAACGTTGGCTCCTGCCACCACCTGTACTGTATATATAATGCTTCATAATATCATATAGGTTTTATTAAGCATATAAAAAAAGTTATCTGTGAATTTATGCGATATTTCCTGCTGAATAATAGGAAATACCCAATAATGATTATAAATAATTTTAAATGGCATACTAAACACTCCAGAAACAAGAATGATTAATAAAATGACTTCTAATTTGAGTGAGTAAATTTTCTAAATTGTATTGTGAAATCACAAAATGCCAGTATTTAATATGGGCTCCCTGTCCTCTAAATACGTGTGTATAAAATATAAAGTATAATAATATTCTTGAATAAATTTGAATGAAATAAATTAATAGGCTTCTTCTCAAAACTAATAAAATAATAATTATAAACTTCTTTCAAATAAAATTCTCAAACAAACTAAACAGTTCTCAACAGGAATTTTTCACAAGTTCCTACAGGATATGGTGCAGCACCTGCAGCTCTTAATTTTTACTACAATCCCTTTAATTTCAATGAAATTTTAAGTTCGACTTTAAATAAATTACTCCTTTACAATTTATATATATTATAGTCCTCACTCAACAGAATTGGATCGTTAATTTCAAAGTTTTCAATTCCAATTTCAAATTAATTCACTTCTTAATTTTTGCAAATTTCAAATTTAGAAAATTTTAATAATTCAGTCAAAAGTACTTAGCTCTTTGGTCGTGAAGGTCTTGGAGTTCGGTATTAAAAATAATTTATACCGACGGATCCTACGCCCGACACTAGTTTTAAACTCGCACTAAAAGACTTTACTCTATCGCTTCTCAACTCGGAATGGTAGCAGAGCGTGGTTTCTCGGCCAGCACCGACTACGCTCCTGTTCCTGCAGGCCTGTTTAAATCTCTCTCAACGCAGGTTCGCCCCCTAACAAAAGATTGAGTCCACTGTAAACCTATTGTTTAGCATTCACTGCCATCAAGTCAGGTCTAGACCAGATTCCAAGCGCGTTGTGCCTGCCGCTGGATTACAATATAAATTTACCTTTTTATTCCCTATCCATTTACAATTCTAAAATAAGATTTTTGTCCTTTTTTTTGCTAATATTTTTAATTTGAAATTTTATTTATTAAATTTTAATTTTTATTTAAAGTATACCATGTAATTGGTATACACACCCCCCCTTAAAGCGCTTGGTATCTGCCAAGTTTTATACTTTAAGAATTTATCTCACATCCTTTAGAAATTGTATTTCCACCTAGCCTTAACATGCATCATAAAATCTACAAAACCTTTTTTTTATTTATAATATTTGTTTTAATTTATTTTTGATAAATAGTTGTAAGAAGAGGCAGCATACTAGTTGTCAAGTTATTTTAACCAAGCGTTAATTATTAAAAATTCTTTTTAAAAGAGTCCATACATTATCAGATTGTTTTTCGAAAACTTAAACAATTAAGTTCCTCAATAGAAACCTTGACCTAAACTATGGCAAATATTAAGAGTCCAATTGCCACCTACCTTTTTACAATTCTAAGTCCTACCACAAAGATAGTCCATCCAGATAATCCTTCACAATGGGTCGAACGAGGAAGACGGTGATTGTTGTTCTGGGATGTTTATTGCAGGTCCGGTCTGTTATCAGTTGGGTCGTCCTTGGAACCTTCGCCCTGCACGACTGTGTGTCCTTGGCTCGCCCATTCACTGGTTGACGCAGCTTCATATAGAATTAAAACATATCCCCAGACGGGGGTGTCAGTTCTTATTTTATTATTTTTACCTATACCATTGTTTATCATAGACATAACAGTCTTTTTTTTCCCCCTCTTCCTTGGCATAAATTTTATCAGACTAACAAGTTTAAATTAATATTCCAACATTCGTGTTAGTTATTAATTTACATACAAACATAAATAACACATGTTAATAACATTAATTACGGACCATGAGTTTCGGATTTGTGCATTATTCAGAAAAATAAATACAGAATTGTTTTAATACACTCCTCCTCTCCCAAACCATGTAGTTATCGCAACTGTTTACTTCACCTGTGCCCTTTTATCCAAATTATTAAACTTTTTATTCCTCTTGAGGTTTCTTCATGTTTAAAATACATTTTTACAAGATTACAATTCAAGTTAATATTTACAATTTAAACAGGGCTATAGAATTTCCTCAATTGTTCAATATATTTTAATTTAACCTTCCTTGTCACTGAAATTTCTCAAATCAAACATACATACATACAGCGTACATCTAATATAGTTTTTCTTCATTCCTTACAACTAATTTAATTCGTCATAATTTTTAATCAGTTCCTTTTTTAAAATTTTTTTTGTAATTCATATTATTTACCCCTCGGTAATTATTTTGTTTTGTTATATTTAAATATGCATTCTTCTTTCCCCAGTGGGTTTCACATCCTGCAAGTGTATTCTACGGAACTCATTCAATTCTTTTAAATTTTGAACTACATATGAGTTGGAGCTAATAATTGAAATTATTCTGAATGGTCCTTCATATTTCAGATCTAGCTTATATCGCTGATTTGTAATTCTACAATAGACTACATCATACATTTTTAATTGCCTGTGATTTCGGTTGTATCGGTTTCTTCTCGAATTCAGCTCATTCTGTCTTTTTAAATTTTGAATAGCTTCAACCATCTTTGCATTCTTATCTTTGCTCCATTTTTCATCACAAATATCTTTAATTTGCCATTTTAGTGACAAACCATCATTTGCTGTGAAACTGAACATTAATTCAAATGCAGACGACTTATGCTTTCATTGTGACAAGTATTTAGGGCCATTTGCACATGGTACAAATCCTTGTCCCAATTCTTTTTACAGTTATGATAATAAGCTGTCAGAATTTGATTTAAATTTCGAATTTGCCTTTCACTTTTATTTCCTTGAGGAGTATAAGGTATAATGGTCCTTTGTTTTATGCCCAAATTAAACAAATAATTTTTGAATTCCTCGCTGACAAAAATATGTTCCATTATCCGTCACGAATTCTTCAGGCAAAGAAAAATTTTTGAAAATATTATTTTCTAATGCATTAATTACATTAACTGAGGTGCATTTCCTGAGTGGCATTATCCAATTATATTTGGTGAAGTCATCTACTGCTATCAGGATGTATTGCATTCGATTGGAAGATGCAGGTAATGGCCCATAAATATCCATATATAACTTCTGCATTGGGCGACTGCTCAGATTGCTGTTCAAAGGTCCTTGGTCCCTCCAGTTGCTACTTTTTGCTTTCAAACATACTTCACAACATTTTACATTATTTTTCACTTAATCATTTAGTTTAGGGTGATAAAACCTTTCATTTATTTTCTGTTGTGTTTTTAAAATGCCGAAGTGACAGCCAGACAATGAGTTGTGATAATACTCGTATACAACCTTGAATAAGTGCTCAGGTAAATAGATCCTTTTAGAATTGTTTTTATTGTTCACATAAAATAACACCCCTTTTTCCACACTGTAAACATCACTATTGGTATAGTTCAATACACCCTCCATAATTTTAGTTATATTTACATCCTGCTTCTGATGCGTTTTAAGTCCATAAAGCTAAAAGGCATCGTACTTATACTATTTATAGACACTGTTTCCTCTCTTATTACTAAGTCCTTATTATTTACAGTTTCATTGTTCATTTTTAAAGAGTTATCGTTCATCTTGTCCTTATTCACTAATTTTTCTAGTTCATGTAACACATTGTTGTCAACTTCACTATCTTGAAATAATCTAGATAAATAGTCCGCTACTGGGTTCTGATTACCTTTAACATGCGAAATTTTAAATGGTAGAGACAATATAACCTCCACCCAGCGCCCTAATTTTCCTAACTTGCGAGAGTGGGACAATACCCAAGCCAATGCTGAGTTGTCGGTCACTAAGTTGAATGGTCTCATTTCTAGGAAATTACGGAACTTATTTATTGAACAGACTACTGCCAAAGCTTCCTTTTGATAGGTAGTAAGTTTCACCTCACTTTCATTAAATTTCCTCGAATAATAGGCCACCGGTTTTAAATGTCCATTATCCGCTTCCTGTAATAAACAGGAACCGAGGGCCTTATCACTCGCGTCGCATTGGGACTGTGAACTCCTTGTTGAAGTCAGGGATGGCTAACACGGGGGGACGGGTAACCGCTCGTTTCAGTTTATCGAACGATTCCTGACATTTTTGGTCCCACATAAATTTGGGCGACTTCTTCCTCATTTCATTGAGTGGATGAGCTATTTCCGCATAATTTGGAATAAACTTAGAGAAATAACTAGTCATCCCTATGAATCTCGCAATACCCTTCTTGTCCCGGGGTCTCGGAGATTCTAATAACGTCCGTGTACGGTCAGGGTCCATTCTTTATAGTGTCTTTGGAAACCAAATGTCCCAGAAATTTAATTTCATTATAACAAAATTTTACTTTCTCCGGATTCACAGTAAGATTATTTTTCTTTAAACACTCTAACACTTGTTTCAAATGCATATAATGTTCCTCCAATGTCTTCGAATACACAATAATATCGTCCAAAAAGGCGAGAGTGCAAGTGAATCTCAATTCTCCTAAGATTTTATTCATAAATGACGACAAGAACCCCACTTCCAATTAATAATCCAAAAGGAATTCTTTTAAAGCTGTAACTTCCGAAAGGTACCGAGAACGTAGTTAACTCCTGCCTTTCCTTCGCTAAACTTATTTGATAAAAACTTTTGGTTAAGTCTATTACTGAGTAATAATTGTTTCCCTTCAAATGGTAATATAGTTTCGTGCATGTCGCCTATAGGATAACTCACTCCTTCCAACTTCTTGTTTAACTCCTTGTAATTAATCTTTCCGATTTTCCATCTTCCTTACCTACTAAAAAGGCTGGACTCGAGTACTGACTCACACTTGGTTGAATAATGTCCTGTTCCAAATTCGTCAATAATTTTTTTTATTTTTAATTGTTTAGGTGGATTCAATGGATATGGTCTAAGTTTTACGGGTTCATGATCTTTAACTTTTAATTTATACTCATAATCTAGAGTTTTGCCAATTTTGTCGGTAAATACCGTTGGAAATTCCTTTATAATTTTTATTATTTCATTACTGGCCTCTTCGCATCCTATTTTATAAGTGTGATTGGTGTTCATACACGCTACTGTAATACTTTGCACAAATTTTATACACTTCTCTACATTAAAGTCAAATCGACAACAATTATTTTTCAAGTCTATTAACAAACCAGAATGTTTTTATAAAGTTCGCTCCTAAAATTGCCCTTTTGGGCTAAGTCCTTCACTATAAGAAATTCCACTTTCCAGGTGAACATATCTATTTTAATTTTTATATTTACACTGCCGATTACGGAAATTTTTTTATTTTCAGCACTCATACATGTCAGGTTAGATAACTGGTAACACTTTACAATCTTATTCTCTAATAATAGTTTATACAGTTTATCACTTATTATATTTATATTACTACCAGTATCTAATAATACATTTAATGATATATTCTTGCCAAAATCTATTTCTAAGCTGGGCAATGAACTGATATTTTCAGAATTTTTCTTTTGCCAAGTATGATTTAATTTAGCAGAAAATTCATGTGAATTTTTGTTGGACACAATTTTAGGTAACCGGGAAAGTTCGCCCTTCCTTAACTCATTGTTCGAACTTTCCCTACTAACGTGTTTTTTGACTCCTGTACATCAAGACCTACATTTTCGGGGTTAATAGCTGGAGTGTGGTTTACAATAGGTCTCCGCTGGTTTACAACAGGTTTCCTGTTTAGCTCCCGGCACTGATAAGCATAATGACCAGGTCTATTACATTTATAACAAGTTATTGTTTCTTGCCTCGCCCTGATCCTGTTAACCGATACATTATACTTCCTATTCACATTCAAATTATTCCCTGTTTTTCCTCACGTTGTCAGCATAACCTACATTATTCGCCCTTATACACATCTCATCCAGTTCGGAATATGTGCTCGGATTTCCCATAAACACTAGTTTATTTCTGGTTTCAGGATTAATTCCCACCTTAATTAATTCCACAACATCCCTTTCATTTATATTACAACAAAGTACTTCTACTGATTCCTTAATGTCTATAATGTAGTTGGATAAGCTTTCATTATATCTTTGGGGACGGTGCACCTTTTCAAATTTCAAAAGTTCACGCTGATGATATGGTACGAAATAATTCAATAATATTTCAAGCATTAATTTGACCGTGACATTGTCCTGTTTTATTTCCAATAGTTTCGACAAAAAAGCTCCCTGACTATGTGAAATCGCAATCTCCATAATATCCTCTTCCGTACATTTAGTTTCCTTTTTAAGTTTCAAGATTATTTTAAAGATATCTAATAATTCTTGAACATTTAATGCATCGCAGATTTTTAACTCCTTCAAATAACGCTCAATGGGGTTCGGTAGTTTATTATAACTTAAATGTGGCCGTCCCGAAACAAACACATCATCTCTCATATTTAGACCAGACTTATCTTTCACTTCCGGTTTACCAGCCTCTTCCAGCTCACCTTCTATTTCCAGATTGGAATCAGATAACGTGCGCACCAAGCTATCAGATGTTTCCTTGTCAATTTTTAGGTTTTTTATTTTTAACAACAATTCACTTAATATACTATTCCGGTTTTCAACATGTTTAGCTATATCCTTCTCTTCGATTTTAAACAATTTACTTAAGTTAGTCAGACGGCGCTGCCAATGATTTATTTTTGTTTCACACCTAACTATGTCCAATGTTAGTCCCTGTTTCAATGGATTCCTCCAGTCTAGTTCCTAATAGTTGGGTTTTCTAACTTAATTTTATCACATTCCTCCTTGAAAACGACCTTTCCACTCAGGTTCAAATAATTACTATTTACATCAAGACTTATTAACTGCCGTAACTTTTTCCTTAAATCTATCACCTTAAGACTAGGAGACACTTCCACACCTCTTAACCTAATTTCATAGTCCAATTCCTCCTTGGTTAACAAGTCCACCTTAAGTGCCATTTTAAAAGTTTAATATTAAACACTTTATAATTTTCCAGTATCCAAGCCACTTATTAATTTACAACCACTAAGTTCAATTTTATTAAGGTTCACCAGAATACAAGCAGAGTGGCGCACTTATTTGTATACTGAATGTTAATATACAAAATTTTTTGTTTTTATTATGATGACCCTAAATAGTCTCGAACACATAAGATTTAAGTAGATACTGGTGGAAATTAAAACTGCACTCCCCTTTTTTTTATTCAGGTTTATTAAATCAATTCAAATGTCAATTATTAACCTTGTATTCCACCAAATCAATGTTTTTGAACAACAGGTTAAAATTACTACTTCATTTGGCATGGCACTTTCGATTTAATATGGGCTCCCTGTCCTCTAAATACGTGTGTATAAAATATATAAAGTAAAATAATATTCTTGAATAAATTTGAATGAAATAAATTAATAGGCTTCTTCTCAAAACTAATAAAATAATAATTATAAACTTCTTTCAAATAAAATTCTCAAACAAACTAAACAGTTCTCAAACAGGAATTTTTCACAAGTTCCTACAGGATATGGTGCAGCACCTGCAGCTCTTAATTTTTACTACAATCCCTTTTAATTTCAATGAAATTTTACGTTCGACTTTAAATAAATTAATCCTTTACAATTTATATATATTATAGTCCCTCACTCAACAGAATTGGATCGTTAATTTCAAAGTTTCAATTCCAATTTCAAATTAATTCACTTCTTAATTTTGCAAATTTCAAATTTAGAAAATTTTAATAATTCAGACAAAAGTACTTAGATCTTTGGTCGTGAAGGTCTTGGAGTTCGGTATTAAAATAATTTATACCGACGGATCCTACGCCCGACACTAGTTTTAAACTCGCACTAAAAGACTTTACTCTATCGCTTCTCAACTCGGAATGGTAGCAGAGCGTGGTTTCTCGGCCAGCACCGACTACGCTCCTGTTCCTGCAGGCCTGTTTAAATCTCTCTCAACGCAGGTTCGCCCCCTAACAAAAGATTGAGTCCACTGTAAACTATTGTTTAGCATTCACTGCCATCAAGTCAGGTCTAGACCAGATTCCAAGCGCGTTGTGCCTGCCGCTGGATTACAATATAAATTTACCTTTTTATTCCCTATCCATTTACAATTCTAAAATAAGATTTTTGTCCTTTTTTTTGCTAATATTTTTAATTTTGAAATTTTATTTATTAAATTTTTATTTTTATTTAAAGTATACCATGTAATTGGTATAATAATATAATAAAAATAATATATAATAAAAAACAATTTATTTACTAGTTGAAGGAAAGGGGGAGGGACTAATTAGCATTAAATTATGTATTATTACCATTACGAACAACATCATATTGCCTCCTGACCCAATACAGGCTCCATGTCATGTCAATTTCATCCAAAACTGAGATATATAGCGTAATAAATCCGACATAAGAGACAACCCTGATTGAGTTCATGCAAAATTTAAAAAAGTTTTATTATTTTTTAGACTGTTGTTTGTGATAAATGGATCGTTGAAGCAAGATGTTATTTATTTCACCGTTTTCCCTTAATGCACTGTTAAAATGCCATATCACAATGTCAAGTAAGCCAGTTGGAAGTACTATATTTGAAAAAAATCACTGCTTTGTTCATTCAGGTTGTTTTATAACATTTTTTGAATAGTATTTAAACGTATTCACAATTTAATTTAGACAACATGAAAGCTTTCCACTTTCCGGTCTAGGGTTTTACTAGGATGGAGAGGATACAATTACCTTAGATATTTTTTTGTACCAACCAATAACTCTGCACTATTCGAAAAAAGTCCTTTTATGTGAATTCAATGAGGTAAATGGTGTAAGTAAGATATTAACATTATCTTATTACGTCTTAGTTTTTATGGCCTCTAAAGATCTCCGCAGTCTGAATATATTTCGATGTATGATAACTTTCAGTCTTTAAGGACATGCGGCCTTAGGGAACTCATGGTCTCAGATAAATTCACACTTCGAGAAGTTACCCCCCTCTCAGAGCTGAAAGTTCCTTAGGGTATTTTTGACCTTCTTGTCTCTAGAAACTCTTTAGTCTCTAGAAATATCAAACAGTTATATAGGGTTTTACCGGTCTCTGGATGCAATCAACCTCTATATATGAAACCTCTATAAAGGAAATTTGGACTTTGGCATCTCTGCCAGCCTCTGATAGCTCCTCTACTCTTTAAACTTTTGTTCTCGATTCTCTGAGAGCTTTAAGCATCTAGAAGTTCCAAATATGTATTAAACAAGACACTGTAAGTGTTATTATTGAGTAAGATTAATGATATAGAAAAGATTATAACCACAGTACCATAATTGTTCGCTAAAACCTGTGTTGTGGGAAAGGAGAATAAACACACCAGATATAATAAAATTGTAATTTAGCTGTTTTTGGTCTTGGTACATTTTAAACACTACGTTCATATATCTATTAACAAAGGACTATGCTATATTAAGCGTCACTTTTATTTTTAAACTTAAATATGGTTCAATAGATTTTGTATATATGAAACGTATAATAATGTAAGATCTCACAATAATATAATCTTTAGTGTTTGGTGGAATGTTTGTTTCTATTGAATGAAAAAGATAAAATATTCTATTTTAAAATATAAAAGATCTTATAACTTTGTTATAGTTATAATAGTTTGATTGACATGGCATTAGAAATATATCCAATCAAAAAGAAACATTAAAAGCCGGAAGTAGACCATTTTTTCCTGACATTAAAGAAACATTATTTTACTAAATTACAAATAAAGCTAAAAAGTGTAATGACTAACTGGAAACTTTTTTAAGTTTTCCTCTCGAGTGGCAATAAGTTTTAATACGCGTATTAAGTACCATTCCAATAATATGGGCACTCGTTTATTCATAGAACAAGGCTGTTCCCTCTAGTTAATGAGACAGAAGATCGCTCAAGCAATACTATAATAACATTATTTGTTAGTTTATCTGGTTGGAGGGATCTTTTGCTCATACGTAGTCTTCCCTCAGTCTATCAAATGTATTAGCAAAGCTTCAGAGGAAACTGTATTTACCAAAACGTAATTACCTAAACATTAAATTTTAAAAGTAACAATTTTCGAAGTAACTTTTCAATTGTTCTCAAAAAGTTGATTTAGGTACGAATCTTTTCGTTCTTTCACTAATCCTTGATGATCAATCGATCGATTGATTTAAGATTTCTTACTACAAGAAACATTTCCATAAATACATAATGTAAATTTTGCGTACATTTTATGTACATATGTATTTATACAAAACGTACAACATTTAGACTAGACATTTGGGCATTAAGCGTTCTTTTATATATTGGTAACACACTGAGTTTAGTGATCGCACAGGTCACTCCATGGGAATTTGGCTTTGCGTTAAAGAAATAAGTTTCCATTGATCGTCTTGGGTATCCATGATGGTAACGATAAAGTTACACAGACATATTTGGTAACGATTTGTGAGTGGGAATGTTGTGATACTTTTACATTTTACATATCAACACATTCACAGTAGATTATTCATAACGTAAACCGGAAAACAGTAATGGGAAAGTCAATATTAAATTGTAGTGACAAAATATGTTTTCAGGGAACAACCGCTACTTCACCAGAACATTTAATATTTTAAACACTCTCTTAGTATGAAACATTACTCCATGAACAAAACTTTTAAATGTACATATGGCTAAAATATACCCAGTAGCCTTAAACAAGATAAACAAGAATGAGTCCTATGATAAAACGGTCCTATGATAAATTTGGATGAGCCTTATTTGAGCATAATGTTTTGAATTGTAGGCTGAAAAAATTTATCTTTTGTCTTCCCGTGCATATAAAAATTGTTTCTTCTGTTTTTACTATCGCATTTGCATCTATCTAAAAGGATATTTTCATTGAAATTCAATGGACTTGAATTTTACATGCAACTTTAGCGAAGGCTGTCAAGCGTCATGTGGTGGAGCGTTCTCCAGAGCTTGTTTACACGTTGGTAAGGAAACAATGTAAGTTTTTTTGTCACTATGCATATATTAAAATTAAATTTCAATGGTACTAGTTGAGCGTGTTAGTAAAGTTCAACTGAACTGCAATTTGGCTTCGTGTCAGTGAGTCATTTTAAATTTGTCTTCAGTATAATAGTCGCTTACAATGATGGCAGCGACTATTAAGCAGAATAAAAATAAATAATATTCAAAAAAAGAGGTTAAAACACAATTCATTATGTAACCTTCTTCCTAGAGTTTGAGCTTATACATGAGATAAAAAGGCAATTTTTTGAAGTTAGTAAGAATATTTTTACACATTCTTACAATTTAGTACAGCCCTCCCCCATTGTATAGCAAATTTATTGTTATAAAAACCACTCTGTTATAAAAAAATTACTTAATATATATATAAATACTTTACATATGGGAAGACATTATCTTGAAAAATATTTGTGTGTATTTTTTTAAATTTGTATTAAAATTCACTTTTTACTTGTCATAAATTAATTTATGGTAGTGGCATGTTCAGCCATGGTATTTGGCTGAGTTTTTTTTGCCTGTTTCTACTGAGGCTGATATATTTTTACGTTTTTTCTGCCTAGTGGAGAGGTACTATATAAAATAAATAAGTATTATTATACGATTGTCTCTCCGTCCGCAGGACAGCTCGAGAGATTAATGGGCTATATATCACAGATTTCGCTTGGCAACCTCAGTTTAAGCCTTTTACGACACGTCGTGTGTTGTAATCCCTAAGTTGTATTTTAAAATTAGCTACCTTTACATTAGAATCTGCATAGTAAGATGAATAAAGTAACACAAATTTTGATTATACCAACAGATGGCAGATACAAATGATCAACTCAACTACATATTACGTACAGAAATGTGTTTAGAACATTTAAATGTTGGAAGCACACACTCACTAATTACTCTGTCAACTCACCTTCCTACCCCTCGAGAGACTCGTCTCTTCTACAACAAAGCGTGACTGCCGCTAACGCCCACTGCTTTCATTTCTGAAACTAAATGTTCATCTAAAAATTAAAAACCTCCTGTTCTCTAAACAATCATAATAGCTCTAAACAACGTAACTACTGTTATCAGGGAAGAAATCAGCAACCATTAATTTTTTGAATAATTAGTAAATCATACTATGCACCACATACATACTTTGAGGGATCATGTTGAACTCGAAGGAATAATTATTTTTAGTTAAATAACTGTTATCCTTTGTTGGGACAATCTTGAAACTATTTAAAATATTTATAGGTATATTGTGTATTACTGTGGACATACATACTTTAGTGGGATAACAAGTTGAAACTGATCATGAATAATATTTTTAGAACATACTAGAGAATAATCTATGCACTAAAAAAGTTAATTTGTGACATTTGAAAACTTAATTACAATGCAGTCTGTACACTATACCTGTGGACTACATTTATTAGGTCCATGTTGAATTGATTGAATTCTATTCTTATACATATGAGAATGTACTGTATCCATTTGGGGGGTCTTGTTGACTGAAAGATAATATTCACTGTTAGATATACTGTGAATCGTTTTTAAAATACCAAACCGTCTAACCTCATTAATTAGCATGGCAGTGGTTGGATTTCGATAATTTCATGGGATGTCATTCTAACTACCCTTAAAGTATTAAATTTACACCCCTATTATTAATTACCCATGAGTATCATAGGAAAAATTCTCCCCCAAACATGCTGATGGCGGAAGCATTTACGTTCGGTTTTATGCTAACCGTTACTATCACATTGCAGTGGTGTTTTGGGATGTCCATTACCCCGTAATAGCTCAGATTTCAAAAGTGATAACAATATGTAAAGGTGGAAAACAGTCTGCATACAACTGTCTCCTTATCACTAGTGTACGTGAGTGTTACTGGGAATTTACAGGTATTGAAAAATATTCAATTACGTTTTTAAATCAATGGACAATTTTTGAATTTTCTAACAATTAAACTTTCTTTTTAACTAATCGGCAGTGAAATCCTGTTAGAGAACTTGTTGGAGTCATGTTGGATTTCCTTGCAACTTTTAAATCAGTAGGATCAAGCACTGTAAAAATATCCAATTATGTTTCAGCTAGTCAAATTGCAAGTAGATGAAGAAATAAACAACATCTTATAAATTCCGGGCTGAATAATATTTGTATTTCATAATTATGACACTGAAATATATAAGAGAAAAACAAAGAAAACTACATATTAAGAAACATCCGTTTATTAGTAAATGTACTTTCGGTAAAATCTGGAAGTGTACTGTGGGTAAAAATCTAGATGTGGTTACTTATGTTGACGTGAAAAAGCCTAGAAAATATGTTAATCTAAATTCGAGCATTATTAAGCAAAGGACAATAAACCTCCCCTCTCGTAAGGTCTTTCTAAGCATCTAATTTTCACATCTTAATTATAGAAGTGTGCTGTTTATACTACTGCCCAAGAATACTTGTATCTAGTTTTCTCTTTTGTTCTATTGCATCTGGCCTGTGACTGTGATTAACTCCTGGCTTGTAGGAAATCGAAAATCAAGGATTTCCTAATTTTTAGGAATCGGTTGTATGAAACGTCTTGATGTATAAAAGCTTCTAGCCTTTTGTTTAGCGATTTAAAACCTGGTATTTTGTAATATTAAAAAAAATTAATATCTTTGAAAAGTCGGTAACCACAGAGGATTCTGATAGATTTTGAAGGGATTTGAGATTATGCTTCTGTTAGTACCGGACGTCCACATGAAAGTTCAAAAGAATTAATCTTCTAGATGTTTTGGAATATTGAAGGCCCTTTAAACTGAAAAAGCTAGTCAGTATCCGGAAGCGACTAGGTAATCCTTCAACTCTAAAAGCTACCGTGGCCATTTCCGGTTCCTGAGAAAGCTTCTTCTGAGTGTATGGTCTATTTGTACATAATCGTTAAGTGTACAGTATTGGTTGGATTTAAAAGTAATTGGTGTTTACACTAAACTAATGCAATTTCAAAAAAATTAGCATCCAAAATGTGTAAATTTATTTAAATTTTATTTTGCGGGTGTTAATGTTTGATTAAATATTACACACTGTAGGAATCCTGAATACCACCAAAATTATTACTGAAAACGTTCATTATTAAATGGGCAATTTAATAATGATTGGCCATTAACATCTTGAATATACCTTACCACATGTACAGTACATATCTCCGTATATTTTTAACCGTGCTTATCTGAAACAAAATAAATTAATTTGTAATATTTTGTTTCAAATGACAAAACGTTTTTATTACAAAGTATGCATTTAATAAAACTTAAAAGCTGTATAATATATATAGATGTTGAAGATTTTCTGGAAAATCCTATTTTTTTAAAACCAAAATACAAGTTAAGGATACTAATACAATGATTACCCACATTATAAATTATCTACCATTCAAAATCATGTCAAAAATTCCATTTCAAAAATCTTGCTATTAGAGCCAAATCCTTATGTAAAAACCCTTCAGATTTCAAAATGTACAAAAGCAAACTTAATAAAGTTTCTTACTAACAGGGGATACCCTAAAAACCTTTGAACCGGCCGCTTAGACCACCTAAACAGGTTAAAAATATTCCAAATCACTTCAAAAATGATCCTAAATACTTAACAAAATTTTAATCCTGGTTTGTAAAACTTAAATAGAGATATGGAAATTACATAAGAAAATTGAACTCACCCTTAGCTGAAAAATTATTGTCCAGGCCACCTAGAATAGTAATTTAAGAGACCTCAAAATTTTATAAATATGCTTGCAAGGCCAAACATTTATGTTGGATACAATTCTAAAATTCTTTTTAGATATTAACTATGTAATATTCCACGTTGTGTTATTTGGAAAACTATGGATAAGACCGATAAATTCCAAAGTAGCGTCACTAGCTGGTAAATTTTCACTGTAACTCTCCAACAATTCAATTTACAAGTTATCCTGTAGGGTTTTGTCCCAAGGACTACACTGGGTAAACCTCAAATTATTTGCGGGTAACAATGAACGTTCAACCGTTTTTATATTAATAACAAAGACGACAAACCAGTAGCCTAACACACTATTGACCTTAACAGAAGCTCTGATGATTGCTATTAACTCAAAGCTATCAGCAAAATTAAACCTTGTGACAATAGCTCTCGAAATACTTTGAATGGAAGGAATAATTCTGATCTACAAACGTATCTTAAATTCAAAATTATATTATATTGTGTTATTATTTTGTAAAATCAATAACTAATCAAAATTTGTTAGAATGTCAAAATTTTTATTTTAGATTTTAAAAAGTTTGCTATCAGGTGTTTCTTCTTTTGTTTGTTTATTTTATTCATTGTATGTTTAAACAATGTACTTGAGCTTAAGAAAGTTGTAAAATGAAATATTGTAAAGTAAATTATTGTAGTTTTCCCTTATTTATATAAATATATATATATATATATATATACATATATATATGTATATATATATATATTTATTTATTTATTTATAGTTATTCGTTTATATCACAAAAGATATTGTAAAATTATCTCCTATATATTTTTTAATATGGGTTTACACAAATAACAAAACGCTTTGGTGTTTCTCCTTTGTGTACATATTAGTGTTAGTGTGCAACATTAAATGAGATTCGGTTAGTATTATATCCTATAAATAAACCTTATTCAAGAACACCAACAATTGTCAAATCACGATTTTGTAAAACCCGAAGCCAATTAAAGTAATGTAAACTAAGTTTTATAGCTAAGTTGATAAGGTACTTAAAATGTTTTTAACATACATTTTTATAATGAGTAGATTAGTAAGTTAGAATGATACAGCTGAACTGCACTAAACTCAGGAGACTAATGAGTATGACACCTTGTCACGCCCTGACAGAACACTACATTTCTAGACAAGCTCATTAGTTATAATTTGCGAAATTAAGATGTAATTTGTAAGGACAAATGAGATGTTTGTTGAGTTGTATAAGCTCTAGAATTGTTTTGAAATACCAATTAAATTGTAAATAAAAATACTGTATAAATACAAATTATTAGTTCTCAAATTGTAATATACATTTTATGGAATATGGAACAAACCGTTTAAGGGGCTAAAACATTGTTTGGATATTATTTGATTTACCATATATATAATGATTAAGTTTTGATATTTTAATTTTACTTGGTAATAAAATAAAAATAAACATATTTAAACAAAATAATTTGATATGAAAATTATTACTTAACCTATGCCCTTACTTGGAGTAAAATTACTGTTTTTGTCCTACACGATACTATGAATGAAGGGATTATGAATAACTCACAAAAAAAATCATATCTAAATAAATATTAAATATGAAGCTATGGTTATACCCAATATCTAGCAAAAGGTGGACGATGTAAAACTATTAAATATATTCTGGAATAATAGTAAGTACCCTCCGCGATCCATTAAATATATCTATTCCAACTTTGTTGGAAGAAAGGTAGAATTCACGTGTAAATGATAGCGTGTGACCTCCTCACGATTAGTTTGTCCTCTGTTCAAAATGCTCGCGTGGTTTTTATCAACACTACAAACTAATTAATGTAATCTGATTAATCTTTAAGTTTGTTTTTTAATTTACTAAATCAATAACACTTAGAATGTCTCCAAATAAAGTAATTGATATTTTTTTAAATTTGGTAGAGTTTAAAGATTAAAATATATCTTTACCTACTTTTATAATATTGAATTTTGGATCGGTTTAGCCTCGAGACTCGAGCCATGATCAACTCATCTGAGTTCACCTGAAATCGGGTTAGGATCGTAATTATTTCCCTAATAACTAAATTTTGTCATACTCAAGCTAGGTCCTGTAGTTTGGCTGTTATAAAACTTCGAAAAAACGTCCGCAGAGGCAAAGTTGAAGCTTATATGTATTTTAAATTATTTTAGAATTTATAACTTGATAAAAAATGCGTGTTTCCAAGTTTCTGGTACTTAATTTAGTGGTAAATAATATGTATTACATATAATTTAGTCAGACAAATAATTTGATATGTAGCTGCTTAGTATGTTAGACTTTACAATATTATCAACCACCAAAGATATCATAGTTTACTTACAAATAAAGCAAACGTTGTGTAGGTTACTACTCATTAAAGTTGGGTTTACTCTATCGCCTCTGTCCTCCCGAAATCAAATATCCTAAGGAAACGCCCCCTTGTACAAATTATTGTGCGGCAATTTTATGTGTTATTCACCCCCCCCCCCCCCCACCCCCCCCCCCCCCCACCCCCCCCCCCCCCCACCCCCCCCCCCCCCCACCCCCCCCCCCCCCCACCCCCCCCCCCCCCCACCAACATGTTTCTGTTATTTTTCACCGCTATTTAAGACATGCATACGAAAGTATGTTGCCTGCATTGGTATTCTGCGATGGCATGCTTCGTTCTGTAAACTTCTTTAAATGGTTCGAAACATAGTCCTCCCGTGGTTAGTCCTTTTTAAAAGTATCATTATACTATTATCCCCCCCCCCCCCCCCCCCCCCCCC